>NC_088424.1:9676789-10276789 GCF_034236695.1 Oncorhynchus nerka | reverse complement strand
TTATTTATTTTATTTTTTAATCCCAGCCCCTCACCCCTGCAGGAGGCCTTTTGCCTTTTGGTAGCCGTCATTGTAAATAAGAATTTGTTCTCAACTGACGTGCCAAGTTAAATAAAGGTTCAATTAAAAAAGCTAAACAACAAGTGTGCGGGACGGGGCCTGTCTACCACGGCACACACCACTGCCGTGGTGCTGAAATAACTGCAACAAAGTCAATGAGAAACCAGTAGTGCATTGATAAGACATGGATACAGCATACTAATACTGTCCATGATATATCACATTGGCTGTTCTGTCCTGTATATACACAAGGTCTGTTATCGTATCACTCTAATGGTGTCCCTTAATCTCCAAGACTTTCCCACCCACCAGCACTTCCTATGGGAGCCTTACTCACCCCTCACCTCATCAAATCAAATGTATTTATATAGCCCTTCGTACATCAGCTGATATCTCAAAGTGCTGTACAGAAACCCAGCCTAAAACCCCAAACAGCAAGCAATGCAGGTGTAGAAGCACGGTGGCTAGGAAAAACTCCCTAGAAAGGCCAAAACCTAGGAAGAAACCTAGAGAGGAACCAGGCTATGAGGGGTGGCCAGTCCTCTTCTGGCTGTGCCGGGTGGAGATTATAACAGAACATGGCCAAGATGTTCAAATGTTCATAAATGACCAGCATGGTCAAATAATAATAATCACAGGCAGAACAGTTGAAACTGGAGCAGCAGCACGGCCAGGTGGACTGGGGACAGCAAGGAGTCATCATGTCAGGTAGTCCTGAGGCATGGTCCGAGGGCTCAGGTCCTCCGAGAGAGAGAAAGAAGGAGAGAAAGAAAGAGAAAATTAGAGAGAGCATACTTAAATTCACACAGGACACCGGATAGGACAGGAGAAGTACTCCAGATATAACAAACTGACCCTAGCCCCCCGACACATGAACTACACCAGCATAAATACTGGAGGCTGAGACAGGAGGGGTCAGGAGACACTGTGGCCCCATCCGATGACACCCCCGGACAGGGCCAAACAGGAAGGATATAACCCCACCCACTTTGCCAAAGCACAGCCCCCACACCACTAGAGGGATATCCTCAACCACCAACCTACCATCCTGAGACAAGGCCGAGTATAGCCCACAAAGATCTCCGCCACGGCACAACCCAAGGGGGGGCGCCAACCCAGACAGGAAGATCAAATCAGTCACTCAACCCACTCAAGTGACGCACCCTTCCCAGGGACGGTATGAAAGAGCCCTAGTAAGCCAGTGACTCAGCCCCTGTAATAGGGTTAGAGGCAGAGAATCCCAGTGGAAAGAGGGGAACCGGCCAGGCAGAGACATCAAGGGTGGTTCGTTGCTCCAGAGCCTTTCCGTTCACCTTCACACTCCTGGGCCAGACTGCACTCAATCATATGACCCACTGAAGAGATGAGTCTTCAGTAAAGACTTAAAAGTTGAGACCGAGTTTGCGTCTCTCACATGGGTAGGCAGAACATTCCATAAAAATGGAGCTCTATAGGAGAAAGCCCTGCCTCCAGCTGTTTGCTTAGAAATTCTAGGGACAATTAGGAGGCCTGCGTCTTGTGACCGTAGCGTACGTGTAGGTATGTACGGCAGGACCAAATCAGAGAGATCGGTAGGAGCAAGCCCATGTAATCCTTTGTAGGTTAGCAGTAAAACCTTGAAATCTGCCCTTTCCTTGACAGGAAGCCAGTGTTGGGAGGCTAGCACTGGAGTAATATGATCAAATGTTTTGGTTCTAGTCAGGATTCTAGCAGCAGTATTTAGCACTAACTGAAGTTTATTTAGTGCTTTATCCAGGTAGCCGGAAAGTAGAGCATTGCAGTAGTCTAACCTAGAAGTGACAAAAGCACGGATTAATTTTTCTGCATCATTTTTGGACATAAAATTTCAGATTTTTGCAATGTTACGTAGATGGAAAAAAGCTGTCCTTGAAATGGTCTTGATATGTTCTTCAAAAGAGAGATCAGGGTCCAGAGTAACGCTGAGGTCCTTCACAGTTTTATTTGAGACGACTGTACAACCATTAAGATTAATTGTCAGATTCAACAGAAGATCTCTTTGTTTCTTGGGACCTAGAACAAGCATCTCTGTTTTGTCCGAGTTTAAAAGTAGAAAGTTTGCAGCCATCCACTTCCTTATGTCTGAAACACATGCTTCTAGCGAGGGCAATTTTGGGGCTTCACCATGTTTCATTTAAATGTACAGCTGTGTGTCATCCGCATAGCAGTGAAAGTTAACATTATGTTTTCGAATAACATCCCCAAGAGGTAAAATATATAGTGAAAACAATAGTGGTCCTAAAATGGAACACTGACATTTACAGTTGATTTGTCAGAGGACAAACCATTCACAGAGACAAACTGATATCTTTCCGACAGATAAGATCTAAACCAGGCCAGAACTTGTCCGTGTAGACCAATTTGGGTTTCCAGAATGTGGTGATCGATGTTATCAAAAGCAGCACTAAGGTCTAGGAGAGGACAGATGCAGAGCCTCGGTCTGATGCCATTAAAATGTCATTTACCACCTTCACAAGTGCAGTCTCAGTGCTATGATGGGGTCTAAAACCAGACTGAAGCATTTCGTATACATTGTTTGTCTTCAGGAAGGCAGTGAGTTGCTGCGCAACAGCCTTTTCTAAACATTTTGAGAGGAATGGAAGATTCGATATAGGCCGATTAGTTTTTATATTTTCTGGGTCAAGGTTTGGCTTTTTCAAGGGAGGCTTTATTACTGCCACTCTTAGTGAGTTTGGTACACATCCAGTGGATAGAGAGCCATTTATTATGTTCAACATAGGAGGGCCAAGCACAGGAAGCAGCTCTTTCAGTAGTTTAGTTGGAATAGGGTTCAGTATGCAGCTTGAAGGTTTAGAGGCCATGATTATTTTCATAATTGTGTCAAGCGATATAGTACTAAAACACTTGAGTGTCTCTCTTGATCCTAGGTCCTGGCAGAGTTGTGCAGACACACGACAACTGAGCTTTGAAGGAATACGCAGATTTAAAGAGGAGTCCGTAATTTGCTTTCTAATAATAAATAATTATGCTAATAATAAAGCCATCCTCTCTTGGGGAATGCTGCTTTTTAGTTAGCTTTGCGACAGTATCAAAAAGGAATTTCGGATTGTTCTTATTTTCCTCAATTAAGTTGGAAAAATAGGATGATCGAGCAGCAGTAAGGGCTCTTCGATACTGCATGGTACTGTCTTTCCAAGCTAGTCGGAAGACTTCCAGTTTGGTGTGGCGCCATTTCCTTTCCAATTTTCTGGAAGCTTGCTAAAAACAGAAGCAAATGAAGATGTGGCGGCGAACCCCCACACTCTGAGAAAATGACATTACATTATAACATCAGCTTACTGTGTGGTCTGTTACTACGCGTTGTGATACGGTATGTGTCGATGGCTTTTTAGATTATGCACAAACGACAAGTTTATGAAAACAACATGGCTAGTGAAATTGCAATGTCATCATTTATCAGCATAAGAAAGCATGCTAACTAACCCTTTATACCATTCCAGAGCCGCCAGAAAAGGAATAGCGAGACAGCTTTTCCCCAGTACTTTTCAAAGCAGCAACAGTGATCTTGTTTACCAGATATATTCAATTGTTCACGTTGTAGAAAAACGTTTCACAAGTCGACATATTACCTCCCCCAATTGCAGCCCGTTTGCCTCTGTTTTGTCTAGTGAATTCAACCCTGGTAAACTCCACACTCGCTGTGACAGGTGGATTCTAGCTACAGCCTACAGAACCTACATTTTACAATATAGCCCGTTTTGACTTTGTGGCTGTGGTAACTGCCTGCCTGGTTGCCTCACGAGAGAGCAAACACACATTTTCATGGAAAACAAGGTACGTGTTAATAACAGCAGGTTATAAAAGCAGTTTAACTACCTCTTAAACAAATCTAGAATGATCCACGTTATCTATAGTAGCCTAGCTAGTTATATATCTAGTGTAGCTAGTTAACATTAGGCAGGTTGATGCAACCACTTTTATATGTTAGCAATACATTTTAATAATGATTTACCTTTTTTCATTAACATTATTTGACCATTTTTTAAATACTATTTCATCCTTCCACAAGATATAGCCTTGGCAGCAGCTAATGGGGATCCTTAATAAATACAAATATACATTCTGTTTCCTCCCCTTTAGCCTCCAACAATGCAGACTTTTATTAGGGATCATTATTGCTTTTCCTTTGACTTGGCATATGGTTGTGGATATTCTGTACTTTCTTCTGGTCGGTTGTGCAATAGTAGTGTGTGTTGTGCTGGTGTCTATGAAGGAGCCCTGTAGCAAGAGGGTGCGTTTGGACAATAACAGCTGGAGGAAATGGAGATGAAGCCCAACAGAACACAGTGTTGATATTTTCTCATAACAGCCAAAGGATACACACTATAAACTTTGGTCCAATGCCCACACTGAGAGTAAAGGGTTTCAACCAATACAGGGTCTCCCTTTAGGGAATGCAATGAATGCCGTTTGTGAAAAATGCCTTGCACTGAGATTCTGAATAAGAAATGAAACAGCTGCTTTTAAAGAGGGCCATTGCTCCAGCACTAAGAAAATGTACATTCAAATATGAACTAGACAAGCTCAAATCTGTTTGAGGCATTAGAGTTCATGCATTGTTGTATAGTGTTTAAAAATATATATATTAATGGAAAATAAAACAGATATATTTTGATTAGATAAGTATTCAACCCACTGAGTCAATACTTTGTAGAATCACCTTTGGCAGTGATTACAGCTGTGTGTCTTTCTGGATAAGTCTCTAAGAGCTTTGCAAACCTGGATTGTACAGTATTTGCCCATTCTTTAAAGTATTTCCGCAGTTTTTCGAGACGATTTATATCAAAACTTTAACTAGGCCACTAGTGAACATTCAATGTCGTCTTGGTAAGTACCTCCAGTATATATTTGGCCTTGCATTTTATGTGATTGTCCTGCTGAAAGGTGGATTTGACTCCCAGTGTCTATTGGAAAGCAGACTGAACCATATTTTCCTATAGGAATTTGCCTATGCTTAGATCTATTCCTTTTTTTTATCCTTTCCAATGTCAAACATACCCATAACATGTTTGGAATTATGAAGTGTGGTACTCAGTGATGTGTGGATTTGCCCCAAACATATTCCTTTTTGTATTCAGGACAAAAAGTTAATCTATTTGCCACATTCCTTGCAGTTGTTTGCCGTATTGCATGTTTTGTAATATTTGTATTCTGTACAGGCTTCCTTCTTTTCACTCTGTCATTTAGGTTAGTATTGTGGAGCAACTACAATGTTGTTGATCCATCCTCATTTTTGTCCTGTCACACCCATTTAACTCTGTAACTGGTATAAAATCACCATTGGCCTCATGGTGAAATCCCTGAGAGGTTTCCTTCCTCTCTGTCAATTGAGTTGGGAAGGAGGCCTGTATCTTTGTAGTGACTTGGTGTATTGATGAGGGGTTGGAACCGGTTCAGGGAACAGAAAACAGGAAAATAACAAACATTTTCAAGGAACAGAAACAGAACCTGGAACGAAATTGATCCATTCTGTTCCGGAACAGAACCGTTATTTTAAAAGCATGGGAACCAACCGGTTAATACCTTATTTTACGTTCCAGGCATTTTTTCTTCTAGTCCCACATCGAAAAACAACAAAGCGCTTATCCAAAACCCTCACTTTGTCAGCGTGCAAGCTGTAAATCTTTGCCTATGCTTGTGCATGTTTAGGCTACTGCCCCTCCCCCCTACTTTCGGCGCCATCAGAGATGGCCGCCTCGCTTCGCGTTCCTAGGAAACTATGCAGTGTTTTTTTTTTTACGTGTTATTTCTTACATTGGTACCCCAAGTAATCTTGGGTTTCATTACATACAGTTGGGAAGAACTACTGAACCATAAGAGCAACGTCAACTCACCATCAGCACGACCAGGAATATGACTTTCCCGAAGCGGATCCTGTGTTCTGCCTTCCACCCAGGACAACGGAATGGATCCCAGCCTGCGACCCAAAACAACAACGTCGTAAAAGAGGCAAACGAAGCGGTCTTCTGGTCAGGCTCTGGAGACGGGCACACCGCGCACAACAAGGGTAGCATTCCAGGGAGACATCAGAGACTGTAACGTTCTTTGCTTCACGGAAACATGGCTCACTCGAGAGACTCTAACGGAATCGGTGCAGCCAGCTGGTTTCTTCACGCATCGTGCCCGACAGAAACAAACATCTTTCTGGTAAGAAGAGGGGCGGGGGCGTATATCCTTCTGTTCACCTGACTTAGAATTCCTCACAATCAAATGTCGACCGCATTATCTACCAAGGGATTTCTTTTCGATTATAATCACATCATATTCCCCCCCAAGTAGACACATCGATGGCCCTGAACGAACTTTATTTGACTCTTTGCAAACTGGAAACCACATATCCTGAGGCTGCATTCATTGTAGCTGGGGATTTTAACAAGGCTAATCTGAAAACAAGACCCAATAAATTGTATCAGCATATCGATTGCGCAACCAGGGCTGGTAAAACCTTGGATCATTGCTATTCTAACTTCCGCGACGCATATAAGGCCCTCATATAGGGACCCTCCTTTCGGAAAAGCTGACCACGACTCCATTTTGTTGCTCCCTGCCTACAGACAGAAACTAAAACAAGAAGCTCCCGCACTCAGGTCTTTTCAACGCTGGTCCGACCTATCTGATTCCACGCTTCAAGACTGCTTCGGTCACGTGGACTGGGATATGTTCCGCATTGCTTCCAACAACAACATTTACGAATACGCTGATTCGGTGAGTGAGTTCATTAGAAACTGCATTGACGATGTCGTTCCCATAGCAACGAATAAAACATTCCCAAACCAGAAACCGTGGATTGATGGCAGCATTTGCGTGGAACTGAAAGCGCGAACCACTGCTTTTAACCAGGAAAAGGTGACCAGAAACATGACCGAATACAAACAGTGTAGCTATTCCCTCCGCAAGGCAATCAAACAAGCTAAGTGTCAGTATAGAGACAAAGTAGAGTCACAATTCAATGGCTCAATTTGCCCGCTTTGAGGACAATACAGTGCCACTGACACGGCCCGCAACCAAAACCTGCGGACTCACCTTCACTGCAGCCGACGTGAGTAAAACATTGTGTTAAAACAAGTGTTAACTCTCGCAAGGCTGCAGGCCCAGGCGGCATCCCCTGCCGCGTCCTCAGAGCATGCGCAGACCAGCTGGCTGGTGTGTTTACGGACATATTCAATCAATCCTTATCCCAGTCTGCTGTTCCCACATGCTTCAAGAGGGCCACCATTGTCCCTGTTCCCAAGAAAGCTAAGGTAACTGAGCTAAACGACTACCGCCCCATAGCACTCACTTCCGTCATCATGAAGTGCTTTGAGAGACTAGTCAAGGACCATATCACCTCCACCCTACCTGACACCCTAGACCCACTCCAATTTGCTTACCGCCCAAATAGGTACACAGACAATGCAAACTCAACCACACTGCACACTGCCCTGTCCCATCTGGACAAGAGGAATACCTATGTGAGAATGCTGTTCATCAGCATTTAACACCATAGTACCCTCTAAACTCGTCATCAAGCTCAATACCCTGGGTCTGGGCCCCACCCTGTGCAACTGGGTACTGGACTTCCTGACGGGCCGCCCCCAGGTGGTGAGGGTAGGTAACAACATCTCCACCCCGCTGATCCTCAACACTGGGGCCCCACAAGGGTGCGTTCTGAGCCCTCTCCTGTACTCCCTGTTCACCCACGACTGCGTGGCCATGCACGCCTCCAACTCAATCATCAAGTTTGCAGACGACACTACAGTGGTAGGCTTGATTACCAACAACGACGAGACGGCCTACAGGGAGGAGGTGAGGGCCCTCGGAGTGTGGTGTCAGGAAAATAACCTCACACTCAACGTCAACAAAACAAAGCAGATGATTGTGGACTTCAGAAAACAGCAGAGATAGCACCCCCCTATCCACATCAATGGGACAGTAGTGGAGAGGGTAGTAAGTTAAGTTCCTCGGCGTACACATCACGGACAAACTGAATTGGTCCACCCACACAGACAGCTTCGTGAAGAAGGCGCAGCAGCGCTTCTTCAACCTCAGGAGGCTGAAGAAATTAAGCTTGTCACCAAAAGCACAAACTTCTACAGATGCACAATCGAGAGCATCCTGTTGGGCTGTATCACCGCCTGGTACGGCAACTGCTCCGCCCACAACCGTAAGGCTCTCCAGAGGGTGGTGAAGTCTGCACAACGCATCACCGGGGGCAAACTACCTGCCCTCCAGGACACCTACACCACCCGATGTCACAGGAAGGCCATAAAGATCATCAAGGACAACAACCACCCGAGCCACTGCCTGCTCACCCCACTATCATCCAGAAGGCGAGGTCAGTACAGGTGCATCAAAGCTGGGACCGAGAGACTGAAAAACAGCTTCCATCTCAAGGCCATCAGACTGTTAAACAGCCTCCACTAAAACTGACTCAACTCCAGTCACTTTAATAATCGGAATTGATGGAAATTGATGTAAAATACATCACTAGCCACTTTAAACAATGCTACTTAATATAATGTTTACATACCCTACATTACTCATCTCATATGTATGTGTATATACTGTACTCTATATCATCTACTGCATCTTTATGTAATACATGTATCACTAGCCACTAACTATGCCACTTTGTTTACATACTCATCTCATATGTATATACTGTACTCAATACCATCTACTGTATCTTGCCTATGCCGCTCTGTACCATCACTCATTCATATATCTTTATGTACATATTCTTTATGCCTTTACACTGTGTGTATAAGGTAGTAGTTTTGGAATTGTTAGGTTAGATTACTCGTTGGTTATTACTGCATTGTCGGAACTAGAAGCACAAAAGCATTTCGCTACACTCCCATTAACATCTTCTAACCATGTGTATGTGACAAATAAATTTGATTTGATTTGAAGCATAGGCTACTGTGCATTGCAAGCTTGATTCAGAAGATGGGGAAAGGGATTTCTTTATTAGCAAGAGAATATTGGATAAACTTTTTCAATGCTATTTAAGGATACTATAGGTCTAGGTTTCACGTTGGATTTATTAGCTACAAAAAGGTAAGATGGGTTTTTAATTCTGGTTCAATTCTGCACAGCCAAGCTTGCTAGCTAGCTAAACGTCCTCTCAATTTCAACTGTATTTTTGCCCCAGCAAACTTAACGTGTAAATATTTGTATGAACATAACAAGATTCAACAACTGAGACATAAACTGAAATAGTTCCACAGACATGTGACTAACAGAAATGGAATGATGTGTCCCTGAACAAAAAGGGGAGGCATCAAAATCAAATGTAAGTCAGTATCTGGTGTGGCCACCATGAACTGCACCAGATTTGCCAGTTCTTGCTGTGAGATGTTACCCCACGCTTCCACCAAGGCACCTGCAATTTCCCTGACATTTCTGGGAGGAATGGCCCTAGCCCTCAACCTCCGATCCAACAGGTCCCAGACGTACTCAATGGGATTGCGATCCGGGCTCTTCGCTGGCCATGGCAGGACACTGACATTCCTGTCTTGCAGGAAATCATACACAGAATGAGCAGTATGGCTGGTGGCATTGTCATGCCGGGGGGTCATGTCAGGATGAGCCTGCAGGAAGGGTACCACATGATGGAGGAGTATGTCTTCCCTGTAATGCACTGCGTTGAGATTGCCTGTAATGACAACAAGTTCAGTCCGATGATGCTGTGACACACCGCCCCAGACCACTGACGGACCCTTCCACCTCCAAATCGATCTCGCTCCAGAGTACAGGCTCATTCCTTCGATGATAAACGCGAATCCGACCATCACCCCTGGTGAGACAAAACCGCGACTCGTCAGTGAAGAGCACTTTTTGCCAGTCCTGTCTGGTCCAGCGACGATGGGGGTAGGCGACGTTGTTGCTGGTGATGTTTGGTGAGGACCTGCCTTACAACAGGCCTACAAGCCCTCAGTCCAGCCTCTCTCAGCCTATTGCGGACAGTCTGAGCACTGATGGAGGGATTGTGCGTTCCTGGTGTAACTCGGGCAGTTCTTGTTGCCATCCTGTACCTGTCCCGCAGGTATGGTGTTCGGATGTACCGATTCTGTGCAGGTGTTGTTACTCTTGGTCTGCCACTGCGAGGACGATCAGCTGTCCGTCCTGTCTCCCTGTAGCGCTGCCTTAGGCGTCTCACAGTATTGACATTGGCATTTTTTTGCCCTGTCCACATCTGCAGTCCTCATGCCTCCTTGCAGCATGCCTAAGGCACGTTCACGCAGATGAGCAGGGACCCCGGACATCTTTCTTTTGGTGTTTTTCAGAGTCAGTAGAAAGGCCTCTTTAGTGTCCTAAGTTTTTATAAATGTGTCTTTAATTGTCTACCGTCTGTAAGCTGTTAGTGTCTCAACGACCGTTCCGTTGTTTATGGTTCATTGCACATCCATGGAAAACACTGTCTATAGCCTTTACAATGAAGATCTGTGAAGTTATTTGGATTTTTACCAATTGTATTTGAAAGACAGGGTCCTGAAAAAGGGGAGTTTAGCTCAAAGGACTTTCAAAGTTCCTCCATAGAAACCGCTCCTCTTAGGTTTAATTCTGTGGATCTAATTCAGATAATGCATGTCAAAAGATGCCTAGCTCTTCAAGCTTTTTCAACCCTCTCTCCCCACCCGCAAAATTTCAGTCGTATCTTGCGCCGTAGGCTACATTTTCATTTTAGTAGACACTCTTAACCATAATTGCGCCTGTATGTCGCTGTGGATAAGTGCCTTGCTTAAGGGCACATTTTCACCGACTTTTCGGTATCTGGCCCAATGCTCTTAACCTGCCTCCCCAACACCTGTCTGTCCATCAAACATGTAAACAACTAGCTTGATTGCTCCACACTGATTAGTAGAAGTATTTAATGAGCTAAATGTAAAAAAAAAAAGTTGTTGCTTTCACAGGTTAAAAAATAACAATAAGGAACTATATACACTGTTACTTGCTGATCGGAACAGTGGAACGAAACAAAAATTGTGGTTCTGTTCTCAATGAAACGATTGGAAAATAATTTTGGTATTGATACACCATCCAAAGTATAATTCATCATTTTATTTGAACTCTACCAATACAGTAGGTGCCCTTCTTTGCGAGCTATTGGAAAACCTCCCTGGGCTTTGCTGTTGAATCTGTGCTCGAAATTCACTTCTCGACTGTATGTGTGGGGTAAAGAGATGGGGTAGTCATTCAAGACCATTATTGCACACAGAGTTACTTATTGTATGCAACTCAATCTCTGATTTGTTAAGCACATTTTTACTCCGGAAGATATTTAGGCTTACAATAACAAAGTGATTGACTCGTTATTGACTGAATACATTTCCGTAAGGATTGCAGGCATATGCTTTGTCAGTGGCTGTGATGTATGGTTCAGCCAGGAGATGGACAGTCAGAAGAGCAAATTAAATGGTAGGAGGAACATTCCAGCTTCAAGTGGTTTCAGGTTTCACATTCTACGTCAACTGGCGTTGAATGTGTCTGTGGGAACCAGGGCTATCGCTCAATGCAAGCCATTTCGATCTACAGTGTCCACAGATCGCTTTATAAGCGACAATGTTGGTTCGAACCTGTACCAGAACCACGCAGGTTCCTTAAACAGGGAATTGTTTACATCTAAGAGGCTAGTGTGAGTGGGTGCATGACACCTTGCTGCCTTGTTTTAACTACTTTTCCTTAATTGTAGAAAGACTGTCAACAAGTCGGGTTGGGTTAAATGCAGAAGACACATTTCGGTTGAATGCGTTCAGTTGTGCAACTGACTGGGGTATCCCTTCTAATTTGTTCACACTGCATCTTGTCTTTGTTCCTCGGCTTCAAGATACAGATGCATAACAAGGAAGTTATGGTCTAATCAGGATTTATTTAGTAAGACCAAGTCAATCAAATTCAATGACATTTATTTTATGAAGCCCGTTTGACATCAGCAGTTGTCACAAAGTGCTTATACAGAAGCCCAGCCTAAAACCCCAAAGAGCAAAGATGATGTAGAAGTACAGTGGCTAGGAAAAACTCCCTAGAAAGGCAGGAACCTAGGAAGAAACCTAGAGTGGAGATTATAAGAGTACATGGCCATTAAGGCCCGATCGTTCTTCAAGATGTTCAAATGTTCATAAATCACAGTGGTTATGGAGGGTTCAATATGTCAGCACCTCAGGACTAAATGTCAGTTTGGCTTTTCATAACCCAGTCCATTACTTTCATGTACACATTCTTCATGCGAAAATACTTTCCGTGCCAGGGCCGGCCCCCGTTTGCCGACTGTTGTGTCTGCATTGTATTTGAAGCGCTCTCCTCTCCTTTGTTTTTCTTCTCTTGTAGACACAAAAATGGTGAACGCTTGTTTAGCTATGCTAATTTAGATTTTAAGCATGCATGTTAGTTCGCCTGCAATTGAGCCATTCCGTTTTCGTGGAGGCTTTCCCAAAACCATGTTTCGTGACGAGAGCACTACCAGTGTCGACAAGACCACAAGGCTGCATTGAGGCCAGTGCACAAAATGTACATATGTAAAAAGAATGGGTCAATTTGTGGAAGATGGCATCCTGTCTTTTTGTCTATGCAGCCGGTTTGTTAAACCGAGGGTACGGTCTATCTCTAGCTACTGCATATATTGATGTGCTTTTTGATAGCAAAATAACTATTATACATTCATTTATACCTGACAAGGTGATATTTTCAATTCGACGTGTTTCGTATTTTGATTCCATATATTCACATATTTCTTATTGATAGCAAACCTTATTGGTATGCATTTATATGCTTGGTTTGACCAAGGGGTCTGTAGAATAAGTTTAGACGTTGCTATACAATACAATGTAACATTAATCTACAATATAGGCTACTCTTATGTGCACACAGGGCCTGGGAGGCTCACAGGGATCCACAGTACTCAATCAATGATACAGTTTTCAACTCATTACTTCTAGTATACCTTCAAATGTTTACATCACGGCACTGTAATTGTAAGCTTTAAAAAAGTGAATTGATTCCCTGCCACAAGGGAAAATGTGTTGCATTACAGGGGATGACTTTAAAACTGCAAAATAGTCTCTCCAATTTGAAGATGGGGGGGCCTTTAAGATGTTGTTTCCCAGGGACTTGGGGCTCTATTCAGTCCGTATTGCGGAAGTCCAGCGCTACTGACATTTAAAGGGAATGGACACCTCCTTCACCGTTGAACGCTGCACATGTCGGCTCAATCGGAAATTACCTTTACATTTCTGTCGCGCAATATGTAATGCTTCAGCGATAGATTGAATAGAGCCCCTGGTTAGTCCAGCCAGGTGCTGCAGCTATTTTTAGTATGTAATGCTTCAGCGATAGATTGAATAGAGCCCCTGGTTAGTCCAGCCAGGTGCTGCAGCTATTTTTAGTATGTAATGATTCAGCGATAGATTGCATAGAGCCCCTGGTTAGTCCAGCCAGGTGCTGCAGCTATTTTTAGCGCGTTCTAAAGTCGAGTTGATTTTGAAGGGCCCCTGATGAATTTGCTATCACAAAAGGGGTCCCCGTACCCAAAAGGTTTTGTAACCCCTGATCTAGGGCAGGCTTTTGTTTCTTTCCTCTCTAATATTCAACTGTCCAAAGCAGCTCATATTGGCTGTAGGGTCTGTTATGCAGTCATTTGAGGCATTGGGTTGGGGTTAGCTTTCCCATTGATTGTGGATAGACAAAAGAAGCACAAGAAGGATGCCCTGAACAGCAGCAGTAGGATCTGCCATCTCCTCTTACACAGATAAAGGAAGCAGAATTTAGAATATGCTAGATAGAATGGGCCTATGTTAAGTAGAATGCATCAAGTTGGGCATCCTCTTGTGTGTGTGCCCAGAATTGTAATGAGGGCCAAATTCATTCAACAGCATTCCATGCACCAGCAGAGCAGAAAGGGTTTTGCCTCAAAAAGTGTCTCATGCTAGAGACAGGTAGAAAATATCACATATTGCGCAAACATTCTGGCCATATTATCATTATATATTATTGTATTTTTTTCTGATTGTGATAATCGTGTGGTGTAGCCTAGCGGTTAAGAGCATTAGTCCAGTAACCGAAAGGTTGCTGGTTTGAATCCCTGAACCGACTTGTTGAAAAATCTGTTGATTTGCTCTTGAGCAAGGCACCTAACCCTAATTACCCCTGTAAGTTGCTCTGAATAAGAGAATCTGCTAAATGGGAACGTTGGTCGTACAGGCCTTACATCCATAAAACAAGTCAGGATTTATTGTATTTGTGATTCAGTGGTAGGCCTACATCACTGCATCGCAGAAATTGATGTACCTTTTAGAATTGAGTTTTACATCACCTACTTCATTGTTGTTTATCACTGTAACTCACTCGCAGATGCTGCCTTTCTTGTTCTGCTTTTCCGGCCCCCACTGCAGCAGCAAATTGTGCAGTCTTGTGGATCTGTGGAGGGGCGATACTCACCGCTAAATCTGTTTAGTGTTACAGAAGAGAGTGATGTCGCTTGTCACGAGAAGTAGTAAAATCAAATCGAACAGCACTTGAATCGGTTGGGTCTCTGCTTTTAAATCAATACTGGGCGAGAATTTCCCTCCTCCGTAACACGCTCACTTTGAGATTGATGCGATTGCATGGATCGGGAGAAGGCGCGCTCAAGACTGCAGTAAGATGAAGGTGGAGGGATGTACAGACTGTGATAACTAGTTACATTTGAGGACAGACACAGGCAAATGAAATGAAATGAGTACGAAGACAATCTACTAGAGTTAGAGACTATTCACTAGGGTTAGAGGATGTGTGGCAAAATCTGCATTGCTTGTCATTTCATCTCCGGCATTCTGCGTGTTAGTGGTGATTGCTGTGCTCCCTTCCAGTCTCTCCCGTAAGGCTCCCATAAACAATAAGAACATGCGGAGAGGATATTAACACTCTTCATGAGGGACTGTGAGAACTGCCTGAGAGAAGACAAAAGCCCTTTCCATTGACTTTCAAAACAGACATTTATGAAGCCTCTTTGAGCTCCATGCCCCACTTTTAAGACAAAAGCCACTTCCAGAACGAACCACTATAAGGAAGGACAGTTTTGTGGAGATCTGTCATGTCCAATGGCAACTAGGAAGGCAGTGCAACATATAGATTGCAGTGTTCACTCAGTGGCTGAATGGCAGATATCATTGGGAGACCAAACAAACTGTATTGAATTGTAGTACAGTAATAATGCATATAGTTACACCAATGGCAGGGGGAAGGGATTATGGATGTTGACATGGGGTTGTTGACATGGGGCCGGAGATTGATAGTAGGCTGGTTGGTGTCCAATCTGTGGCCACGCCATTTGCCAGTTTTATTGGCCTCCCAGCTGCACCAAAGGCTACACTGCCAAGGCTGATGCCTCTGGAGGCGGAGGCTTTCTTACCCTGTCTTTAGGGTGTGCGTGTGTGAGAGAGAGAGGGGGCGAGAGAGCAAGGGTGTGTGTCTGTGAGAGAGAGAGAGCAAGAACAAATGTGTTTGTCATATGTTTGTCCATCTCTATGTTTGCCCATGTATAACTGTCAAAATCGACGTTTGAGTGTTTGCATGTCTGGCAGGGAGACAGAGGAGGCGGAGAGAGGGAGGCAGGGCAGGCTGCATTAGAGGATGTTGGCCATGTTGGCCGGTCCATAGGGAGAGGTTTGGGAGTCTCTGCCAGTAGGTCTCATTTCATCAGGAGCGGAACCAGCAGACACATCCAGGTAGGGAGGAGGTGAAATCCATCAGATTAATGGATAAATAAGGACATGAGATATCAGAGTGGTTTTGCTTGGCTTTTCCCTACATTTAGGTCTGCCGTTTCTGGCAGATGGATCCAGGGATAGGCTGAGAGGGTGTGAATACTAGGTAGTTTCAGTAATCATTCAATTAACTCTCTTGTTCGATGTGTTGCAACTGAAATGGAGAATCTAACACGAGGCAGCAAACGTCACTGAATCTAGAAAACAAAAAATAGCTATGATTGTATGGAGCAATTTCAGTGTGATTTCAACCCACTGGACACACCATGCCATTTCGGCATGGACAATTGGGTAATATTTGTTTGAGATGTTGATCAATAAGATTACAACCAATACATCCACTCAAAAAGACAGTTTACATTGATGACTGATGACAATGTGTTGACAAATTATGTTGAAACAATGTTGATTCAACCAGTTTTGGACTGTGGGAAGAAATTCAATCTAAACTGCATATATGAACGCCTCAAAGATCTGAAAGCATCTCAAATACCTGAACAATGGACAAAACTTGGACAGTCTGAACAATGTCAGGGAACTGGACCATTTGAAGATACAAATGGTCTCATCAATACTTGTGTTGCCTTTTAGGATCGGACGTATACAGTACATTAGCCGGTAGTCACCCAGGAAAACTAGGGGGCCTAGGACCGACCCTGGGGGACACACCATTTCGTTTTCAATGTAGACCTATTCTACCATCACCACTAAGGTTATCTGCACTAGCTGGGGTCAGAGGTTTGCCTTAACCCGGAACATGGCAGGGGGTCGGTGGACTGTAAAGTGAAGCAAAGACTGAACACAGTGTATTACTTGTGTTGATTGTGTGAGGAGACAAACATTGGCTGAATGGAGGGGAATCGCGGTATGGAGTGAATCTTTGGTTGGCTCTCACTGGTTGAGGGCCTCGTCCATCCAGGCTCTCCCAAACCCTGAGGTGGCAGATGGTCCTCCTCTAGAGGTCTTGTTGTGCTTCTGAAAAGGCCACTGGGTCTTTTGTCTTGTTTACACAGACAGATGGAAACCTCTGGAAAGAAGACCCATTGAGGGCACTGCATGCATCGCTCTCTTTCGCTCTGTCTTCTTCTCCTCTAAGGGTTTGTGGGGGATGGTGGCTGTTTCAAATGTTTGTCTATTTGAGGACTGGAAAATAAAACATTTTAGTCCTGAAGTGATTAGATTTTTTTTGTTGAGTCAATTGGCGTCAAAAGTCGTGTTTCACTCTGACTCTCTACATCTACGTCTCTTTCCATCTCTCTTGCTCTCCCTCTGCCCCCCTGTCTCACCCCTCCCTCTTTCTCCCTCTCTTCTCTTCTCTCTCACACTCACACCAAAAGCGCCTGCGTGCAGCTTACAGGCTGAAAGGCCTGGGGTCACTGAGCCTTTGAATTCCCCCAGCACTTAAATCTTTCATCGCGTCAGGCTCTTCATCCCCCTGTTCCTTCGCCGCCTGCTGAGAAGCTCCTGCTCTTTCTCTGTGGTTTTAGTGAGTTATTTCATCCCTCTTCTTGTAAGATTTCTGTCCCCTCCTCCTTTGTAACCATGTGCTGGGATAGATATTCATACCTCTTTGAAGCAAGAGGACACAACCACAATATAGTTTTTCCCTTCAGGAGTGTGGAGTTTGCTGTCCACCAAAGGAAGAAAGTAGTTTAGTGTGAAACACAGATTGCAATGTCAGTTTTCTATTTGGAATGTTTTCTGAATGTTGAATTCTTACGGCTGGAGTGCAATACGTTTATTTACGGCACGGACAGACCAGTAGGATTGCAGGTTGAGAGTACTTAGGACCTCTAAACTGAGTGCAAACCGATTCTACATGTAGAAACGGGCGACAATGACATCCGTCAGTCGCCCAGTGGTCCCTATAACACACTGCGCCGACAGCAAGCGGACGAACAGTCCCCTAGTGTACAGAACGACAATCGGCCTGGTGAGTTCTCCTTTAAAGTTTAGAAATGTCAACTTTGGATGAGGGTTAAGTTAGGTACAGTAGGTTAAGGTTGGAAGGTTAAAAAGGCTCTGCTATTTTGACCCAAACTATGAACGTGCACTTTTCAAATTAATAATGACTTCTTAGTCATTACAAAAGTTTACAGGTGCCAATTTATATTGCAAGCATATACAGTTTCTCTTACCTTTTGTGTCCTCTTGTTACTCGCTGGCATTATATTTAAATTATATTTGTTTCAAAATAGAAAATAGATCCACCTTTGGTAAGCAGGAAATTGTAACATATCTGCACTGTATCCTCTCAGGTTGCATAAGCCTTCAGTTGACATAGCAAAAGTCATTTGGTTGGGCTTTTTAGTTGTAAACCAGGCGGTGGGATAGGAATTTGGATTTGTTTTGACAGAGGCACCACCCTGGTTTTGGTGTTTGAAGCTGAATTTATTTGACTGTGCCCAAACTAAAGTCCCATTGCATTGTCTTTGATTAAAGCTTAGGTTTCTGATGCCTGTGGTTTCATGTTGTGTTATTTAGGCAACTGTCATGTTATGAGACTGTAAACAAAGTATGTATTGCTTCAAATCAAGTAATATTGCTCATGGAACGTCATTCCTTGAGCACTCCAGATATATCTTAGAAATCAAGTGCTATTTGAATGTGAACACTTTTTGGAATGGATTTGCATGGTTCCATGTATTGGTGGTCCACACTTTGATGGCATGTAGGCTACATCTTACAGTGTGTTGCTTTAAATTGGGCATTTGACATTTCAAAGCTGTTTTGACTGAAAGAGTATTGTTTTCTTGGTATTTGACGTTGATTCGACCGAGGTCAAACACAGTACGAGAGGTCTGTGCCACACAAGCCAATCTTTTAGCATCCCACATTTGTGCTCACCTCATAGAAAGCCAGACACGTTCTCCTACACCTGTGCTGTTTGCACACTTAGTATAGAAAGAGACACACTCATTTAGACACCTCCGCAGGAGTCGCGGATCACTGGGATGACTTGGCAAACAGGCCCGCACTGTAATAAGCAAAGCCTTCTGTCTGCAGGAGAGGGGGTTCTTCCTGAGGGAGCCATCTTGGATTTGTTCAATATTTATTCATCTAGCCTAATGAATTCCAAGGTGGATGAATCTATTGCGTTGATCTATTCCTATTCATTGAAATTACATGGCATAAAATGTTGAATTACCATATGCCAACACTGTATGATATTAAACATTTATGAATAGGTAAATTCATATTACACTAATTGTCCGAGGGTGATTGTAGACATTTCAGAGTGCATTACTACAGCACATTGTAATACACTGAATGTTCTTATCAAGCCAAAGTACCATGTAAAGCTCTTGGAAGCATTATAACACAATATTTGTAGTACCTATTGTAGTACCTATTTAAGTCTCCAAGATTATGATTTGTCACACAGAGACTAGAGAAAAAAAGGCTACAGACAATACGAGTCTAATTTTACCATATAAAAATTGCCCAAATCGATTTAAAAAATGTTCATGGTTGGTGCATTTTTCTGTGTTGCCTGTAGCAAATGGGCACAAAAAAAGACTGTGAAAAATGGAAAATATCATGTTTTATTCAAAAACCAAAAGCAGGCACTTTTGCTCGTGGTGTGAAGAGAACATTGAAAGGCTTTTTAGAGAATTGTAAAGAAAAAAAAAGGGCTAACTAATCTTTCTTTTGAGGTCAAGCTTTTCTTGGTCTCAAAAAACAACAATGGACAATCACATTTCACTCCTCATTGTTCATCAATTTGCAAAGCAGCTTCTCTAAGGTGGCATTGTCTTGATTTGGTTAAAGACAACGGTTTCCTCATATCAACATTTTTTTTGAGGAGGGGGGCATGTTTTGCAGAGGAAGATCTAAAGTCCTTGTAAATATTCACACCCCTGAAAGTGAGTCAATGTCTGTCGTTGACAATGGAGGTAGAAATAAAGGTTTTGTGAGTATACACTTCCAGTATAAAAATCTTAGTTATTGAGGCTTAATTACAACATACCTGTGTTCTACACTAGTGTTTACACCTTAAAACAACTACTCTATGTGGACTTCCTTGCTCAAGACCTAAGCAGACCAAAGCATTTGCAAAGGGCGTGCGTGCGTGGAGGAGATGAAGTGGGTTTAAGCCCTCAAAGAAGTCATCCAGGAAGTCAACTAATCAACCCAGCAGTGAATAGCAATGAAAGATTGTGTGGGTGTCTGTCTGCACTCTGCATGGTGGGTGTGCTTTGTGTGTGCATCTACACACTGCATGTGAGCGTGTGCGTGTCTGTTTTACATGTTCGTGTGTGTTAGTGGGGGATGGGAGATGAGATGTGTCCCTCTATAAATCTCGGGTTAAGGGTCTGAAAAGAGACCGGCGATCACTCAGCCACCCGGGTGGCAGGTGGAGGATGTGCTTCCGAGCCAGAGCCTGTTATTCAAATGAAGTAATTAGACAAACCCATCAGTCGTCCTGCTGCACTGATATTTAAATAGTGAAAGACCATAGTAGGATAGCAGTTTAAAGTGATTCTACTGATTATGTGATTGGGAAAGCCTCTTTTTGCCGTGTTTCACAAAAAACTAATATAACAAAAGCATTAAATATATATATATATATATATATATATATATATATATATATATATATATATATATATATATATATATACACATACACACATATATATATATATATATACATACACACACTACTGGTCAAAACTTTTAGAACACCTTTATCTTTACTATTTTCTATATTGTATAATAATATTGAAGATGTCAACATGATGAACTAACACATGGAATCATGTATTAACCAAAACAATTATCTAAATATATTTTATATTTCAGATTCTTCAAATAGCCACCCTTGGCCTTGATGACAGCTTTGCACACTCTTGGCATTCTCTCAACCAGCTTCACCTGGAATGCTTTTCCAACCGTCTTGAAGGAGTTCTCACATATGCTGAGCACTTGCTGGCTGCTTTTCCTTCACTCTGCGCTCCGACTCATCCCAAACCATCTCAATTTGGTTGAGGTCGGGGGATTGTGAAAGCCAGATCTGATGCAGCACTCCATCACTCTCCTTGGTCAAATAGCCCTTACACAGCCTGGAGGTGTGTTGGGTCATTGTCCTGTTGAAAAACAAATGTTAATCCCACTAAGCCCAAACCAGATGGGATGGTGTATCGCTGCAGAATGCTGTGTGCCTTGAAGTCTAAATAAATCACAGACAGTGTCACCAGCAAAGCACCCCTACACCATCACACCTCCTCCTCCATGCTTCACAGTGGGAAATACACATGCGGAGGTCATCTGTTCACCCACACCGCGTCTCACAAAGACACTGTGGTCAGAACCAAACATCTCCAATTTGGACTCTAGGTCAAAGGACAAATATCTACCAGTCTATTGTCCATTGCTTGTCCTTTGGTAGTGGTTTCTCTGCAGGAATTCGACCATGAAGGCCTGATTCACACAGTCTCCTCTGAACAGTTGATCGTGAGATGTGTCTGTTACTTGAACTCTGTGAAGCATTTATTTGGGCTTTAATTTCTGAGGCTGGTAACTCTAATGAACTTATCCTCTGCAGCAGAGGTAACTCGGAGTCTTCCTTTCCTGTTGCGGTCCTGTCATCACGGCAAAGGGTGGCTATTTGAAGAATCCCATATATAAAATATATTTAGATCATTTTTTGGGTTAATACATGATTCAATGTGGGTGATTTCATAGTTTTGATGTCTTCACTATTAATGCATAAATGATAAAAATAAAGCAAAAACCCTTGAATGAGGAGGTGTTCTATAACTTGACCTGTAGTGTATATTTATTATTTATGAAATCAATAGCTGTTTGGGTATTAAGTCCCTATAATGTATTTCTGATGGTGACATTTTACATGAATTGCTCAGCGCCCCCCTCTCATGTTTCTTTTCTGAGAATGGCATCGCAGACGCTCCCTACAGTCTCTCGTTGCGTTTAGACAATATCAATATGATACAATCGTCCTTGAAAAGGTTGTTTTGCTATGAAATGAAAACGTTTGACTTCTGCCATGAGTTGTGTGTTGTGTGTGTTTCTATGTGTACATGCTCACGTGATTGTTTGTAGTTGAGGGCAGCACATATCTCTTTTTCACAAGTACGAATGCTACTCAACTGTCAAGTTGTGTACAATGTCAAACATCCAAGGTTCTCCTTTGAAATGTGTTGGCTTGCAAGGAGTGAAGGGGAATGGAGGTTTGTCCATGATTACAGTTTAATCTGACAATGTTCAACACAACAGGGAGGAATCCATAGACACTTTGAGCCATCCTTGAGCAAAGTCTAAATATACATTCAAAACATATTTATGTCCAACTATGAATGGCGATGAATAAGAATGTTCTCAATTCAATACCAATATGTGCCATTAAGAAGACGCTTTTATCCTAAGCAATTTAGTAATCTGTGCATACATTTTCATATGGGTGGCCACAGCTGGAATCGAACCTTTTAATCCTGTATCAAGCCGAAAAACAGTTTCAAGCTGAAAGGGTTAAAAGCTAAAAGACCCTTTCTGTCTGAGCCGAGGAAAACCAGTGAAGTGTAGACCCCAGTCTACCAGACAGGAGTTGAAGTATTGACGTCTACTAGCCTGGAGTCAGGGGGGCCCGGCATAGATAACGACCCAGGAGACAGACCGCTAGGTGGGCATGACGACTCAGGCAAGCGGGGGGGATTTGAGACAGAGGTTGATCTGCGCTCGGCCCAGACAGCCACGGACCACTGAGTTCTCTCCAGTTCTGGCTGAATAAGGAATTATGTTGCATTTCTAGTCTGGCTGGGAATTGCCAGGGACCTCACTGTACGATATTATCATTATACTTAGGTGCCAATACGATATGCATTGCGATTCTCACAATTTAAAAAAATTGAACAATTCTATATGTATTATGATTAGATTCTGCAATTGTATTGCGATTTGATACTCCAAACATATTGATCACTATATTTCTTCTGCAGAAATACAATAGAACGTGAGAACGAGTTTTGATCAGTCAGAGAAATAAAAGTGCTGTAAAACACTATTTTAAAAATATTTTTTAAAAGATGGAGGACAAGCTATAGGATGAAAAATACAGAAGTTTGGCGCTGGTACAAATCGATACTTGGAGTCAAATATAGATATAATATCGTCCAAAAATAATATTGTGATAGATAACTATATAAAAAATATTTAAAAATCACAAATTGCTGGTGAGTTTGTTGGAATATATAGCCTATATTCCAGGGAACATATAAAATAGATAGACAGTGCTCTGTTGTAAACAAGCACCCACACAGATATTCACAGAAATCTCTGTTAATAGATACATTTGGCGTCTATGTATATTAAGTTAAGCACAGAAATGCCTGC
The DNA here is from genome assembly GCF_034236695.1 of Oncorhynchus nerka. Classification (NCBI taxonomy): domain Eukaryota; kingdom Metazoa; phylum Chordata; class Actinopteri; order Salmoniformes; family Salmonidae; genus Oncorhynchus; species Oncorhynchus nerka. Next base: position 10,253,615 of record NC_088424.1, on the reverse strand, counting down.
AACTGAAATGTTTACTCCCAAATACACTCAAACTCAGACACACATGCTTCATCCTCAACCGCACCAGGCACAATCTACCCTGATGGATGGGGCAATGGCTTGGCTTAATTAGCCATGAAAGGCACACTAGCCAGCGGAAGGAAGGAAACAATGAGAGATTGAAGCCAGCCAGCAGTGGACAGCTGCCGTAAACAGCTGTTGATGACAGCCCCTCCCCGGAACACATTAAACTACACAGACGGTTCAGGGTTCTGGCCACCTCAACACACTCCTCTCTCTGCTCCTCTGCTCTGCTATGATGTCGACAGCCAGTCAGAAGGAACATCGCCTAGTCAAATGAGAAAAGATACAAATCAGCCAATTTTGTGCTGGTCGGGAGAGATTCGCTTAAGCAACATTGTATCTCTTTGATGCTCTATGAAATTGTCTAATATGGCTCATTCTGTAAAGATAAGTGTGGCTAAGTAACAATATTTATAGTACAGGAGACAAGGCCTATACACTGAGTGTTCAAAACATTGACATAGACTGACCCGGTGAATCCAGGTGAAAGTTATGATCTCTTGTTGATGTCACTTGTTAAATTCACTTCAATCAGTGTAGACAAAGGGGAGGAGACAGGTTAAGTAAGGATTTTTAAGCCTGGAGACATGGATTGTATATGTGCCTTTCAGAGGGTGAATGGGAAAGATAAAATATTTAAGTAGTAGGTCGAAGGTGCAACGGTTTGTTCAGGAACTGCAACGCTGAGACAAAGATAAACAATTTAGATATGCAAACATCTAGAAAGTTCTGGAACAAGACATTTGTACAATATATGCAAGGCGTTATCCATTCCAATGGGTTTAACATTGAAATCGCTTACATGGTTCTCTGTCCAAGTGGTCGGTAAGCCCAGAGAGCAGCTTCTCCAACTTAGGACTCATCCCAAATGGTACCCTATTCCCTATAAAGTGCAATACGTTTGACCAGGGCAAATACGTTTCTGGTCAAAAGTACTGCAATATGTTGGGAAAAAGTTTGCTATTTGAGATGAAGCGTTAGACTCTGCGAGATTAACAAATCAAATGGGGACAGGTTTTACATTACGTGTGCAATACATATACACCAGTTTACATATACACCAGTTTACATTTACACCAGTTTACATATACACCAGTTTACTTACACACCAGCTTGTAGTTCCTGGAAAGCGGAGTTTACTTTGCACATCTAAGGCTGTGGTCATTCTGATTTCTAAATCAACCCCAAGCCCCTACTACACTCTTATAAAAAGGGTTCCAAAATAATTATTTGGCTGTACCCATAGGAGAACCCTTTTTGGTTCCAGGTAGAAAACCTATGTGGAAAGGGTTCTACATGGAACCCAAAAAGGTTCTACCTAGATCCAAAAGGGTTCTACCTAGTTCCAAAAACGGTTATTCAAAGGGTTCCCTTATGTGCACAGCAGAATAACCCTTTTAGGTTCTAGATAGAACCTTTTCTTCTAAGAGTGTACCTAGGCCCTCCTGTAGATTTCAAACAATTGGATAGGTATAAGCAATAAGGGAAAACATTCCACCCAGTCTAGGGCAAGATAATCTTGGAAACCCATAAGTAAAATCTTGTGTAATTGTGTCAGATGCTCAATTAAGTTCTGTGGGAGATGTGTTAGAAAAGACGCTGGGTGGTAGCTCCACTCCCTTCTCTTTCCAGGTTTCGGGAAAGTCTTTTGGCTACATTTGAAAGATGCAAGCACATGTGAAATCGCAATTGTTTTTCTCTCCAAATTATCATTGACAAGAAATCAGGGCACAGGAACAAAGTTCATTGTTAGCCGCCGCATCCCACAGTCTGTTGACAGATGCTACGATACCATTTATATTACGTGCGTCTGTCCCAGAGATTATGGGCAAGGTGATGCAAATATCGCTTAATAAACGTATCAAATCATTTTAGATCTACACGAGTGGCTAGGCATGGCATAGGGTCTAGGCCTTTGGGTCGAATCAATGTAGAAATGGTGTATGCTAGGCATGGCATAGGGTCTAGGCCTTTGGGTCGAATCAATGTAGAAATGGTGTAGTCTTACTCACTAACACAGTAGCACTGTGTTTTTGTGTCTCGTTCTGGGAGCAACATTGAAAGCCTGGTCTGGTTAGCGCAGATAGTCGTTAGCTAGTCTAGGCTGGTCCAAAAGTGGTAATTACAGACCATAACACGGCTCTTCAAAGCCCACTCAGGCATGGTGTGTGACACATACAGAGGCATGACTGAGTAATACGCTGCTACCGCTACATCATTTTGTGCAGATTTCCTCCCTTTGATCTCTGCTGAGTCTGTTGCTAAACGTCGCTAATTTAGGTACTCTGCACATTTTGGTAGTCAGCAGCCCTATCATTACTATAGAAGTAGTGGTGCCTGGAGAAGTGGGTATCCTCTCCTTTTGACAAACATTTCCCAAACGCCCCGCCTTCTAAAGGAAATTCTATGAGAAACACGAACCACTTTTACATCCACAGTTTTTATGCGTGTAAGGTCATACCATTTTTTTTTTAAGCACGAAAGCTATGATGGAAACCGGTCGTTTCGGTACAATTTTATAAATGCAGACAGATATTTGTTCGTTCGACATGGTGGGGTCTTTTGGTGTCTGTAAAATGAATTCAGTGAGAAATGGTGGTGGAAATATCTTTATGCACAAATATTGATACAATAACCATCATGTCCAAGTAAACTTGGAGTCACGGGATGATAAGGTGTGTGGGCCTCTCATTATGACTCTGGAAACCATGCAGTTTATTAGGCTACAGATGAAATAAATGATGATGAACTTCACAGGGTGGTGAAAGTGCATGGCGATTGATGCTCCTTTCCCAAAAAATATTGAGGGTCTTATTCTGGTGACATGATGATTGATAATTAACTGCTGTTTGACAAATACAAATATTCAGACTTATCCATAATATTCTCACTATGTAGACTAGTTTACCAGCACAGCCTGCCTGCACTGTATCTGCGAGCTGTTGCCTAGAGCGCAAGTGCCAAGACTAGAGTCAGCACATTTGCTATTTAATGCAACAGAGACAAAACTATCGGTAGAGTTGAAAATGCGACGCAAACACATTGTGTGACGACCCTCCCACTCTGTCTGCCGTATTCTCTTTGTTCTTGTTTCCTTATTAGGATGCCGGTGGGCGGAGTTCGGAGGGTCATCAGCTACATGGGAAAGCTACACCTAGCTTGTGACACACTCTTGAATGACCTAAAATGATGAATCCCATTTTGGGTCTTTCACAGTCAAGCTAACCCAAGCTGTACTGTGCAAGTAGGATAATAGTATGCCTACTATTTAAACAGATAAATTAGGCTGTCAAACTGAGTCAGAAATTCACAGGTTTCAGATGTTTCCCTTTTTAAGTCACACTTTGAAATAGAACATCCAATTCTATTGTTTTTCTAAGTCAACAACAATGCTTAAACCACATTGGGAGACTTTTGAGGTCTAGACGAATGTTGTTCAATATTTAGTTTATTAATAGATAATTGGGTTTATACACTATATATACAAAAGTATGTGGACACCTCTTTGAATTAGTGGATTCAGCTATTTCAGGCACACCCGTTGCTGACAGGTGTATAAAATCGAGCACATTAGCCATAGACAAACACCGTCATAGGATGCCACCTTTCCAACAAGTCAATTCGTCAAAATTTTCCCTGCTCTAGCTGCCCTGGTCAACTGTAAGTGCTGTTATTGTGAAGTGGAAACATCTAGGAGTGACAACGGCCAAAAGTGGTAGGCCACACAAGCTTACAGAAAGGGACCACCAAGTGCTGAAGTGCATAACGAGTAAAACTCGTCTGTCCTCGATGGCAACACTCACTACCAAGTTCCAAACAGCCTCTGGAAGCAACGTCAGCACAATAACTGTTCGTCGGGAACTTCATGGAATGGGTTTCCATGGCCGAGCTGCTGCACACAAGCCTAAGATCACCATACGCAATGCCAGGCGTCGGCTGCAGTGGTGTAAAACTAGCCGCCATTGGACTCTGGAGCAGTGGAAACGCTTTCTCTGAAGTGATGAATCATGCTTCGCCATCTGGCAGTCCGACAGATGAATCCAGGTTTGGCAGATGCCAGGAAAACGGTACCTGCCCCAATGCATAGTGCCAACTGTAATGTGTGGTGGTGGAGGAATAATGGTTGGAGCTGTTTTTCATGGTTCAGGTTAGGCCCCTTAGTTCCAGTGAAGGGAAATCTTAATGCTACAGCATACAGCGACATTCTAGACAATTCTGTGCTTCCAACATTGTGGCAAAAGATTGGCGGATGGCCCTTTCCTGTTTCACCTTGACAATGCCCACGTGCACAAAGTGAGGTCCATACAGAAATGGTTTGTTGAGATCGGTGTGGAAGAACTTGATCTGCCTCCACACAGCCTTGACCTCAACCCCAATCGAACATCTTTGGGATGAATTGAAATGCCGACTGTGAGCCAGGCCTAATCACCCAACGTCAGTGCTCGACCTCACTAATGCTCTTGTGGCTGAATGGAAGCAAGTGCCCACAGCAATGTTCCAACATCTACTGGAAAGTCTTCCCAGAAGAGTGGAGGCTGTTATAGCAGCAATGTTCCAACATCTAGTGGAAAGCCTTCCCAGAAAAGTGGAGGCTGTTATAGCAGCAATGTTCCAACATCTAGTGGAAAGCCTTCCCAGAAGAGTGGAGGCTGTTATATTCGCAAAAAGGGGGACAAACTCCATATTAATGCCCATGCTTTTGGAATGAGGTGTTCGACGAGGTGTCCACATTCTTTTGGTAATGTAGTGTATGTCGTCCCTTGCGATAGGTTCTGAGATTAAATGGGCAATGATGTCGCACTCCTATCGCACAGCAATACTTTAACCTACCCATACTGTTGGCAGAATGTTTAAATCTTTAGCAGTAATTTATGCTGTATCTGGAAAAGGACTGTCCGTTACTGAACGAGAAAACAATGTCAAATTGTTGTGGACCTGTCAGCAGAACCTTTTTATATCGACTTTTCCACCAACCAAAATATGATGGACTGCCCGTGAATTCTGTAACATTGTAGAGCAGGCTACTAAATAAAATCCAATTACAGTACGTGTGTTTTTTGTCCTACTAAGAGGATTTTTTCTACTTTTCTACTGATGTTCATTACTGCAATGTTGGGAAAGAGCAAGCAAGAAAGGCATTTCACTGTACTTGTGCACGTGACAATAAATACTTCAAACTTGCTGCATAGGCCGACATCAATGTCAAAGATAAGCTGTTAAATTTGACTGTATGCCGGTATTATAAACCATGCTGCTAATGATCTTGCAAAACCAGAGATGCATATGGCCTATTTGCTAGGCCACTAGGCTGAGAGATGCACATGGTCATTTGTTGTATGGCTCCTTCGGGAAAATGAACCCATCACAGCCAGAAAAAGTGAGGAATATATTCTGCAATGGTTATGAAAATAAAATAAATAGAAAACAAATTCCTATGTCCTATGCCTATTTCAAGGAAAATACTATTCTAATAAACATATTTTCACTCTTCCCAGTAATGGCAAATGGCTACGTTATTGTTAGTATGTTTATTTTTATTTTTTATGAATAAGATTTTCATCATATCCCCGATTTGTACAAAATACTTGCCAGCTTGCAATAGAATATTTCAACCACTAGCAGATGTGCGTCCTCATGGTATAAATACTTGCCAGCTTGCAATAGAATATTTCAACCACTAGCAGATGTGCGTCCTCATGGTATAAATACTTGCCAGCTTGCAATAGAATATTTCAACCACTAGCAGATGTGTCCGCATGGTATAAATACTTGCCAGCTTGCAATAGAATATTTCAACCACTAGCAGATGTGTCCGCATGGTATGAAGTTTGCGGGGAGGTTAGTCCATTCTCACGTCAAGTAAAATTGTTTTAAATACCAACTTTTGCATGAACTGGTGCACGCACATTTTGGGGTATATTTTATACGTACATACGGTTTATAAATGAGGTCCCCATGCACCTAGCACGGTTGTTTGGTTAGTGGTGTTTCTGTAACACATGAGATGGAGTTTGCAAAACAAATGGCCACTGGATAGATGCAAATAATCATGATACCATTCTGCTAGGTAGGCAAATGCTACTTTGTAACTAGTTAACATTTAATTGAGAAGGTTTCTGGGAAAGCCTTTCCATCTACCAGAAGACAGTTATCATTAGCATCGCCATAATTAGCCTCACTATATTTTCCCTGTTCCTTAATTGTTTGGAACCTGGACATTTACTTGATATTATGAATCATTTCATAACATGTTTCAAAGTAGCCTAGAGCCAAATTCCCACCATAGAAACATGGAGGCAATTATTGTATAAAGACTTCGTATGTGTTCTCCTGTTCTATTGGTATTCTTTCAGCTTTCTTTCATTGTCTAGCAGCCAAAGTCATTATCCCAGTCATATTAGCAATGGTAATTGTTGCATATTTTAGATCTCCCTTCCCTCTCTAAATTTCAAATAAATACTTCCATCTCTGTCAATGAAACCCCTTACAGGTGCGGGGTGAATTTTAGAACAGTGTTTTCCCACAAAATGTTTAACATTCGCAGCATTCTAGGCCTACCACATTGCTGTGCTAAAATGTGAAGAAATAATAGTTTATCAACATTTTAAGCTAAACATACTGATCTGTTCAATCAGCCTTATTCATTGAAACGGCGTATACTTCCACTAATTTGCTACACATCCTGGGGATTAAGAACCATGAGTAAACATAATGCCCCCTAGAAAAATAAACGTGGACAACCCACCCAACTCATGCCTGACCATACTAAATAAATACAAAACAAAGTATAGACCTGGGAAGGGAGTCCAAGGGACAAATGATAACTCCTCCGCCCCAGTGTATTTCTTTTCACATCAATCTTAAGCAAAGCATCTAGAACATCACAGATAGTAAATTGTTGAAATGAAAACAAAGATTCATGTTGGGTAGTAGTGAACACATGTTGGGTAGTAGTGAACACATGTTGGGTAGTAGTGAACACATGTTGGGTAGTAGTGAACACATGTTGGGTAGTTGTTTTCAACATCAATGTTAAGCAAAGTCTAGAACATCATGGATGGGTGGTTGGGTGTAGAGAACACATGTTGGGTAGTAGTGAACACATGTTGGGTAGTAGTGAACACATGTTGGGTAGTAGTGAACACATGTTGGGTAGTAGTGAACACATGTTGGGTAGTAGTGAACACATGTTGGGTAGTAGTGAACACATGGTGGGTAGTAGTGAACACATGGTGGGTAGTAGTGAACACATGGTGGGTAGTAGTGAACACATGTTGGGTAGTAGTGAACACATGGTGGGTAGTAGTGAACACATGTTGGGTAGTAGTGAACACATGTTGGGTAGTAGTGAACACATGTTGGGTAGTAGTGAACACATGTTGGGTAGTAGTGAACACATGTTGGGTAGTAGTGAACACATGTTGGGTTATTTATGCAGCCCAACATGTCCAGTATTTACCCAGGGCTGGGTTACCAAATAACCCAACATGTGTTCTGTCCAGTATTTATCCAGGGCTGGGTTACCAAATAACCCAACATGTGTTCTGTCCAGTATTTACCCAGGGCTGGGTTACCAAATAACCCAACATGTGTTCTGTCCAGTATTTACCCAGGGCTGGGTTACCAAATAACCTAACAGGTGTTCTGTCCAATATTTACCCAGGGCCGGGTTACCAAATAACCCAACATGTGTTCTGTCCAGTATTTACCCAGGGCCGGGTTACCAAATAACCCAACATGTGTTCTGTCCAGTATTTACCCAGGGCCGGGTTACCAAATAACCCAACATGTGTTCTGTCCAGTATTTACCCAGGGCCGGGTTACCAAATAACCCAACATGTGTTCTGTCCAGTATTTACCCAGGGCTGGGTTACCAAATAACCCAAATTGGGTTGTTTTTAATGCAGCATTTTTTTGAATGGATGGGACTTGGTCAAAGTAGTGCACTAAATAGGGAATAGGGTGCCATTTGGAACGCAGAAGATGTGTAGCCTACATTCAAAATTAATTAATGACCTCTTTTTTTCTTTGTCTTACTAGATCTGTCGGAGAAGAAGAGCGACCTACGAGTGTGTGACGACTCCAGTTGCCGTTTTGGAGGTGTCTGCAGGGATGACGGAGCCACGCTGAAGTGTGTGTGCCAGTTTCAGGTATGTGGTGTAGTTTCTACCAGATTTTGTGTGTGTACATGTTTACCTACGTTATCAGGTTCAGAATGTCCTGACAAGGTAGGAAAACACGAGCCTGCAGTGTGTGTATTTTTATGTTGAAAAAATTATGAATGATATGCTTGGCAGAGGTGGGTAGAGTGCTGAAAATCTGGATTTAAGTGAAGGTATTGTTACTTAGATTGTAATTTACTCAAGTAAATGTAAAAGTAGCCCTCTTAAGAAACTACTCAAGTAAGAGTAAAAAGGATCCGGTCAGAAAACTACTTAAATACTAGTTACACATTTAGTTTGTTAATTTTTTACACCTTATGGTAAACAAAGATAACAACAACTTAGTGCAATTGATTTGAAATGCGTTATTTAAGCCTGCTAGCACCATCTTGCAGATGTCCTTCAGCATAGTTACTCCCTTCACAGAACAGCGCAAACTGGCTCTAAGCAGAATAGAAAGAGGAGTGGGAGGCCCCGGTGCACAACTGAGCAAGAGGAGAAGTACATTAGTGTCTACTTTGAGAAACAGACACCTCACAAGTCCTCAACTGGCAGCTTCAATAAATAGTACCCGCAAAACACTAGTCTCAACTTCAACGTCAAAAAAATCTCCTTAGGAGTGAAGACGTGCTTCACTTCAAGAGCTGTGGTGGAGATACAGGGTTTGATGGACAACTGAGAGACAATAAATGTATAATCACAGAGTAAAATAAATGTATAATCACAACAGTCACTAGGTTTTCATCTGACAGCGACAATAGAGTAAAATAAATCTATGTAACTGAAGTGATTTGGTAAAATGTAACAGAGTAAAAGGTAAGTTACTTTCTTCAGAAAATACTTGAGTAAGAGTACAAGTACAGCCCACAGAGAGTAACTAGAAAGTACTAGTTCTTCCACAAACAGACTTAAGTACATGTAAAGCGTTACTTGTTGTGTGTTACTACCCACCCCCGGTGCTTGGTATAGCTTCGGAGAGGAGTGCTGTTGTTTTCGCCCTCTAGTCTAGGTTGCTTTCTGTAGTCCGAGGTGCTGAATGAGAAGGCCACCATATTTCTCTCTAATGTGACTGTAATTGCAACAGAAGGAGGACAGGTGTGTGTGTGAAGAAACCAGAATACCTTAGAGACATAGTTTAATGGGGAGACTGAGCAATAGCCTACAGTATGTCTTTAATCAGTCCTTGCCTGCAAAGCCTTTATGAAGCTTCCTAGATGCGACATTACATAGGTTATAACCATTCATGACATTCCCTCATAATGAACGATAGACTAGAATGTACAGTGCATTAGGGGAAGTATTCAGACCCCTTGACTTTTTCCACATTTTGTTACATTACAGCCTTATTCTAAAATGGATTAAATTGTTTATTCCCCTCATCAATCTTGACACAATACCCCATAATGACAAAGTAAAAACAGTTTTTTAGAAATGTGTAACAAAACTGATATCACATTTACATAAGTTTTCAGACCCTTTACTCAGTACTTTGTTTAAGCACCTTTGGCAACGATTACTGCCTCGAGTCTAGTATATGACGCTACAAGCTTGGCACACCTGTATTTGTGGAGTTTCTCCAATTTCTTCTCTGCAGATCCTCTCAAGCTCTGTCAGGTTGGATGGGGAGCGTTGCTGCACAGAAATGTTCAGGTCTCTCCAGAGATGTTCGATCGGGTTCAAGTCCGGGCTTCCCTCGATCATGACTAGTCTCCCAGTCCCTGCCACCACTATGCTTTGCCGTAGGGATGGGGCCAGGAGTCCTCCAGACGTGAAAGAGTTCAATCTTGGTTTCATCAGACCAAAGAATCTTGTTTCTCATCATCCTTTATGTGCCTTTTGGCAAACTCCAAGCAGGCTGTCATGTGCCTTTTGCTGAGGAGTTGCTTCCGTCTGGCCACTCTACCATAAAGGCCTGATTGGTGGAGTGCTGCGGTGTGACTAGGGTGGGCATTCTAGTTTCTTTATTTCTATGTTTACTGTTTCTATGTTTTGGCCGGGTATGGTTCTCAATCAGGGACAGCGGTCTACCTGTATAGCCCTAGTCAGCTTCACGTTAGTTTTTGGTGTTTTCTTGTTGGCGACATTCAAAATAAAAAAGAAATGTACGCTCACCACGCTGCACCTTGGTCCGGTCATTTCCCTGATGACGTTCGTGACTGAACTACCCACCACAAACGGACCAAGCAGCGTGGTAAGGAGAACTGGACATGGGAGGACAGCCTGAATGGGAAAGGATCCTGGACGTGGGAGGAGATCCTGGCGGGAAAGGATTGCCTGCCATGGGAGCAGGTGGAAGCAGCGAGGTAAAGGGCCCAGGTTTACACAGGGTCACGGCTGGCACGAAAGACCGGGAGGCCACTCCCCAAAAATATTTGGGGGGCGCACACGGGGAGTGTGGTAGAGTCAGGGTTCAGACCTGAGCCAACTCCTCGTGCTTACCGTAGGGAGCGTGGTACTGGTCAGGCACCGTGTTATGCGGCGGAGCGCATGGTGTCTCCAGTGCGCGTTCACATCCCGGTGCGCTACATTCCAGCTCCCCGCATTGGACGGGCTAGAGTGAGCATCCAGCCAGGACGGATGGTGCCGGCTCAGCGCGCCTGGCCTCCAGTGCGTGATGATCCATGGCACGAAGCCTCCAGCGATGATCCATGGCACGAAGCCTCCAGTGATGATCCATGGCACGAAGCCTCCAGTGATGATCCAAAGCACGAAGCCTCCAGTGATGATCCAAAGCACGAAGCCTCCAGCATTGAACTGCGCTCCGGAGCCTCCAGCGAGGGTCCCCGGTCCGGAGCCTCCAGCGAGTCAGGTTTTGCGGCCGGAGTCCGCACCTTTGGTGGGGGGGGGGGGGTACTGTCACACCCGGGCCATAGAGAGGCTTTTATTCTCTATTTTGGTTAGGCCAGGGTGTGACTAGGGAGGGCATTCTAGTTTCTTCATTTCTATGTTTTGGCCGGGTATGGTTCTCAATCAGGGATAGCTGACTATCGTTGTCTCTGATTGGGAACCATACTTAGGCAGCCTTTTCCCCACCTGCGTTTTGTGGGTAGTTATTTTCTGTTTGGCTGTTTAGTTACCTGACAGAACTGTGCGTTTTTCTACTTTGTTATTTAATAAATATCATGAACGCCTACCACGCTGCACCTTGGTCTCCTTCAACCCACGAGAGCCGTGACAGCTGCAGAGATGGGTGTTTTGCACTGACTATCACCTGTGGGACATTATCTAGACAGGTGTTTGCTTTTCCAAATCATGTCCAATCAATTGAATTTACCACAGGTGAAACATCTCAAGAATGATCAATGGAAACAGGATGCACCTGAGCTCAATTTCAAGTCTCATAGCAAATGGTCTGAATACTTATGTAAATAAGGTATTTCTGTTTTTTATTTTATAAGGCGCTAACGTAACAAAATATGGAAAGGGGAAGGGGTCTGAATACTTTCCGAAGGCACTGTATATTTATATTTATATTATGGCTTTGGCTACTCAATGACAGCTTGTGCATTAGCTAGCTTACTACTATTTCGCAACTACCTATTTCGCATTTTCTTGTTGTGAAAGTATCTGCACTCTCAAATCAAAATCAAATCAAATTTTACTTGTCACATGCACATGGTTAGCGGATGTTAATGCGAGTGTAGCGAAATGCTTGTGCTTCTAGTTCCGACACTGCAGTAATGACCAACAAGTAATCTAACCTAACAATTCCACAACTACCTTGTATACACAGTGTAAAGGAATGAATAATAATATGTACATAAAAATATATAGATGAGTGATGGTACAGAAAGGCATAGGCAAGATGAAGTAGATGGTATCGAGGACAGTATATACAGTGCCTTGCGAAAGTATTCGGCCCCCTTGAACTTTGCGACCTTTTGCCACATTTCAGGCTTCAAACATAAAGATATAAAACTGTATTTTTTTCTGAAGAATCAACAACAAGTGGGACACAATCATGAAGTGGAACGACATTTATTGGATATTTCAAACTTTTTTAACAAATCAAAAACTGAAATTGGGCGTGCACAATTATTCAGCCCCCTTAAGTTAATACTTTGTAGCGCCAGCTTTTGCTGCGATTACAGCTGTAAGTCGCTTGGGGTATGTCTCTATCAGTTTTGCACATCGAGAGACTGAAATATTTTCCCATTCCTCCTTGCAAAACAGCTCGAGCTCAGTGAGGTTGGATGGAGAGCATTTGTGAACAGCAGTTTTCAGTTCTTTCCACAGATTCTCAATTGGATTCAGGTCTGGACTTTGACTTGGCCATTCTAACACCTGGATATGTTTATTTTTGAACCATTCCATTGTAGATTTTGCTTTATGTTTTGGATCATTGTCTTGTTGGAAGACAAATCTCCGTCCCAGTCTCAGGTCTTTTGCAGACTCCATCAGGTTTTCTTCCAGAATGGTCCTGTATTTGGCTCCATCCATCTTCCCATCAATTTTAACCATCTTCCCTGTCCCTGCTGAAGAAAAGCAGGCCCAAACCATGATGCTGCCACCACCATGTTTGATAGTGGGGATGGTGTGTTCAGGGTGATGAGCTGTGTTGCTTTTACGCCAAACATAACGTTTTGCATTGTTGCCAAAAAGTTCAATTTTGGTTTCATCTGACCAGAGCACCTTCTTCCACATGTTTGGTGTGTCTCCCAGGTGTCCTGGAGGGCAGGTAGTTTGCCCCCGGTGATGCGTTGTGCAGACCTCACTAGCCTTTGGAGAGCCTTATGGTTGTGGGCGGAGCAGTTGCCGTACCAGGCGGTGATTGTGCATCTGCAAAAGTTTGAGTGCTTTTGGTGACAAGCCGAATTTCTTCAACCTTCTGAGGTTGTATATTGCCTCTTTGCATTATGTAGACGTCTATGTCACTATTTTGTTTTTTGTTTTCTGCTTTTAATTTCAGTGCCACAAAAACTACATCCCTGTGTGTGGCTCCAATGGCGACACCTACCAGAATGAATGCTACCGAAGACAGGCCTCCTGCAAACAGCAGAGGCTCATATCACGCTCATCTGATGGGCCATGCTCTGCAGGTGAGTGTTTCCACTTCTACGTTACAATCAGAGAAATATCATTTCTTAAAGGAAAAAAAATCTAAATTCCCTCAGACCACAGCAATTTGACTCATATGTCCACAACCCATCACAGCCCAGAACAGAACATTCACTTGAATGGAAATGTCTGTTCAAATAATTGTATTTATATTATTACAATAACGTTCAATGGATGTAGACTTGTTCAGGGCTGCAGTCTGTTTGTCTACCTTTCGCCCCTGTGTGTGCGCTCCTTCACTCCCCTGGTGGATTTAAAAGGAACAGAGTGGTGGAAGAAATATTGTAGAAACTCTTTCAGCTCTAGTTCTAGCTGATGCCAATCCAATGAGCTTTGACGTCCATGTGGGGGGAGTGAGCAAGTCCATACTTCAGGGAGAAGTGTGGGAATTAGAACGCAGCCCCAGGTTCTCTCAATCCCAGTCCTCAAGGGCTGGCGTGTCTACAGGGTTTCTACTCTCCTCAATACTTTATTGATTACACTGATTGGTTTGAGATTCCGCTCACCTCGTTTCTTAGGTCTACATCAATTAGCAATTAAAGAAAATAGATGGAAAGCAGATGGCTCTGTTGGGGATACCTGTTGTCGAAATCACAATTTCAGAATAGGTGTATTTGGAAGTGTTAGTTATTTGCTTGTCATTCATCAGTGTACTGCTTTGAATAGGAAATATCTGACTGGTTCACCAGGTCTAACCCAGAAGCCAATTCTGAGGCAGAAACAAAAGCCCTGCACAGATTGCCCACAGACACACACTCACACCACTTTTTCACCTGTGCCTACACTAAGACAGACAGGTTTTCTCTTCGAGTATCACAGACATCCCAGGGGTCACATTGTCATAACACATAGCAAAACGTGTGAGAAACGTTGAGCAACAGTTTCCAGCTCGTGTCGTGAAACCAATCTCTCGGGCGGTGGCCTGACTTCCCTGGTGACGCATCACAGCAGTGCACTCTTTTGCGCCGCAAAATGCCCTCTGCTTCATTCCCCTCTCTCCTTGCCTAGTCCCATTTCCTCTTGCCTATATTTAGGCTTTCTTTCATTGAAGCGTTTGGCGGCTATGAGTCGACTGCCGAGGCAACACCATGAATACTAAGGACCCTGATAAGGGCACCCTATTCACTGTTTAGTGCACTACTTTTGACCAGAGCCCTATGGGCCCTGGTCAGAAGTAGTGCTCTATAAAGGGAAAAGGTTGCCCTTTAGGATGCAGCAATAGGGCTAAGCATTTGTTGCAGTAGTGAGTAGGAGTAGTTGCAGGAGTGTCCGTGTAGGTGGATGCCCTCCACTGTCCAAGAACACATTAAAAGGGGCATGGAGAGAGGAGACATCATACATCGTTTATGATAAGCATTCAGCATTTGCTGGGATCAGGGGGTCAAAATTGGTAACAAAATTGGTCAGAGTCAAGGGTGTGTCAGAATTCGGATAGGAAAAACGTATTGTTTGGGTTACATAATAGAATTAGCATTCGGTATAAGAGTTGTTTAAACATTTTTATCAAACCCACACCGAGAAGTGCGATCAAGTTTTTCACTCGGTAAATGTTAGCTACCTAAAGCGGAACAGTCATTTTTCTGCAGTATGGATTTGATCAAATCAAAGTTTATTTGTCACGTGCGCCGAATACAACAGGCTCCATCCAATAGTGAAAAAAGGTATTAGATGAACAATAAGTAAGTAAAGAAATAAGACAACAGTGAAAAGTAACAGTAGCGAGGCTACATACAGACACCGGGTAGTCAGGCTGATTGAGGTAGTATATACATGTAGATATGGTTCAAGTGACTATGCATATATGATGAACAGAGTGTAGCAGTAGCGTAAAAGAGGGGTGGCGGGACACAATGCAGATAGCCCGCTTAGCCAATGTGCGGGAGCACTGGTTGGTCGGCCCGCTTAGCCAATGTGCGGGAGCACAGGTTGGTCGGCCCGCTTAGTCAATGTGCGGGAGCACTGGTTGGTCGGCCCAATTGAGCTAGATTGAACCACAGTCAATGTTTTTGCAGTCAAGACTGGGCTGTGGTTTTGGGTTGAGTAAACCTTGAAGCTGATCTTTCGTAGTTTCTAGAGAATTTACGTCTGGTCCCACTGTTAAAAGTTTTCGTGAACTATGAATTTGGATAGAGGTGCTGTAAAAGAAAGCTGTGGGGAACTTTAATTAAACGATGCAGCCAATATTCATCTCCTAATGCAACAATACCATGCCAAAATCTTGGAAGCATGTGTCCATTTCTTAATTCAAGCACACTGTGCCAAGATTTGTGTTGCCAGGGTCCATTTCTTAATGCAACAACACTATGCCAAGAAATATAGGGAAGCAGTGTTTTTGAAGGGCATACACCATATGTGGATTAGAATTGTGACAACGTCTTTCCTGTCTTCACAGATACTGGCTCCGGCTCTGGAGACGGAGGTACGTGGTATACTCTATGGTTAATCCTGTGTTAAGCATATACATCCGATATGGTTTTCGAACTACACATGTACTAGATGATGTGACTTAGGCAAATATATCAGTGAAACATACTTACATACCTCAAAGGCCCCAAAATGACTACATTGGACAAGAAAGGGGCACACCTGAAACCACGGATTGTGCGGTTTCACAAGTTAAGAATGGCGGTCGTATGTGTATATGTGAACCATTTAGGTAAAATGTGAGGTAAACATTATTAGCAAATAAACCTCCGTACTGCCTCTTAACTTAACTCCTAGGAAGTACTTGATACACCAAGCACTTATTTCCTATTCTGTTCATGCTGAATGCCAATGCAGTCCCTTGACTGTGACAATTGGTGTGTCGGACATTTCTGGAAATGCCTATTTAGATTGCAGTTTAACTTTACATCCCCCTGCTTATTCACTACTTCTGAAAGCTTCCAACTCTTGAGTTGGTCTCGGAATACATTTCAGACAATACACAACAAATTCCTTTAATGAATACTCAAGCTGGCTTTTTGGATGATTTGTGAATGGGGGTTACACACGCCAGTGAACCGCCTGGCTTTGTACACAGTCTGTAAGCAAGCTGGAATATTAAGTCCCTGATAATGGTCCAAGAGAAAATGGCCGTTCGTTCGTCCCAGTAACTTCTCCTGATGGAGGCATTGATATTTCAGTAACACTATTTGGATAGTCCATCTACAGACTATCGGTAACATTTCAATTGCATGTCTTTAGCATCTCAACAGTCTATATCGTCATTTTCAACAAGCTATAGATGCTCAACAAACCATCTGTAGACTATTAGCACCATTTTCAACAGCATATCTGTAGCCTGTCAGTAATATTTGAACAGTGTATTCTCTCACTCGCACAAATGCCAAGCCCACCGAGACATTTTGTGACCATCTGCATGTGGCGACCGCAGCGTTTGTTGTTTAATGTGGTTTTAATTGGAAAGCAGTGACTGGGGACCCAATATCTCTACCATCTGCACAGGACTGGATAGACGTGCATAATCCCCTACAGGCGATTGGCTGAGCTGTTTATGACATAAATGATTAAAGTGCAATTGAGCTCTGATGCTTGTGTATCTGTCTCTGTGCTTTGGATGTGTTTTGCTGTCCCCTTTGAACACTATTGGGTGGTTCTCTGTAGGGATTGTGTGTGTGTGTGTGATTGCTGTGTCTGGTGTGTTTTGAGGATTGTCTGGTGTGTTTGAGGATTGTCTGGTGTGTGTACCTAATATGTTGTGTATCAGAGGTGGTTGGATGGGAGGACAGGCTCATGGTAATGGCTGGAACGGAATTATGGAATGGAACTTTGTGTTCGATACCATTCCATTTACTCCATTCCAGCCATTGTTGTGAGCCATCCTTCCCAGACCAGCATTCCTGTGGTGTGTGTGTGTGTGTCTGAGCGAGTTGGAGAGAGCGAGGGAGAAGTGAGAACAGAATGTTTGTTTGGTACACTCAGCCTTTGTGTGTGCCTCTGTGGATGGCTCATGGCTGTTGTGTGTTTGCGCCCAGGCGTCGGCGTGTTGTAATAATGTAAAAAGATGGATAGAAGGTAACACGTACACCGGCATTGATTGAGTGGGGATGCACAGTGAGGTACTGTATAGCCGTTTCCATGGAGTGGTAGGTTGCTAGCAATGTGAAAGGGTTGTTGTGGGGTGGTAGGGTTGTGTTCTCTTCAGGTGTATAATATCCTGCTTTGGCAAAGCAAAGCAAATGTAATTAAAACAAGGACTGGCTGACTGAGTGTCGTAAAGCTAATACATTCTATCTAGAGAATGGAGAATTGCTGTTAGTTTGGGCGGACTGCTGGATGTGGGCTTACATCCGTTAAACCCATTTGATAAAAGGATGCTGTCACGTTCTGACCATAGTTCTTGTGTGTTTTCCTTGATTTAGTGTTGGTCAGGACATGAGCTGGATGGACATTCTATGTTGTGTGTCTAGTTTGTCTATTTCTTTGTTTGGCCTGATATGGTTCTCAGAGGCATGTGTTGGTCATTGTCTCTGATTGGGAACCATATTTAGGTAGCTTGTTTTGTGTAGGGGGTTTGTGGGTATTTGTTTCCTGTCTCTGTGTTCTCTGCACCAGATAGGACTGTTTTCGGGTTTTGCCATGTTTATTGTTTTGTAGTGTGTTCATGTTGAGTTTCTGTTATTAAAGAACCATGGACACTTACCACGCTGCGCATTGGTCCTCCGATCCTTCTCGCTTCTCCTCCTCAGACGAAGAGGAGGAGGAAAACCCTTACAGATACAAATAATATTCACCTCTCTGTTTTATCACACAAGTAATGTATATCAATCGAATCTGTAATAACGTGCTACAATTTAAGGGGAACTAATCTGGGATGTGACTGTATCTAAAGTCATTTATTCTTGGAGAATATAACGTATAAATGCCTCATGAGCTTTTAATGTGGTACATATAGTTTCTTGGGTAATGCTGACAACATCTGGTGACACAGGTCAGCCTAGCAGCGACAACAAAGCCTTAGCAGATCTTTATCTATTGATCCTGTGTCGTCCCGACTAAACACAACTGAGCACCACGGGCAATACAAGCATAAGCAGCGGGCCAATCTGTCAGTACAGCGGCGATAACCCATATTCCCCCCACGACGGCCGCCCTGGTTTATTGCGTTTGATCAAATATGGGTTAATTGTAATCCGCTTTGACAGTGGTGGGCGTGTTTTACATGAGGAAATTACACCGGATGAATCCCTAAACGGCCCTCGATGAATACAGCCCCAATCATCTGCACACAGATGATAATGATACCTCACCTCATTGATATCTGCATTTGGGTGTTGTTTGGGTGTTATTGCCTTGTCCGTAGTGAATGCTCTGCTCCACTGAAAAATCACCACTCCACTGCCAGATAATAGTAATGCATCGCTATAATTCCAAAATACCATGCTTTCTTTTCACTGTCATTATATAAATCCCTTTACTCATTCAACCTGGCGTAATAGAATGTGTGAGTCACTAGTGTCTTTTCCCTTCCTTATCCGCCTCCTGTAAATGAGAGTGATGGAAACAGGACGTTTCGGTACAATTGTATAATTGACGGCAGATCATTTGTTCGTGGGGGGGGATCTTTTTGTGTCGGTAAAATGTATTATGCGAGAGATGGCAGTGGAAACGCCTTTATGCGCAAATATATGATATATTCACCATCATATGGAAGTAAACCTGGAGTCACATAATGATATGGTGTGTGTCGCCAATTGATTTGAAACCTAGTGAATGATAGTCATGAAAAACCCCTAGGCCTTAACCCTTAGGCCTTAGGCCTTAACCCTTAGGCGCTGAAAAGATTTGATTAGGAATATTGCAAAACATCCTACTTGCCTATCAGAAGGCAAGGTGAAGCTACTACCGCGCCTAGTTATCTTGGTTCTACATAAAGTGACAAGGGGCTAGGGGTTTCTCCTATACTGAGCCATTGTCTGAGCAAGAGAAACCCCAAATAGCTGGTAACAGTGTTTTGGATGTTGTCCACCCTGCTCTCCCAGAATACGAAGGCTCAGGCACAGACGCGGGGAAGAAGTTCACTAAGTGCGGCACGTGCAAGTATGGAGCGGAATGCGACGAGGACTCTGAGGACGTCTGGTGAGTGTCTGTAAAATAGTAACTATCTTTTTTCATATCATACAATAGGTCATAGAATATTGAACTTAAGCGTTGATGAGTTGTCTCTGGCCTCATTGTAGGACCAACAATATTAAACACATTGTCATTAGAATCTAAAATACATTTTACATTTCAATACTATATCATACTGCATCAATATACAGTATTAGTATCATGGAGTATAATCCTACATAATCACCCTCTGAACGTTCACGTCCAAGAGATCTTCCTCATATACTGTAGTCGACGCTGATGGAAGTAGACCAGGAGTTTGGAGTGACACAATAAGGGTTAAACATGTTCCTCTTTTTCTGTCAGGTGCATATGTAACATTGACTGCAGTGGACACAATGAGAACCCTGTGTGCGCCACGGACGGAAACTCCTACAACAACCCCTGTTTGGTCCGAGAGGCCTCGTGCATGAAGCAGGAGCAGATCGACGTCAAGCATCTTGGGAGATGCCCAGGTGAGACTGAACAACTAGTAAAACTGGTTTACTGCTTGTAAAAAAAATATATATATTTTTTGCATTTTTTTTCTTCATTTGGGCACACAAACTCACAACCTACTGTACACAACTGGGTTGAATTGGTGTACTTTTGTAATTTGCAAAGGTTAGGGCGCAGCTTTTCAAAGCCCAGCAAGACCAGATTTGGGGATTTTCGCATTTTGACGTAGTCATCTACTGAAATTCCAAAATGTGTCCCTTTTGAACTTGTTTTTAATTGTTTTTAATTGTTGTCACTAATTGGATTGGAGGGGGGTGTTTATGTTAGCATTATTCTAGTGTCAGTCTCTTACTTACACTGGAAACAAACTGGGAACTGGCCCCAGTCTATTTGGGCCAAACCTACAGTATACAAGCTAGCCTCCATAATTATGGTAGATGCCATAGGAAGCTAGCCATATTAGGGCTAGGCCAATGCCTCACTTTAAGCAGAATGTTCACATTTTAATCAACCGTTTTGAGTCTCTCGGGGAAGTGTAATTACACTAGTTCCAGGAACAATACTGTTAGCTTCACTCATCTCACCTGGAGACTTTCTTACGCTAACCCTATGCTACTACAAATGCTAGCTAACCATATGCTATCTTTCCCCAAAATCTGTCGTCCCATTGTAGCCTCATCGCACAAGTTATACAAAGTCACACTTGACACAAAGCTGTGGTAATGCTAGGCCCCGTTTCCACTCGTAGAGTCCTTCATGCTCGCCTGACTGAAGCTGCTCGCAGCCAGATAAGCCTCACCAAGCAGACACCTGTCGTCAGCACTGAGCCGATCGATCAGTCACTAAAATCAATGAGCACCAGGCAAGCGTATCAAAGCCTCAGAAGTCTGTAAACAACAAGCCCTGACCAGCGCCTCAAAAGGAATAACATTTATTTATACTCCCCCGCCGCCATTCCAAACCCCTGTCACGTCGAAACCTTCCCAGAATTCAATTTACTCAGCCGTGATTGAAGCTCGCTACGCCTTGTGTGTTTCAGAGGCATCTTTTGAGGGAAAAAGCTCAAATTAGTTCTGTTATCCCAGGTCACAGTATGAGAAGTTTTGATCTAGCCAATGCTGGATGACTTTTTTTGGGGGGTGTAGTGGAGGGGGGCTCATTTGTAGTCCTGTGTTGTTGTCTGATGTTTCCAGACTCTGGGGTTGACAGTGCCAACACCCCAAGCTATTTCATAAAACCACCCTCAGAGTATATCTTCTTAGACTTGATTTACTCAATAACCCCCCCCCCCCTACTTTTTTACACAAAACTTGGCCGATAGCCTAAAACGAGTGTTCCCACAGGTCCTAATAGAAAAAATGCAGGACCTTTTATGGATTTCTTGTTGGTTGTTTAAGGTAGTCAAATGTCCAGACTTGGGATCAAGTAGTATTTGTTTTCTTTCAAGCATCTGATTGAGCCTGTCTGTATTGCCAGGTGGGAGGGGTTTGGATTTGGGGTTTGCATTCCATTGGTTCTTTCGTGCCAGATATGCTCAATCAATCCCAGGTCAATTATTTGAATGAAAGCATAATATTATTTGGAACCTGGTTTGCAGATGTCAGGAGCGGCAGTGTGCCTTGCCGGATCTGGGAGGAGGAGCACCTGCCTCAGTATGTAGAGCAGCAGACCAACTTGCCAGGATCGCACCGGTTTCCTTGACACAAACCGGGATTAAGATATTTTGTGACGCTCGAAAGCCCATATGCCAAATGTTATCGCAGTTTCAATGAATACTTTCCCCATGATTTTATTTTAGCAGATTCATTCGTTCAACCACAGTGTCATTGACTAGAGTCTATTCATATTTGATCATATTTAAATTCCTTTAGGTTGTGCACTAATTTAAGGGTTAGTAAACTCGACAACTTCAAAATAAAGCCCAAGCATTTGTTTGCAGGTGGCACTACATATTTAACCACTGTTGCATGTTAGATGTTTGTACATCAAAGCAACAGCAAGGTAAATCTGTAGCTATCTCAGTAATGCTATATCTCTCAGCAATTCTCTCATAATCAGGCACACTTTTTTAGGTTAAAACAACCAGGATTATCCCTCTAGAATTTTCTACAATCACTGACTTCCTACTGTGGCTGCATTGTGAGCAACTACACAGTGCAACATCAAAAACAAACACAAAAGAAAGAAGCACTGTCAATATTTCTAGAGGAAGGATACAATCTAAAAAATGGATGAGTATGTGCTGCTGTGTTTACTTATTCACAGCCTCACTCTATTCCTCTCATCTTCCTGTTTAACATGCACCCCACCAACCGCTCTCGTCCGCGAGCAACAAGACGAGAGCGGCGTTGTGTCAAGCCAGCGTTAGCTGTCGACTGTTTTGTATGATAGGAAGACTACAAACACAGATTGACACACAGACACACCACAATCACGCACATTGTCACAGCAACAGGCACTGGCACAACTCCCTGCACTTGTTGTTACATACCGGACTCTCCTCACATCGAAAGGCCCGTAAACACATAGATAGACCTCTTTACGCCTCTGTTCTGACAGATAGATATCCCCCTTCAGACAGAGAGCAAACATCCCCCACTTCCTTGGAAACAATTATCCTCCAAACATCCCCCACTTCCTTGGAAACCCTGGGAAATAATTATCCTCCAAACATCCCCCACTTCCTTGGAAACCCTGGGAAATAATTATCCTCCAAACATCCCCCACTTCCTTGGAAACCCTGGGAAATAATTATCCTCCAAACATCCCCCACTTCCTTGGAAACCCTGGGAAATAATTATCCTCCAAACATCCCCCACTTCCTTGGAAACCCTGGGAAATAATTATCCTCCAAACATCCCCCACTTCCTTGGAAACCCTGGGAAATAATTATCCTCCAAACATCCATGAAGAGAAACATTCTCAGCCAGTTTGTTTGTTTGAGCCCGATCTGTAGCCAGACAGATGGACAGGACCTGTGTCCAGCGGTCTCTCGTGTAGACAGACTGACAGACATGCAGACAAGATACAGGCAGGCAGACACAGGCAGGCTGACTGACGGGCAGACACAGACAGGCTGACTGACGGGCAGACACAGGCAGGCTGACTGATGGGCAGACACAGGCAGGCTGACTGACGGGCAGACACAGACAGACTGACTGACGGGCAGACACAGGCAGGCTGACTGACGGGCAGACACAGGCAGGCTGACTGACGGGCAGACACAGACAGACTGACTGACGGGCAGACACAGGCAGGCTGACTGACGGGCAGACACACGCAGACTGACTGACGGGCAGACACAGACAGGCTGACTGACAGGCAGACACAGGCAGGCTGACTGACGGGCAGACACAGAAAAGACAGACAGAACTCCAAGTCCTCACAGGCAGACATAGGGCCCAATCCCAAACCCATTAGTCCCCCCTCGTGGATCTGAGAGGACTAAACAGACAGAGGCCATCCAGCATACCAGATGGGTGATGGCTATATATCCAATCCTGATAAGATCAGGAGGTAGGCACCAGCACAGACCGAACAGTAGCATAGGCTACATTTACCAACTCTTAAAAAGACCTCAGGAGGAATGTGTATCTAAAACCTTGGTCGTATTCTGATGACTGTATTCATGATGAACAACATAAGTGAATGAGTGTGTGTGTGTGTGTGTGTGTGTGTGTGTGTGTGTGTGTGTGTGTGTGCAATCATAGTATTCATTATCATTTGGTGGGTGCTTATGTCTGTCCTATTTCACACACATACTATATACACATGTGTATTATATGCATATATGAATGTGTGTGTGTGAGAGCTTCAACTTATCTTCTCTTATTTCTACCAGCAGATAAAGAGAAAATGGGGAAGAAAGATGACGGCAGTTCCTACAATCTTTTAGGCAAGCATTTTTTCAATTGACTCTATTCAATCTACCTGTCATTGTGTTGCAGTTGTTGATTTATGTAGTGGCATTGAAGTCATAATCCCACCATAAAGCCACAGTAGATTTGTTTTATTTTTAAACGCTCGGCAAACATAATGTAATAGTGTACCAATAACACCACTTCACCTACTTACTGCAGCATAGAAGCAGATCAAAAGAAGAACAGATACAAAAGCACCCAGGACTGTATTTTCCATCTTTTCATTTTGTGCATTGCTATTATAATCAACTCAATCTCTCGTCATTCCCACACCTCTGAGCATTTTGAATCGATGGCTTCAGTGCCGATACAATTCATAATACTGTGCAATCAAATGTTACTGACAAACGGTTACCATAACAATGCCTAACATACACATGACATACAACTGTTCCTAACGAGAGAGGGAATCAAATCAAAACGGACATGTGATGTCGTCACATATCATTACCGCAAATGCCATTCTCTCCTTATTTGTTGGGAATGTTTGTTTTCATTTGAAGATTTAGCAGTTTATTTGATTTTGATGTACACATTCGCAGCTGACAGCTATATTGCTGTAGACACAGTAGTTCACATGTCCTAGGCCGAAATAAATAAACAGTTGTGCTCAAAAGAAGTCTTGCAAATAATTCGGGATCTGGCGATTGCTAGGAATAGTTTGCAAAGTTGCTTGGGTTATGTCTTTTCTTCTAAAATTCCATTTCTCAGACACCGCAGACGCCGGGGATGGCTTCTACGCCGGGATGCACATCCCCTGTGCGGAGAGCTACGCTGGCTTCTGTGTACACGGGAAATGCGAGATCAAGTACAACATGGCCACCTGCAGGTCTGTCTCACATCTGTCGTGGCTCCTCCTTTCCTTTCTTCTTTCCCGATCACGTGCTGCAGGCAGATCGCTGACAGGCGAGACACCCCACTGTTTGGATGGAGCATGAAGCGGTCTGATAATCTGTATGTCATGTGTCTGTCATAAATGGAAGGGTCGGAACGTTTTGTTCATAATAGAAATGGAGCATTGTGACATTGTACAGCTGATCTTAATGTCATTTTTTTTTTCATTGTGGCTCTGTCTCCTTGCGATGGCGCCAACAGGTGTGACTCGGGCTACAAGGGGGCACAGTGCGAGGAGCCCCAGGACTTCAACGTCCTGTATGTGGTGCCCAGCGGCCAGAAGCTCCACTACGTCCTCATCGCCGCCATCATTGGCGCTGTACAGATCGCCGTCATCGTTGCCGTGGTGATGTGCATCATGAGGTAAGCGGCTAGGTGTCACAACTCTCACGGAGGGTGTGACGTTTCGGTCTTCCACATTGTCGTCAAGTTCAGCGACTGAGAGGATTGAAAATAACCCTAGGCGTGAGGTGTGTACGGCTTACAGCCAAGGAAGCCAACCGTATGTGTGACTGACGAGGGTTTAAACCTAGGTCTCCGGGGTGGCACAGGACCGTTAGTCCGCTGAGCTAAAGCCTAGCTGTTCAAATCTTAGGCAAGGTTACTCATCGCATGATAGTAATTCCGTGGAGTAGGTGTATGGATGCTAAGAAATAACATCTGGATCAAAGGCAATCAATTAACTTTCTGTGGAGTTTTATTAAGTTATTCAGTGCTTAGAAGAGAATACAATATTAATGTGTGTGGGGAAAGTTCATCTTCCCTAGCCGACAGTTAAACAAACCATCCATCATTTAACAAAACCACATGAATCTCTCATAGCTTAGTTTTAAGCACCGACTTAAAATCTGAGTCTCAAAACTAATTTCCTTTTTTGTACTTACAGGAAATGCCCCAAAAACAACAGGGGCCGTCGACAAAAGCAAAACCTTGGACACTTTTCATCAGACACTAACTCCAGGATGGTATAGCTCGTGTTTTTAAATATTTTTTTCTTACAACGTGGAACACAATTTTTTTTATGTAAAGATTTGTCATTTTATTATTTTATTCTTCCAAAAATATAGAAGAATGAGGATATTTATTTCAGGGACCTTACTTTTCTGTTTCTCTAGTGGATATGTAGCGTATATTGCAGCGCTATTTTTTACATTTTCCAGCCACGTACTGGTATGAGGAACCGTCGACCATGCCGCTCGTCGCTTACCCTTATATCGGCATTTTTGTTTAGTTGTTTTTTTATTCCTGTTTGTTTACTTTTAGCTTTTTCTTTCTCGAAAATACGGTACCTTCGGCGAACTGGAAAATGAATCCCAAGGAAACATACACAGCGTCTGCCTATATGGAATGTGCTGGAACGTATTGGAAACAATTTACTCCAAGACTCTTTCTCTCTCTCTTTCTATGTCTTTTTACAAATGATGTGCAGCTGATCACCAAAATGACGTTTTTATTTATTGGGTGAGGGGTCAGCCAGCAAGGTGGATAATATGTTTACACTTATTCTTTGATATGTAATTACAATTTTAAAGAATACACTGTGTTTAACTAGCTAATCATTTATTTTGTCATTTTATTCATGGTGACATTTTTTAAACGTTTACATTATTATTACGAGGATTCTTTTTCTAATTCTAGTTACTGTACGGTATATTGCATGACTTGTGAAACTGTGTTCTGTGGTGTAGTTTTAACTTAAAGAAAAGATGACAAGTCCTCAAAGCTTTCATCTCAGCAGCTCTACCAGTCCGATTATGCCAGCACATTATAGGCCTCCATGTAAAATAGAATTCGGACGGTAGATTGATTGATTTGTCAGTGGGGGGGGGAAAGGAATGTGTCATTTTTAAAATAAGTCTCCTGTCATACTGGGTTACATCAATGTATCTATGACTGGAGTTTGACTTTGATGGTGGAGACATGAAAGTGGATTGTAATGCGTTGGGGGGGGTCTTTTAACTGTCTTACAATCACAGGATTGTAATGAAAGAGCTGTTGACTTTGGGGAGCAGTGGTATTTTATTTCATGATACAAAATGAAGGACTACACATTGAGATACTACTATCATCCCTTTAGGATACTTTCATGTAATTAAAAACTTATTGGTTGCCGAAATGGATGTAATCAAGGGTTTTCTTTGAATGTGAGGATGTAATGCTGTTGTTGTTTCTCCACAAAACGTTACTTACATTTGCTCCTCAGCAAGACATTCCAAATACAGAGAAAATGTTGAATGGACGAATGAATAGGATGAAAAAGAACACTTCCGAGGTCCAAAGTGTAATGCTTAACCGCCAGTTTAAGTAGTTATTTATTTCATCACTGGGGCCTTTATGTAAATGTCTTTAGTCTGCCTACATCTGGTCGTAGGTCTTTGAGCGAAGTGTTTCTACTTGTTCTTTACCATCTCAGCCGTGACTATAAATGTGACTAGAATGTGTTTGACATGTCGTTGATCTTCTGCATGTAGGACTTCATAGGCAATTTTTGTCCCCAAAAAATAAAATGGAAATGTTTTTTAATGTGTCATGGTTTGGAATGCATCAATAGGAATGAAATGTCCTGTTTTACTACACTGTCATCCCTCAACAGAGAGGGAAGGGTAACCACACCACTCGTGTTCTATTTGTGACGCTTAATGCGCTGCAAGTCCCGCCTTTCCCATCTCCTCATTGGTTTTTAGGAGAATTTACCCACGTGGGTGACAGATGAACTGAGGTCCGTACTCCAGTCCAGTTGGTGGTAATAATGCGCCTTAAAGTTGGTTGCCAACCGCCATATAAAGTCCAAAGAAGAAGAAGAAGCCTGAAGGAGGAGAGATTACTAAAAATGAACTACATTTACACTTTTTTCTGTGGATGAATTGTCGGAGTAGAGGACCTTTTGCCTTTCTGGTAAAATAACACAATGTTTATATCCCAGGACAAATTAGCTAGATAGCTAGTTAAATAGGACAAATTAGCTAGCAACAGCAAGCTAGCTAGCTAAATTTCCATAAATGTTTATTGCTTTTTGACCTGTCCCCAAATTAATATAGTTGGTTCAGAGTTTGTTTTGATACTTCAAATTGGATGTCCTGATCATGTCTGGTCTGGGGGGACAAAAATCAACAGGCGGGGCACGCGGACGAATGCTCGCGAGCGGTCTGGTCAGCAAGATGAAACATAATTGAGTAAGCAAACACTGAGTTGAGAGCGCATAGGATGGGTCCCACGAGCAGACAGGCCAAACTTGAGAGCTTACAAGTGTGACGTTGGGCGAGCAGAACATCATTGCTGCAGAGGCAGACCCACTTCAATTTCCATACCGCCCCAACAGATCCACAGATGATGCAATCTCTATTGCACTCCACACTGCCCTTTCCCACCTGGACAAAATTAACACCTATGTGAGAATGCTGTTCATTGACTACAACTCAGCGTTCATCACCATAGTGCCCTCAAAGCTCATCAATAAGCTAAGGACCCTGGGACTAAACGCCTCCCTCTGCAACTGGATCCTGAACTTCCTGACGGGCCGCCCCGAGGTGGTAAGGGTACAGTTGAAGTCGGAAGTTTACATACACTTAGGTTGGAGTCATTAAAACTCGTTTTTCAACCACTCCACAAATTTCTTGTTAACAAACTATAGTTTTGACAAGTCGGATAGGACATCTACTTTGTGCATGACAAGTAATTTTTCCAACAATTGTTTACAGACAGATTATTTCACTTATAATTCACTGTATCACAATTCCAGTGGGTCAGAAGTTTACATACACTAAGTTTACTGTGCCAGCTTGGAAATTCCAGAAAATTATGTCATGGCTTTAGAAGCTTCTGATAGGCTAATTTACATAATTTGAGTCAATTGGAGGTGTACCTGTGGATGTATTTCAAGGCCTACCTTCAAACTCAGTGCCTCTTTGCTTGACATCATGGGAAAATCAAAAGAAATCAGCCAAGACCTCAGAAAAGTAATTGTAGACCTCCACAAGTCTGGTTCATCCTTGGGAGCAATTTCCAAATGCCTGAAGGTACCACGTTCATCTGTACAAACAATAGTACGCAAGTATAAACACCATGGTACCACGCAGCCGTCCTAATGCTCAGGAAGGAAACGCGTTCTGTCTCCTAGAGATGAA
Source organism: Oncorhynchus nerka (assembly GCF_034236695.1). Classification (NCBI taxonomy): domain Eukaryota; kingdom Metazoa; phylum Chordata; class Actinopteri; order Salmoniformes; family Salmonidae; genus Oncorhynchus; species Oncorhynchus nerka. The sequence continues at coordinate 10,224,842 of NC_088424.1, read as the reverse complement.
CGTACTTTGATGCGAAAAGTGCAAATCAATCCCAGAACAGCAGCAAAGGACCTTGTGAAGATGCTGGAGGAAACAGGTGCAAAGTATCTATATCCACAGTAAAACGAGTCCTATATCGACATAACCTGATAGGCCACTCAGCAAGAAAGAAGCTACCATAACAAAACGCCATAAAAAAGCCAGACTACAGTTTGCAACTACACATAAGGACAAAGATCATACTTTTTGGAGAAATATCCTCTGGTCTGAATAAACAAAAATAAAACTGTTTGGCCATAATCACCATCTGGAGGAAAAAGGTATGAAGGAAAAAGGGGGAGGCTTGCAAGCCGAAGAACACCCATCCCAACCGTGAAGCACGGGGGTGGCAGCATCATGTTGTGGGGTGCTTTGCTGCAAGAGGGATTGGTGCAATTCACAAAATAGATGGCATCATGAGGAGGGAAAATTATGTGGATATCTTGACGCAACATCTCAAGACATCAGTCAGGAAGTTAAAGCTTGGTTGCAAATAGGTCTTCCAAGCATACTTCCAAAGTTGTGACAAAATGGCTTAAGGACAACAAAGGTATTGGAGTGGCCATCACAAAGCCCTGACCTCAAACCTATAGAAAAATTTTGGGCCGAACTGAAAAAGCGTTTTCGAGCAGAGAGGACTACAAACCTGACTCAGTTACACCAGCTCTGTCAGGAGGAATGGGCCAAAATTCACCCAACTTATTGTGGGAAGCTTGTGGAAGGCTACCCGAAAAACGTTTGACCCAAGTTAATAAACAATTTAAAGGCAATGCTACCAAATACTAATTGAGTGTATGTACACTTCTGATCCACTGGGAATGTAATGAAAGAAATCAAATCTGAAATAAGTCATTCTCTCTACTATTATTCTGACATTTCACATTCTTAAAATAAAGTGGTGATCCTAACTGACCTAAAACAGCGAATGTTTTACTAGGATTAAATGTCCGGAATTGTGAAAAACTGAGTTTAAATGTATTTGGCTAAGGTGTATGTGTCACGCCCTGACCTTAGTGAGCCTTTTTATGTCTCTATTTGGTTTGGTCAGGGTGTGATTTGGGTGGGCATTCTATGTTCTGTTTTCTATGATTTTGTATTTCTATGTTTTGGCCGGGTATGGTTCAGCCTTTTCCCCTTTTGTCATTTGTGGGAAGTTATCTTTGTTAGTGGCACTTAGCCCTGTAAGCTTCACGGTTGTTTTCTTCGTTTGTTGTTTTGTTGGCGTCATTTTCTAAAATAAAAGGAATATGTACCTTCACCACGCTGCACTTTGGTCCACTTCTTTTGACGGCCGTGACAGAATGTAAACTTCTGACTTCAACTGTAGGTAACACATCCGCCACGCTGATCCTCAACACAGGGGCCCCTCAGGGGTATGTGCTCAGCCTCCTCCTGTACTCCCTGTTCACTCATGACTGCACAGCCAGGCACGACTCCAAAACCATAATTCAATTTGCAGATGACACAACATTGGTAGTGTAACGGTCGTCGTTGCATGAAGGATCGGACCAAAGCGCAGCGTGGTAAGTGTTCATGATTTTTCTTAACACTGAACACTAGAACAAAGTGAGAAACGAAACCTAAACAGTCCTGTCAGGTGCAGAACACTAAACAGAAAACAACTACCCACAAAATACAGGTGGGAAAAGGCTACCTAAGTATGGTTCCCAATCAGAGACAATGATAGACAGCTGTTCCTGATTGAGAACCATACCCGGCCAAAACAAAGAAATACAAAACATAGAAAACTGAACATAGAATGCCCACCCAAATCACACCCTGACCAAACCAAAATAGAGACATAAAAAACTCTCTAAGTCAGGGCGTGACAGGTAGGCCTGATCACCGACAACAACAAGACAGCCTACAGGTAGGAGGTCAGAGACCTGGCCGTGTGGTGCCAGGACAACAACCTCTCCCTCAACATGATCAAGACAAAGGAGATGATTGTGGACTACAGGAAAAAGAGGACCAAGCACTCCCCCATTCTCATCGACGGTGCTGCAGTGTAGCAGGTTGAGAGCTTCAAGTTCCTTGGTGTCCACATCACCAACAAACTAACATGGTCCAGGCACACTATGACAGTCGTGAAGCGGACAAAACCTATTCCCCCTCAGGAGACTGAAAAGATTTGGCATGGGTCCTCAGATCCTCAAAAAGGTTCTACAGCTGTACCATCGAGAGCATCTTGACTGGTTGCGTCACTGTCTGTTATGGCAACTTCTAGGCCTCCGACCGCAAGGCACTACAGAGGGTAGTGCGAACGGCCCGGTACATCACTGGGGCCAAACTTCCTGCCATCCAGGACCTCTATAAAATTGTCAAAGACTCCAGCCACCTTGGTCATAGACTGTTCTCCCTCCTACCACATGGCAAGCAGTACCAGAGCTCCAAGTCTAGGTCCAAGAGGCTTCTAAACAGCTTCTACCCCCAAGCCATAAGACTCATGAACATCTAGTGGATGATAGCGGGGTGAACAGGCAGTGGCTCGGATGGTTAATGTGCTTGGCCACGCAGTCATGGGTGAACAGGGAGTACAGGAGGGACACATGAAAGGAAGAACCTGCTACACTAACAGTACATAGCCAGTGCCAAATAATAGAATGTAATCTGACATTAATATGATTAACCAGCTAAACTCAGGTTAACATGCCATCATGTTACACACAGCATTCAAAGGAGGACTGAGGACAAAGCAACACCATGCATCCACCAAACATTTAACTGAGAAAAACATGTTTTATTGGGAGGTAGGGAGGGGAGAGAGATCACAAAACACTGTTCTGGGGGATGGAGGGAGGGAGGGAGGGGAGAGAGATCACAAAACACTGTTCTGGGGGATGGAGGAGGGAGGGAGGGGGAGAGAGATCACAAAACACTGTTCTGGAGGGAGGGAGGGAGAGTGAGGGAGGGAGATCACAAAACACTGTTCTGGGTGATGGAGGGATGGAGGGAGGGATGGAGGGAGATCACAAAACACTGTTCTGGGGGATGGATGGAGGGAGGGATGGAGGGAGAGAGATCACAAAACACTGTTCTGGGTGATGGAGGGAGGGAGGGGGAGAGAGATCACAAAACACTGTTCTGGGTGATGGAGGGAGGGGGAGGGGAGAGAGATCACAAACACTGTTCTGGGTGATGGAGGGAGGGAGGGGGAGAGAGATCACAAAACACTGTTCTGGGGGATGGAGGGGGAGGGAGGGAGAGAGAGATCACAAAACACTGTTCTGGAGGGATGGAGGGAGGGAGGGGAGAGAGATCACAAAACACTGTTCTGGGGGAGGGAGGGAGGGAGGGAGGGAGGGAGGGAGGGAGAGATCACAAAACACTGTTCTGGGTGATGGAGGGAGGGAGGGGGAGAGAGATCACAAAACACTGTTCTGGGTGATGGAGGGAGAAGGGGAGAAAGATCACAAACACTGTTCTGGGGAGGGAGGGAGAGAGAGATCACAAAACACTGTTCTGGGAGGGAGGGAGGGAGGAGAGAGATCACAAAACACTGTTCTGGGTGATGGAGGGAGAAGAGAGATCACAAAACACTGTTCTGGGGGATGGAGGAGGGGAGGGAGGGGGAGAGAGATCACAAAACACTGTTCTGGGGGATGGAGGGGGGGAGGGAGAGAGAGATCACAAAACACTGTTCTGGGGGAATGGAGGGAGGGAGGGAGGGAGAGAGAGAGAGAGAGAGAGATCACAAACACTGTTCTGGGGGATGGAGGGAGGGAGGGAGGGAGGGAGGAGGGGAGGGAGGATCACAAAACACTGTTCTGGGGGAATGGAGGGAGGAGGGAGAGAGAGAGATCACAAACACTGTTCTGGGGGATGGAGGGAGGGAGAGAGAGAGAGAGATCACAAAACACTGTTCTGGGGGATGGAGGGAGGGAGGGAGGGAGAGAGAGAGAGAGAGAGATCACAAAAAACACTGTTCTGGGGGATGGAGGGAGGGAGGGAGGGATCACAAAACACTGTTCTGGGGGAATGGAGGGGGAGGGAGGGAGGGAGGGAGGGAGGGAGAGAGGGAGGGAGATCACAAAACACTGTTCTGGGTGATGGAGGGAGGGAGGGGGAGAGAGATCACAAAACACTGTTCTGGGGGATGGAGGGAGGGATGGAGGGAGAGATCACAAAACACTGTTCTGGGTGATGGAGGGAGGGAGGGGAGGAGATCACAAAACACTGTTCTGGGGGATGGAGGGAGGGATGGAGGGAGAGATCACAAAACACTGTTCTGGGTGATGGAGGGAGGGAGGGGGAGAGAGATCACAAAACACTGTTCTGGGGGATGGAGGGAGGGAGGGGGAGAGAGATCACAAAACACTGTTCTGGGGGAATGGAGGGAGGGAGGGAGGGAGAGAGAGAGAGAGAGACAAAACACTGTTCTGGGGGATGGAGGGAGGGAGGGAGGGAGGGAGGAGGGAGTTCTGGAGGGAGGGAGGGAGGGGATCACAAAACACTGTTCTGGGGGAATGGAGGGAGGGAGAGAGAGAGAGATCACAACACTGTTCTGGGGGATGGAGGGAGGGAGGAGAGAGAGAGAGAGAGATCACAAAACACTGTTCTGGGAGGGGGAGGGAGGGAGGGAGGGATCACAAAACACTGTTCTGGGGGATGGAGGGAGGGAGGAGGAGAGATCACAAAACACTGTTCTGGGGGATGGAGGGAGGGAGGGGGAGAGAGATCACAAAACACTGTTCTGGGGGATGGAGGGAGGGAGGGAGGGAGAGATCCAAAACACTGTTCTGGGTGATGGAGGAGGGAGGGGAGAGAGATCACAAAACACTGTTCTGGGGGATGGAGGGAGGGAGGGGGAGAGAGATCACAAAAACACTGTTCTGGGGGATGGAGGGAGGGAGGGGGAGAGAGATCACAAACACTGTTCTGGGGGATGGAGGGAGGGAGGGAGGGAGAGAGAGAGAGAGATCACAAAAAAACACTGTTCTGGGGGATGGAGGGAGGGAGGGAGGGAGGGATCACAAAACACTGTTCTGGGGGAATGGAGGGAGGGAGAGAGAGAGATCACAAAACACTGTTCTGGGGGATGGAGGGAGGGAGGAGGAGAGAGAGAGAGATCACAAAACACTGTTCTGGGAGGGAGGGAGGGAGGGGGAGGGAGGGATCACAAAACACTGTTCTGGGGGATGGAGGGAGGGAGGGGGAGAGAGATCACAAAACACTGTTCTGGAGGAGAGGGAGGGAGGAGAGAGATCACAAAACACTGTTCTGGAGGGAGGGAGAGGAGGGAGGGGGAGGGAGGGAGGGAGGGAGGGAGGGAGGGAGATCACAAAACACTGTTCTGGGTGATGGAGGGAGGGAGGGGGAGAGAGATCACAAAACACTGTTCTGGGGGATGGAGGGAGGGATGGAGGAGAGAGAGAGAGATCACAAAACACTGTTCTGGGTGATGGAGGGAGGGAGGAGGGAGAGAGATCACAAAACACTGTTCTGGGTGATGGAGGGAGGGAGGGGAGAGAGATCACAAAACACTGTTCTGGGTGATGGAGGGAGGGAGGGGAGAGAGATCACAAAACACTGTTCTGGGGGAGGGAGGGAGGGAGGGAGGGAGAGGAGGGAGGGAGATCACAAAACACTGTTCTGGGTGATGGAGGGAGGGAGGGGAGAGAGATCACAAAACACTGTTCTGGGGGATGGAGGGAGGGATGGAGGGAGAGAGAGATCACAAAACACTGTTCTGGGGGATGGAGGGAGGGAGGGAGAGAGATCACAAAACACTGTTCTGGGGGGGGAGGAGGGAGGGAGGGAGAGAGATCACAAAACACTGTTCTGGGGGATGGAGGGAGGGAGGGGGAGAGAGATCACAAAACACTGTTCTGGGGGAGGGAGGGAGGGGGAGGGAGGGAGAGGAGGGAGGGAGATCACAAAACACTGTTCTGGGGGATGGAGGGAGGGAGGGGGGAGAGAGATCACAAAACACTGTTCTGGGGGATGGAGGGAGGGAGTGGAGGGAGAGAGAGATCACAAAACACTGTTCTGGGTGATGGAGGGAGGGAGGGAGAGAGATCACAAAACACTGTTCTGGGTGATGGAGGGAGGGAGGGGAGAGAGATCACAAAACACTGTTCTGGGTGATGGAGGGAGGGAGGGGAGAGAGATCACAAAACACTGTTCTGGAGGGATGGAGGGAGGGAGGGGGAGAGAGATCACAAAACACTGTTCTGGGGGAATGGAGGGAGGGAGGGAGGGAGAGAGAGAGAGAGAGATCACAAAACACTGTTCTGGGGGGATGGAGGGAGGGAGGAAGGGAGGGAGGGAGGGAGGGATCACAAAACACTGTTCTGGGGGAATGGAGGGAGGGAGGAGAGAGAGATCACAAAACACTGTTCTGGGGGATGGAGGGAGGGAGAGAGAGAGAGAAAGAAAGAGAGATCACAAAACACTGTTCTGGGGGAGGAGGGAGGGAGGGAGGGAGGGGGAGGATCACAAAACACTGTTCTGGGGGAATGGAGGGAGGGAGGGGAGAGAGATCACAAAACACTGTTCTGGGGGAATGGAGGGAGGGAGGAGAGAGAGAGATCACAAAAACACTGTTCTGGGGGATGGAGGGAGGGAGAGGAGAGAGAGAGAGAGATCACAAAACACTGTTCTGGGGGAATGGAGGGAGGGAGGGGGAGAGAGAGATCACAAAACACTGTTCTGGGGGAGGAGGGAGGGAGGGAGGGAGGGAGAGAGAGAGATCACAAAACACTGTTCTGGGAGGGGAGGGAGGGATGGGGAGGGAGGACTGTTCTGGGGGAGGAGGGAGGGATGGGGAGAGAGATCACAAAACACTGTTCTGGGGGATGGAGGGAGGGAGGAGAGAGATCACAAAACACTGTTCTGGGGGGATGGAGGGAGGGAGGGGGAGAGAGATCACAAAACACTGTTCTGGGGGGATGGAGGGAGGGATGGAGGGAGAGATCACAAAACACTGTTCTGGGTGATGGAGGGAGGGAGGGGGAGAGAGATCACAAAACACTGTTCTGGGTGATGGAGGGAGGGAGGGGAGAGAGATCACAAAACACTGTTCTGGAGGGATGGAGGGAGGGAGGGGAGGAGAGAGATCACAAAACACTGTTCTGGGGGAATGGAGGGAGGGAGGGAGGGAGAGAGAGAGAGAGATCACAAAACACTGTTCTGGGGGATGGAGGGAGGGGAGGGAGGGAGGGGGGAGGGAGGGAGGGAGAGAGAGAGAGATCACAAAACACTGTTCTGGGGGATGGAGGGAGGGAGGGAGAGAGAGAGAGATCACAAAACACTGTTCTGGGGGGAGGGAGGGAGGGAGGGAGGGAGAGAGAGGGATCACAAAACACTGTTCTGGGGAATGATGGAGGGAGGGAGGGGGAGAGAGATCACAAAACACTGTTCTGGGGGAGGAGGGAGGGAGGGAGGGAGGGAGGGAGGGAGAGGGAGAGATCACAAAACACTGTTCTGGGGGATGGAGGGAGGGAGGGAGAGGTTCTGGGGGGAGGGAGGAGAGATCACAAAACACTGTTCTGGGGGATGGAGGGAGGGAGGGAGAGAGAGATCACAAAACACTGTTCTGGGGGATGGAGGGAGGGAGGGAGAGAGAGAGATCACAAAACACTGTTCTGGGGATGGAGGGAGTTCTGGGTGATGGAGGGAGGGAGGGGGAGAGATCACAAAACACTGTTCTGGGGGAGGGAGGAGGGAGGGAGGGAGGGAGGGAGGATCACAAAACACTGTTCTGGAGGGAGGGAGGAGGGAGGGAGAGTGAGGGAGGGAGATCACAAAACACTGTTCTGGGTGATGGAGGGAGGGAGGGGGAGAGAGATCACAAAACACTGTTCTGGGGGGGATGGAGGGAGGGATGGAGGGAGAGAGAGATCACAAAACACTGTTCTGGGTGATGGAGGGAGGGAGGGAGAGAGATCACAAAACACTGTTCTGGGTGATGGAGGGAGGGAGGGGAGAGATCACAAAACACTGTTCTGGGTGATGGAGGGAGGGAGGGGGAGAGAGATCACAAAACACTGTTCTGGAGGGATGGAGGGAGGGAGGGGGAGAGAGATCACAAAACACTGTTCTGGGGGAATGGAGGGAGGGAGGGAGGGAGAGAGAGAGAGAGAGATCACAAAACACTGTTCTGGGGGATGGAGGGAGGGAGGAAGGGAGGGAGGGAGGGATCACAAAACACTGTTCTGGGGGAATGGAGGGAGGGAGAGAGAGAGAGATCACAACACTGTTCTGGGGGGATGGAGGGAGGGAGAGAGAGAGAGAGAGAGAAGAGAGATCACAAAACACTGTTCTGGGAGGGAGGGAGGGGGAGGGAGGGAGGATCACAAAACACTGTTCTGGGGGAATGGAGGGAGGGAGGGGGAGAGAGAGATCACAAACACTGTTCTGGGGGAATGGAGGGAGGGAGAGAGAGAGAGATCACAAACACTGTTCTGGGGGATGGAGGGAGAGGAGGAGGAGAGAGAGAGATCACAAAACACTGTTCTGGGGGAATGGAGGGAGGGAGGGGAGAGAGATCACAAAACACTGTTCTGGAGGGAGGGAGGGAGGGAGGGAGGGACTGGGGGAGGGAGGGAGGGGGAGGGAGGGAGAGTGAGGGAGGGAGATCACAAAACACTGTTCTGGGTGATGGAGGGAGGGAGGGGGAGAGAGATCACAAAACACTGTTCTGGGGGATGGAGGGAGGGATGGAGGGAGAGGAGAGAGATCACAAAACACTGTTCTGGGGGATGGAGGGAGGGAGGGAGAGAGATCACAAAACACTGTTCTGGGGGATGGAGGGAGGGAGGGGAGAGAGATCACAAAACACTGTTCTGGGGGATGGAGGGAGGGAGGGAGGGAGGAGGAGGAGAGAGATCACAAAACACTGTTCTGGGGGATGGAGGGAGGGAGGGAGGGAGGATCACAAAACACTGTTCTGGGGGAATGGAGGGAGGGAGAGAGAGGAGATCACAAAACACTGTTCTGGGGGATGGAGGGAGGGAGAGAGAGAGAGAGAGAGATCACAAAACACTGTTCTGGGAGGGAGGGAGGGAGGGAGGGAGGAGATCACAAAACACTGTTCTGGGGAATGGAGGGAGGGAGGGAGAGAGAGATCACAAAACACTGTTCTGGGGGAAGGAGGGAGGGAGAGAGAGAGAGATCACAAAACACTGTTCTGGGGGATGGAGGGAGGGAGAGAGAGAGATCACAAAACACTGTTCTGGGGGAGGAGGAGGGAGAGGAGAGGATCACAAAACACTGTTCTGGGGGAATGGAGGGAGGGAGGGAGGGAGAGAGGGAGGGAGATCACAAAACACTGTTCTGGGGATGGAGGGAGGGAGGGAGGAGAGATCACAAAACACTGTTCTGGGGGGGATGGAGGGAGGAGGAGGGAGAGAGAGATCACAAAACACTGTTCTGGGGGATGGAGGGAGGGAGGGGAGAGAGATCACAAAACACTGTTCTGGGGGATGGAGGGAGGGAGGGAGGAGAGAGAGAGATCACAAAACACTGTTCTGGGGGATGGAGGGAGGGAGGGGGAGAGAGATCACAAAACACTGTTCTGGGGGAATGGAGGGAGGGAGAGAGAGAGAGATCACAAAACACTGTTCTGGGGGATGGAGGGAGGGAGGAGAGAGAGAGAGATCACAAAACACTGTTCTGGGGGATGGAGGGAGGGAGGGAGGAGGGAGGGATCACAAAACACTGTTCTGGGGGAATGGAGGGAGGGAGGGAGGGAGGGAGAGAGGGAGGAGATCACAAAACACTGTTCTGGGGGATGGAGGGAGGGAGGGAGGAGAGAGATCACAAAACACTGTTCTGGGGGATGGAGGGAGGGAGGGAGGGAGAGAGAGATCACAAAAAAACACTGTTCTGGGGATGGAGGGAGGGAGGGGGAGAGAGATCACAAAACACTGTTCTGGGGGATGGAGGGAGGGAGGGGGAGAGAGATCACAAAACACTGTTCTGGGGGAATGGAGGGAGGGAGGGAGGGAGAGAGAGAGAGAGAGATCACAAAACACTGTTCTGGGGGATGGAGGGAGGGAGGAGGGAGAGAGAGATCACAAAACACTGTTCTGGGGGATGGAGGGAGGGAGGGAGAGAGATCACAAAACACTGTTCTGGGGATGGAGGGAGGGAGGGAGAGAGATCACAAAACACTGTTCTGGGTGATGGAGGGAGGGAGGGGGAGAGAGATCACAAAACACTGTTCTGGGGGATGGAGGGAGGGAGGGAGGAGAGATCACAAAACACTGTTCTGGGGGAATGGAGGGAGGGGAGGGAGAGAGAGATCAAAAACACTGTTCTGGGGGATGGAGGGAGGGAGGGAGAGAGAGAGATCACAAAACACTGTTCTGGGGGGAGGGAGGGAGGGAGGGAGGGATCACAAAACACTGTTCTGGGGGAATGGAGGGAGGGAGGGAGAGAGAGAGATCACAAAACACTGTTCTGGGGGAATGGAGGGAGGGAGGGAGGAGAGAGATCACAAACACTGTTCTGGGGGGATGGAGGGAGGGAGAGAGAGAGATCACAAAACACTGTTCTGGGGGATGGAGGGGAGGGGGAGGGGGAGAGATCACAAAACACTGTTCTGGGGGAGGAGGAGGGAGGAGGGAGGGAGGGGGAGAGAGGGAGATCACAAAACACTGTTCTGGGTGATGGAGGGAGGGAGGGGAGAGAGATCACAAAACACTGTTCTGGGGGATGGAGGGAGGGAGGAGGGAGAGAGAGATCACAAAACACTGTTCTGGGTGATGGAGGGAGGGAGGGGAGAGAGATCACAAAACACTGTTCTGGGGGAGGAGGGAGGGAGGGAGAGGAGAGAGAGAGATCACAAAACACTGTTCTGGGGGATGGAGGGAGGGAGGGGGGAGAGATCACAAAACACTGTTCTGGGGGAATGGAGGGAGGGAGGGAGGGAGAGAGAGAGGAGATCACAAAACACTGTTCTGGGGGAGGAGGGAGGGAGGGGGAGGGAGAGGTTCTGGGGGATGGAGGGAGGGAGGGGAGAGAGAGATCACAAAACACTGTTCTGGGGATGGAGGGAGGGAGGGGGAGAGAGATCACAAAACACTGTTCTGGGGGGATGGAGGGAGGGAGGGGGAGAGAGATCACAAAACACTGTTCTGGGGGAATGGAGGGAGGGAGGGAGGGAGAGAGAGAGAGAGAGATCAAAAACACTGTTCTGGGGGATGGAGGGAGGGAGGGAGGGAGGGAGGAGAGATCACAAAACACTGTTCTGGGGGAATGGAGGGAGGGAGAGAGAGAGATCACAACACTGTTCTGGGGGATGGAGGGAGGAGGAGAGAGAGAGAGAGATCACAAAACACTGTTCTGGGGGGAGGGAGGGAGGGAGGAGATCACAAAACACTGTTCTGGGGGATGGAGGGAGGGAGGGGGAGAGAGATCACAAAACACTGTTCTGGAGGGAGGGAGGGGGAGAGAGATCACAAAACACTGTTCTGGAGGGAGGGAGGGAGGGAGAGGGAGGGAGATCACAAAACACTGTTCTGGGTGATGGAGGGAGGGAGGGGGAGAGATCACAAAACACTGTTCTGGGGGATGGAGGGAGGGATGGAGGGAGAGAGAGAGATCACAAAACACTGTTCTGGGTGATGGAGGGAGGGAGGGGGAGAGAGATCACAAAACACTGTTCTGGGTGATGGAGGGAGGGAGGGGGAGAGAGATCACAAAACACTGTTCTGGGTGATGGAGGGAGGGAGGGGAGAGAGATCACAAAACACTGTTCTGGAGGGATGGAGGGAGGGAGGGGGAGAGAGATCACAAAACACTGTTCTGGGGGAGGGGAGGGAGGGAGGGAGGGAGAGAGAGAGAGAGAGATCACAAAACACTGTTCTGGGGGATGGAGGGAGGGAGGGGGAGGGAGGGAGGGATCACAAAACACTGTTCTGGGGGAATGGAGGGAGGGAGAGAGAGAGAGATCACAACACTGTTCTGGGGGGATGGAGGGAGGGAGAGAGAGAGAGAGAGAGAGAGAGAGATCACAAAACACTGTTCTGGGAGGGAGGGGAGGGAGGGAGGGAAAACACTGTTCTGGGGGAATGGAGGGAGGGAGGGGGAGAGAGAGATCACAAAACACTGTTCTGGGGGAATGGAGGGAGGGAGAGAGAGAGAGATCACAAAACACTGTTCTGGGGGATGGAGGGAGGAGAGAGAGAGAGAGAGAGATCACAAAACACTGTTCTGGGGGATGGAGGGAGGGAGGGGAGAGAGATCACAAAACACTGTTCTGGGGGAGGGAGGGGAGAGAGAGATCACAAAACACTGTTCTGGAGGGAGGGAGGGAGGGAGGGAGGGAGGGGGAGGGAGGGAGGAGGGAGGGAGAGATCAAAAACACTGTTCTGGGTGATGGAGGGAGGGAGGGGGAGAGAGATCACAAAACACTGTTCTGGGGGATGGAGGGAGGGAGGAGGGAGAGAGATCACAAAACACTGTTCTGGGTGATGGAGGGAGGGAGGGAGGAGAGAGATCACAAAACACTGTTCTGGGTGATGGAGGGAGGGAGGGGGAGAGAGATCACAAAACACTGTTCTGGGGATGGAGGGAGGGAGGGGGAGAGAGATCACAAAACACTGTTCTGGGGGGATGGAGGGAGGGAGGGGGAGAGAGATCACAAAACACTGTTCTGGGGGAATGGAGGGAGGGAGGGAGGGAGAGAGAGAGAGAGAGATCACAAAACACTGTTCTGGGGGATGGAGGGAGGGAGGGAGTTCTGGGGGAGGGAGGGAGTTCTGGGGGAGGAGGGAGGGAGAGAGAGAGAGATCACAAAACACTGTTCTGGGGGATGGAGGGAGGGAGGAGAGAGAGAGAGATCACAAAACACTGTTCTGGGAGGGAGGGAGGGAGGGAGGGATCACAAAACACTGTTCTGGGGGAATGGAGGGAGGGAGGGGGGAGAGAGATCACAAAACACTGTTCTGGGGGAATGGAGGGAGGGAGGGAGGAGATCACAAAACACTGTTCTGGGGGGAATGGAGGGAGGGAGGGGGAGAGAGATCACAAAACACTGTTCTGGGGGAGGGAGGGGGAGGGAGAGAGATCACAAAACACTGTTCTGGGGGGGGAGGGAGGGAGGGGAGGGATCACAAAACACTGTTCTGGGGGATGGAGGGAGGGAGGGGGAGAGAGATCACAAAACACTGTTCTGGGGGATGGGGGAGGGAGGGAGGGAGAGAGATCACAAAACACTGTTCTGGGGGATGGAGGAGGGGAGATCACAGAATCACAAAACACTGTTCTGGGGGAGGGAGGGAGGGAGGGGGGGAGGGAGGAGAAAACACTGTTCTGGGGGATGGAGGGAGGAGGGAGGGAGGGGGAGAGAGATCACAAAACACTGTTCTGGGGGAGGGAGGGAGGGAGGGAGGGAGGGATCACAAAACACTGTTCTGGAGGAGGAGGGAGGGAGAGAGATCACAAAACACTGTTCTGGGGGATGGAGGGAGGGAGGGAGGAGAGAGATCACAAAACACTGTTCTGGGGGAATGGAGGGAGGGAGGGGGAGAGAGATCACAAAACACTGTTCTGGAGGGAGGGAGGGGGGGAGAGAGATCACAAAACACTGTTCTGGGGGAGGGAGGGAGGGAGGGAGGGGGAGAGAGATCACAAAACACTGTTCTGGGGGATGGAGGGAGGGATGGAGGGAGAGAGAGATCACAAAACACTGTTCTGGGTGATGGAGGGAGGGAGGGAGAGAGATCACAAAACACTGTTCTGGGTGATGGAGGGAGGGAGGGGGAGAGAGATCACAAAACACTGTTCTGGGGGATGGAGGGAGGGAGGGGGAGAGAGATCACAAAACACTGTTCTGGGGGAATGGAGGGAGGGAGGGAGGGAGAGAGAGAGAGAGATCACAAAACACTGTTCTGGGGGGAGGGGGAGGAGGGAGGGAGGGAGGGAGGGAGGGAGGGATCACAAAACACTGTTCTGGGGGAATGGAGGGAGGGAGAGAGAGAGAGATCACAACACTGTTCTGGGGGATGGAGGGAGGGAGGGAGAGAGAGAGATCACAAAACACTGTTCTGGGAGGAGGAGGGAGGGAGGAGGGATCACAAAACACTGTTCTGGGGGAATGGAGGGAGGGAGGGGAGAGAGAGATCACAAAACACTGTTCTGGGGGAATGGAGGAGGGAGAGAGAGAGATCACAAAACACTGTTCTGGGGGATGGAGGGAGGGAGAGAGAGAGAGAGAGATCACAAAACACTGTTCTGGGGGATGGAGGGAGGGAGGGAGGGAGGGATCACAAAACACTGTTCTGGGGGATGGAGGGAGGGAGGGGGAGAGAGATCACAAAACACTGTTCTGGAGGGAGGGAGGGGGAGAGAGATCACAAAACACTGTTCTGGGGGATGGAGGGAGGGAGGGAGGGAGAGAGAGATCACAAAACACTGTTCTGGGGATGGAGGGAGGGAGGGAGGGAGAGATCACAAAACACTGTTCTGGGGGAATGGAGGGAGGGAGAGAGAGAGAGATCACAAAACACTGTTCTGGGGGATGGAGGGAGGGAGGGAGAGAGAGAGAGAGAGATCACAAAACACTGTTCTGGGAGGGAGGGAGGGAGGGAGGGAGGGAGGGAGGGATCACAAAACACTGTTCTGGGGGAATGGAGGGAGGGAGGGAGAGAGAGATCACAAAACACTGTTCTGGGGGAATGGAGGGAGGGAGAGAGAGAGAGATCACAAAACACTGTTCTGGGGGATGGAGGGAGGGAGAGAGAGAGAGATCACAAAACACTGTTCTGGGGGAATGGAGGGAGGGAGGGGGAGAGAGATCACAAAACACTGTTCTGGAGGGAGGGAGGGGGAGAGAGATCACAAAACACTGTTCTGGAGGGAGGGAGGGAGGGAGGGAGAGAGGGAGGGAGATCACAAAACACTGTTCTGGGGGATGGAGGGATGGAGGGAGGGAGGGGGAGAGAGATCACAAAACACTGTTCTGGGGGATGGAGGGAGGGATGGAGGGAGAGAGAGATCACAAAACACTGTTCTGGGGATGGAGGGAGGGAGGGAGAGAGATCACAAAACACTGTTCTGGGTGATGGAGGGAGGGAGGGGGAGAGAGATCACAAAACACTGTTCTGGGGGATGGAGGGAGGGAGGGGAGGAGATCACAAAACACTGTTCTGGAGGGAGGGAGGGATCACAAAACACTGTTCTGGGGGATGGGGGAGGGAGGGGGAGAGAGATCACAAAACACTGTTCTGGGGGATGGAGGGAGGGAGGGAGGGAGGGGGAGAGAGATCACAAAACACTGTTCTGGGGGGAGGGAGGGAGGGAGGGAGGGAATCACAAAACAAAACACTGTTCTGGGGGGATGGAGGGAGGGAGATCACAAAACAAAACACTGTTCTGGGGGAGGGAGGGAGTTTTGGGGGAGGGAGGGAGATCACAAAACACTGTTCTGGGGGATGGAGGGAGGAGGGAGGGAGGGGGAGAGAGATCACAAAACACTGTTCTGGAGGGAGGGAGGGAGGGAGAGATCACAAAACACTGTTCTGGGGGAATGGAGGGAGGGAGAGAGAGAGAGATCACAACACTGTTCTGGGGGGATGGAGGGAGGGAGAGAGAGAGAGAGAGATCACAAAACACTGTTCTGGGGGATGGAGGGAGGGAGGGAGGAGGGATCACAAAACACTGTTCTGGGGGAATGGAGGGAGGGAGGGGGAGAGAGAGATCACAAAACACTGTTCTGGGGGAATGGAGGGAGGGAGAGAGAGAGAGATCACAACACTGTTCTGGGGGGATGGAGGGAGGGAGGGAGAGAGAGAGAGAGAGAGAGATCACAAAACACTGTTCTGGGGGATGGAGGGAGGGAGGGAGGGAGGGATCACAAAACACTGTTCTGGGGGAATGGAGGGAGGGAGGGAGGGAGAGAAATCACAAAACACTGTTCTGGGAGGGAGGGAGGGGGAGAGAGATCACAAAACACTGTTCTGGAGGGAGGGAGGGGGAGAGATCACAAAACACTGTTCTGGGGGAGGAGGGAGGGAGGAGAGAGACAAAAACACTGTTCTGGAGGGAGGTCACAAAACACTGTTCTGGGGGATGGAGGGAGGGAGGGGAGAGAGATCACAAAACACTGTTCTGGGGGATGGAGGGAGGGAGGGGGAGGGAGAGAGATCACAAAACACTGTTCTGGGGGGGAGGGAGGGAGAGAGATCACAAAACACTGTTCTGGGGGAATGGAGGGAGGGAGGGAGAGAGAGAGAGATCACAAAACACTGTTCTGGGGGATGGAGGGAGGGAGGGAGGGAGGGATCACAAAACACTGTTCTGGGGGAATGGGAGGGAGGGAGGGGGAGAGAGAGATCACAAAACACTGTTCTGGGGGAATGGAGGGAGGGAGGGAGAGAGAGATCACAACACTGTTCTGGGGGATGGAGGGAGGGAGGGAGAGAGAGAGAGATCAAAAACACTGTTCTGGGGGATGGAGGGAGGGAGGGAGGGAGGGATCACAAAACACTGTTCTGGGGGAATGGAGGGAGGGAGGGAGGGGGAGAGAGATCACAAAACACTGTTCTGGAGGGAGGGAGGGAGGGATCACAAAACACTGTTCTGGGAGGGGGAGGGAGGGGGAGAGAGATCACAAAACACTGTTCTGGGGGAGGGAGGGAGGGGGAGAGAGATCACAAAACACTGTTCTGGAGGGAGGGAGGGATCACAAAACACTGTTCTGGGGGATGGAGGGAGGGAGGGGAGAGAGATCACAAAACACTGTTCTGGGGGATGGAGGGAAGGAGGGAGGGAGGGGAGAGAGATCACAAAACACTGTTCTGGGGGGAGGGAGGGAGGGATCACAAAGATCAAAACACTGTTCTGGGGGATGGAGGGAGGGAGGGATCACAAAACAAAACACTGTTCTGGGGGAGGGAGAGGAGAGGGTTTTGGGGGAGGGAGGGAGATCACAAAACAAAACTGTTCTGGGGGATGGAGGGAGGAGGGAGGGAGGGGGAGAGAGATCACAAAACACTGTTCTGGGGGAGGGAGGGAGATAGATCACAAAACACTGTTCTGGGGGGAATGGAGGGAGGGAGAGAGAGAGAGATCACAAAACACTGTTCTGGGGGATGGAGGGAGGGAGAGGGAGAGAGAGAGATCACAAAACACTGTTCTGGGGGATGGAGGGAGGGAGGGGAGGGAGGGAGGGAGGGAGGAGGGAGGGAGGGAGGGAGGGATCACAAAACACTGTTCTGGGGGAATGGAGGGAGGGGGAGAGAGATCACAAAACACTGTTCTGGGGGAATGGAGGGAGGGAGGGAGGAGAGAGAGAGAGAGAGAGAGATCACAAAACACTGTTCTGGGGGAGGGAGGGAGGGAGGGAGGGAGGGATCACAAACACTGTTCTGGGGGAATGGAGGGAGGGAGGGGGAGAGAGATCACAAAACACTGTTCTGGGGGAATGGAGGGAGGGAGGGAGAGAGAGATCACAAAACACTGTTCTGGGGGATGGAGGGAGGGAGGGAGAGAGAGAAAAAACACTGTTCTGGGGGAGGGAGGGAGAGAGGATCACAAAACACTGTTCTGGGGGATGGAGGGAGGGAGAGAGAGATCAAAAACACTGTTCTGGGGGATGGAGGGAGGGAGGGAGGGATCACAAAACACTGTTCTGGGGGAGGGAGGGAGGGAGGGATCACAAAACACTGTTCTGGGGGATGGAGGGAGGGGGAGAGAGAGATCACAAAACACTGTTCTGGGGGGGAGGGGGAGGGGGAGAGAGATCACAAAACACTGTTCTGGGGGATGGAGGGAGGGAGGGAGAGAGAGATCACAAAACACTGTTCTGGGGGATGGAGGGAGGGAGGGAGGGAGATCACAAAACACTGTTCTGGGGGAGGGAGGGAGGGAGGGAGGGAGGAGAGAGAGAGATCACAAAAAAACACTGTTCTGGGGGAATGGAGGGAGGGAGGGAGAGAGAGATCACAAAACACTGTTCTGGGGGATGGAGGGAGGGAGGGGGAGGGATCACAAAACACTGTTCTGGGGGAGGGAGGGAGGGAGGAGGGAGGGAGGGGGAGGGATCACAAAACACTGTTCTGGGGGAATGGAGGGAGGAGGGAGGGAGAGAGAGATCACAAAACACTGTTCTGGGGGAATGGAGGGAGGGAGGAGGGATCACAAAACACTGTTCTGGGGAAGGAGGGAGGGAGGGAGGGATCACAAAACACTGTTCTGGGGGATGGAGGGAGGGAGGGAGAGAGACATCACAAAACACTGTTCTGGGGGATGGAGGGAGGGAGGGAGGGAGGGAGAGATCACAAAACACTGTTCTGGGGGATGGAGGGAGTTAGGGAGAGAGAGATCACAAAACACTGTTCTGGGGGATGGAGGGAGGGAGGGGGGGAGAGGGAAGATCACAAAACACTGTTCTGGGGGATGGAGGGAGGGAGGGAGAGAGAGATCACAAAACACTGTTCTGGGGGATGGAGGGAGGGAGGGAGGGAGAGAGATCACAAAACACTGTTCTGGGGGAGGGAGGGAGGGAGGGAGGGAGGGAGGATGAGGGAGGGAGGGAGGGAGGGAGGGAGAGAGAGAGATCAAAAAAACACTGTTCTGGGGGAATGGAGGGAGGGAGGGAGAGAGAGATCACAAAACACTGTTCTGGGGGAGGGAGGAGGGGGAGGGAGGGAGGGAGAGAGAGATCACGAAACAAAACACTGTTCTGGGGGAATGGAGGGAGGTAGGGAGAGAGAGATCACAAAACACTGTTCTGGGGGGATGGAGGGAGGGAGGGAGGATCACAAAACACTGTTCTGGGGGAGGGAGGGAGGGAGGGAGGGAGGGAGGGATCACAAAACACTGTTCTGGGGGAATGGAGGGAAGGAGGGAGGGAGAGAGAGATCACAAAACACTGTTCTGGGGGATGGAGGGAGGGAGGGAGGGAGGGAGGGAGGGAGGGAGAGATCACAAAACACTGTTCTGGGGGAATGGAGGGAGGGAGGGGGAGAGAGAGACATCACAAAACACTGTTCTGGGGGAATGGAGGGAGGGAGGGAGGGAGATCACAAAACACTGTTCTGGGGGAGGGAGGGAGGGAGGGAGGGAGGGAGAGAGAGATCACAAAACACTGTTCTGGGGGATGGAGGGAGGGAGGGGGAGGAGAGATCACAAAACACTGTTCTGGGGGATGGAGGGAGGGAGGGAGAGAGAGATCACAAAACACTGTTCTGGGGGATGGAGGGAGGGAGGGAGAGATCACAAAACACTGTTCTGGGGGATGGAGGGAGTTAGGGAGAGAGAGATCACAAAACACTGTTCTGGGGGATGGAGGGAGGGAGGGAGGGAGGGGGAGGGACAAAACACTGTTCTGGGGGATGGAGGGAGGGAGGGAGAGAGAGAGAGACAAAACACTGTTCTGGGGGAGGGAGGGAGGGAGGGAGGGAGGGATCACAAAACACTGTTCTGGGGGATGGAGGGAGGGAGGGGGGAGAGAGAGATCACAAAACACTGTTCTGGGGGATGGAGGGAGGGAGGGAGGGAGGGAGGGAGGGAGGGAGGGAGGGAGAGATCACAAAACACTGTTCTGGGGGATGGAGGGAGGGAGGGAGAGAGAGATCACAAAACACTGTTCTGGGGGAGGGAGGGAGGGAGGGAGGGAGGGAGGAGGAGGAGGGAGGGAGGGAGGGAGGAGAGATCACAAAAAAACACTGTTCTGGGGGAATGGAGGGAGGTAGGGAGAGAGAGATCACAAAACACTGTTCTGGGGGAGGGAGGAGGGAGGAGGGAGAGAGAGAGATCACAAAAAAACACTGTTCTGGGGGAGGGAGGGAGGGAGGAGAGATCACAAAACACTGTTCTGGGGGAATGGAGGGAGGGAGGGAGAGAGAGATCACAAAACACTGTTCTGGGGGATGGAGGGAGGGGGAGGGAGGGATCACAAAACACTGTTCTGGGGGAGGGAGGGAGGGAGGGAGGGAGGAGGGAGGGAGGGAGGGAGGGAGGGAGAGGGAGGGAGGGAGGGAGGGATCACAAAACACTGTTCTGGGGGAATGGAGGGGAGGAGGGAGAGAGAGAGATCACAAAACACTGTTCTGGGGGAATGGAGGGAGGGAGGGAGGGATCACAAAACACTGTTCTGGGGGAGGGAGGGAGGGAGGGAGTTCTGGGGGAGGAGGGAGTTAGGGAGAGAGAGATCACAAAACACTGTTCTGGGGGATGGAGGGAGGGAGGGAGGAGAGAGAGATCACAAAACACTGTTCTGGGGGAGGGAGGGAGGGAGGGAGGGAGGGAGGGAGAGGGAGGGAGAGAGAGAGATCACAAAAAACACTGTTCTGGGGGAATGGAGGGAGGGAGGGAGAGAGATCACAAAACACTGTTCTGGGGGATGGAGGGAGGGAGGGAGGAGAGAGATCACAAAACACTGTTCTGGGGGGAGGGAGGGAGGGAGGGAGGGGGGAGGGAGGGAGAGAGAGATCACAAAAACACTGTTCTGGGGGAATGGAGGGAGGGAGGGAGGGAGAGAGAGATCACAAAACACTGTTCTGGGGGAGGGAGGGAGGGAGGGAGGGAGGGAGGGAGGGAGGAGGGGGAGGGAGGGAGGGAGGAGAGAGAGAGATCAAAAAAACACTGTTCTGGGGGAATGGAGGGAGGGGGAGAGAGAGATCACAAAACACTGTTCTGGGGGATGGAGGGAGGGAGGGAGGAGAGATCACAAAACACTGTTCTGGGGGAGGGAGGGAGGGAGGGAGTTCTGGGGGAGGAGGGAGAGGGAGAGAGAGAGATCACAAAACACTGTTCTGGGGGATGGAGGGAGGGAGGGAGGGAGAGATCACAAAACACTGTTCTGGGGGAGGAGGGAGGGAGGGAGGGAGGGAGGGAGGGAGAGGAGGGAGATCACAAAACACTGTTCTGGGGGAATGGAGGGAGGGAGGGAGAGAGAGATCACAAAACACTGTTCTGGGGGATGGAGGGAGGGAGGGAGAGAGAGAGATCACAAAACACTGTTCTGGGGGGAGGGAGGAGGAGGAGGGAGGGAGGGAGGAGAGAGATCACAAAAAAACACTGTTCTGGGGGAATGGAGGGAGGGAGGGGAGAGAGATCACAAAACACTGTTCTGGGGGGGAGGGAGGGAGGGAGGGAGGGAGGGAGGGTTCTGGGGGAGGGAGGGAGGGAGGGGAGAGAGATCACAAAACACTGTTCTGGGGGAATGGAGGGAGGGAGGGAGAGAGAGATCACAAAACACTGTTCTGGGGGATGGAGGGAGGGAGGGAGGAGGGATCACAAAACACTGTTCTGGGGGAGGGAGGGAGGGAGGATCACAAAACACTGTTCTGGGGGAATGGAGGGAGGGAGGTTCTGGGGAGGAGAGAGAGAGATCACAAAACACTGTTCTGGGGGATGGAGGGAGGGGAGGGGGGGAGGGACAAAACACTGTTCTGGGGGATGGAGGGAGGGAGGGAGGAGATCACAAACACTGTTCTGGGGGATGGAGGGAGGGAGGGAGAGAGAGATCACAAAACACTGTTCTGGGGGATGGAGGGAGGGAGGGGGAGGAGATCACAAAACACTGTTCTGGGGGATGGAGGGAGGGAGGGAGAGGGAGAGATCACAAAACACTGTTCTGGGGGAATGGAGGGAGGGAGGGAGGAGAGAGATCACAAAACACTGTTCTGGGGGATGGAGGGAGGGAGGGGAGAGAGATCACAAAACACTGTTCTGGGGGAATGGAGGGAGGGAGGGAGGAGAGAGATCACAAAACACTGTTCTGGGGGATGGAGGGAGGGAGGGAGAGAGAGATCACAAAACACTGTTCTGGGGGATGGAGGGAGGGAGGGAGGGAGAGAGATCACAAAACACTGTTCTGGGGGATGGAGGGAGGGAGGGAGGGAGGGAGGAGAGATCACAAAACACTGTTCTGGGGGAGGGAGGGAGGGAGGGAGAGAGATCACAAAAAAACACTGTTCTGGGGGATGGAGGGAGGGAGGGAGGAGAGATCACAAAACACTGTTCTGGGGGATGGAGGGAGGGAGGGAGAGAGAGATCACAAAACACTGTTCTGGGGGATGGAGGGAGGGAGGGAGGAGAGGGAGAGGGAGGGGGGGAGAGAGATCACAAAACACTGTTCTGGGGGAGGAGGGAGGGAGGGAGAGAGAGATCACAAAACACTGTTCTGGGGAGGGAGGGAGGGAGGGAGGGAGGGAGGATCACAAAACACTGTTCTGGGGGATGGAGGGAGGGAGAGAGAGAGAGATCACAAAACACTGTTCTGGGGGATGGAGGGAGGGAGGGAGAGAGAGAGAGAGAGATCACAAAACACTGTTCTGGGGGATGGAGGGAGGGAGGGAGGGAGGAGAGAGAGATCACAAAACACTGTTCTGGGGGATGGAGGGGAGGGAGGGAGTTCTGGGGGGGAGGGAGGGGAGAGAGATCACAAAACACTGTTCTGGGGGGAGGGAGGGAGGGAGGGAGGGAGGGAGAGATCACAAAACACTGTTCTGGGGGATGGAGGGAGGGAGGGAGGGAGAGAGAGATCACAAAACACTGTTCTGGGGGATGGAGGGAGGGAGGGGAGAGAGAGAGATCACAAAACACTGTTCTGGGGGATGGAGGGAGGGAGGGGGAGAGAGAGATCACAAAACACTGTTCTGGGGGAATGGAGGGAGGGAGGGAGAGAGAGATCACAAAACACTGTTCTGGGGGATGGAGGGAGGGAGGGAGGAGAGATCACAAAACACTGTTCTGGGGGAATGGAGGGAGGGAGGGAGGGAGAGAGATCACAAAACACTGTTCTGGGGGAATGGAGGGAGGGAGGGAGAGAGATCACAAAACACTGTTCTGGGGGAGGAGGGAGAGAGAGGAGAGAGAGATCACAAAACACTGTTCTGGGGGGGATGGAGGGAGGGAGGGGAGAGAGAGATCACAAAACACTGTTCTGGGGGAGGAGGGAGGGAGGGAGAGAGAGATCACAAAACACTGTTCTGGGGGAGGGAGGAGGGAGGGAGGGAGAGAGAGATCACAAAACACTGTTCTGGGGGAGGGAGGGAGGGAGGGGAGGGAGAGAGAGATCACAAAACACTGTTCTGGGGGAGGAGGGAGGGAGGGAGAGGATCACAAAACACTGGGGGGAGGAGGGAGGGAGGGAGGAGAGAGAAACAAAACACTGTTCTGGGGGAGGAGGGAGGGAGGGAGGGAGGGGAGAGATCACAAAACACTGTTCTGGGGGAATGGAGGGAGGGAGGGAGGGAGGAGAGTTCTGGGGGAATGGAGGGAGGGAGAGAGAGAGATCACAAAACACTGTTCTGGGGGATGGAGGGAGGGAGGGGAGGGGGAGAGAGAACAAAACACTGTTCTGGGGGATGGAGGGAGGGAGGGAGAGAGAGATCACAAAACACTGTTCTGGGGGAGGGAGGGAGGGGAGGGAGGGAGGGAGGGAGGGAGAGATCACAAAACACTGTTCTGGGGGAATGGAGGGAGGGAGGGAGAGAGAGATCACAAAACACTGTTCTGGGGGATGGAGGGAGGGAGGGAGGGAGAGAGATCACAAAACACTGTTCTGGGGGATGGAGGGAGGGAGGGAGAGAGATCACAAAACACTGTTCTGGGGGATGGAGGGAGGGAGGGAGGAGAGAGAGATCACAAAACACTGTTCTGGGGGAATGGAGGGAGGGAGGGAGAGGATCACAAAACACTGTTCTGGGGGATGGAGGGAGGGAGGGAGGGAGGAGAGAGAGAGATCACAAAACACTGTTCTGGGGGATGGAGGGAGGGAGGAGAGAGAGATCACAAAACACTGTTCTGGGGGAGGGAGGGAGGAGGGAGAGATCACAAAACACTGTTCTGGGGGAATGGAGGGAGGGAGGGAGAGGGAGGGAGGGAGGGAGATCACAAAACACTGTTCTGGGGGAATGGAGGGAGGAGGGAGGGAGGGAGGAGAGAGAGATCACAAAACACTGTTCTGGGGGATGGAGGGAGGGGGGAGGGAGGGAGGGCAAAACACTGGGGGGAGGGAGGGAGATCACAAAACACTGTTCTGGGGGAATGGAGGGAGGGAGGGGAGAGAAATCACAAAACACTGTTCTGGGGGATGGAGGGAGGGAGGGGGGAGAGAGATCACAAAACACTGTTCTGGAGGGAGGGAGGGAGGGAGAGACAAAACAAAACACTGTTCTGGGGGATGGAGGGAGGGAGGGGAGAGAGATCACAAAACACTGTTCTGGGGGATGGAGGGAGGGAGGGAGGTTCTGGGGGAGGGAGGGAGGGAGAGATCACAAAACACTGTTCTGGGGGATGGAGGGAGGGAGGGAGGAGGGGAGAGATCACAAAACACTGTTCTGGGGGATGGAGGGAGGGAGGGAGGGAGGGGGAGAGAGATCACAAAACACTGTTCTGGGGGAGGGAGGGAGGGAGGGAGGGAGGGAGGGATCACAAAACACTGTTCTGGGGGAATGGAGGGAGAGAGAGAGAGATCACAAAACACTGTTCTGGGGGATGGAGGGAGGGAGAGGAGAGAGAGAGAGAGATCACAAAACACTGTTCTGGGGGATGGAGGGAGGGAGGGAGAGAGAGATCACAAAACACTGTTCTGGGGGATGGAGGGAGGGAGGGAGGGAGGGGGAGAGAGATCACAAAACACTGTTCTGGGGGAGGGAGGGAGGGAGGGAGGGAGGGAGGGAGGGAGAGAGGATCACAAAACACTGTTCTGGGGGAATGGAGGGAGGGAGAGAGAGAGATCACAAACACTGTTCTGGGGGATGGAGGGAGGGAGGAGAGAGAGAGAGATCACAAAACACTGTTCTGGGGGATGGAGGGAGGGAGGAGGGATCACAAAACACTGTTCTGGGGATGGAGGGAGGGAGGGGGAGAGAGAGATCACAAAACACTGTTCTGGGGGAATGGAGGGAGGGAGAGAGAGAGAGATCACAAAACACTGTTCTGGGGGATGGAGGGAGGGAGGGAGAGAGAGAGAGATCACAAAACACTGTTCTGGGGGATGGGGGGAGGGAGGGAGGGAGGGAGGGAGGAGGGAGGGAGGGAGGGATCACAAAACACTGTTCTGGGGGAATGGAGGGAGGGAGGGGGAGAGAGATCACAAAACACTGTTCTGGAGGGAGGGAGGGGGAGAGATCACAAAACACTGTTCTGGGGGATGGAGGGAGGGGGAGGGAGGGGAGAGAGATCACAAAACACTGTTCTGGGGGATGGAGGGAGGGAGGGAGGAGAGATCACAAAACACTGTTCTGGGGGAGGGAGGGGGAGGGGAGGAGAGATCACAAAACACTGTTCTGGGGGATGGAGGGAGGGGAGAGAGATCACAAAACACTGTTCTGGGGGATCAGGGAAACAAAACACTGTTCTGGGGGAATGGAGGGGGAGGGGGAGAGAGAGATCACAAAACACTGTTCTGGGGGATGGAGGAGGGAGGGAGGAGAGATCACAAAACACTGTTCTGGGGGATGGAGGGAGGGAGGGAGGGAGAGAGATCACAAAACACTGTTCTGGGGGATGGAGGGAGGGAGGGAGGGAGAGAGATCACAAAACACTGTTCTGGGGGAGGAGGGAGGGAGGGGGGAGATCACAAAACACTGTTCTGGGGGGAGGGAGGGAGGGAGAGAAGATCACAAAACACTGTTCTGGGGGATGGAGGGAGGGAGGGAGGAGAGAGAGAGATCACAAAACACTGTTCTGGGGGAATGGAGGGAGGGAGGAGAGATCACAAAACACTGTTCTGGGGGATGGAGGGAGGGAGGGAGAGAGAGAGAGATCACAAAACACTGTTCTGGAGGGAGGGGGGGAGGGAGGGAGAGAGGGAGGGAGGGAGGAGGGAGGAGATCACAAAACACTGTTCTGGGGGAATGGAGGGAGGGAGGGGGAGAGAGAGATCACAAAACACTGTTCTGGGGGAAGGAGGAGGGAGGGAGGGAGAGGATCACAAAACACTGTTCTGGGGGAATGGAGGGAGGGGGAGAGAGAGATCACAAAACACTGTTCTGGGGGATGGAGGGAGGGAGGGGAGAGAGATCACAAAACACTGTTCTGGGGGAGGGAGGGAGGGAGAGAGATCACAAAACACTGTTCTGGGGGATGGAGGGAGGGAGGGAGGGAGGAGAGATCACAAAACACTGTTCTGGGGGATGGAGGGAGGGAGGGAGGAGAGAGAGAGATCACAAAACACTGTTCTGGGGGATGGGAGGGAGGGAGGGGGAGGAGAGATCACAAAACACTGTTCTGGGGGAGAGGGAGAGAGATCACAAAACACTGTTCTGGGGGAATGGAGGGAGGGAGAGGGAGAGAGAGAGAAACAAAACACTGTTCTGGGGGAGAGAGAGAGATCACAAAACACTGTGGAGGGAGGGAGGGGAGAGAGAGAGATCACAAAACACTGTTCTGGGGGATGGAGGGAGGAGGGAGGAGGAGAGATCAGGGGGGAGGGAGAGGAGAGGGAGGGAGGGAGGATCACAAAACACTGTTCTGGGGGAATGGAGGGGGAGGGAGGGGGAGAGAGATCACAAAACACTGTTCTGGGGGAGGGAGGGAGGGGAGAGAGATCACAAAACACTGTTCTGGGGGATGGAGGAGGGAGGGAGGGATCACAAAACACTGTTCTGGGGGATGGAGGGAGGAGGGAGGGAGGGGGAGAGAGATCACAAAACACTGTTCTGGGGGATGGAGGGAGGGAGGGAGGAGAGAAACAAAACACTGTTCTGGGGGATGGAGGGAGGGAGAGAGAGAAAACAAAACACTGTTCTGGGGGATGGAGGGAGGGAGGGAGGGAGAGAGGAGGAGATCACAAAACACTGTTCTGGGGGAGGGGGAGGGAGGGAGGGAGAGAGATCACAAAACACTGTTCTGGGGGGATGGAGGAGGGGACAAAACACTGTTCTGGGGGAGGAGGGAGGGGGGAGAGAGATCACAAAACACTGTTCTGGGGGATGGAGGGAGGGAGGGGAGGAGAGAGATCACAAAACACTGTTCTGGGGGAGGAGGGAGGGAGGGAGAGAGAGATCACAAAACACTGTTCTGGGGGATGGAGGGAGGGAGGGAGGAGGGAGAGAGAGATCAAAAACACTGTTCTGGGGGAATGGAGGGAGGGAGGGAGAGAGATCACAAAACACTGTTCTGGGGGATGGAGGGAGGGAGGGGAGAGAGAGATCACAAAACACTGTTCTGGGGGATGGAGGGAGGGAGGGAGGAGAGATCACAAAACACTGTTCTGGGGGGACAAAAACACTGTTCTGGGGGATGGAGGGAGGGAGGGAGGGAGGAGGGATCACAAAACACTGTTCTGGGGGAGATGGAGGGAGGGAGGGAGAGAGATCACAAAACACTGTTCTGGGGGAATGGAGGGAGGGAGGGAGGGAGAGGAGAGAGAGGAGGGAGATCACAAAACACTGTTCTGGGGGAATGGAGGGAGGGAGGGGGAGAGAGATCACAAAACACTGTTCTGGGGGAGGGAGGGGGAGAGGAGATCACAAAACACTGTTCTGGGGGATGGAGGGAGGGAGGGATCACAAAACAAAACACTGTTCTGGGGGATGGAGGGAAGGAGGGAGGGAGGGGAGAGAGATCACAAAACACTGTTCTGGGGGATGGAGGGGGAGGGAGGGAGGGAACAAAACACTGTTTTGGGGGAGGGAGAGGAGAGATCACAAAACAAAACTGTTCTGGGGGATGGAGGGAATGGAGGGAGGAGGGAGGGGAGGGAGGAGGGGGAGAGATCACAAAACACTGTTCTGGGGAGGGAGGGAGGAGAGAGATCACAAAACACTGTTCTGGGGGAGGGAGGGAGGGAGGGAGGAGAGAGAGAGATCACAAAACACTGTTCTGGGGGATGGAGGGAGGGAGGGAGGGAGTTCTGGGTGATGGAGGGAGGGAGGGAGAGAGATCACAAAACACTGTTCTGGGGGATGGAGGGAGGGAGGGAGAGAGAGATCACAAAACACTGTTCTGGGGGGAGGGAGGGGGAGGGGAGAGAGAGATCACAAAACACTGTTCTGGGGGATGGAGGGAGGGAGGGGAGAGAGATCACAAAACACTGTTCTGGGGGAGGGAGGGAGGGAGGGAGGAGGAGAGAGAGAGATCACAAAACACTGTTCTGGGGGATGGAGGGGAGGGAGGGAGGGAGAGAGAGATCACAAAACACTGTTCTGGGGGAGGAGGGAGGGGGAGAGAGAGATCACAAAACACTGTTCTGGGGGAATGGAGGGAGGGAGAGAGAGAGAGAGATCACAAACACTGTTCTGGGGGATGGAGGGAGGGAGAGGAGAGAGAGAGATCACAAAACACTGTTCTGGGGGAGGGAGGGAGGGAGGGAGGGAGGAGGGGAGGGGGAGGGAGGAGGAGGGAGGAGAGATCAAAAACACTGTTCTGGGGGAATGGAGGGAGGGAGGGGGGGGGGGAGAGAGATCACAAAACACTGTTCTGGGGGAGGAGGGAGGAGGGGGGAGAGAGATCACAAAACACTGTTCTGGGGGATGGAGGGAGGGAGGGGAGAGAGATCACAAAACACTGTTCTGGGGGATGGAGGGAGGAGGGAGGGAGGGGGAGAGAGATCACAAAACACTGTTCTGGGGGATGGAGGGAGGGAGGAGAGAGAGATCACAAAACACTGTTCTGGGGGAGGGAGGGAGGGGGGGGAGGAGGGAGGGAAAACAAAACACTGTTCTGGGGGAGGGAGGAGGGGGAGATCACAAAACACTGTTCTGGGGGAGGGAGGGAGGGAGAGATCACAAAACACTGTTCTGGGGGATGGAGGGAGGGAGGGAGGGAGAGAGATCACAAAACACTGTTCTGGGGGAGGAGGAGGGAGGGAGGGGAGAGAGAGATCACAAAACACTGTTCTGGGGGATGGAGGGAGGGAGGGAGGATCAGGGGGGATGGAGGGAGGGAGGGAGAGGATCACAAAACACTGTTCTGGGGGGAGGGAGGGAGGGAGAGATCACAAAACAAAACACTGTTCTGGGGGAGGGAGGGAGGAGGGAGAGAGAGATCACAAAACACTGTTCTGGGGGATGGGGGAGGGAGGGAGGGAGAGATCACAAAACACTGTTCTGGGGGGGAGGGAGGGAGGGAGGGAGATCACAAAACACTGTTCTGGGGGATGGAGGGAGGGAGGGAGGGAGAGAGAGATCACAAAACACTGTTCTGGGGGATGGAGGGAGGGAGGGAGAGAGAGATCACAAAACACTGTTCTGGGGGATGGAGGGAGGGAGGAGGGAGAGAGAGATCACAACACTGTTCTGGGGGATGGAGGGAGGGAGGGAGGGAGAGAGAGAGATCACAAAACACTGTTCTGGGGGAATGGAGGGAGGGAGGGAGAGAGAGATCACAAAACACTGTTCTGGGGGAGGAGGGAGGGAGGGAGAGGAGAGAGATCACAAAACACTGTTCTGGGGGAATGGAGGGAGGGAGGGGGAGAGAGATCACAAAACACTGTTCTGGGGGATGGAGGAGGGAGGGAGAGAGAGATCACAAAACACTGTTCTGGGGGATGGAGGGAGGGAGGGAGGGAGGAGAGATCACAAAACACTGTTCTGGGGGATGGAGGGAGGAGGGAGGAGAGAGAGATCACAAAACACTGTTCTGGGGGAGGAGGGGGAGGGAGAGGGAGGGGAGGGAGGGAAATCACAAAACACTGTTCTGGGGGAATGGAGGGAGGGAGGGAGGAGAGAGATCACAAAACACTGTTCTGGGGGAGGGAGGGGGAGGGAGAGAGATCACAAAACACTGTTCTGGGGGATGGAGGGAGGGAGGGAGGGGAGAGAGATCACAAAACACTGTTCTGGGGGATGGAGGGAGGGAGGGAGAGAGAGATCACAAAACACTGTTCTGGGGGATGGAGGGAGGGAGGGAGGAGAGATCACAAAACACTGTTCTGGGGGAGGGGGAGGGAGGGAGGGGGGAGGAGAGAGATCACAAAACACTGTTCTGGGGGGGAGGGAGGGAGGGAGAGAGAGATCACAAAACACTGTTCTGGGGGAGGGAGGAGGGAGGGAGGGAGGGAGGGAGGGAGGGAGAGAGATCACAAAACACTGTTCTGGGGGATGGAGGGAGGGAGGGAGAGAGAGATCACAAAACACTGTTCTGGGGGATGGAGGGAGGGAGGGAGGGAGAGAGAGATCACAAAACACTGTTCTGGGGGATGGAGGGAGGGAGGGGGGAGAGAGATCACAAAACACTGTTCTGGGGGAGGAGGGAGGGAGGGAGAGAGAGATCACAAAACACTGTTCTGGGGGATGGAGGGAGGGAGGGAGAGAGAGATCACAAAACACTGTTCTGGGGGATGGAGGGAGGGAGGGAGAGAGAGATCACAAAAAAACACTGTTCTGGGGGATGGAGGGAGGGAGGGGGAGAGAGATCACAAAACACTGTTCTGGGGGAATGGAGGGAGGGAGGGAGAGAGAGATCACAAAACACTGTTCTGGGGGATGGAGGGAGGGAGGGAGGAGAGAGATCACAAAACACTGTTCTGGGGGAGGAGGGAGGGAGGGAGGAGATCACAAAACACTGTTCTGGGGGAATGGAGGGAGGGAGGGAGAGAGAGATCACAAAACACTGTTCTGGGGGGGAGGGAGGGGGAGAGAGATCACAAAACACTGTTCTGGGGGAGGGAGGGAGGGGGAGGGATCACAAAACACTGTTCTGGGGGATGGAGGGAGGAGGGAGGGAGGAGAGAGAGATCACAAAACACTGTTCTGGGGGATGGAGGGAGGGAGGAGGAGGGAGGGAGGGAGGGAGGGAGGGAGAGATCACAAAACACTGTTCTGGGGGAAGGGAGGGAGGGAGGGAGAGAGAGATCACAAAACACTGTTCTGGGGGATGGAGGGAGGGAGGGAGGGAGAGAGGGAGGGAAAACACTGTTCTGGGGGGAGGGAGGGAGGGAGGGGAGGGAGGGAGAGAAATCACAAAACACTGTTCTGGGGGATGGAGGGAGGGAGGGAGAGAGAGATCACAAAACACTGTTCTGGGGGATGGAGGGAGGGAGGAGGAGAGAGAGATCACAAAACACTGTTCTGGGGGATGGAGGGAGGAGGGAGAGGGGAGAGAGATCACAAAACACTGTTCTGGGGGATGGAGGGAGGGAGGGGGAGAGAGATCACAAAACACTGTTCTGGAGGGAGAGGAGGGAGGGGAGAGAGATCACAAAACACTGTTCTGGGGGAGGGAGGGAGGGAGGATCACAAAACACTGTTCTGGGGGAGGGAGGGAGGAGAGAGATCACAAAACACTGTTCTGGGGGAGGAGGGAGGGAGGGGGAGAGAGAGATCACAAAACACTGTTCTGGGGGATGGAGGGAGGAGGGAGGGAGGGGGAGAGAGGGACTGTTCTGGGGGAGGGAGGGAGATCACAAAACACTGTTCTGGGGGATGGAGGGAGGGAGGGAGAGAGAGATCACAAAACACTGTTCTGGGGGATGGAGGGAGGGAGATCACAAAACACTGTTCTGGGGAGGAGGGAGGGAGAGAAAACAAAACACTGTTCTGGGGGAGGGAGGGAGGGGGAGAGAGATCACAAAACACTGGGGGGATGGAGGGAGGGAGGAGAGATCACAAAACACTGTTCTGGGGGAATGGAGGGGGGGGAGGGAGTTCTGGGGGAGGGAGGGAGGGAGGAGGGAGAGATCACAAAACACTGTTCTGGGGGATGGAGGGAGGGAGGGGGAGAGAGAGATCACAAAACACTGTTCTGGGGAGGGAGGGAGGGAGAGAGAGATCACAAAACACTGTTCTGGGGGAGGGGGAGGGAGAGGAGATCACAAAACACTGTTCTGGGGGATGGAGGGAGGGAGAGAGGGAGAGAGATCACAAAACACTGTTCTGGGGGATGGAGGGAGGGAGGGAGGGAGAGAGAGAGAGATCACAAAACACTGTTCTGGGGGATGGAGGGAGGGAGGGAGGGATCACAAAACACTGTTCTGGGGGAGGGAGGGAGGGAGGGGAGAGAGAGATCACAAAACACTGTTCTGGGGGAGGGAGGAGGAGGGAGGGAGGGAGGGAGATCACAAAACACTGTTCTGGGGGATGGAGGGAGGGAGGGAGGAGGGAGAGAGAGAGATCACAAAACACTGTTCTGGGGGATGGAGGGAGGGAGGGAGAGAGATCACAAAACACTGTTCTGGGGGATGGAGGGAGGGAGGGGGAGAGAGATCACAAAACACTGTTCTGGGGGAGGGAGGGAGGGAGGGAGAGAGATCACAAAACACTGTTCTGGGGAGGGAGGGAGGGGGGGAGGAGGGAGGGAGATCACAAAACACTGTTCTGGGGGATGGAGGGAGGGAGGAGATCACAAAACACTGTTCTGGGGGATGGAGGGAGGGAGGAGAGAGATCACAAAACACTGTTCTGGGGGATGGAGGGAGGGAGGGAGAGAGAGATCACAAAACACTGTTCTGGGGGATGGAGGGAGGGAGGGAGAGAGAGATCACAAAACACTGTTCTGGGGGAGGGATGGAGGGAGGGAGGGAGGGGAGGGGAGAGAGATCACAAAACACTGTTCTGGGGGAATGGAGGGAGGGAGGGAGGGAGAGATCACAAAACACTGTTCTGGGGGAATGGAGGGAGGGAGGGAGAGAGAGATCACAAAACACTGTTCTGGGGGATGGAGGGAGGGAGGGAGGGAGAGAGGGAAAACACTGTTCTGGGGGAGGAGGGGAGGGAGGGAGAGAGAGATCAAAAACACTGTTCTGGGGGAATGGAGGGAGGGAGGGGGAGAGAGATCACAAAACACTGTTCTGGGGGAATGGAGGGAGGGGGAGGGAGAGAGAGATCACAAAACACTGTTCTGGGGGGGAGGGAGGGAGGGGGGAGGGAGGGAGGGAGGGGGGAGGGAGGGAGGGAGGGAGGGAGGAGAGATCACAAAACACTGTTCTGGGGGAATGGAGGGGGAGGGAGGGAGGGAGAGAGAGAGATCACAAAACACTGTTCTGGGGGATGGAGGGAGGGAGGGGGGAGATCACAAAACACTGTTCTGGGGGAGGGAGGGAGGGAGGGAGGGAGAGGGAACAAAACACTGTTCTGGGGGAATGGAGGGAGGGAGGGAGGGAGAGATCACAAAACACTGTTCTGGGGGATGGAGGGAGGGGGAGAGAGAGATCACAAAACACTGTTCTGGGGGATGGAGGGAGGGAGGGAGGGATCACAAAACACTGTTCTGGGGGAGGAGGGAGGGAGGAGGGGAGGGATCACAAAACACTGTTCTGGGGGATGGAGGGAGGGAGGGAGAGAGATCACAAAACACTGTTCTGGGGGAGGGAGGGAGGGAGGGGGAGGGAGGGAGGGAGGGAGATCACAAAACACTGTTCTGGGGGAGGAGGGAGGGAGGGAGAGAGAGATCACAAAACACTGTTCTGGGGGAATGGAGGGAGGGGGAGAGAGATCACAAAACACTGTTCTGGGGGATGGAGGGAGGGAGGGAGAGAGAGATCACAAAACACTGTTCTGGGGAGGGAGGGAGGGAGGGAGGGAGAGAGGGGGGAGGGAGGGAGAGAGGGATCACAAAACACTGTTCTGGGGGAATGGAGGGAGGGAGGGGAGAGAGAGATCACAAAAACACTGTTCTGGGGGATGGAGGGAGGGAGGGAGAGAGATCACAAAACACTGTTCTGGGGGAGGGAGGGAGGGAGGGAGAGATCACAAAACACTGTTCTGGGGGAATGGAGGGAGGGAGGGAGAGAGAGAGATCACAAAACACTGTTCTGGGGGAATGGAGGGAGGGAGGGAGAGAGAGATCACAAAACACTGTTCTGGGGGAGGGAGGGAGGGAGGGAGGGAGGGAGGGAGGAGGGAGGGAGGGAGGGAGGGAGGGAGGGAGGGAGGGAGGGAGGGAGAGATCACAAAACACTGTTCTGGGGGAATGGAGGGAGGGAGGGGGAGAGAGAGATCACAAAACACTGTTCTGGGGGAATGGAGGGAGGGGGAGAGAGAGATCACAAAACACTGTTCTGGGGGATGGAGGGAAGGGGGGAGAGAGATCACAAAACACTGTTCTGGGGGATGGAGGGAAGGAGGGAGGGAGGGGGAGAGAGATCACAAAACACTGTTCTGGGGGATGGAGGGAGGGAGAGAGAAACACAAAACACTGTTCTGGGGGAGGGAGGGAGATCAGGGAACAAAACACTGTTTTGGGGGGGAGGGAGGGAGATCACAAAACAAAACTGTTCTGGGGGATGGAGGGAAGGAGGGAGGGAGGGGGAGAGAGATCACAAAACACTGTTCTGGGGGAGGAGGAGGGGGAGAGAGATCACAAAACACTGTTCTGGGGGGATGGAGGGAGGGAGGGAGAGAGAGATCACAAAACACTGTTCTGGGGGTGATGGAGGGAGGGAGGAGGAGAGAGATCACAAAACACTGTTCTGGGGGATGGAGGGAGGGAGGGAGGGGGAGATAGAGGAGGAGATCACAAAACACTGTTCTGGGGGATGGAGGGGGAGGGAGGGAGGGAGGGAGGGGGGAGGGGGAGATCACAAAACACTGTTCTGGGGGATGGAGGGAGGGAGGGAGGGAGAGAGAGAGATCACAAAACACTGTTCTGGGGGAATGGAGGGAGGGAGGGAGATCACAAAACACTGTTCTGGGGGATGGAGGGAGGGAGGGAGGGAGGGAGGAGAGGAGATCAAAAACACTGTTCTGGGGGAGGGAGGGAGGAGGGAGAGAGAGATCACAAAACACTGTTCTGGGGGAGGGAGGGAGGGAGGGAGAGAGATCACAAAACACTGTTCTGGGGGATGGAGGGAGGAGGGAGGGAGGGGAGAGAGAGAGATCACAAAACACTGTTCTGGGGGATGGAGGGAGGGAGGGGGAGGGGGAGAGATCACAAAACACTGTTCTGGGGGATGGAGGGAGGGAGATCAGGAGACAAAACACTGTTCTGGGGGGGAGGGAGGGAGAGAGAGATCACAAAACACTGTTCTGGGGGAGGGAGGGAGGGAGGGAGATCACAAAACACTGTTCTGGGGGATGGAGGGAGGGAGGGAGGGAGGGAGGGAGGGAGGGACTGTTCTGGGGAGGGAGGGAGGAGGGAGGGGGAGAGAGATCACAAAACACTGTTCTGGGGGGAGGGAGGGAGGGAGAGAGATCACAAAACACTGTTCTGGGGGGATGGAGGGAAGGAGGGAGGGAGGGGAAGAGAGATCACAAAACACTGTTCTGGGGGATGGAGGGAAGGAGGGAGGGAGGGGGAGAGAGATCACAAAACACTGTTCTGGGGGGATGGAGGGAGGGAGATCACAAAACAAAACACTGTTTTGGGGGGAGGGAGGGAGATCACAAAACAAAACACTGTTTTGGGGGGGGAGGGAGGGATCACAAAACAAAACTGTTCTGGGGGATGGAGGGAAGGAGGGAGGGAGGGGGAGAGAGATCACAAAACACTGTTCTGGGGGAGGGAGGGAGGGAGAGAGATCACAAAACACTGTTCTGGGGGAGGGAGGGAGGGAGAGAAAGCAGGGAACACTGTTCTGGGGGATGGAGAGAGGGAGGGAGATCACAAAACAAACTGTTCTGGGGGATGGAGGAAGGGAGGGAGAGATCACAAAACACTGTTCTGGGGGATGGAGGGAGGGAGGGAGGAGAGAGGGAGGGAGGATCACAAAACACTGTTCTGGGGGAGGTGGGAGGGAGAGAGAGATCACAAAACACTGTTCTGGGGGAGGAGGGAGGGAGGGAGGGAGGGAGGGAGGGAGAGAGAGATCACAAAACACTGTTCTGGGGGAGGGAGGGAGAGGGAGAGATCACAAAACACTGTTCTGGGGGATGGAGGGAGGGAGGGAGGGAGAGAGATCACAAAACACTGTTCTGGGGGAATGGAGGGAGGGGGAGGGAGATCACAAAACACTGTTCTGGGGGAGGGAGGGATGGAGGAGGGAGGGAGGGAGGGATCACAAAACAAAACACTGTTCTGGGGGATGGAGGGAGGGAGGGAGAGAGAGATCACAAAACACTGTTCTGGGGGAGGGAGGGAGATCAGGGAAAACAAAACACTGTTCTGGGGGATGGAGGAGGGAGGGAGGGAGGGAGAGATCACAAAACACTGTTCTGGGGGATGGAGGGAGGGGGGGAGGGAGGGAGGGAGGATCACAAAACACTGTTCTGGGGGATGGAGGGAGGGAGGGAGAGAGAGAGGGAAAACACTGTTCTGGAGGAGGGAGGGAGAGAGAGATCACAAAACACTGTTCTGGGGGAGGGAGGGAGGGGAGGGAGGGAGGAGGGAGGGAGGGAGGAGAGAGAGATCACAAAACACTGTTCTGGGGGAATGGAGGGAGGGAGGGAGAGAGAGAGATCACAAAACACTGTTCTGGGGGATGGAGGAGGGAGGGAGGGAGGAGAGATCACAAAACACTGTTCTGGGGGATGGAGGGAGGGGGAGAGGGAGAGGGACAAAACACTGTTTCTGGGGGAGGGAGGGAGGGAGGGAGAGAGAGGGACAAAACACTGTTCTGGGGGAATGGAGGAGGGAGGGAGGGAGAGAGAGAGATCACAAAACACTGTTCTGGGGGATGGAGGGAGTTAGGGAGAGAGAGATCACAAAACACTGTTCTGGGGGGGAGGGAGGGAGGGAAAACAGTTCTGGGAGGGAGGGAGGAGGGAGGGAGGGAGGGATCACAAAACACTGTTCTGGGGGAATGGAGGGAGGGAGGGAGGGAGAGAGAGAGATAACAAAACAAAACACTGTTCTGGGGGAATGGAGGGAGGTAGGGAGAGAGGGAGGGAGAGATCACAAAACACTGTTCTGGGGGAGGGAGGGAGGGAGGGAGGGAGGGAGGGAGGGAGGGAGGGAGGGGAGGGGAGGGAGGGAGGGAGGGATCACAAACACTGTTCTGGGGGAATGGAGGGAGGGAGGGAGAGAGAGAGATCACAAAACAAAACACTGTTCTGGGGGAATGGAGGGAGGTAGGGAGAGAGAGATCACAAAACACTGTTCTGGGGGGATGGAGGGAGTTAGGGAGAGAGAGATCACAAAACACTGTTCTGGAGGGAGGGAGGGAGGGAGGGAGGGAGGGAGGGAGGGAGGGAGGGATCACAAAACACTGTTCTGGGGGAATGGAGGGAGGGAGGGAGGGAGAGAGAGAGATCACAAAACAAAACACTGTTCTGGGGGAATGGAGGGAGGTAGGGAGAGAGAGATCACAAAACACTGTTCTGGGGGAGGGAGGGAGGGAGGGAGGGAGGGATCACAAAACACTGTTCTGGGGGAGGGAGGGAGGGAGGGGGGAGGAGAGGGAGGGAGGGAGGGAGGGAGGGAGGGAGGGAGAGATCACAAAACACTGTTCTGGGGGAGGGAGGGAGGGAGGGAGGGAGGAGGGAGGGTCTCTGGGGAATGGGAGGGAGGGAGGGGAGGGATCACAAAACACTGTTCTGGGGGAATGGAGGGAGGGAGGGAGAGAGGATCACAAAACAAACACTGTTCTGGGGGAATGGAGGGAGGTAGGGAGGAGAGAGATCACAAAACACTGTTCTGGGGGATGGAGGGATGGAGAGGAGGGAGAGAGAGATCACAAAACACTGTTCTGGGGGATGGAGGGAGGGAGAGAGAGATCACAAAAAACACTGTTCTGGGGGAGGGAGGGAGGGAGGGAGAGAGATCACAAAACAAAACACTGTTCTGGGGGATGGAGGGAGGGAGATCACAAAACACTGTTCTGGGGGAGGGAGGGATCA
The DNA here is from genome assembly GCF_034236695.1 of Oncorhynchus nerka. Classification (NCBI taxonomy): domain Eukaryota; kingdom Metazoa; phylum Chordata; class Actinopteri; order Salmoniformes; family Salmonidae; genus Oncorhynchus; species Oncorhynchus nerka. Next base: position 10,187,265 of record NC_088424.1, on the reverse strand, counting down.
CAAAACACTGTTCTGGGGGAATGGAGGGAGGGAGGGAGGGAGAGAGAGAGATCACAAAACACTGTTCTACAAACTCAAAGTAGACTCATACGTGACTTGTTTCAGGAAAGTAGGTTTATGTTACGATTTGTGATCAAAATGCATTTTTTTGGCAGAAATGCCTTCTGGAACATTTGAACTTTCATGTGCCTTGAAAAACAAACTTGTATGCCATCTGTAAATCTGAATAAAATTGTTACATTACGAGCTTAGTTGGTTTAGCCATGGAAAAAGCCAGGAACCTTCCCACTAGCCATGATTGGTTGCGAAAATTCAGCCGTGTGATTGCAAATGCGGAGGGAGTCGAAAAGAGAACACAGAAGGTTGTTGTATAAAACACCTGTCTGGATTACATCTTCAAACTAAGGGCAACCATGGCAACTGTGACAGAGAAGGAGAAGCGTTCATCCATGTAGACGGGTAAGAGAGTCTAACTAGATACATTTTCAGATTTTATACGTTTTGTCAGAAAGTCGTTTTCACTGCAAGTTAAAGCGTACTGTTAACTAGCTATCTAACGTTAGCTCGCTGGCTGGCTCGCTAGCTAACGTTACGTGTATGATCTGTGTAGTAATGTTTTAGTAATATGTGTAGTAATGTTTTTCATATCTCAGAACCATTATAGCCTAATGTTATAGCCTAATGTTAGCTAGCTATTTGACATTGAACCTCGCTAGGTGGTTAGCTTTAGCTACCTGTAGCTTCATGCAGGGTAATAACATTATGAGTTGGGATAATGGTTCATTGTTTAGCTAGCTAGATAGTTACATGTCTAAACAAAAGACTCCACTATGCAAGTAACAATTTCACTCTACCGTTTACATCTAATAAGCTAGAAATGAACCAAAAACATTGTTTAGAAAGTTGCTTTTAGTTGGCTTGTTTGCTAGATTGACAAACACTAAATTAATGTTTAAACTGATCGATTTATTGGTATTAAAATGCACCAGTTATGCTATTTTGGATACCCAGGCTGATGATATCATTCAGCCTGTCGTTTTTGTGTTTATACTTTTTTTCATAATGAGAACGTCTGTATACAATTGTCACTGCGACAATTGTATATAGACATGTCGATAGAAGTAGTATGAACCAATCTTTGGTTGTACACTACCATACTCACTGTTTAGCACATGGCCTCACATGTGAATCCTTAAAGAGATGGGTGTGGCTAAGGCTTAAGAGAGTGTGAACGATGCTGAATGGGTGTAGACAAAGAATAGCTCTCCAGTAAGTTTCCCAAAACATTCATGGCCCATTTCCTCAAAAGTGTATCGACTTTCAAAGCAGAATTACTTTCCCATTTGTATCTAAACTGAAGTGTATGATATACCATTTTCTAGCCCTGAGTCTCTATTTTTATCCAAAGTAAAAAACACATTTTCAAATTTTGCTACATAAGACCGAATCAAGGTGGTCGATCACATATACACAAAACGTATATCCTACACAACACACACACTTGCATATATAGACTCATTACCCTCTCAAGCAGAGCAAACATACACCAGGAGATAGACTAAATGTGTGTTTACCGGGGTGGAAGAATATCATCTGGTTGTCGTCATCTGGAATAGTGTTGACACAACAGTTGTTTGTTTAGATCACACTGGGATGCATCACTGTCATCAACACCTCCCACTGGTCCAGTAACTTTACCAACACAACGTACATTGGAGTTTGATAACCTAGCCAGAACTCCACTGAGGAAGGTGGAGGGATATGTATACTGAGTGTACAAAACATTAAGAACACCTTCTCTTTCCATGACATAGACTGACCAGGTGAATCCAGGTGAAAGCTATGATCCCTTATTGTTGCCACTTGTTAAATCCACTTCAATCAGTGTGGATGAATGGTATGAAACAGGTTAAAGAAGGAGTTTTAAGCCTTGAGTATTTGTGCCATTCAGAGGGTAAATGGGCAAGACAAAAGATTGAAGTGCCTGTGAACGAGGTATGGTAGTAGGTGCCAGACACACTGGTTTGTGTCAAGAACTGCGATTGTGTATCAAGAATGATCCACCATGCAATGGACATCCAGCCAACTTGACACAACTATGGGAAGTATTGGAGTCAACATGGGCATCTCTGTGGAACGTTTTCCACACCTTTTGAGGTGTCTTTTGGGGCTGTTCTGAGGGAAAAAGGGGGTCCAACTCAATATTACTATTAGTGTCAGTGTTCTTAATGTTTTGTACACTCAGTGAATGTGCTGAGTTGTGTAAGGCACAAGATAAGTTAGGGAACACCCATGACTCCAAAAGGCTTAGAAGAGAGTTATGTCAAGGTCAAAGGTGACTCACAGGTCCAAACTCGGTGTCCTCAGCCTCGTAGGTGTAGTGGTCCCGGATGATGAAGTGGAAGCCTGACTTTGTCAGACATATGTTCCCTTCACACACTGACCCGTAAATATAGGATGTCAGGAAATTGGTTTTAACTTTAGAAAAAGTTTTAACATCTTAGTGTATACAGAAATCCATTGAACTATGGATAATCATTTAGCCAAATAAGTGATCACATACCATGTGGATCTGAGCTGTACCAATCCACGCCAGTCCTCAGTCATTATGCTCAGTATTGAACAGCCTGCTGTCATTTCATGCCCAATCCTCATCGTGGAGAGCTATCCTCCTATAGGTTTTCACTTCATCCCTTACCTAACCTACACATTCTGTATAGAACCAACCTCTACATTGAAGCACCTTTCTAACCAAATAAATAGCAGTTAGTCACAGTCAATAACAAGTCATCCTCTCTACTACGTGACAAATGTCCTAATAACAACGCTTCGATACAATTAGAGGAGCTCTCAGTTCCACTGGGGTGTTTGACAAAAGTCAAAGGTTACCTGCAGGAAGTTCCCAGAGTGCTTTGAATAGAGGAGGACCAAGGTACTTGGAACAGAGTGGACTCCTGTATCTCCTATCTCTGTCAGCTAAGCAGAGGACGACTTCCCTACCACATAGTGAAAGTCGGCCTGCATGAAGAGAGGGACGGAGAGAGAGAAACGGTTAGAGGTCATTCTCTTTTATTGTAACTGCACAAAAACGGCCAGAGTTAAAGTAATCAAATATGTATTTCAAATAGACTGTGTCTAAAGGTATGCAGTTAGAGGTTTACAATATTGTCTATTTAGTTCTGAGTTTAATCTCTCTTGGCCCCCCTCATCTAATCTCAATCAAGGGCCTCTTCCCCAGTGAGGGCCTTCCCTGTCTGTTCTCACTCTGCCTCTCCCTCCTCCTTCATTCCCTCCCAGTCATGCTGGTCTTTCAACTCCTCCTTCTCTACTAACCCTTCCCCACTGGGCACAGACATCAATTCAACATCTATTCCACGTTGGTTTGATTTTGAAACAACATTGTTTCAACCAGTGTGCACAGTAGGTCGTAAACTTAGCTAGCTAAATAAATACAAAACAACAAACGGAACGTGAAACCTAATACAGCCTATCTGGTGAACACTACACAGAGACAGGAACAATCACCCACGAAACACAAAGCGAAACCAGGCTACCTAAATACGGTTCCCAATCAGAGACAACGAGAATCACCTGACTCTGATTGAGAACCGCCTCAGGCAGCCAAGCCCATACAACACCCCTACTCAGCCGCAATCCCAATAATACAAAACCCCAATACGAAAATACAACAACATAAACCCATGTCACACCCTGGCCTGACCAAATAATAAAGAAAACACAAAATACTAAGACCAAGGCGTGACAGAACCCCCCCCCCTAAGGTGCGGACTCCCGGACGCACCTCAAAACCATAGGGAGGGTCCGGGTGGGCGTCTGTCCATGGTGGCGGTTCCGGCTCGGGACGTGGACCCCACTCCATTAATGTCCTAGTTCCTCCCCTTCGCGTCCTGGGATAATCCACCCTCGCCGCCGACCATGGCCTAATAGTCCTCACCCAGAACCCCACAGAACTGAGGAGCAGCTCGTGACTGAGGGGCATCTCGGGACTGAGGGACAGCTCGGGACTGAGGGGCAGCTCGGGGACTGAGGCAGCTCGGGACTGAGGGGAAGCTCGGGACTGAGGGGCAGCTCGGGACTGAGGGGCAGCTCGGGACTGAGGGGCAGCTCGGAACTGAGGGGCAGCCCGGAACTGAGGGGCAGCCCGGAACTGAGGGGAAGCCCAGTACTGAGAGAAAGCCCAAAACTAAGAGGAAGCCCAGTACTGAGAGGAAGCCCAGTACTGAGAGGAAGCCCAGTACTGAGATGAAGCTCAGGCAGGTAGTAGGCTCCGGTAGATCCTGGCTGGCTGGCGGATCTGGAAGATTCTGGTTGACTGGCAGATCTGGAAGAGACTGGTTGACTGGCAGATCTGGAAGAGACTGGTTGACTGGCAGATCTGGAAGAGACTGGTTGATTGGCAGATCTGGAAGAGACTGGTTGACTGGCAGATCTAGAAGATCATGGCTGACTGGCGGATCTAGCTGCTCTATGCAGACTGACAGCTCCTTGCAGACTGACAGCTCTGGCAGCTCCATGCAGGCTGACAGCTCATTGCAGACTGGCAGCTCTTTGCAGACTGACAGCTCTTTGCAGACTGACAGCTCTGGCTGCTTCATGCAGACTGACATCTCTGGCTGCTTCGAACAGACTGACAGCTTTGACTGCTCCATGCAGGCTGACAGCTCTGGCTGCTTTATGCAGACTGACAGCTCTGACTGCTCCATGCAGGCTGACAGCACCCTGCAGACTGGCAGTTCTTTGCAGACTGACAGCTCTTTGCAGACTGACAGCTCTGGCTGCTTCATGCAGACTGACAGCTCTGGCTGCTTCGAACAGACTGACAGCTTTGACTGCTCCATGCAGGCTGACAGCTCTGGCTGCTTTATGCAGACTGACAGCTCTGACTGCTCCATGCAGGCTGACAGCACCCTGCAGACTGGCAGCTCTTTGCAGACTGACAGCACCTTGCAGACTGACAGCTCCCTGCAGACTGGCAGCTCAGGCTGCTCCGAACAGGCAGGAGGCTCCGGCAGCGCTGTAGAGGAGGAAGGCTCTGATAGCGCTGAACAGGCGGGAGACTCCGACAGCGCAGGAGGGAAGGAAGGCTCTGATAGCGCTGAACATACAGGAGACTCCAGTAGCGCAGGAGGGAAGAAAGGCTCTGGCTGTGCTGAACAGGCGAGAGACTCCGACAGCGCAGGAGGGAAGGAAGGTTCTGATAGCACTGAACAGACAGGAGACTCCAGTAGCGCAGGAGGGAAGGAAGGCTCTGGCTGTGCTGAACAGGCGAGAGACTCCGACAGCGCAGGAGGGAAGGAAGGCTCTGGCTGTGCTGAACAGGCGAGGCGCACAAAAGGCCTGGTGCGTGGTGCTGGAACTGGTGCTACAGGATCGAGGACACGCACAGGAAGCCTGGTGTGGGGAGCTGCTACCGGAGGACTGGTGTGTGGAGGTGGCTCTGGATAGACCGGACCGTGCAGGCGCACTGGAGCTCTTGAGCACCGAGCCTGCCCAAGCTTACCTGGCTCGATGCCCACTCTAGCCCGGCCAATAGGAAGGGCTGGTATGTGCCGCACCGGGCTATGCACCCGCACTGGAAACACCGTGCGCTCCATAGCATAACACGGTGCCTGCCCGGTCTCTCTAGCCCACCGGTAAGCACAGGGAGTTTGCGCCGGTCTCCTACCTGGCATAGCCATACTCCCATTAAGCACCCCCCCCCAATAATTTTTTGGGGCTGCTTTTCAGGCTTCCATCCGCGTCTCCGTGCTGCCTCCTCATACCAGCGCCTCTCCGCTTTAGCCGCCTCTAGTTCCTCCTTGGGGCAGCGATATTCACCAGGCTGAGCCCAGGGTCCTTTTCCGTCCAGTTCTTCCTCCCATGTCCAATTCTCCAAGTGGTGCAGCCTCTCCCACTGCAGCTGCTCCTCACGATTAACAGGGAGAGTTGGCTCAGGTCTGACTCCTGACTCAGCCACTCTCCCTCTGAGCCCTCCCCCAATAAATATTTGGGGGTGACTTTCGGGTTTCGCTCTGCGCCGCCGTGTCTTTCTCTTCGACTCCATTCTCCTATAGCCCTCTTCGCACTGCTCCAGCGAATCCCAGGCGGGCTCAGGCACTCTCTCTGGGTCGCCGCCCACCTGTCTATTTCTTCCCACGTCGTATACTCCAAGCCTCTGCTGTCCATAACGTCCTCCCTTCGCTGCTGCCTGTTAACACGCTGCTCGGTCCGAGTGTGGTGGGTGATTCTGTAACGTCGTTCTTCGTTTGTCGAAAGAGAGTCGGACCGAAATGCAGCGTGGTGGTTACTCATGACTTTAATGGAAAAAGTGACACATGAAATAACTAAATAAATACAAAACAACAAACGGAACGTGAAACCTAATACAGCCTATCTGGTGAACACTACACAGAGACAGGAACAATCACCCACGAAACACAAAGCGAAACCAGGCTACCTAAATACGGTTCCCAATCAGAGACAACGAGAATCACCTGACTCTGATTGAGAACCGCCTCAGGCAGCCAAGCCCATACAACACCCCTACTCAGCCGCAATCCCAATAATACAAAACCCCAATACGAAAATACAACAACATAAACCCATGTCACACCCTGGCCTGACCAAATAATAAAGAAAACACAAAATACTAAGACCAAGGCGTGACAATTAGTTGGTTGGTTAGGTTCTTCCTGAAAAACTATAGAGCTTACCTTTTTATCCTTGGCCATCGTCCCTACTTCACTACCACCGTTAAAATCTGGTTTCCACTAGATAACATCCACATCCAGTCAAAATCGGTTGTATCATAAAAATGAATGAAAACATGATTTAAGGTTAGGGTTAGGCATAAGGTCAGCAGTGTGGTTAAGGTTAGGGTGAGGGTTAGGGTTTAAAATCTGATTTTAATCAGATAAATGGTAGAAATAGACAGGGTTTAGACATAATAATTATGACTTTGTGGCTGTGTTAACTACTGACGACCATATTCATTGGCTCAAATTTTCACCTTTACTAAAATTATAGTTGTAGATTGAAGTTTGCGAGATTAAGATTTTTTGGTGTGTGAGGAGAAATCTATGTGGAGATGTGGTGTATTTGTGAGAGCGCAGTAACTTCTGAGTCTTGACATGTAATATCTATAGCTATCTATAGCATATTGGACTGTTAGCTGATCCATCGGCCAGTTTCTTGGACAACTATACCCATTTTGCCAATTGGACTTGGACCCCTCTGCTACTTGGAACCCTACTAATTCCACGACTGGTCTATCGACGTCACCGCACGAGGCAAAAACATACTTTCCCCTATCGCGACGTCCCTCTAAGGCCCTTATGTTAGCTTGCTAGAACCAGCCTGCTAACTGCTAGCTTGCTATCCCCAGCCTGCTAACTGTCTGAATCGCCGTGTCCCCAGCCAGCCAAACCACTCACTGGACCCATATGATCACTTGGCTACCCATGCCTCTCCCTAATATCAATATGCCTTGTCCATTACTGTCCTGGTTAGTGATTATTGTCTTATTTCACTGTAGAGCCTCTAGCCCTGCTCAATATGCCTTAACCAACCATGTTGTTCCACCTCCTTCTAGACACTATATCTCTCTTCATTACTCAATGCCTAGGTTAACCTCCAATGTATTATCTTCCTACCATACCTTTGTCTGTACATTAACCCTTGAATCTATGCTATCGTGCCCAGAAACCTGCTCCCTTTACTCTCTGTTTCTGAACGTGCTACACGGCCAGTTCCTATAGCCTTTAATCCGTACCCTTCTCCTACTTCTCCTCTGTTCCTCTGGTGATGTAGAGGTTAATCCAGGACCTGCAGTGCCTAGCTCTAATCCTACTCCAGAGGTGCTCTCATTTGTTGACTTCTGTAACCATAATAGCCTTGGTTTCATGCATGTTAACATTAGAAGCCTCCTCCCTAAGTTTGCTTTTTTCACTGCTTTAGCACATTCTGCCAACCCGGTTGTCTTAGCCGTATCTGAATCCTGGCTTAGGGAAACCACCAAAAACCCTGAAATTTCCATCCCTAACATTTTCCGCCAAGATAGAACTGCCAAAGGGGGCGGTGTTGCAATCTACTGCAGAGATAGCCTGCAGAGTTCTGTCTTACTATCCAGGTCCGTACCAAAACAATTCGAGCTTCTACTTCTAAAAATGCACCTTTCCAGAAACACGTCTCTCACCATCGCCGCTTGCTATAGACCACCCTCTGCCCTCAGCTGTGCCCAGGACACCATATGTGAATTGATTGCCCCCATCTATCTTCTGAACTCGTGCTGCTAGGTGATCTAAACTGGGACATGCTTAACACACCAGCCATCCTACAATCCAAGCTTGATGCCCTCTATCTCACACAAATTATCAATGAACCTACCAGGTACAACCCCAAATCTGTAAACACGGGCACCCTCATAGATATCATCCTAAATAACTCGCCCTCCAAATACACCTCTACTGTTTTCAACCAAGATCTCAGCGATCACTGCCTCATTGCCTGCATCCGTAATGGGTCTGCGGTCAAACGACCACCCCTCATCCCTGTCAAACACTCCCTAAAACACTTCAGCAAACAGGCCTTTCTAAACGACCTGGCCGGGGTATCCTGGAATGACATTGACTTCATCCCGTCAGTATAGGATGCCTGGTTATTCTTTAAAAGTGCCTTCCTCACCATCTTAAATAAGCATGCTCCATTCAAGAAATGTAGAACTAGGAATAGATATAGCCCTTGGTTCAAACCAGACCTGTTTGCCCTTGACCAGCACAAAAACATCCTGTGGCGTTCTGCATTAGCATCGAATAGCCCCCATGATATGCAACTTTTCAGTGAAGTTAGGAACAAATATACACAGGCAGTTAGGAAAGCTAAGGCTAGCTTTTTCAAACAGAAATTTGTATCCTGTAGAACAAACTCAAAAACGTTCTGGGACACAGTAAAGTCCATGGAGAATAAGAGCACCTCCTCCCAACTGCACTGAGGCTAGGAAACACTGTCACTACCAATAAATCCACAATAATTGAGAATTTCAATAAGCATTTATCTACGGCTGGCCATGATTTCCACCTGGCTAACCCTACCCTGGTCAACAGCCCTGCACTCCCCACAGTAACTCGCCCAAACCTCCCCCACTTCTCCTTCATCCAAATCCAAATCTGGACCCCTACAAATCAGCCGGGCTAGACAATCTGGACCCTCTCTTTCTAAAATTATCTGCCAAAATGATTGCAAACCCTATTACTAGCCTGTTCAACCTCTTTTTCGTATTGTCTGAGATTCCCATAGATTCTTCAAAGGTGGAGACACTCTAGACCCAAACTGCTACAGACCTATATCTATTCTACCTTGCCTTTTTAAGGTCTTTGAAAGCAGAGTTAACAAACAGATTACTGACCATTTCGAATCTCACCGTACCTTCTTCACTATGCAATCTGGTTTCAGAGCTGGTCATGGGTGCGCCTCATCCACGCTCAAGGTCCTAAATGATATCATAACCACCATCGATAAGAGACATTACTGTGCAGCCGTATTCATTGACCTGGCTAAGGCGTTCGACTCTGTCAATCACAATATTCTTATTGGCAAACTCAACAGCCTTGGTTTCTCAAATGATTGCCTCGTTTGGTTCACCAACTACTTCTCCAATACAGTTCAGTGTGTTAAATCGGAGGGCCTCCTCTGGCAGTCTCTATGGGGGTGCCACAGGGTTCAATTCTCGGGCCGACTCTCTTCTCTGTATACATCAATGATGTCGCTCTTGCTGCTGGTGATTCTCTGATCCACCTCTACGCAGACGACACCATTCTGTATACTTCTGGCCCTTCGTTGGACACTGTGTTAACTAACCACCAGATGAGCTTCAATGCCATACAACACTTCTTCAGTGGCCTCCAACTGCTCTTAAATGCTAGTAAAACTAAATGCATGCTCTTCAACTGATCGCTGTCCGTACCTGCCCGCCCGTCCAGCATCACTACTCTGGACGGTTCTGGACTTAGAATATGAGGACAACTACAAATACCTAGGTGTCTGGTTAGACTGTAAACTCTCCTTCCAGACTCGCATTAAAAATCTCCAATCCCAAGATTAAATCTAGAATCGGCTTCCTATTTCACAACAAAGCCTCCTTCACTCATGCTGCCAAACATACCCTCGTAAAACTGACCATCCTACCGATCCTCGACTTCGGCGATGTCATTTACAAAATAGCCTCCAACACTCTACTCAACAAATTGGATGCAGTCTATCACAGTGCCATCCGTTTTGTCACCAAAGCCCCATATACTACCCACCACTGCGACCTATATGCTCTTGTTGGCTGGCCCTCACTACATATTAGTTGACAAACCCACTAGCTCCAGATCATCTATAAGTTCTTGCTAGGTAAAGCCCCTCCTTATCTCAGCTCACTAGTCACCACAGCAACACCCACCCGTAGCACACGCTCCAGCAGGTATATTTCACTGGTCAACCCCAAAGCCAACACTTCCTTTGGCCAGCCTTTCCTTCCAGTTCTCTGCTCCCAATGACTGGAACAAATTGCAAAAATGACTGAAGCTGGAGTCTTATATCTCCCTCTCTAACTTTAAGCATCAGCGGTCTGAGCAGCTGTACCTGTACACAGCCAATCTGTAAATAGCACACTCAACTACCTCATCCCCATATTGTTATTTATCTTCTTGCTCTTTTGCACCCCAGTATCTCTACTTGAACATTGTCATCTGCACATCACTCCAGTGTTAATGTTAAGTTGTAATTATTTAGCCTCTATGGCCTATTTCTTGCCTACCTCCCTACTCTTCTACATTTGCACACACTGTACATAGATTTTTCTGTTGTGTTATTTACTGTACGTTTGTTTATGTGTAACTCTGTGTTGTTTTTGTCACACTGCTTTGCTTTATCTTGGCCAGGTTGCAGTTGTAAATGAGAACTTGTTCGCAACTGGCCTACCTGGTTAAATAAAAAAATGTATAAAAACATTCCCTAACAGAAAAACAATGTGCAATTAGCACCAAACAGCACGCGCTCCAGCAGGTATATCTCACTGGTCACCCCCAAAGCCAATTCATCCTCTGGCACCCTCAGTTCTCTGCTGCCAATGACTGGAATGAACTGCAAAAACCTCTGAAGCTGGAGACTCTTACCTCCCTCAATAGCTTTAAGCACCAGCTGTCAGAGCAGCTCACAGATCACTCACCTGTACATAGCTCATCTGTAAATAGCTCATCCAATCTACCTCATCCCCATACTGTATTTATTTATTTATCTTGCTCCTTTGCACCCCAGTATCTCAACTTGCACATTCATCTTCTGCACATCCTACCATTCCAGTGTTTAATTGCTATATTGTAATTAATTTCCCACCATAGCCCATTTAAATAAAGGTGAAATAAAATGTAAAAAAATAAGTATCCCTGCAAAACAAACAAAAATCTCTGCTCTCAAATAAATATTTTGCATGCTTCAATGATGTTCTGTTTTCTCAAAGTCACACATGAAACTCAGTTTTAATTTGCAACCCCACCTCCCACGCTGCCTGGGCACTCGTGAGACCCATCCTATGCGCTGTCGTCTCAGTGCTTGCTTTCTCAAGGATCTTGCTCGACAGCGCCATCTTCGGATGCAGTGGACTTTGGAGGCTGATTTGATGCCATATAAAAGGGGCCATGATGCATTTCGTTTTTTTTTTTACTACGTCACTGGAGTTAATGAGTATCTGTGTATGCATGTTAGCATATGAGTGAGATTGAGAGCAAATGTGCTGTGCAATTGGTGTGAATGCATGCATTTGGAGTTTGTGCATGGGTGTTTGTTTGTGTATGCGTGTTTGTTTGTGTGTGTTTGTGCATGTGTATGATAGAATGGTAGCATTGACAGAGATGAATGAGATGACCTTCTCTCTGCCCACCAGAGACTCTTCTTCCCTGTTTGCACACATACACAATAGATCTCCTGTTGTTCTGGTCAATACAGATACAGGCTACAAATCAGTGTGCTACCCCCACAGAGGCACAAAAGAGCTCTGGGTGTCATCTTTTAGTTTTGCAAAGGAAAATAAAAGTTCAGATAGTGCATCCCAGTTTTTCTCTGTTTGGGACTTTCTTACATTTCGTGCATACTGAACATGACCTGGGTGCTGAACACAACCCAGAAGGGATGTTTTGTGTACAAGGATGAACATGGCCTCCAGCGATGTCATCAGAAACCCCCCCCCCACCATTAATTTGTAGTTCCGACCACAGCGGGAGGGGGATTGGATCATTAATTGGCACTCGAATCTAATTAAAAACTACTCGTTTGCAGAAGCCCAGAATGGGAGCAGAGGTCAGAGCCTCTCCTCGTGAAAATAAACCAATGCGTGGGCATACATTTTGGAAGGGTGGTGGAGGGGTACTCTAATATGGAAGGGGAGATTGAGGGGGTGGTAGGCTCACTGGCTCAGCCCCTATGCTGCCGTGTAATTATAGACAGTGGAGACGCTGTGGTGGGGGTGAGGATTTTCAAGAGCAGAAGCAGCTGCTGGCATCAGTTGAGGCGATTCAGCAGCCCCCCCGGCACACTCCCCAAGGGGATGAGAGTAAATGGGACCAGACCCTGATTGGGAAAGGGAGGTTGATCCTCAAGGCAGTCTCAGCCCACTGGTTTCGGGAGGTAGCAAGGCCGTGACTATCGGACCTCTTAATATTCTGAGAAGAAATCAATGGAAGCTGGACCTCCATGGAAACGGGGACTACATATAATGAAGCATAGGAAGAGTTGGGATAGTAAGGAGATCAGGTGGTGCAGCGGCAGGACAAAAGTGCTACTGTTTATTATCGTCAGGGCTTTGCTGCCACAGGAATTTAGATGGAATTATAGAACAATGCACCAGACAGTAGAGGAAATGTTGTCATATACAGAAACTCTCATTTGGTGGTATTGTATGCTTAAAGGATTCCCCATTCACCAAGTTTTCCCATTTGCTAAGTAATTTGCCAAGTATAGGATAAGGTTGTTCATTGTGATTTGTGTTCATTGCAATATTGAAAACAAATCATCTAGATTAAATAAGTGATTTGCAACAACACACAATATGGATTTCAGCACATGAACAAATCAATAAGGGAACAGTAAGTAACACACAAGTACTTCACTTCAGCAGCTGCTCATTGCTCATAATTCCGATATGGCGCCACTTTGACACTCACTACAGTACAATGTTGCTGGTAGACAATATAAATGGCTCCTGATCTCACTGCCACTCAATGTGTGGACTTTGCTGCCCTGGGGAACTCAAAAAGGGCAGCTCTACTATGTTTACTCCTCGAAACATTCCTGGGATGGGTACTCAAGGCAGATGACCAAAGCGTTGTCTTTCCATGTCACTACAAATGAGTCAGAATTTGACATACAGCTGCATCGTCAAGCGATGCCTAGATAGATCCTTTCAACCACTTGTTGAATGTAAAATGATAAATTAATCGGGGAGTATCAGAGTGGGCTAGAGGGGGATTTCCATCCATCCCCCTGCTTTGCATCTTCCCAAAATGTCAGTGTCACCTTACCAAAATAGTATTTATATCTATGTGGTGCGAACTGGCTACGCCACACCCCTTTCAGTCTATCTCCTGCCCTCTGGGCGCTTGTTTTGTAGGTCTTGATCCTGCAGCCTATTCTAAAAGGGTAGGAGAAGTCTGCTTCCTCTTTTGCACCAGACCTGAGTTGGGTCACTGTGGTAGGTAGTCACGTCTCTGGTCTCTTAGTCGGTGGTACCTCAATGGTCTTGGAGCTATCCAAATAAACCCAAGTCTAACCAGATATCTTCAAGTTCTCTGCACTTGCATCAAAGTTTCAGGACTTCAGTGTTGTTCACTCGGCTTCTTCACCCAACATCCAAGTTTCCCTATCGCCGTTCGAGGAACGCTTCCATGGATCAGTCAAAGTACCGCATGGCCGGCGTGCAGGACAAGCTGGAGGTGCTGGGGGTGGAGGACGATGCGGGCAATCCCATCAGCGCCCTGACCATCCTGTCGCTGCTGGAGCGTGTGGCAGGCATCATCGACAACGTCCAGGCTGGCCAGCAGCGCATGGAGGAGCAGCAGCTGGACCTGGAGACCAACATCAAGACCATCCAGGGTGATGTCCTGAAGCTAGCCAAAGACCACACCACCACCAGTGGCACCGTGGAGAAGCTGCTCCAGAAGACGCGTAAGGTCAGCTCCAATGTCAAGGAGGTGCGCACGCGGGTGGAGAAGCAGAACTTGCGTGTCAAGAAGGTGGAGACCACACAGGAGGAGCTGCTGACCAGAAACAAGTTCCGGGTCATCATTTATCAGGTAACCGTGTTCACCATTGGGTTGCACTTGGTGGTGAACTGGGTACTCAAAAAATGCCCTGTGAAAATGTGTGTGGGGTGTGCGTTCACTAAATGTTGCTAGTCAAAAAAAGCTGGCCTCAACCTTCGGTGACAAAAGAAGTCAGCAACTCCAGTTCCAATAATGATTTGTGGTTTTCTGAAATAACAGAATAAAGAGAGTAATTAGTATGCAATGTAAGCAATACCAGGATGCAATGATACAATATTACCATGAAGTACTATAATAAGCTGCAATAATACTAACTGATAACATTCACAATCAGCTGTAGAATGCACCGTTAGGTTACATAAGGAAACTGTAACTGAAAAGCTTCCACAAGGATGTAGGGCAGAGCTAATGATACACAGGCCAAAGGGCCAAGACGGCCACTTTAAAAAATGATGAGCAACAGCTAGCAATTCTCCATTGTGATTAGCATACAAGTTACAGAACTAATGGGGAAAAGTACATGAGCACATGAACGAAAGAGGATACCATAAAGCCTATAGAAATAAGACCTTGCATGTCCGCGGTTACAGTAAAGGAATTAACACTGTACACATTCTCTATACAGATACCAATTACAGGGCATGAGGCTTCAATGACTAATAGAAAATAATTTAACCCTTTGTGCTAAAATAGCAAACAACATGACACAATATGCCATTGAGAAAATAGGATACGGTGCTTACTGTTGTATGAACGCACACGTGTACAAACTTATGTTTAGTAATGAAACAACAGGCAAAGGTGCGCCAGGGGGGAGATATGCTAATGCATACAACAAGTTCGGACAGGTTCTGACCGGAGAATATGCAAATGCACTCATGCAGAGCAGGTGAGTATTGTACACAATGGGTGTACCAGAAGTTGCAACAAAACTATGCTCAGTGGTCTAATATACCTCCACGATGCTCTATAAACAATTGATACTATGTGTGTGTAAAGTATTAATGATACTACATCAGAGAACTATCATCTGAGCAAGTCCATTTATTGGCCAGTGGTGCAAGTCAGTGAAGATATACTGTACTAGGTCAGTTTTAAGTCGCTGGATATTAGATACAGTTCAAGCGAATTATCTTTTTTTTGGTAGATATTAGAGCAATTTCAAGACAGTAACAAATTAAAGCGCTGACTCTGATAAGTACGAGTTAGATGCATTGAGAAATGGGTACCATTTAAGGGCCTTCGAGTACTACTGCCAGGTAGCCTAGCAGTTAAGAGCACAGGGATAGTAAGGAAAAAAAAACATGCCCCACTCTAAGACATTGGCATGAGTGATGTTATAGTATATGACTTTGATGAAAATAGATACTAGGTAGCCTAAAAGAGACTTCAAACATTCTGTATTAATAGGGACATATAGCTCCCGTTAAAGGGACTTCCGGGGGCAATGAAAGCTCTGTGTGCTTTCCACTGAAAGAAGCAGCTGCTGTGTGGCCGTGACAGAGAGTCCTATTCTGGGAGCATGGTATGCTCCCCGCTGCCAATGGGGACACGATAAACTGCCTTCTTATGTGGCAGCAGACTGTTAGGGCCAATCTGAAGAATGAGGGTCTGCCAATCACGTGACCCTGCTTTGGGGCAACCTCTTACTAGGCTAACGAGAAAGCGATATCAGCAGTCAGTGGGTGTCACATGTATTTATTGTAAAAGAATGAAGACGGTAGTGATTTCCCCTGTAGCGATCAATGTTGGAAAGACAAAAAAATGTATGGGGCCTTTAGCTCTCAGATAAGTCATGGCATTTGAAACACCATTGCTTTAAATCCCCCTGAAGTTGATGTCCCCGCCCCCACGTAAATCTAATTAGCAAAATGAAAAAATCCCCCCAAATCTGTCAGTTTAAGCATTGGATGCATCTCAATCCACTGCATCCACCGATGTTACACTTCTACATCTGCGGTGAAAGGTGACAGAGCCAGAGCTGTGTTTGTCAGACCAAGAGACATCCCGCAAAACACCAGTCTCAACGTCAACATTGAAGAGGCGACTCCGGGATGCTGGCCTTCTAGGCAGAGTTGCAAAGAAAAAGCTATATCACAGACTGGCCAATAAAAATAAAAGATTAAGATGAGTAAAATAACACAGACACTGGACAGAGGAACTCTGCCTAGAAGGCCAGCATCCCGGAGTCGCCTCTTCACTGTTGATGTTGAGACTGGTGTTTTGCGGGTAATATTTAATGAATCTGTCAGTTGAGGACTTGTGAGATGTCTGTTTCTCAAACTAGACAGTCTAATGCACTTGTCCTCTTGCTCAGTTGTGTACCGGGGCCTCCCACTCCTATTTCTATTCTGGTTAGAGCCAGTTTGCGCTGTTCTGTGAAGGGAGTAGTACACAGCGTTGTACGAGCTGTTCAGTTTCTTGGCAATTTCTTGCATGGAATAGCCTTAATTTCTCAGAACAAGAATAGACTGACGAGTTTCAGAAGAAAGTTATTTGTTTCTGGCCATTTTGAGCCTGTAATTGAATCCACAAATGCTGATGCTCCAGATACTCAACTAGTCTAAAGGCCAGTTTTATTGCTTCTTTAATCAGAACAACAGCTGTCAGCTGTGCTAACATAATTTCAAATGGGTTTTGTAATGATCAATTAGCCTTTTAAAATTAAAAACTTGGATTGGCTAACACAATGTGCCGTTGGAACACAGGAGTGATGGTTTCTGATAATGGGCCTCTGTGCACCTATGTACAGTAGATGTTCCGTTAAAAATAATCAGTTTCCAGCTACAATAGTCATTTACAACATTAACAATGTCTACACTGTGTTTCTGATCAAGTTGATGTTATTTTAATGGACACTTTTTTAAATGTTCTTTCAAAAACAAGGACATTTCTAAGTGACCCCAAACTTATGAACGGTAGTGCACATTGTTTTGCTCGAGGATGCTCACAGGCTTCACAAGACTCATTTTGAGGGGCCCCCGTACCAGTTGAACAAATGAATGGAAGTATACAGTACCAGTCAAAACACACCTACTTATTCAAGGGTTTTTCTTTATCTTTACTATTTTCTACATTGTAGAATAATAGTGAAGACATCAAAACGATGAACTAACACATATGGAATCATGTAGTAACCAAAAAAGTGTTAAACAAATCAAAATATATGTTATATTTGAGATTCTTCAAAGTAATCACCCTTGATGACAGCTTTGCACACTCATGATTCCATATGTGTTATTTCATATTTTTTTAGGTCTTCACTATTATTATATGTAAAAAATAGTTTACATTTTTTTTTTTACATCCTTGAATGAGCAGGTGTGTACAAACTTTTGACTGGTACTGTAAATGAAGACTGTTGAGTGCCAAAAATAAGTGGTTATATACAAGTTAAAAAAAAAAATCTTTCTTATATCTCAGATATAGGACAGACACTTTTTGGAGGGGACTATGTGTTGTTCCATCTAGTGAATCTGTTATGCAATACGTTTGTTATGCAATGCGTTTGTATAGGCTAATATCAGTAAGGTCAAAGAAACATTTTCATGGCAAATCATTATATATGACTGACTAGCTTTTCATGGAAATATTTGAGGCTAACTGTGAATGGCCATTAGTACCAATGCCTGTCAGTCTCTGTAGTCAACATTAAAACGTGGCTTCTGAAGATGATAGTTATACTACACTTTACAATTATTGTTTAGTGAATCTCATATTTCCTCTGTGGTGATCCCTAGGAGGGGCTTCATTTCCCTCTTGCCTGAATAGGACAGTCTGAGTGTAGGATTTCCAGATGACTGATTTACTGTCGGTTATTCTGAGGGCCTGGCTAGCAGGGCAGAGATCTCCTAATATAGTGATTTTGCCTCTGACGCAGCAATGGCCATTGAACTTTAGTTAGGAAGCAAGCGATGTTTGTTATAGAGACAGTCATTGCCAGTGGCAAAGCATGGCAAGACTGACAAATGTGACACAACAGCTCAGATGACAGTCATTGGTCACAACCACATTGGGCTTGTGCTTCTGTCAACGGAGGGTGTGCGTTCGATGCTACTTTATTCATGTTGAAATCTGACCTTATTGGTGCCAGTATGGGCCAGTAATAGGACACAGATAAATGGCTGTAGATTTTGTGAGGGTGGCATTGTTTTGAGGATAGATATTGGGCATGTACAGCCACACTTTCATTCCAAGCTAGAATTAACAAACACAAGGTAACAACATATTTGTCAATGTAATGTATATTCTGTATAGCAGCAAGGTCTTTGTTGTCGCAGTCAAGCTGTCGTTATCCCTTGTTTTTGGGGTTATACATTATAGGACTTTCTAAAGCGTGACTGGCTGATAAGCCAATCACATGGACATCATCAATCTTATACAGACACTGAATGACCAGCTACTGCTACTGGGTTGACAGAGAGAATTTACAACATATTGTGCAGTCTCCTACTCTGTACCACGAGCCCGATCCGTCCATGTACCGTTATGTAACCATGACCACATAGGCACCAATAAGGTCAGATTTCAACATGAATAAAGTAGCGTCGAACGCACACCATCCGTTGACGGAAGCACAAGCCCAATGTGGTTGTGACCAGTGACTGTCATCTTATGGGTGGTTGCCATGTCGGTCGGCCAATAATCTATTATTATTGCCGGGCAACATCACGTATGAAAATGAAAAAATATGTTGGCCCACATTCCCTGGTGGTGTAATTGTTGTGTCAATCACAGAGTCTGGGCATGTTCAGACGACTCGCCCTCTTGATTCATGAGAGTGATTGTTGGAGGTGGCTGAATCTTTATTAGAATTCATTGGGTCTCAGACTCAAAGTCACCTGCAGAACCCAGCAGTTTGCCCAGTCATCAGAAGGGAGGTCACTACCACTTTTTAGGAATGCATGATAGAGAGGGAGATTCAGCACTTAGTGTTAGTAATGTACGTTTAAACACTCAAAGGGTCGTTAATGGCACATCTTTCGATGCTATTCTTGGGATTATCATTGATCACGTTTCTCACACGTTTCTCATGTTGTGGGCTAAGTTGTCTGAGTTATTTGCTGAGAACACCCACTCAGAGATCCATATCTTGCGGACTGCAATGATACACAGTGTGGTTCAGGTTATCTTTGAGAAACTGATCTTTCCACCAACCTCTGTGATCCCTGTAGAAACATTGGCCACGGTATTGAGGGGTTACTGTTGCAACCTCAAAGACATAGCAACCGTTACAAAACCAAACGTCTGATAGGGAGAGAAGAGAAAGCTTGTATAATTTCTCCATAATTGCCCAAAAAGTGAAGGTCAAGCAGACCTGGTTTCAAAATGTATGTTTTTCCTTTCAAAGACTTTGAGCTTTGATTGAGAGTTTCTGGAGGCCACATGGTTGGCATTTTTGGGACTATTCCATTGCACCAGAAAAAACGTAATCAAGTTTAAAAAAATACTAATACTATTTGAACCCAAGTCTGCACTCAACCATTGACTATATAACTTAAGAAGCCAACCCATATTATTGTACTTTATTCATTTGTTCATTTGCCTTTCTTTAGGGGGAACATGAGATCCCTTCGGTGGCCGTGACAAAGACCCCAAAAGGAGCTGTTGGTATGGAGGGGTTGGTGATCGAACCAGACACCTACGATGTCCCCGGGGACATCTCCTCAGATGAGGAATACATGACAGTGGACGAGACTGAAGGAGGATCCAGAACTGCCCGCTTGAAGGCGTCAGGCATGAAGGGCATTGAAAGCATCAAGCAGGCCTTCTCCAAGGAGACCATGACCAAGACCAAGGACAACTTGGGCACCAAGTTCCACAACATGGGCGAGAAAATGGTGCCCCCCGAAAGACGGGAGAAGATGCACCAGGCCAGCGAGCGCATCAAGCACTCTGGCGAGAGGCTGAAGGAAAACATCGCCAAGAAGGCCCCCACCAAGGAGTCCTTCCGCATCAAGCTGAAGAAGGAGAGGACCGTGGCCGAGGGCCAGGAGGGAGCTGAGGCTGACGGGGAGGTCGATGAGGCGGTGACCCCAGTCAAGGGAAGAAAAAGCCCGGAAGTCAGTAAAACCCCAGTAGTAACCTACACGGAGGTTGTAACGGAAAGGGAAACCAAGAGGGAGGGTCCCGTGGAGGAGCCGGCCGCCATCCGGATAGGGGAGGTAGGGAAATTCACTGTGGAGGCAGTGGAAGAGGGCAAGGAGGACGAATACGACAGGAAGTAGATCTCCAGCATGTTGCCGCAACACAACGAGAAGTCACCAAAATAGAAGCCGGGTAGGAAGAGAGCTTGCGGTGTCTTGCAAGAGAGATGGTCTGTGACGAATCAACATCGACGACAGACAATTTACATTATCAATCCGTTTAAAAATCAAAGAGATACTTCTGTTGAATATACAGTAACAGCCAAAAGTTTGGACACAACTATTCATTCAAGGGTTTTTCTTTCTTTTTACAATTTTCTACATTGTAGAATAATAGTGAAGACATCGAAACGATGAAATAACATATATGAATCATGTGAAAGTGGTTGATAGAATGCCCGGAGTGTGCAAAGCTGTCATCAAGGCAAAGGGTGGCTACTTTGAAGAATCTCAAATATATAATATATTTTGATTTGTTTAACACTTTTTTGGTTACTACATGATTCCATATGTGTTATTCCATAGTTTTGATGTCTTCACTATTATTCTACAATGTAGAAAATAGTAAAGATAAAGAAAAACCCTTGAATGAGTAGGTGTGTCCACACTTTTGACTGGTACTGTGTATACTGACAAGTCGACAGAGGAGTGGAAAGAGTTCTGTGACTGACCTGATAATCTATAAAGATTGTGTTTCTGGGGTGTCAGATGTTGGTAGGTTAGTGACCCACTGTCACGTGTCATTGAAATTGGCTGTTATTATTTTCAACTTGGGAATGATTTTTAACGATATGGGTTGTAAAATGTACGTGGACACATTCACACAAGAACACAGAGAAATGTGTCAAATGTAACATTTTCATGGAAAGACATATTGGGATGAATTCAGGTCAGGGGTTGGTTGGGGCAACAGTACATAAGTATTGGGCACATTGGTAACTACTGTACATGAACTGCTATGTTGCTTTTGGCGTTAAAGTTAAACACAAAAACACATTGTTCCCAGATGTTTGGTTGCTAATCAATTTCTTTGACTAGTCAAGAAAAAACGCTCGCAAGTTAGAAATTAATTTCCACAAAGTGTTTGGAAGGGGAAAGAGTTTAACTGAAAGGAGAAAAGAGAGATTGCAAAGTACCCTTGAGGTGATTCTGAAGGTTGAGGAAGTTTGCGTATGATATTGATCTTAAATCCGAATGTAAAATGTTGTACATAGCATAACCGTAATCATGATATTGGTCAACACAGATCTCAGCTGGCCTCTGAAGAGTTTGAAAAAGTCAAGCTATACAGATATAATACTGCTGTATATAGATATGAATGACAGATTGGGTTCTGTGTGTTTCAAAATCCAACAAGGATTGACCATTTGGTTCAAATGCTTTTCTATTACAAGAGGTCATGCAAAGCTTGAGAGTTAAATGTCATCTTTCAACTGAACTATGCGCTGTGAATTGAATTTGGTCTGAGGATAACTAGATCGTAGTGTGTATGATTGTGTGGTGTACTAGTGTTAAGAAAATTTAAAATATATATTTGAGGAAAGCATTAAGTCATGTAAATGGCTTTAGGGGTACCTGTAACATTTATGGCACTAGAAGGTTTTGAGCACTGATGTAATTCTGTGCAACACTAAGAGGACTTCGACATAAAAGTGAACACGTGTATAAAGATTACAAAGCAACCTAATATTTCAAAGTCGTTTCAAAGTCATTTTTTTCTGAATACAGTTTACAGCATGTTTATGCCCTTCTTTTGATCACCTAGAGGTGCATTGCTTTCATTTGTTATGCTAATAATGGCATCAACTATCCAAATGTACATTCTGCTGTGCTCACATATCTGTGAGTCTAACCTGTAGACCTACAGTAATTCATGTTCAACCACAAAGAAACGTGTATGTTAATATACTAATGCATTAGGCCTAAGTAATGTGGATTCGACTGATTGATGTCAATGAGTAATGAGAAGTACAATAGGTAGTGGTGTGTAGTTGAATTGTTTCTTACTAGTTCACAGGAAATGATTGTCAACAAAGTATGTGTGCTACATAATTTACAAAAATGTGTAGTCACTTTTTTATTCTCTTTTGCCAGACCCCTTGCCAAATATTTCCTAAAAGTGCCAATGTTTTCTTGAGTTCACCATCCAGGCATTGTCGCTGTTCTTAGCAAATGAACCAGCTACATTGATTCTGGGATTGTATCCTGCAATAAGGCACATCCTTTTATTCATCTGCTATTGTCAGATAGAAATAGGTTTGATGAAAGTCGAATGGGTATGCTATATTGATGGAAAACAACAATTGTCATTGATATGCATTGTGGTATGTGCAAGCAGCATCACATATATTCATGATTGTTTTTTTTTGTATTAATAAAGGCCTAATGCCACCTGTATTAATCAAAACAATATCACTTCACTGTCTATTCGTGAAAGGACAGTAGGCTGTTGTTCATAATGTTCAATCTTCACAAACGTCTAGACAGAGTGAACTTCAGTACCTCAGTGACTCTGACACTTGCTAGAACTTGCAAGCACCCATAACCGCATGCCAATCTCATCTACAGTTCAAATTAAATCACTAACTTGATGTAGACTCGAGCAAAGCTCAATCAGTCAATTCAGTCAGCAATGTCCTGAAGATTCACTTCTGCCCTTGCATTGAGCTATAAATGAAATACCACTCAAACCAGGCAAGTCCTCTGTGTGGTGAGAGGTCAAAGTTGCAGTTTGTCAGTGTAAATATATTGCCCTAAACATAAACTCCTGGCTACGGTGTGCATGTGGTACAGGAATGGCTCAATTCTCAATGCAATCCTTGATGATCCTAACTAGATGGACAGCCTATATCCTGGGAAAACTCTTTAGTGAATGTGGATTAATGGCTCCAAATCTGCGTCATCCAATATATACTGTCAACTGAGGTATCTTATACAGACTGTGCAGGCTTCCTGTTTTTGTCCATGCACGGCTTTCAAAACCTTCAAAAGGGGCTTCTTACAGATATGACCCACGGTGGGCTATATCTTCCCTCTGTGTCTGCTTTGCTGAGGTGCACACAGCAAAGAGGGTTGAGAGATTTGAAGTCATCATCAGTGTGCTGTGCTCTCAGTCAGCTGCTCGGTCTTATTTCAGTAAGCTCTTTTTATAGTTCCCACAAACTCTGAAAGGTGACACCGCCGGCACTTTCATGCCTGATTATAGAAGCCTTTGCTCACCTGTGCTGCCCATCTCCACGGTTGTCAAAGCAACAGAGAACATCAGCTTAATGATAAAGGTCAGAGCTGTGAAATGAAACGACGTCAATTTGAATTTATTGAAGCACGTGTTGTTTTGAGTCAGTCCTAATCCGGTGGCCTGCCAGACAGTTATTGTTCTATTTCGGTAAGGCACTGTGAAAAAGCTATAATTTTGATTTGCCACATAGTTATGAGAGAGAGGATAGAGCGTTCACTCTTAGAGTGATTGCATTCAGTTCCAATTGTTTATTATGCATTAACCTACCACATTTAGAGTCCTCAAACAAGCTACAGAAAATAAATGCTCTTGGATGATTCAAGTATTGAGAAGGAAAAACAATCTCTAGTGATGTGGCATTTATGCTTAAATTAGGTCTTTCCAATTGCGAAAAAAGATTGCAGTAATTTTGTAGTGTAACTGCAGTTATTCTGCAATTACTGAGTCCAAAATACCACAATAGACTGCAGTTGGAGTTGCAACACAGAATGCATTTTACTTTTGTGTGCCAAATAATACAATCAACTGCTGATGAAGGACACCCTGTTTCTGTTCTTCACTCAAATGGGAAAGTATATACAGTGGTGCAAAAAAAGTATTTAGTCAGCCACCAATTGCGCAAGTTCTCCCACTTAAAAAGATGAGAGAGGCCTGTAATTTTCATCATAGGTACACTTCAACTATGACAGACAAAATGAGAAGAAAAAAATCCAGAAAATCACATTGTAGGATTTTTAATGAATTGATTTGCAAATTATGGTGGGAAATAAGTATTTGGTCAATAACAAAAGTTTATCTCAATACTTTGTTAAATACCCTTTTTTTGGGCAATGCCAGAGGTCAAATGTTTTCTGTAAGTCTTCACAAGGTTTTCACACACTGTTGCTGGTATTTTGGCCCATTTCTCCATGCAGATCTCCTCTAGAGCAGTGATGTTTTGGGGCTGTTGCTGGGCAACACGGACTTTCAACTCCCTCCAAAGATTTTCTATGGGGTTGACATCTGGAGACTGGCTAGGCCACTCCAGGACCTTGAAATGCTTCTTACGAAGCCACTCCTTCGTTGCCCAGGCGGTGTGTTTGGGATCATTGTCATGCTGAAAGACCCAGCCACGTTTCATCGTCAATGCCCTTGCTGATGGAAGGAGGTTTTCACTCAAAATCTCACAATACATGGCCCCATTCATTCTTTCCTTTGCAGGAAAACAGCCCCAAAGCATGATGTTTCCACCCCCATGCTTCACAGTAGGTATGGTGTTCTTTGGATGCAACTCAGCATTCTTTGTCCTCCAAACACGACGAGTTGAGTTTTTACCAAAAAGTTATATTTTGGTTTCATCTGACCATATGACATTCTCCCAATCTTCTTCTGGATCATCCAAATGCTCTCTAGCAAACTTCAGACGGGCCTGGACATGTACTGGCTTAAGCAGGGGGACACGTCTGGCACTGCAGGATTTGAGTCCCTGGCGCCGTAGTGTGTTACTGATGGTAGGCTTTGTTACTTTGGTCCCAGCTCTCTGCAGGTTATTCACTAGGTTCCCCCGTGTGGTTCTGGGATTTTTGATCACTGTTCTTGTGATCATTTTGACCCCACGGGGTGAGATCTTGCGTGGAGCCCGAGATCGAGGGAGATTATCAGTGGTCTTGTATGTCTTCCATTTCCTAATAATTGCTCCCACAGTTGATTTCTTCAAACCAAGCTATTGCAGATTCAGTCTTCCCAGCCTGGTGCAGGTCTACAATTTTGTTTCTGGTGTCCTTTGACAGCTCTTTGGTCTTGGCCATAGTGGAGTTTGGAGTGTGACTGTTTGAGGTTGTGGACAAGTGCCTTTTATACTGATATCAAGTTCAAACAGGTGCCCTTAATACAGGTAACAAGTGGAGGACAGAGGAGCCTCTTAAAGAAGAAGTTACAGGTCTGTGAGAGCCAGAAATCTTGCTTGTTTGTAGGTGAACAAATACTTATTTTCCACCATAATTTGCAAATAAATTCATTAAAAATCCTACAATGTGATTTTCTGGATTTTCTTCCTCATTTTGTCTGTCATAGTTGAAGTGTACCTATGATGAAAATTGCAGGCCTCTCTCATCTTTTTAAGTGGGAGAACTTGCACAATTGGTGGCTGACTAAATACTTTTTGCCCCACTGTACATATATACACTACCAGTCAACAGTTTGGACATCCCTACTCATTTAAGTTTTTTAAAATGTATTATTATTTATTTATTTTCCAACAGTCTTGAAGGAGTTCCCACATATGCTGAGCACTTGTTGGCTGCGTTTCCTTCACTATGCGGTCCAACTCATCCCAAAACATCTAAATTTGGTTGAGGTCAGGCCAGGTCATCTGATGCAGCACTCCATCACTCTCCTTCTTGGTCAAATAGCCCTTACACAGCCTGGAGGTGTGTTTCAAGTCATTGTCCTGTTGAAAAACAAATGATAGTCCCACTAAGCACAAACTAGATGGGATGGCATATCGCTGCAGAATGCTGTGGCAGCCATGCTGGTTAATTGTGCCTTGAATTCTAAATATATCACAGACAGTGTCAACAGCAAAGCACCCCCACATCATCACACTTCCTCCTCCATGCTTCACGGCGAGAACCACACATGCGGAAATGATCCGTTCACCTACTCTGCGTCTCACAAAGACACGGCGGTTAGAACCAAAAATCTAAAATTTGGACTCAGACCAAAGGACAGACTTCCACTGGTCTAATGTCCATTGCTCGTGTTTCTTGGCCCAAGTAAGTCTCTTCTTATTATTGGTGTCCTTTAGTAGTGATTTCTTTGTAGCAATTCGGTCATGAAGAACTGATTCAAGCAGTCTCCTCTGAACAGTTGATGTTGAGATGTGTCTGTTACTTGAACTCTGTGAAGCATTTATTTGTACTGCAATCTGAGGTGCAGTTAATTGCCAACTTCCGAGGCTGGTAACTCTATTGAACTTATCCTCTGCAGCAGAGGTAACTCTGGGTTTTCCTTTCCTGTGGCAGTCCTCATTAGAGCCAGTTTCATCATAGAGCTTGATGGTTTTTGCGACTGCACTTGAAGAAACTTTCAAAGTTCTTGAAATGTTCTGGATTAACTGACCTTCATGCCTTAAAGTAATAATGGACTGTTCTCTTTGCTTATTTGAGCTGTTCTTGCCATAATATGGACTTGGTCTTTTACCAAATAGGGCTATATTCTCTATACGAACCCTACCTTGTAACAACACAACTGATTGTCTCAAACGCATTAAAAAGGAAAGATATTCCACAAATTAACTTCTAATAAATTACACCTGTTAATTGAAATGCATTCTAGGTTGACTACTTCATGAAGCTGGTTGAGAGAATGCCAAGAGTGTTTTACTTACTACACTTACTAACCTATTGCAATGCCATCATCACTGGTGTCAGAAGTGGGATTTTGACCTCTGTATAAGGGTCTTGACTAGCCGGTAACATAACACTGACTAACCTATTGCAATGCCATCATCACTGGTGTCAGAAGTGGGATTTTGACCTCTGTATAAGGGTCTTGACTAGCCGGTAACATAACACTGACTAACCTATTGCAATGCCATCATCACTGGTGTCAGAAGTGGGATCTGGGACAACATGTAACATCTGTGTCAGAAGCGGGATGTCAGCTGTGGGATAAGAGAAGTGTAACACTGGCATTGGGGTATTTGAGGCTGTAAGTAACCCTAGTGTCAGATGCAGTTTTCATGTGTAGGTTTTTATACCCTCGTGATAGAGTTTCTGATAGCAGCACTATGAAGATTATGTTTTGCCAGTAAAAAGGTTGTTTATGCCTACAGACAATGAGTGAACACTCTACTGAGGGCATATGTAGGATCACTGTCAAGCTGTCATTCAGGCATGTGCCACTATCAGCCTGACATTTCCATTTATAATCATAC
The DNA here is from genome assembly GCF_034236695.1 of Oncorhynchus nerka. Taxonomy (NCBI): domain Eukaryota; kingdom Metazoa; phylum Chordata; class Actinopteri; order Salmoniformes; family Salmonidae; genus Oncorhynchus; species Oncorhynchus nerka. The sequence goes on along the minus strand of NC_088424.1, from coordinate 10,159,668 downwards.
TAGAAGTGCACAAAATACAAAATATTTTAAACATACTGAACAAAAATATAAACGCAAAAGTCTTGGCCCCTTGTTTCATGAGCTGAAATAAAAGATCCCAGAAATGTTCCATATGCACAAACATATTATTTCTCTCAATGTTGTACACTAATGTGTTTCCATCCCTGTGTTAGTCAGCATTTCTCCTTTACCAATATAATCGATCCACCTGGCAGGTGTGGCATATCAAGAAGCTGATTAAATAGCATGATCATTACACAGGTACACCTTGTGCCAGTGACAATAAAAGGCCACTCTAAAATGTGCGGTTTTGTCATACAACACAATACCACAAATGTCTCAAGTTTTGAGGGGGCATGCAATTGGCGTGCTGACTGCAGGAATGTCCACCGGCACTGTTGCCAGATAATTTAAATGTTAATTTCTCTCCCATAAGCCTCCTCCAACGTTGTTTTAGAGAATTTGGCAGTACGTCCAACCGGCCTCTCATCCGCAGATCATGTGTAACCACGCCAACCCAGGTCCTCCGCATCTGGCTTCTTCACCTGTGGGATCATCTGAGGGGGTGCTGAGGAGTATTTCTGTCTGGAATAAAGCTCTTGTGTGGGGAAAAAATAATCCTGATTGGCTGGGCCTGGCTCCCCAGAGGGGTGGGCGCAGCCATGGGTGGCCCACCCATCGCTGCGCCCCTGCCCAGTCATGTGAAATCCATAGATTAGGGCCTAATTTATTTATTTAAACTGCCTGATTTGCTTATATGAACTGTAACACAAAGTATTTGAAGTTGTTGCATGTTGTGTTTATAGTTTTGTTCAGTATAGATCGGAAAGCACTTTAAGTTAGCAATTCTGCAACTTGCGAAGCACCACGTACAATGTATTTTTGCAATATGTAAATCCTCATTTAATTAACACTAGCTGAGGGAAGTTTTCGGATAACGTCCACTGCAAGTTGTAAATTGGCATTTTTGTGCATTTCGGGGCTGTTTAGACTAGAGGACAGAAAAGGATGTAGGATGTGGTGGCAGGGCTTTACATAAAGACAATAATACAAAAATATCTTATCTTCTAATCAGCTCTTGATTATCAGTGCATTGTTGGTCTATTCCTTACCATAGGAGCTGTTAATCTATTATCGGGTGGTCAATACCAGTAGTCTGTACAGAGCATTGGATGTCTCACACATCTCTCTGTCTTACACACACACACACACACACACAAACACACACACACACTCTGCAGGGTCATGGTAAAGCATACATCTCATGAGCAAAAGGTCTGTTTGAGATAAGAAATTAAAGTCTATTATTGGATACTAGTATGGTATAATACATGTTTTATTTCATGATCTTCACCCTTTCTATGTCAAATTATATTGAGATAGGAGGCTACTTGGAGACACTTTCATAAAACCTCAAAAACAGTATTACTGCAATATGCTTTTGGTTATAAAAGTCATAAAATGGAGCATTAAAATAGTTATGATAATTGTTTCTGAGACATAAACTTGGCTCCAATGTGATTATGTGACAACGAACACCTCCTCAATGCTAATTTCACAGTTTATAAACATAAATCCGTGTTGAGAAACGTACACTAGCTTAAACGTGGTGAACCACCTCGAGACCATTGCGAAAACCCCCAATTCTATATACACGGAGTATACAAAACAATAAGAACACTTGCTCTTTCTTTTTTTTTTTTTTTTTTGATTTAACAAGGCAAGTCAGTTCAGAAAAAAAGTATTATTTACAATGAATTGAAACTTACAAGTTAGACATCAAATGAATCCAACTTAACGTCAACCCGAGATCACACTAATGTTACATTAGTATGTATTCAAAACACTACAATCAGAACCTATTTCAGTGTAAAGACTTAAGATTTTGTTGTTATAATGTATATTGTTTGTGTGTACTCCAACAAGAAAGGAACAGTATTGGTGAGGTGCTGGCTAGTGGAGTGGAAAACTAGAACATAAAGGAGACACCTATTTAGGCGAGGTGCTGGCTAGAGGAGTGGAAAACTAGAACATAAAGGAAACACCTATTTAGGTGAGGTGCTGGCTAGAGGAGTGGAAAACTAGAACATAAAGGAAACACCTATTTAGGCGAGGTGCTGGCTAGAGGAGTGGAAAACTAGAACATAAAGGAAACACCTATTTAGGCGAGGTGCTGGCTAGTGGAGTGGAAAACTAGAACATAAAGGAGACACACCCCTATTTAGGCGAGGTGCTGGCTAGTGGAGTGGAAAACTAGTACATAAAGGAGACACACCTATTTAGGCGAGGTGCTGGCTAGTGGAGTGGAAAACTAGAACATAAAGGAGACGCACCTATTTAGGCGAGGTGCTGGCTAGAGGAGTGGAAAACTAGAACATAAAGGAGACACACCCCTATTTAGGTGAGGTGCTGGCTAGTGGAGTGGAAATCTAGAACATAAAGGAGACACCTATTTAGGTGAGGTGCTGGCTAGAGGAGTGGAAAACTAGAACATAAAGGAGACACAAACCTATTTAGGCGAGGTGCTGGCTAGTGGAGTGGAAAACTAGAACATAAAGGAGACACCTATTTAGGTGAGGTGCTGGCTAGAGGAGTGGAAAACTAGAACATAAAGGAAACACACCCCTATTTAGGTGAGGTGCTGGCTAGAGGAGTGGAAAACTAGAACATAAAGGAGACACCTATTTAGGCGAGGTGCTGGCTAGAGGAGTGGAAAACTAGAACATAAAGGAAACACACCCCTATTTAGGTGAGGTGCTGGCTAGAGGAGTGGAAAACTAGGACATAAAGGAGACACACACCTATTTAGGCGAGGTGCTGGCTAGTGGAGTGGAAAACTAGAACATAAAGGAGACACACCCCTATTTAGGTGAGGTGCTGGCTAGTGGAGTGGAAAACTAGAACATAAAGGAGACACCTATTTAGGTGAGGTGCTGGCTAGAGGAGTGGAAAACTAGAACATAAAAGAGACACAAACCTATTTAGGCGAGGTGCTGGCTAGTGGAGTGGAAAACTAGAACATAAAGGAGACACCTATTTAGGCGAGGTGCTGGCTAGAGGAGTGGAAAACTAGAACATAAAGGAAACACACCCCTATTTAGGCGAGGTGCTGGCTAGAGGAGTGGAAAACTAGAACATAAAGGAAACACACCCCTATTTAGGCGAGGTGCTGGCTAGAGGAGTGGAAAACTAGAACATAAAGGAGACACCTATTTAGGCGAGGTGCTGACTAGTGGAGTGGAAAACTAGAACATAAAGGAGACACCTATTTAGGCGAGGAGCTGGCTAGAGGAGTGGAAAACTAGAACATAAAGGAGACACACCTATTTAGGCCAGGTGCTGGCTAGTGGAGTGGAAAACTAGAACATAAAGGAGACACACCCCTATTTAGGTGAGGTGCTGGCTAGTGGAGTGGAAAACTAGAACATAAAGGAGACACACCTATTTAGGCGAGGAGCTGGCTAGTGGAGTGGAAAACTAGAACATAAAGGAGACACACCCCTATTTAGGCGAGGTGCTGGCTAGAGGAGTGGAAAACTAGAACATAAAGGAGACACCTATTTAGGCGAGGTGCTGGCTAGCGGAGTGGAAAACTAGAACATAAAGGAGACACATACCTATTTAGGCGAGGTGCTGGCTAGAGGAGTGGAAAACTAGAACATAAAGGAGACACCTATTTAGGTGAGGTGCTGGCTAGAGGAGTGGAAAACTAGAACATAAAGGAGACACACATCTATTTAGGTGAGGTGCTGGCTAGCGGAGACCTCCACCTCTACCTCTACCTCTACCTCTACCCCCACCTCTACCCCAACCTCTACCACGACCTCTACCTTCACCTCCACCTCTACCTCTACCTCTACCTCTTACCCCCATTTCTACCTTCACCTCTAACCCCAACCTCCACCTCCACCTCTACCTCTACCCTCACCTCTACCCCTACCTCTACCTCTACCTCTACCCCCACCTCCACCTCTACCTCTACCCCAACTTCCACATCTACCTCCACCTCTACCTCTACCTCTACCTCTACCCCAACCTCTACCTCTACCTCTACCTCTACCTCTACCTCTACCTCTACCTCTACCTCCACCTCTACCTCTACCTCCACCTCTCCACCTCCACCTCCACCTCCTCCTCCTCCTCTACCCCAACCTCCAACTCTATCCCAACCTCCACCTCTACCTCCACCTCCACCTCTACCTCTACCTCCACCTCCACCTCCACCTCCACCTCCTCCTCTTCCTCTACCCCAACCTCTACCTCTACCTCTACCTCCACCTCCACCTCCACCTCCTCCTCTACCCCAACCTCCAACTCTATCCCAACCTCCACCTCTACCTCCACCTCCACCTCCACCTCCACCTCCACCTCTACCTCTACCCCGACCTCCACCTCTACCCCGACCTCCACCTCCACCTCCACCTCTACCTCTACCTCTACCTCCATCTCTACCCCAACCTCCACCTCTACCTCCACCTCCACCTCAACCTCTACCCCCACCACTACCTCTACCTTCACCTCTACCTTCACCTCTACCTCTACCTCTACCCCCACCTCTACCTCTACCCCAACCTCTACCTCTACCCCAACCCCCACCTCCACCTCTACCTCTACCTCTTCCTCCACCTCCACCTCCACCTCTACCCCAAACTCTACCTCTTCCTCCACCTCCACCTCTACCTCTACCTATTCCTCCACCTCCACCTCTACCCCAACCTCTACCTCTACCTCTTCCTCTTCCTCTTCCTCCACCTCCACCTCCACCTCAACCCCTACCCATACCCCAACCTCCACCTCTACCTCTACCTATTCCTCCACCTCCACCTCCACCTCTACCCCATCCTCTATCTCTACCTCTTCCTCCACCTCCACCTCTACCTCTACCTCTACCTCTACCTCTTCCTCCACCTCCACCTCCACCTCTACCTCTACCTCTACCTCCACCTCCACCTCCACCTCTACCCCAAACTCCACCTCTTCCTCCACCTCCAACTCCAACTCCAACTCCAACTCCAACTCCATCTCCACCTCTACCTCTACCTCCACCTCTACCTCCACCTCCACCTCCACCTCCACCTCCACCTCTCCTCTACCTCTACCTCTACCTCTACCTCTACCCACCTCTACCTCTTCCTCCACCTCCACCTCCACCTCCACCTCCACCTCCACCTCCACCTCTACCCCCACCTCTACCTCTACCTTCATCTCTACCTTCACCTCTACCTCTACCCCCACCTCTACCTCTACCTCTACCCCAACCTCTACCTCTACCCCAACCCCAACCTCTACCTCTACCTCCAACTCTACCTCTATCTCTACCTCTACCTCTACCCCCACCTCTACCTCTACCTCTACCCCAACCTCTACCTCTACCCCAACCCTAACCTCCACCTCCACCTCTACCTCTACCTATTCCTCCACCTCCACCTCTACCCCAACCTCTACCTCTTCCTCTTCCTCCACCTCCACCTCAACCCCTACCCCTACCCCTACCCCAACCTCCACCTCTACCTCTACCTCTACCTATTCCTCCACCTCCACCTCCACCTCTACCCCATCCTCTATCTCTACCTCTTCCTCCACCTCCACCTCTACCTCTACCTCTACCTCTACCTCTTCTCCACCTCTTCCTCTACCTCTACCTCCTACCTCTCTTCCTCCACCTCCACCTCTACCTCTACCTCCACCTCCACCTCTACCTCTACCTCTACCTCTACCTCTACCTCTTCCTCCACCTCCACCTCCACCTCCACCTCCACCTCCACCTCCACCTCTACCTCTACCTCTACCTCTTCCTCCACCTCCCACCTCTACCTCTACCTCCACCTCCACCTCCACCTCCACCTCCACCTCTACCCCAAACTCCACCTCTTCCTCCACCTCCACCTCTACCTCCACCTCCACCTCTACCTCTACCCCCACCTCTACCTCTACATTCATCTCTACCTTCACCTCTACCTCTAACTCTACCTCTATCTCTACCTCTACCTCTACCCCCACCTCTACCTCTACCTCTACCCCCCCAACCCCAACCTCTACCTCCACCTCCACCTATACCCCAACTTCCATCTCTACCTCCACCTCCACCTCTACCTCTACCTCTACCTCCACCTCTACCTCTACTTCCACCTCTACCTCTACCTCTTCCTCCACCTCCACCTCCACCTCCACCCCAAACTCTACCTCTTCCTCCACCTCCACCTCTACCTCTACCTATTCCTCCACCTCCACCTCTACCCCAACCTCTACCTCTACCTCTACCTCCTCCCTCTTCCTCTTCCTCCACCTCCACCTCAACCCCTACCCCTACCCCAACCTCCACCTCTACCTATTCCTCCACCTCCACCTCCACCTCCACCTCTACCTCTACCTCCCTCTTCCCCCACCTCTACCCCAACCTCTACCTCTACCCCAACCCCTACCTCTACCTCTACCTCCACCTTCACCTCCACCCCTATCCCTACCCCAACCTCTACCTCCACCTCCACCTCTACCCCAACCCCTACCTCTACCTCTACCTCTACCTCTACCTCTACCTCTACCTCTACCTCCACCTCCACCTCCACCTCTACCTCTACCTTTACCCCAACCTCTACCTCTACCCCAACCCAAACCTCCACCTCCACCTCCACCTCTACCCTCACCTCCACCTCCACCTCCACCTCTACCCTCACCTCCACCTCCACCTCTACCTCTACCTCTACCTCTACCGTGCTTCTACACCTGCATTGCTTGCTGTTTGGGGTTTTAGGCTGGGTTTCTGTACAGCAATTTGAGATATCAGCTGATGTACGAAGGGCTATATAAATACATTTGATTTGATTTGATACCTCCACCTCTACCCCAACCTCTATCTCTACCTCTTCCTCCACCTCCACCTCCACCTATTCCTCTTCCTCTTCCTCTACCTCTACCTCCACCTCCACCTCCACCTCTACCCCATCCTCTATCTCTACCTCTTCCTCCACCTCCACCTCTACCTGTACCTCTACTCCACCTCTACCTCCACCTCCACCTCCACCTCTACCTCCACCTCCACCTCCACCTCCATCTCTACCTCTACCTCCACCTCTACCTCCACCTCTACCTCCACCTCTACCCCGACCTCTACCCCGACCTCTACCCTGACCTCCACCTCCACCCCCACCTGTACCTTCACCTCTACCTTCACCTCTACCTCTACCTCTACCTCTACCCCCACCTCTACCTCTACCCCAACCTCTACCTCTACCCCAACCCCAACCTCTACCTCCGCCTCCACCTCTACCTCCGCCTCTACTCCTCCATCTACCCCAACCTCCACCCCAACCTCCACCTCTACCTCTACCCCAACCTCTACCTCTACCCCAACCCCAACCTCTACCTCTACCTCCACCTCCATCTCTACTTCCACCTCTACCCCAACCTCTACCCCGACCTCTACCCCGACCTCCACCTCTACCTCTACCTCCACCTCTACCTCTACCTCCACCTCCTCCCTCTACCCCAACCTCCACCTCTACCTCTACCTCTACCCCAACCCCAACCTCTACCTCTTACCTCTACCTCCACCTCCACCTCTACCCCAACCTCCATCTCTACCTCTACCTCTACCTCCACCTCCACCTCCACCTCCACCTCTACCCCAAACTCCACCTCTACCCTACCTCCACCTCTTCCTCCACCTCCACCTCTACCTCTACCCCCACCTCTACCTCTACCTTCATCTCTACCTTCACTTCTACCTCTACCTCCAACTCTACCTCTATCTCTACCTCTTCCTCCACCTCCACCTCTACCTCTACCTCTTCCTCCACCTCCACCCCAACCTCCACCTCCACCTCCACCTCTACCTCTACCTCTACCTCCACCTCCACCTCTACCCCAAACTCCACCTCTACCTCCACCTCTTCCTCCACCTCCACCTCTACCTCTACCCCCACCTCTACCCCTACCTTCATCTCTACCTTCACTTCTACCTCTACCTCCAACTCTACCTCTACCTCTAACCCAACCCCAACCTCTACCTCCACCTCCACCTCCACCTCTACCCCAACCTCCATCTCTACCTCTACCTCCACCTCCACCCCAACCTCTATCTCTACCTCTTCCTCCACCTCCACCTCCACCTCTACCTCTATCTCTACCTCTTCCTCCACCTCCACCTCCACCTCCACCTCTACCTCTACCTCTACCTCCACCTCCACCTCCACCTCTACCTCTACCTCTACCTCTCCACCTCCACCTCCACCTCTACCTCTACCTCTTCCTCCACATCCACCTCCACCTCTACCCCAAACTCCACCTCTTCCTCCACCTCCACCTCCACCTCTACCTCTACCTCCACCTCCACCTCTACCTCTACCTCTTCCTCCACCTCCACTCCACCTCTACCCCACCTCCTCCTCTTCCTCCACCTCCACCTCTACCTCTACCTCCACCTCCACCTCCACCTCTACCCCAAACCTCTACCTCCATCTCTCCTCCACCTCCACCTCTACCTCCAACTCTACCTCTACCTCTACCTCTACCTCTAACTCCACCTCTATCTCTACCTCTACCTCTACCCCCACCTCTACCTCTACCCCAACCCCAACCTCTCTCCACCTCTACCCCACCTCCACCTCCACCTCTATCTCTTCCTCCACCTCCACCTCCACCTCCAACCTCTACCTCTTCCTCTACCTCTACCTCTACCTCTACCTCCACCTCTACCTCTACCTCTTCCTCCACCTCCACCTCCACCTCTACCCCAAACTCTACCTCTTCCTCCACCTCCACCTCTACCTCTACCTATTCCTCCACCTCCACCTCTACCCCAACCTCTACCTCTACCTCTACCTCTTCCTCTTCCTCTTCCTCTTCCTCTCCTCCACCTCAACCTCAACCCCTACCCCAACCTCCACCTCCACCCCAACCTCTACCTCTACCTCTTCCTCTACCTCCACCCCAACCACTCTACCTCTACCTCTTCCTCCACCTCCACCTCCACCTCTACCTCTACCCCTACCTCTTCCTCCACCTCCACCTCCACCTCTACCTCTACCTCTACCTCTACCCCCTCTACCTCCAACCTCCACCTCCACCTCCACCTCTACCCTCACCTCCACCTCTACCTCTACCTCTACCTCTACCTCTACCTCTTCTACACCTGCATTGCTTGCTGTTTGGGGTTTTAGGCTGGGTTTCTGTACAGCACTTTGAGATATCAGCTGATGTCCACCTCTATAAATCCATTTGATTTGATTTGATACCTCCACCTCTACCCCAACCTCTATCTCTACCTCTTCCTCTTCCTCTACCTCTACCTCTTCCTCCACCTCCACCTCTACCCCATCCTCTATCTCTACCTCTTCCTCCACCTCCACCTCTACCTGTACCTCTAACTCCACCTCTACCTCCACCTCCACCTCCACCTCTACCTCCACCTCTACCTCCACCTCTACCTCCACCTCTACCCCACCTCTACCTCTACCTCTCACCTCTACCTCCACCTCCACCTCCACCTCTACCTTCACCTCTACCTTCACCTCTACCTCTACCTCTACCTCTACCCCCACCTCTACCTCTACCCCAACCTCTACCTCTACCCCAACCCCAACCTCTACCTCCTCCACCTCCACCTCTACTCTACCTCCACCTCTACCTCCACTCCACCCCAACCTCCACCTCTACCTCCACCTCCACCTCCCACCTCCACCTCTACCCCCCCAACCTCCACTTCCCCACCTCCACCTCTACCTCTCCCTCCACCTTCCTCCACCTCCACCTCTACCCCAACCTCTACCCCCCTCTACCTCTACCTCCACCTCTTCCTCTTCCCCAACCACTACTTCCTCTTCCTCCACCTCAACCTCCACCCCTACCTACCCCAACCTCCACCTCCACCTCCACCTCCACCCCCACCTCCACCTCTACCTATACCCCAACCTCCAACCTCTACCTCTACCCCAACCTCCACCTCTACCTCTACCCCCACCTCTACCTACCCCAACCCCAACCTCTACCTCTACCCCACCTCCACCTCCACCTCTACCCTCCACCCCACCTCCACCTCTACCTCTACCTCTACCTCCACCTCTACCTGTTTGGGGTTTTACCCCAACCTTTGAGATATCCTGATGTACCTCCATTTGATTTGATTTGATACCTCCACCTCTACCTCCACCTCCATCTCTACCTCTTCCTCTTCCCCAACCTCTACCTCTACCTCTCCTCCACCTCCCTCCACCTCTACCTCTACCCCAACCTCCACCTCCACCTCCCCCAACCTCCACCTCCACCTCCACCTCCACCTCCACCTCTACCCTCACCTCCACCTCCACCTCTACCTCTACCTCTACCGTGCTTCTACACCTGCATTGCTTGCTGTTTGGGGTTTTAGGCTGGGTTTCTGTACAGCACTTTGAGATATCAGCTGATGTACGAAGGGCTATATAAATACATTTGATTTGATTTGATACCTCCACCTCTACCCTAACCTCTATCTCTACCTCTTCCTCTTCCGCTACCTCTACCTCTACCTCTACCTCTACCTCCACCCCACCTCCACCTCAACCTCTACCCCCACCTCTACCTCTCCCCCCTCTACCTCTACCCCAACCCAACCTCTACCTCCGCCTCCACCTCCACCTCTACCTCTACCACTACCTCTACCTCTACCTCCACCTCCTCCTCTACCCCAACCTCCACCTCTACCCCAACCTCCACCTCTACCTCTACCTCTACCCCAACCCCAACCTCTACCTCTCCCTCTACCTCCACCTCCCCACCTCTACCCCAACCTCCATCTCTACCTCTACCTCCACCTCCACCTCTACCTCCACCTCTTCCTCCACCTCCACCTCTACCTCTACCCCCACCTCTACCTCTACCTTCATCTCTACCTTCACTTCTACCTCTACCTCCAACTCTACCTCTATCTCTACCTCTTCCTCCACCTCCACCTCTACCTCTACCTCTTCCTCCACCTCCACCCCAACCTCCATCTCTACCTCTACCTCCACCTCCACCCCAACCTCTATCTCTACCTCTTCCTCCACCTCCACCTATACCTCTACCTCTTCCTCCACCTCCACCTCCACCTCTACCCCAACCTCCACCTCTACCTCCACCTCCACCTCTTCCTCCACCTCCACCTCTACCTCTACCTCCACCTCCTCCTCTACCCCAAACTCCACCTCTACACCAACCTCCACCTCTACCCCAACCTCCACCTCTACCCCAACCTCCACCTCAACCTCTACCCCCACCTCTACCTCTACCTTCACCTCTACCTTCACCTCCACCTCCACCTCCACCTCTACCCCAACCTCTACCTCCACCTCTACCTCTACCCCAACCCCAACCTCTACCTCCACCTCTACCTCCACCTCTACCCCAACCCCAACCTCTACCTCCACCTCTACCTCTACCCCAACCCCAACCTCTACCTCCACCTCTACCTCCACCTCCACCTCTACCCCAACCTCTATCTCTACCTATTCCTCCACCTCCACCTCTACCCCATACCTCACCTCTACCTCTACCTCTATCTACCTCTTCCTTTCCTCTTCCTCCACCTCCACCTCACCCTCAACCCCTACCCCTACCCCAACCTCCACCTCCACCTCTACCTCTACCTCCACCTCCACCTCTACCCCCACCTCTACCTGTACCCCAACCTCTACCTCTACCCCAACCCCTACCTCCACCTCCACCTCTCGCCTCTACCCCCACCTCTACCTCTACCCCAACCCCAACCTCCACCTCCACCTCTATCTCTACCCCCACCTCTACCTCTACCTCTACCTCCACCTCTACCTCTACCTCTACCCCCACCTCTACCTCTACCTTTACCCCAACCTCTACCTCTACCCCAACCCCAACCTCCACCTCCACCTCTACCCTCACCTCCACCTCCACCTCTACCTCTACCCCGACCTCCACCTCCACCTCTACCTCTACCTCTACCTCTACCGTGCTTCTACACCTGCATTGCTTGCTGTTTGGGGTTTTAGGCTGGGTTTCTGTACAGCACTTTGAGATATCAGCTGATGTACGAAGGGCTATATAAATACATTTGATTTCATTTGATACTTCCACCTCCACCTCTACCTCTACCTCTACCTCCACCTCTACCCCAACCTCCACCTCTACCCCAACCTCTACCTCCACCTCTACCTCCACCCCAACCTCTATCTCTACCTCTTCCTCCACCTCCACCTCTACCCTCACCTCCACCTCTACCCTCACCTCCACCTCTACACCTACCTCCACCTCTACCTCTACCTCTTCCTCCACCTCCACCCCAAACTCCACCTCTACCTCTACCCCAACCCCAACCTCTACCCCCACCTCTACCTCTACCCCCACCTCTACCTCTACCCCAACCTCTACCTCTACCCCAACCTCTACCTCTACCCCAACCCCAACCTCCACCTCCACCTCTACCCTATACCTCCACATCTACCCCAACCTCTACCCCCGACCTCCTCCTCCACCTCCACCTCCACCTCTACCTCTACCGTGCTTCTACACCTGCATTGCTTGCAGTTTGGGGGTTTAGGCTGAATTTCTGTACAGCACTTTGAGATATCAGCTGATGTACGAAGGGCTATATAAATAAATTTGATTTGATTTGATTTGATACCCCTTCCTCCACCTCCACCTCTACCTCTTCCTCTTCCTCCACCTCCACCTCTTCCTCCACCTCCACCTCTACCTCTACCCCAACCTCTACCTCTACCCCAACCTCCACCTCCACCTCCACCTCTACCCCAACCTCTACCCCGACCCAACCTCCACCTCTACCTCTACCTCCTCCTCTACCCCAACCTCCACCTCTACCTCCACCTCCACCTCTACCTCTATCTATCTCCACCTCCACCTCTACCTTCACCTCTACATCTACCTCTACCCCCACCTCTACCTCAACCTCTACCCCGACCTCCACCTCCACCTCCACCTCTACCCCAACCTCCACCTCTACCTCCACCTCTACCCCCACCTCTACCTCTACATCTATCTCCACCTCCACCTCCACCTCTACTTCCACCTCCACCTCTACCCCAACCTCCACCTCCACCTCTACCTCCACCTCCACCAGATCTGTCATTCTCATTGAATGCAAATCTATAAAGGGTTAGAACATATCTATGTGTGCTATTTCTATGCATCCTGTTCTTAACAAATGCTCTTAAGGATCTCTACAGATCGGTGTCCCACCCACGGGACGGTTGAGCTAAAGTGCGCTAATGTGCGCTAATGCGATTAGAATGAGGCTGTAAGTAACAAGAACATTTTCCAGGACATAGACATAGCTGATATTGGTAGAAAGCTTAAATTCTTGTTAATCTAACTGCACTATCCAATTTAGAGTAGCTATTACAGTGAAAGAATACCATGCTATTGTTTGAGGAGAGTGCACAGTTATGAACTTGAAAAGTTAATAATTTACCAATTAGGCACATTTGGGCAGTCTTGATACAACATTTTGAACAGAAGTGCAATGGTTCATTGGATCATACCCGACTGACATCTAATGGCCAAAATCTAAATTGTGCCAGGGCTGGAATAATACATGATGGCCTTTCTCTTGCATTTCAGAGATGATACAAAAACTGTTCTTTGTATTATCTTTTACCAGATCTATTGTGTATATATATTTCCACAAACTTCAAAGTGTTCCCTTTCAAGTGGTATCATCATATGCATATGTCATTTTAGGCGAGAATTGAAAAGAAATGGGCTGATCCTGTCACGCCCTGACCATAGAGCCATTGTTTCTCTATGGTGTATTAGGTCAGGGCGTGACTAGGGAGTAGTCTAGTTTATTATTTCTATGTGGTGTTCTAGTTTAATTTTTCTATGTTGGACCAAAGCGCAGCGTCGTACATGCTCATCTTTATTATTTGAACTGAACACTGAATAACAAAGAGAACGAAACCGAAACCAAAACAGTTCTGTCTGGTGCAGACACAAAAACAGAAAACAACTACCCACAAAAACCTAGTGGAGGGCCTCCTGGCCTCTGCCTCTGGCAACCGTGCTGGGTCTGGACAGAAGGAACCAAGAGATCCCGCTCCTGAGAAGGAAACAAGGGAGGTTGGTAACCGTACAGGCACTGGAAGGGAGACATCCCAGTGGCAGATGAAGGGAGAGTATTAAAGCATACTTGATTTGAGGACCAAGAGGTGGGATCAGAGGAAACAAGACAGCGCAGCGTGGACTCCATCTTCTGGTTGGCTCTGTCCGCCTGACTCCAATGGCCAAACAGAAGGATTTCCAGACAGCAGAGGTAAACTGAGGACCACGGTCCCAAACAATGTCACAGGGCAACCTGGACCCTGAACACCTCCCTAACCAGGATCTCGGACGTCTCAGTGGCAGAAGGCAGCTTGGAGAGGGGAACAAAGTGGGCAAACTTCCTGAATCTATCCACAATGGTCAGAATAACCGTGTTACCAACAGAAGAGGGCAACCCCGTGACAAAATCCAGGGCCAGATCGACCAAGGTCTATCTGAAGAAGCCAGAGCTGGCCCGATTAGTACTCTTATTCTGCGCAAAAACAGGACAAGCGGCAACAAACCTCCGGGTATCTTCTCCCATGGCAGGCCACCAAAATCGTCTGCGCAGTAGCGCCATAGTCCGAGCAACACCAGGGTGACAAGCTATCTTGCTGGCGTGGGACCACTGAAGGACAGCAGAACGAACCGACTCAGGCACGAACAACCGACCGGGTGGACCGTTATCGGGCCCGGGCTGTGTCCGAAGAGCCGCCATCACCTCCTCCTCAATCCTCCATGTAACGGCTCCCACGACAACGTTCTGGGGAAGAATCCACTCAGTCTTGGCCCCACCTCCTCCGTCTTGGAGAACATCCGGGACAGGGCGTCCACCTTCCCATTCTTCGACCCAGGTCGGAATGTCAGGGAAAATTGAATGTCCAAAAACAAAGCCCACCGGGCCTGAGGGAGTTGAGATTTAGCAGATTGCACGTAAGCCAGATTCTTGTGGTCAGTCCAGACCACAAACGGTTCTTCCCTCAACCAGTGACGCCACTCCTCCAAGGCAAGCTTCTACAGCGAGAAGCTCCCGGTTACCCACATCGTAGTTTCTTTCAGCTGGAGAAAGACGACAAGAGTAGAAGGCGCAGGGATGGAGTTTACAGTCAGTGGAGCTACGCTGGGACAGGATGGCGCCCACTCCCACATCAGACGCATCCACCTCCACAACGAACTGACAGGAAGTGTCAGGTTGAGAGAGAATCGGGGCGTTGGTGAATCGGCTCTTCAAATCTAGAAATGCTCGGTCTGCCTCAGGAGACCAACAGAACTTTCTGGTGCAAGACGTCAGTACAGTTAAAGGGGCGGCCACCCGGCTGTAATCACGGATAAACCTCCGATAAAAATTTGCAAACCCCAGGAATCTCTGGGCTGCAATCTCGATGCTGGACCCAATTTGAACCGCCCGAACCTTCTCTTGGTCCATCTTGATCTCTCCCCTGGAGATGATGTACCAGAGGAAGGACGTCGTGTGGGAGTGAAAATCGCCTAAAAAAAAATTTAAAAAGCCTTTATAAACAGACGGTTCTCCAATAACCGCTGCAGGACCTGCTTGACATGCTGAACGTGGCAAGAAAGCTCCTTCGAGAAGATGAGGATATCATCCAGGTAAACGAACACAAAAATACCAATCATATCTCTCAGAACGTCATTCACCATACTTTGGAACACAGCAGGAGCGTTGGTCAGTCCAAACGGCATCACCTGGTACTAAATGTCCCATCGGAGTATTGAACCCAGTCAACCACTTCCCCCTCTTTGATCAAACCAAATGATAAGCATTACGTAAATCAAGTGGTAAAATCATAGCACCCTGTAAAGAATCGAAAGCCGAGCTCATCAAGGGCAGGGGATACTTGTTCTTGACCGTAATATCATTCAAACCCCGATAATCAATACACGGTCGAAGAGAGCCATCCTTCTTACTCACAAAAATAAATGCTGCTCCCAGAGGTGACGAGGGCCGAATGAGACCTGTAGCTAGAGACTCCTTGATGTAGGTCTCAAAGGCCTCACGTTCAGGTCGAGAGATACTGTATAACCGTCCCTTGGGGAAGGCGGCTCCAGGAAACAGATTAATCGCACAGTCATAAGGTCGGTGGGGAGGAAGGGACAGAGCCTTCTGTTTACTGAATACTTCACCCAACTCGTGATATGTTTCTGGAACCAGGGACAAATCAGGAGGAGCAGAGTCACTGACATGACTGGAAACGGCAGGAGAACAGGCAGTCCTAAGGCAGTTAGCATGACAATCAATGCTCCAACTAGTTACCTTACCCGTCACCCAATCAAACGAGGGATTGTGTTCCTTCAGCCAGGGGTAACCAAGAACCAGAGGAACATGGGGCGAGGACAGAATGAAGAAAGAGATAAACTCTGAATGATTCCCCGACAACAACATCTTAACCGGTTCAGTCCTCATAGTGATCCGTGCCAGACTACTGCCGTTCAGAGTGGTTGCTTCAATGGCTTCCGGCAATTGCTCCTTGAAAAGCCCCAGCTGTTCCACCAAGTCGGCATCAATAAAGCTGCCATCGGCACCTGAATCGATAAAAGCGTTCATCTCTAAGCTCCGATCCTTATGCATAAGGGTCGCAGGAAAACGGGGTCTGACAGGATTCTTGAGAGGTTGAAACTGGCTCGCTAAAATTCCTCCCAAAACTAGCGAGCCGGGCAGTTTAACGGGCGCTGTGGACAAGCGGAGATGTAATGTCCCGAGCTACCACAGTAGAGACAGCTGTTGGTCTCACGTCTATGTTGGCGCTCCTCCTTAGTTAGCCCGTGTCGCTCCACTTGCATTGGTTCAGGATCTGGTGGCAAGACCCCTCCACTAATCCCGTGTGGGAAATAACGATCAATACGTTCTGGTTCACTTCCTGAACCGAATGGTAACAGAGTTGCTGATTGATTGGATGGACCCCACTGCTTCTCCCTCCTCTCTCGGACTCTATTATCTACCCGAATAGATAAAGTGACCAAACTATCTAGGTCACTAGGCTCTGGATAGGAGATCAGCTCGTCCTTGAGTTGCTCCGACAACCCCTGGTAAAAAAACGCTTGTAGTGATTCCTCATTCCAACCACTCTCCACAGCCAATGTCCTGAATTCTATCACAAAGTCTGCCACACTGCGAGCTCCTTGGCGAAGAGAGACCAACCGTTTAGCTGCGTCCTTACCTCGGACTGGATGGTCAAAACGCTTTCTCATCTCTGCCGTGAAACCCTGGTATGACGTCATGCATGTGTCCCGTCGTTCCCAAACAGCTGAAGCCCATTCCAGCTGAAGCCCATTGCTCTACCACGCAGCAGCTCAATAACAAAAGCTATCCTAGCCTTATCTGTGGCGTAAGAGTAGGGCTGCAGATCAAAAACTAACCCACACTGTAAAAGAAATGAACGGCATCCTCCCAGATCTCCCTCGTACTTCTCCGGTGTCGGAACCTTGGACTCACGGAAGGAACCCGCTCCCGAATCGGCAGGTGATATGGGTGAAACAGGTGGTGGATGATCCGCCGGCAACCTGAGCTGATTCTGGATACTCGTTAATCGATCCGATAAGTTCCGGATTGAACCTGCTATCTCGTGTAGCGCCGTGTTGTGTTGTCCCAACATCTTCTCCTGCTGGCATGGCAAACGGAGTCCAGGTCCGCTGGGTTCATCCTTGGCCGGATCGTTCTGTCACGTTCGTTCAAAATCGAACCCAGAAGCAGACCAGGACAAGGAGAGTAGGAAGAAGGTGAGTATTTATTTACACGTGAATGTGAATGGGTAGATATATCCAGGTGGCGTAGCGGGCAGCGGTGGTGAGTTGATGGGAGTAAATAGGTGGATCCAATGGGGTAGCGGAATCCTCCGACGACCAAGCGGGAATGGGGTAAATGATCCGGGTGAGTAACTGAAGACAGAACAAACGGAGGTAAGTTTAAGGCAAGCAATACGTAAAAAAACAACAAAACAAATTCTATCCAACTTGAGGCTGATACTCTGGCACAACATACTGTTCATGGCTAACGATC
Organism: Oncorhynchus nerka; assembly: GCF_034236695.1. Classification (NCBI taxonomy): domain Eukaryota; kingdom Metazoa; phylum Chordata; class Actinopteri; order Salmoniformes; family Salmonidae; genus Oncorhynchus; species Oncorhynchus nerka. The sequence continues at coordinate 10,141,628 of NC_088424.1, read as the reverse complement.
CGGCAGGGAATGGATGTCAGGTCCGGGCTTATGAAGAGGTGAGATGATGATCAGGACCAGGTGTGCAGATAGCTGATAGGATACAGGTGCGGGTAATCAGAACTCCCAACTGGCTACCTTGCCCGGCAACCAGACAGGGTGCGTTCCAGGACGCCGGAAAAAACACTCCAAGACAGAACACAGGCAAAAAACAGACTCAGGAAACGGGATTCGTGACAGAGGCGCCAATTTGGCTGTTGGAAAAGATAGTAATTGAGAGTCATTGTAACATTAGCATTAGTAATTAGTAAGCCTAGCATTATTAGGGTTTCCAATTATTATATAAACAAGTAATGTAGCTGTTATTCATATTTTTTAAATTAGAGTGTGTTAAATTGTTATAGTTATTTATATCATATTGATATAGTGTTAAGTTAGTTAGTCTAGCTAAGTTAGTTACAGTATATTCCAATGTAGTTTTTCTAATTTATTTTTTCAAATTGAACAGCCTGGCTTAGCTCAAAGGCCGCCAAGATGGCAATATTGAGTAGGTTCATCTTACCGGCCAAAGGGAATGCATGCAACCGGCTATACACTCGTATCAGCCGCGGACTGGTACGTATATCAAATATTCTCCATTCAAAATGTGTGCATTTCCTCCTTAACATTACATTACATTTAAGTCATTTAGCAGACGCTCTTATCCAGAGCAACTTACAACTCGATTTAATGGCGAGAAGGCATCAAAACAATTGGGAAAATATGTGTGATTGGGTGCCAGACCGCATCTGAAGCAGTTTAAAAGAAGCAAGGGTGCATATCAGATCTCTGTAGCAAGCAAGAGGCAGGCTATGATTGTGTTGTCTGTCGCAAGAAAGTGTTGTGAATGAGATATTGATATGCAGTTATTGTATTTTATGCATTTTCTCACTGTAGCCTGTCAGGTCAGGATACAGAACAAAACTGTGCCTTGAGATACAAGCACTCGTGACCACCCCTGAACCTCCTCTGGCAAACTCTAGCCGCCTGAAATGGCCCAGATGTGAGGTGCTTACAGACGATTCCAGTTTCTGCCGAGATAACAGATAGCACCATCAACTGTGACAGGTAATGGAAAAGATATGCTATACCATTAACAGTCTTGTAATAAGAGGGATCTTCATGTCACACCCTTTTTGGTTTTGTCGCAATTCATTAGACTTGGCCTACGTGTTTATAAGTGTTCTTTGTAAAACACATCCAAGGTGAAGAAGTACATTGTGTATGAGGACAACCTGATGGAACTCTTCAAGACTTCCAGTCTTCAGTTTGCAGCAGGACATGTAACCTTGACAAAAGGGTTCTAGACACACTGTTGCATGTTGAGCAGAGCTCTGCTCACTGTGAGCATTCACTGAAATGGAGCAATCAACCTTGTGTGGTCAATATACCAGCTGGAAACCTGCGTCTCTCTGCTGCTGTTGTCTTCACCGGATCCTCATTTGTTCAGATCAGGAAGGTGGGAAATGATATAGTCTTTTAGTAATGGTTAGAGTGAAGTAGGTTGAACAGTACTGAGTGAGACCTTTCCCCACTAAACAACAAAGCTGCTATGTTTTTCTTCTTGAGTCCATGGCTGCATTCAATGGTCAAGGCATCTCTGAAGCAATGTTTCACAGGCACCAGGTGAAGCTTCTTCATCCCACAATCCCCTGGCAGTGGAACCAGGACCAAACATAACAGATCTCATTCACTTTTTTTAAATGTATTTTACCTGCACTGTTGGAGTTCAGAGCATAAGAATTTCCCTGTGTCCTGCGACTATATCTGTGCATGTGACTAATAAACTCATCTAATCCGATCCAACATACCACTGAATGTGGTTACATGCACACAATAAATGCGATTATTGTGGATAGTCAGATTAATATAATAGTTTGATTAAAATATTTACATGCTTTGCAAGAAGAACAATTTCCCTAAAAGTCGTGTTTACATGGACTCACCTGAAATCAGGTTTCCTGATGGCAAATCGCCAATCAAAATAAATGTTCTACCACAGTGAACGTCTTATCTTTGGAAGCATATTTGATAATGAGTTCGGACATACAGTAAAGTTCGGACATACAGTATACATTTTGTATATCCGACACATATTCAGTTATTACGAACACACTTCACTTATGCTAGGGAGGCTCGCTTGGCTGGTGCTAGCATATGCTCAGATCGGCATGAAGTCAAAATCGAAGTAAGTATGCGGATTAAAATACCCATTTTTTTCTGAGCAGTCTTTCTAATTATTAGGACATGTAAACACCTTAATCTGTGTTTTTCAATTTCCTGTGTACTTCTGTATTATGATATTCATTTTTTTAGAGAAATTGACAGCCTCTTTTATTCTTCTTTGGTATAGGTACAGACATATGTAAGAATCTGACCGCAATACTCCTGGCACCAAGGCTCCTGAAGGACATCGAGAAGAGGAGTCCATATTACCAGACTTCATGCATAGAGACCTTCCATAGCATTATTCTGAAGTTTTCTCCTAAAAATGTGGCCTTTTCTTGGAATGTTGTGCAGGTATGTAATTAGAGGGTCATTGCAGTTTCTGAAAGCATGTGAAACTGTGAATTGAGAGAGAAGCCAAAGTATACACTTATTATTGCTAAACAATGAAACTAGAAATCTCTTCCGCTCCGTTCTACTCTTTTTGACAGGCAGGCTTATCTGGGTTTCAAACAAAATGCATGATGTCTTGCCATAATGTCGTTCTTCGTTAGTTGTGCACAGCATGTAGGTAGAAACTCTTAACAAAGGTCATTAGTACAATGCTTTGCTTTTTGCAACGGTTGCTGTGTTTCCCTTTACACTGCATCTGGCAGCGATGCATTATAACGACAATGCAAAGCGAGCCCATGCATCCACCTTGAAAGGAGAACTCCGATACGCCATCTTGTACCCGAAATACAAGCAGGGAGACTACACTGTGCAGGCCTTGAAGAGACATCCAACGTACGGTGAGTTATTATTGACCCCAATGGTCATAACAAATGGCATGTCAATGAAAAGAAAATGCTTTCTCTTAACACCCTCCTGGACCTGCAGTTGCGAGATGTTGTGGGAAGGCCACGTCCCTATCAGGAGCTATTGGAGAAGGTGCCTATTCCTGAATACCTCTGCAACAGTGGAGGCTGCTGAGGGGAGGACTGCTCCTAATAATGGCTGGGACGGAGCAAATGGAATGGCATCAAATACATAAAAACCATGTGTGTGATACCATTCAATTCATTCACGCTAGCCATTAGCACAAGCCTGTCTTCCCCAATCAAGGTGCTACCAACCTCCTGTGCTCTGTGCCCAACTCGAGAGACCTGACAACCAGTGAATCATAAAGGAGGTGTGTTTATCTGCAAGAAATGTGAATGTTTACTGTGTGTGTGTGTGTGTGTGTGTGTGTGTGTGTGTGTGTGTGTGTGTGTGTGTGTGTGTGTGTGTGTGTGTGTGTGTGTGTGTGTGTGTGTGTGTGTGTGTGTGTGTGTGTGTGTGTGTGTGTGTTACAGGCCTTGATTTTTCCATTCATATTTAGAGTTTGGGCGTTAGCACTTTAGCACATTGAGCGCACCAATTGGTGACACCTTGTTAGTCAGTATGTGTTACACCTGTGCCGGCACAGGTGATATTTAAGAGTGGCTGGCCCAGTGCTCCGTTTGACTTGAGAGATATGGAGGGTTAACACCTTTAGTTGGCTCTCCTCATTTGATTTCTAAAAAAACAATCCTTTATCTGATCTTCCCTGTTTTTGTTTTGTTCGACTTTTTGGTTTGCTATCTTCCTTTAAGTTTGGTGTGGGTTTTTATTTTGTTTGCCCCATCTTGGGCAAATGTAGTGGGTGTTCATGGTGGGTGTCTTTTAGGTTCCAGTTGTTGTAGCTTGTCAACTTTCAGTAGACACCCCCCATGAGTGTCTTTCAGAACCCCTCCTAGAACCCCACCTGTTAAGTTTTGGTTGTTGTTCGTGACTCTGTTAGTTCCCCCTTCTGTTTGAGTGACACTTTTTTTGTTTCTTGCTGGGGAACTTAGCAAAATGGTGGCTCGTCCAGGATCTTGTTTCCTATGGTAGTCACTCTAATCACCTACTCTGAAGCTCTGCTGTGTCCAAATATTTGAGTGTTCAAAGACACTTGTGGTAGAGTTTCTGTCACTGACATCCACCCAGATTGCCTATAAGACTGTTGGAATCATTTTGAAAGTTGCATAAACCAACAGGCTAATAAATAAATGTAATAAAAGCCATGTTAAGTTGGAAACATTTGCAGAAAACCCGACATGGGAGTGGCTAGATAAATGTATGAAGGGAAAACTGCTCGTCATTGCAAATCGTTATGACATCAAAGTCGCCAATGCCGATTCGACAGCAGTAGTCAAAGAGTTAGTCTATACTGCAGAGTTAGTCTATACTGCAGAGTTAGTCTATACTACAGAGTTAGTCTATACTGCTGAGTTAGTCTATTTTACAGAGTTAGTCTATACTGCAGAGTTAGTCTATACTACAGAGTTAGTCTATACTGCAGAGTTAGTCTATACTGCAGAGTTAGTCTATACTGCAGAGTTAGTCTATACTACAGAGTTAGTCTATACTGCTGAGTTAGTCTATACTACAGAGTTAGTCTATACTGCAGAGTTAGTCTATACTACAGAGTTAGTCTATACTGCAGAGTTAGTCTATACTGCAGAGTTAGTCTATACTGCAGAGTTAGTCTATACTGCAGAGTTACTCAATACTGCAGAGTTAGTCTATACTGCAGAGTTAGTCTATACTGCAGAGTTAGTCTATACTGCAGAGTTGGTCTATACTACAGAGTTAGTCTATACTGCAGAGTTAGTCTATACTGCAGAGTTAGTCTATACTACAGAGTTAGTCTATACTGCAGAGTTTGTCTATACTACAGAGTTAGTCTATACTGCAGAGATAGTCTATACTGCAGAGTTAGTCAATACTGCAGAGTTAGTCAATACTGCAGAGTTATTCTATACTGCAGAGTTAGTCTATACTGCAGAGTTAGTCAATACTGCAGAGTTAGTCTATACTACAGAGTTAGTCTATACTGCAGATTTAGTCTATACTACAGAGTTAGTCTATACTGCAGAGATAGTCTATACTGCAGAGTTAGTCAATACTGCAGAGTTAGTCTATACTGCAGAGTTAGTCTATACTGCAGAGTTAGTCTATACTGCAGAGTTAGTCTATAGAGTTAGTCTATACTGCAGAGTTGGTCTATACTGCAGAGTTAGTCTATACTACAGAGTTAGTCTATACTGCAGAGTTAGTCTATACTGGAGAGTTAGTCTATACTACAGAGTTAGTCTATACTGCAGAGTTAGTCTATACTACAGAGTTAGTCTATACTGCAGAGTTTGTCTAAAATGTTTAGGTGGAAGAGGAAATCCTTCCAGAGTGGGAGCATGATGAAAAGGGTCCTACGGGTGGTAGAGAACACCCCATAGTGGGAGCATGATGAAAAGGGTCCTACGGGTGGTAGAGTTACACCCCATACTGCATGATAAAAGGGTCCTACTGGGAGTTAGACGTCTACACCGCAGAGTTGGTCATGATGAAAAGGGTCCTACGGGTGGTAGTCTACACCCCGCAGAGTTAGTCTATACTACAGAGTTAGGGGTCCTACGGGTGGTAGAGGACACCCCATAGAGGAGAGCATGATGAAAAGTCTCCTACGGGTGGTAGAGTTAGTTAGTCTATAGAGCATGATACTACGGGTGGTAGAGAGAGTCTACCCCACTGCAGGGAGCATGATGAAAATGGTCCTTGGTGGAAGAGGGGAATGATGAAAGGGTCCCTTGGTAGAGTGGGAGCATGATGAAAAGGGTCCTACGGGTGGTAGAGAACACCCCATAGTGGGAGCATGATGAAAAGGGTCCTACGGGTGGTAGAGGACACCCCATAGAGGGAGCATGATGAAAAGGGTCCTACGGGTGGTAGAGGACACCCATAGTGGGAGCATGATGAAAAGGGTCCTACGGGTGGTAGAGTACACCCCATAGAGGGAGCATGATGAAAAGGGTCCTACGGGTGGTAGAGGACACCCATAGTGGGAGCATGATGAAAAGGGTCCTATGGGTGGTAGAGGACACCCCATAGTGGGAGCATGATGAAAAGGGTCCTATGGGTGGTAGGAACACCCCATAGACAGAGCATGATGAAAAGGGTCCTACGGGTGGAGGAGGACACCCCATAGACAGAGCATGATGAAAAGGGTCCTACGGGTGGTAGAGGACACCCCATAGTGGGAGCATGATGAAAAGGGTCCCATGGGTGGTAGAGGACAACCCATAGTGGGAGCATGATGAAAAGGGTCCTATGGGTGGTAGAGAACACCCCATAGTAGGAGCATGATGAAAAGGGTCCTACGGGTGGTAGAGTACACCCCATAGAGGGAGCATGATGAAAAGGGTCCTACGGGTGGTAGAGAACACCCCATAGTGGGAGCATGATGAAAAGGGTCCTACGGGTGGTAGAGTACACCCCATAGAGGGAGCATGATGAAAAGGGTCCTACGGGTGGTAGAGGACACCCCATAGAGGAAGCATGATAAAAAGGGTCCTACGGGTGGTAGAGGACACCCCATAGACAGAGCATGATGAAAAGGGTCCTACGGGTGGTAGAGGACACCCCATAGTGGGAGCATGATGAAAAGGGTCCCATGGGTGGTAGAGGACAACCCATAGTGGGAGCATGATGAAAAGGGTCCTATGGGTGGTAGAGAACACCCCATAGAGGGAGCATGATGAAAAGGGTCCTACGGGTGGTAGAGGACACCCCATAGTGGGAGCATGATGAAAAGGGTCCTACGGGTGGTAGAGGACACCCCATAGTGGGAGCATGATGAAAAGGGTCCTATGGGTGGTATGGAACACCCCATAGTGGGAGCATGATGAAAAGGGTCCTACAGGTGGAGGAGGACACCCCATAGAGGGAGCATCGTGAAAAGAGTCCTACGGGTGGTAGAGGACACCCCATAGTGGAAGCACGATAAAAAGGGTCCTATGGGTGGTAGAGGACACCCCATAGTGGGAGCATGATGAAAAGGGTCCTACGGGTGGTAGAGGAAACCCCATAGTGGGAGCATGATGAAAAGGGTCCTATGGGTGGTAGAGGATACCCCGTAGAGGGAGCATGATGAAAAGGGTCCTACGGGTGGTAGAGGACACCCCATACACATACAACTGTGAGAGATAGAACTAAAGGCAAAATGGGCACAACAGAAATTTGTGCTTGAGCAAAAGGAAAGAGAACAGGAACGTGAGCATGCCATTCATTTAAGAGATAGATCAGGAAGCACTTCGGGTCAGGTCAGTTAATCCTGCACCCTCAACAAAGTCTGATCTTGGTCAGAACAGCTGATCTTGTTCAGTACTGCCTTTTCAACGAAAAGGAGGTGGATGTATATTTTACTCCGTTTGAGCGGATTGCCACATCCCTAAAATGGCCATGAGACATTTAGTTTCTGCTCCTCCAGTATTCTTGTGTGAAAAGCTCAGAAAGCTCACTTTATCTCTGGTTCAGATGATGACACTGTTAAAGCTGCTATCCTTCTGGTTTACGAGTTGGTCCTAGAGGCATACAGACAACAGTTCGGTGAATTATAAAAGGCAGAATCACAAAGCCATGTTGAGTTCGCAAAGGAACAAGTATATCTTTTTGATCGGTGGTGTGGTTCTCAAGAGGTAAGGACCTTAAGGATTTAAAGACACTCATACTTCGAGCGGTTCAAGAATTGCCTTCATGAAAGGGTTGCTACCCACATTGATGAGCACAAGGATCTCACTCTTGAGAAAGCTGCAGTCCTTATAGATGACTTTGTGTTGACACATAAAACTACCTTCACAGACAAAGCACCCAGTAGTTATCTTCATGCAAAAAGCAATCCGGAGAAGTCCCCCCCCCCCCCTACTGCAAGGTTTTCAGTCTTTTTCTACAGTGCCCAAAGATAAAGATGGGCAAAACACTTTTTACATATCCACCAGTTTGTCATTAGTGCTGTGAGAAAGGACACATTGTCTCTCAGTGTCCTAAGTTGAAACTGAAAAATTAGAGAGAGAAAAGGCTGTTTCTTCTTGTGGGAGCACTCCTGCTTAAGTCTGGTTGGGACTGGTGTATCTCCATAACAAGATTTTGGATCAGATGTGTATTCGATTTTTTTAGATGGGTTCGTATCTATACGTGCGACTCATCTCCTTCACATAGTGTTGATCAGGCTGTTGATTGAGACCTGTGGAATGTTGTCCCACTCCTTTCAATGGTTGTGTGAAGTTGCTGGATATTGGCCGGAACTGGAACACGCTGTAGTACATGTTGATCCAGTGCATCCCAAACATGCTCAATCAGTGATAAGTCTGGTGAATATGAGGCTTTGGAAGAACTGGGACATTTTCATATTCCAGGAATTGTATACAGATTTTTTTTTTTTTTTTTTTCACCTTTATTTAACCAGGTAGGCAATTTACAATTGCGACCTGGCCAAGATAAAGAAAAGCAGTTCGACACATACAACAACACAGAGTTACACATGGAGTAAAACAAACATACAGTCAATAATACAGTAGAAAAATATGTCTACATATAATGTATAATGTGAGCAAATGAGGTGAGATAAGGAGGTAAAGGCAAAAAAGGCCATGGTGGCGAAGTAAATACAATATAGCAAGTAAAACACTGGAATGGTAGATTTGCAGTGGAAGAATGTGCAAAGTAGAAATAGAAATAATGGGGTGCAAAGGAGCAAAATAAATAAATAAATACAGTAGGGGAAGTGGTAGTTGTTTTTGGCTAAATTATAGATGGGCTATGTACAGGTGCAGTTATCTGTGAGCTGCTCTGAAAGCTGGTGCTTAAAGCTAGTGAGGGAGATAAGTGTTTCCAGTTTCAGACATTTTTGTAGTTTGTTCCAGTCATTGGCAGCAGAGAACTGGAAGGAGAGGCGGCCAAAGGAGGAATTGGCTTTGGGGGTGACCAGAGAGATATACCTGCTGGAGCGCGTGCTACAGGTGGGTGCTGCTATGGTAACCAGCAAGCTGAGGTAAGGGGGGACTTTACCTAGCAGGGTCTTGTAGATGACCTGGAGCCAGTGGGTTTGGCAACGAGTATGAAGCGAGGGCCAGCCAACGAGAGCGTACAGGTCACAATGGTGGGTAGTATATGGGGCTTTGGTGACAAAACGGATGGCACTGTGATAGACTGCATCCAATTGATTGAGTACGGTATTGGAGGCTATTTTGTAAATGACATCGCCGAAGTCGAGGATTGGTAGGATGGTCAGTTTTACGAGGGTATGTTTGGCAGCATGAGTGAAGGATGCTTTGTTTTGCGAAATAGGAAGCCAATTCTAGATTTAATTTTGGATTGGAGATGCTTAATGTGAGTCTGGAAGGAGAGTTTACAGTCTAACCAGACACCTAGGTATTTGTAGTTGTCCACATATTCTAAGTCAGAACCGTCCAGAGTAGTGATGCTGGACGGGCGGGCAGGTGCAGGCAGCGATCGGTTGAAGAGCATGCATTTAGTTTTACTAGCATTTAAGAGCAGTTGGAGACCACGGAAGGAGAGTTGTGTGGCATTGAAGCTCGTCTGGAGGGTTGTTAACACAGTGTCCAAAGAAGGGCCAGAAGTATACAGAATGCTGTCGTCTGTGTAGAGGTGGATCAGAGAATCACCAGCAGCAAGAGCGACATCATTGATGTATACAGAGAAGAGTGTCGGCCCAAGAATTGAACCCTGTGGCACCCCCATAGAGACTGCCAGAGGCCCGGACCACAGGCCCTCCGGTTTGACACACTGAACTCTATCAGAGAAGTAGTTGGTGAACAGATCCTTGCGACATGATGCCATGCATTATCATGCTGAAACATTAGGTGATGGCGGTGGATGAATGGCATGACAATGGGCCTCAGGATCTCGTCACGGTATCTGTGTGCATTCAAATTCCCATCGATAAAATGCAATTGCGTTCATTGTCTGTTGCTTATGCCTGCCCATACCATAACTCCACCGCCAAAGTGATGTACTCTGTTCACAACGTTGACATCAGCAACAGACACCGCTCATCCACACAAATCCACACAACAGTTGAAACTGGGATTCATCGTTGAAGAGCACACTTCTACCGTGTGCCAGTCGCCATCGAAGGTGAGCATTTGCCCACTGAAGTCTGTTACGACTCAAACTGCAGACAGATCAAGACCCTGGTGAGAATGACGAGCAGGCAGATGAGGGTCCCTGAGATGGCTTCTGACAGTTTGTGTGGAAATTCTATGGTTGTGCAAACCCACAGTTTCATCAGTTGTCCGTGGCTGGTCCTGCAGGTGAAAAATCTGGATGTGGAGGTCCTGGGCTGGCATGGTGACATGTGGTCTGTGGCTGTGAGGGCGATTGGACGTACTGCCAAATTGTCTAAAACTACGTTGGAGGCAGCTAATGGTAGAGAAATTAACATTCAACAGCTCTGATGGACATTCCTGTAGTCAGCATGCCAATTGCACGCTCCCTCAAAACTTGAGACATCTGTGGCATTGTGTTGTGTGACCTTTAAGTGGCATTTTATCGTCCCCAGCTCAAGGAGTACCTGTGTAATAATCATGCTGTTTAATCAGCTTATTGATATGCCACACCTGTCAAGTGGATGTTTTATCTTGGCAAAGGAGAAATGCTCACTAACAGGGATGTAAACAAATTGTGTACAAAAATCCACAATTTGAAATCAAAGATCCCAGACATGTTCCATATGCACTTTTAGTGTGTATGGAACATGTCTGGGATCTTTGATTTCAACTCATGAAAACATGGGTGTATATTTTGTTCAGTATACTAGAGAATGACATTGACGTTGGGGACTCTTCCTCAATCAAACAACAAGCCAATCAAGTGAATCCTGAAAAGACGGAATCTCTGCAGTGAAGTTGAGGGGGTCGACGATTGTGTGTACCGTGTTGGCAGGTCCCGCTCACTGTGAGTGCCAAAGAGTTGTTTGCTTTTGTCACTCCTGATGGCTTGTTTTCCTACCTTAGTCTTCCGTTCAGGTTATGAAATGCCGGAGCCACGTTTCAAAGGCTCATGCACATGGTGCTACGTGACCTGGAAAATGCTGAGGCATGTTTTAACGATGTGGCCAGAACACCTTCAGAATATGAAGAGTCTGTTCGCGCGTTTCGCAGCTGCCAACTTGACAGTTAACCCTTCAAAGATCAAAATTTCCCAAGCAACAGGAAAATCTTGGGAAAGTTTTGGGGCAAAGGAAAGTCAGACTAGTCCTGGCCATCAATAACCTTCTGGTACCAACTACTCACCAGGAACTACACCGATTTTTGGGAATGGCTGGTTACTACCAGGCTTTTTGCGAGAACTTTGCCCAGGTTGTTGTGCCACCTACAGATTTGACCAGTTCAACAGTCATTTTCCGTTGGAGCCCTGACTGCCAGGAGTCTCTCTCTCTCTCTTTGTCGTAACCCCAACCAACTGAAGCTCAGTATTTGAGGTCATATGTAGGAATAATACTGATACCCTGTCTCCTGTGAACAGGGTTTCTTTGAGAAAGTTCCAGTTCGCCTAGTTGGGCATATGAAAAAACGAAGGCTAACAGAGATGGTGTGATCAACTTACTTTTACATGACTAACACACAAACACACACACATGCTCTGTCTCTGTATATACTGTAAATGTTCTGAAGAGATAATGTTCAAGTCATTGTTTTTGGTGTGCCAGAACTGACCTATTTTTTATCAGTTCCTTGAAGTAAAGTTTACCTTCATAGACTACTGACAACCTCCTTCAGGGACTAAAGGACATGTAAAAGGTGATACACATTCTTACACACATGCAATATTTCATTCTTACTGTCTGTTTCTCTCTTGGTTTCGTTAGCTGGTTTAGAAATGTTTGTCTTCATTTGAGGCCCTACCCCCAGCCCTCTCGCTACCTCCCACTGTTCTGCAGCGCCATCCACTACAGGACGAATGTAAATGTGAAGCTTCCTGATTGGTTGATAAAGCTCTTTGTAAACAGGCAAACCCACCAGATCCAGGACCTTACCCAGGAACACCACCTATTAATTCAAGATCTATGCTTCATCACTCTTCGTGCTTCTATCACTGTAAAAGCATCTATGGCTGACTGACAACTTTATGGTGGAAGCACCATAAAGCTACACTTCTTGCCCTTTCTCATGTATATTGAGGTGCAATTGTGCAACCACAGATAATTGAAAATATACTGCATCTGGTCACACCTGCGCACCACCTGTATGGTATAAAGGCACAACTTGATTATTCAGTTTATAAAAGTGGTCTGCAACTAAGTAGCTATAGGCTAGCCAATCTGGAAATCTGCCTGCACTTGACTCTCCATGGCTTGACTCGAAGATGTAGCTAATAAAACTTGGTTCAAAATTGTATATGAATCGTTGGGTGATGGGGGCAGGGGAAGAGTCTGTTGGGGAATGTCCATAGGGGGAGCAGCACAGGGGATCTAACACGTACGCTAAGAATCGGGAAGCAAGTACAGGGAGTGAATTTAATAAATAAATGAATATGGAACAAAACAAGAAACACGAGTAGTGTACAGACATGAAACAGAAACATTAACACATGAGGAAAGAACCAAAGGCAGTGACAGATATTGGGGAGGTAATCAGGAAGGTGATGGAGTCCAGGTGAGTCTCATGAGACACAGGTGCGCGTAACGATGGTGACAGGTGTGCGTAATAATGAGTAAACTGGCGACAACGAGCACCAGAGAGGGAGTGGGAGTAAACGTGACAGTATACCCTCCCTGACATGCAGCTTCAGACTCGGGACACCGACCAGAGGGACGGGCCAATCGCTTCTGCTGAGGCGCGGGAACCTGTAGAGCCAGCTGAGACGCGGGAACCTGTAGAGCCAGCTGAGACGCGGGAACCTGTAGAGCTGGCTGAGGCACGGGAACCTGTAGAGCGGCTGAGACGCGGGAACCTGTAGAGCGGCTGAGGCACGGGAACCTGTAGAGCGGCTGAGACGTGGGAACCTGTAGAGCGGCTGAGGTACGGGAACCTGTAGAGCGGCTGAGACGCGGGAACCTGTAGAGCTGGCTGAGGCACAGGAACCTGTAGAGCGGCTGAGACGCGGGAACCTGTGGAGCGGCTGAGGCCCGACAACCTGTAGAGCGGCTGAGGCGCGGGAACCTGTGGAGCGGCTGAGGCGCGGGAACCTGTAGAGCGGCTGAGGCGCAGGAACCTGTGGAGCGGCTGAGACGCGGGAACCTGTGGAGCGGCTGAGGCGCGGAAACCTGTAGAGCGGCTGAGACGCGAGAACCTGTAGAGCGGCTGAGGCGCGGGAACCTGTAGAGCGGTTGAGGCGCGGGAACCTGTAGAGCGGCTGAGGAGCGGGAACCTGTAGAACGGCTGAGGAGCGGGAACCTGTAGAGCGGTTGAGGCGCGGGAACCTGTAGAGCGGCTGAGGAGCGGGAACCTGTAGAGCGGCTGAGGAGCGGGAACCTGTAGAGCGGCTGAGGAGCGGGAACCTGTAGAGCGGCTGAGGCGCGGGAACCTGTAGAGCGGCTGAGGCGCGGGAACCTGTAGAGCGGCTGAGGCGCGGGAACCTGTAGAGCGGCTGAGGAGCGGGAACCTGAGACGCGGGAACCTGTAGAGTGGCTGAGGAGCGCGAACCTGAGACGCGGGAACCTGTAGAGTGGCTGAGGAGCGGGAACCTGAGACGCGGGAACCTGTAGAGCGGTTGAGGCGCGGGAACCTGTAGAGCGGTTGAGGCGCGGGAACCTGTAGAGTGGCTGAGGCGCGGGAACCTGTAGAGCGGCTGAGGAGCGGGAACCTGTAGAGTGGCAGAGGCGCGGGAACCTGTAGAGTGGCTGAGGCGCGGGAACCTGTAGAGTGGCTGAGGCGCGGGAACCTGTAGAGCGGCTGAGGAGCGGGAACCTGAGGCGCGGGAACCTGTAGAGTGGCTGAGGAGCGGGAACCTGAGACGCGGGAACCTGTAGAGCGGTTGAGGCGCGGGAACCTGTAGAGCGGTTGAGGCGCGGGAACCTGTAGAGCGGCTGAGGCGCGGGAACCTGTAGAGCGGTTGAGGCTCGGGAACCTGTAGAGCGGTTGAGGCGCGGGAACCTGAGACGCGGGAACCTGTAGAGTGGCTGAGGAGTGGGAACCTGAGACGCGGGAACCTGTAGAGCGGTTGAGGCGCGGGAACCTGTAGAGCGGTTGAGGCGCGGGAACCTGTAGAGCGGCTGAGGCGCGGGAACCTGTAGAGCGGACCTGTAGAGCGGCTGAGGCGCGGGAACCTGTAGAGCGGCTGAGGCGCGGGAACCTGTAGAGCGGCTGAGGAGCGGGAACCTGAGATGTGGGAACCTGTAGAGTGGCTGAGGAGCGCGAACCTGAGGCGCGGGAACCTGTCGGGCCAGCTTATATGTTCGAAGACCAGCCTTTGTCGTAAACTCTGGCGTAAAAGATGTTCTTTCGCCATTGCAAATCCTACTTGACGGAGCCACGAGTGTTACGCACAGCAGTACATATTCAATAGCATTTTCAGCAAGTTTATATATTTAAATTATGGCGAATAAATAAGGAAAAGCTAAAACAAAGTCTAGGTATACAGATTTAACCCAAATTATAGAGGAAATTGATAGAGAGAGCGAGACTGAGTTGCTTTAGGAAGATGAATGTTTCAGCGAAGCTAGTTTTGACTCCCAGGCGGAAGACGTGTTTCTGCATGGCGAGGATGCCATGCTGGACTGGTAAATTCTAATGCTAATGTCATTGTTTGAAATTAATAATATCAAATATTATTCATTTGAGATATTTTTTGAGATTTTCTTATTTTATTTGCAATATATAAAAATATCATCAGTAATGAAATGTGTGAAGTACACATTGGCTATACAGTGTGTGTGTGTGTGTGTGTGTGTGTGTGTGTGTGTGTGTGTGTGTGTGTGTGTGTGTGTGTGTGTGTGTGTGTGTGTGTGTGTGTTATATATATTTTTTAAATGTATTTTACAAAAACATGGAATGGAACAGCACTTCACCATAGTGATTATGTTCCCTGTACTCTATACATATCTGTTTATTTTACGTGTTGATACAGGGCTCATACGTGAAAGTATTCTTACTGATTTTTTAAATCTTTCACAGTGGCAGTGATTCTGATTATGAGCCGCCGATGTCTAGGTGTCCATCTCCCTCTGAAGCTGGTCCATCCAGCCGGACCCCTGCTGTCTCCGGCACCACACCTACCCGGCCATCTAGAGATGTGAAGTCAGTGACAGAGAAGCGGAGGTGGGGAAGAGAGAAACCTGCAGACAGAGGGCCAGAGGGTCGTTGACACTCTGTGTTAGAAGATGATGTGGAACCAATTCCACCAGTTTTTATACCCAAAAGGCAGCCAGGACCTTAACTAAACATAACTGCAAAGTACAGCCTCCTTCAACTTTTTCAACTGTTTTTCACCCCGTCAGTTGTTGATTCCCTGGTGTCGAACACCAATAAGTACGTGGCTAAGAAGCAGGCAGGAAAGAAAGAGGCATGGAAGACCATTTCCATGTCAGACCTTTTCTGCTACTTTTCAATGGTCATTTACATTGGGCTGGTGAAGTTGAAAACTCTAAGGGACTACTGGAAAACGTCAGCTCTCAATCAACTGCCTTTCCCCATCACTGTCGTGTCTTGTATAAGGTTTCTGACTATCTCACGGGCGCTTCACATCAGTGACCCAGAAGTTGATGGGGATAATGATAAGAAGAGAGGCACAGCAAGGTTTGATAGGCTGTGCAAAACCAACCTCTCTACCCCAACATCGTTGAGGCCTGCAAGACCTATTTTCAGCCTGCCCAGAACCTGTCCATAGATGAGAGGATGGTAGCCTCAAAGGGTAGGTAGCCTCAAAAGGGCACAGTAGCGAGGCGTCGTTGTGCCCTATGTCACAGGAAATCACCTGCATCACTTGTTCAGTAAGCCTCTGCTTTACAGCAGAAAGAGACTGCTATGGGCCATGGCACCAGCAGCACAATATTGTGTAGAGGACTGAGGGTCTTCACAATATTGTAAATAGAAAATGTGTAAATAGTTACCCTTGTTAATTTTTATTTTTATTATTATAATTTTTTTACATTTGTTTTTTTATTATATTTTTTTTGGGGGGGTGTTATAATAGCATTTATGTATTTTGTATATAGTTATTTGCTTCAAAATGTATCACTCTATCAATTCGGCCACTTGGGTACATTTGAGTACATTTGTGTGGGACACCTGGGTGACTTCATGCTCAATGTCATGTAGCTCGCTCATTCTTGAAATTATCTGTCTGAAACTTTGCTAAACTATTGTTGCCCTCTTATGTTCTTCATTCAAATTATCCCCAGCATCCTATCTGTATGTTTGGCTGTTCTTGGTCATTTGAAAGATGATGCAACAACAATAAAAAAAAACTGAAAACGTATGTTTATTTCCTTGTATTATCTGCTACCAGATCTATTGTGTTATATTCTCCTACATTCAATTCACATGTCCACATTCAGAGTGTTTCCTTTCAAATGATACCAAGAATATGCATATCCTTGCTTCTGGGCCTGAGCTACAGGCAGTTAGATTGGGGTATGTCTTCAGGCGGAAATTGAGAAGAAGGGGGGATACCCCGAAGAAGTTACCTGGCGAAACGAGCGCCAGAGAGGAGGAGCGAGAGTAGACGTGACATGGGAAGTGAGAAGTGAATGGATATTATCAGCATATTATACAGGGGCTCAAATTGGGTTTAGACATACACTGTTGTCTACAAACATACCTTTGCGACTTCCCTACAGCTTTTTGCAGTGCCCACAAGTACACCTTCTAAAAACAAATGTTGCATATTATGGGGAAACAAAGTGCTTGGGTGACTACAGCTCTAATATTTTGACTCCTAAATAAAGTACCACTCGGACACGTCCCCCATCCTCTCTGCCTCCTCCATTGCCTTGACTCAAGCCGCTCCGTCTTTGGCGTCAGGTTGGGCTAGAGCTGGTGCCAACAGTTCGAACTGATACATCTCTAGACCAGCTGCGTCTTGGCCATCAATTGAACTGGGGGATTACGGTTGGGAGAAGTCCTCGACCTCATACGAACATTCAGTCACAAAGGTTGCATTTGATTGCACGGACTCGCCAGCACTCTCCATCTTTGACTTTGAAATTTTACCCACATAGAAATCCTCCAAAACGGAATATTAATGAGCAATTTCCCACAACTTTTCACCTGAATGCATTTTTTTATATGAAAGGGTTGAGCAAAGGCTAAACTTGGGGTATAGAGTTGTCCTTTAAACATTATAACAAATAACTGGGGGCCTCCTGGTAGATAATAGCTTGCTAAGGTCTGTTAGTGAGTGACATAACACAAATTTCACAATTGCAACTTGTGTCTTCTACTGTTCGAATTCAAATTTCCTATTAAGTTTGTAAAAAATATATATAATTAGGGGCCCCCTAGCAGCCGCTGGGCCTAAGCGACCAGCCAGTCGCTTACTGGCTGGGCCGACACTGAACGATCCATAAAAGTCCACACCAATTTCAGAGATTCAGAAAGACTCCCTTTGATGTTTGAGTATAGCGGCGAACAAACCAACCCCCTCGTCCCCATCCCCTCTATTCCTCTCCTGTATCCTCCCGCCCCTGCGGCATTAGCATCTCAGCAGAGAGCTCTCATTAGGGTGTCAGTCAGGCTGAGCTGTGCATCCACCTCTGTCTGTCCTCCCAATTACCTCTCTATGGAACGGCCCCCACAATACTGTCAGTGCCGAGGAGGGCAGGCCTGCAATTGACATGTTTTGCTGGCGGGAGAAAGACTATCATAAAGAGTGCTGGGGAAATGAGCCTCTTCAGTGTGTTTAATGGTGCTGAAAACAGTGACTGGTGTGTGGATGGTCACAGGTATATTCATACACATCCAAAGACTAAACTGCATTGTCTGTCTTGTGTGGTCACAGTCTGTAGAATAGGATGCAATGGACGCTGTTAGCAGACATAATGACTGGTGAGTCTTTTAAAACTATATTTGTTAAGACTATGGTATGGGCAATAATACCTTATTCCTCCCCTCTGCACTGACAAAGACCACACTAATGTCCGGTCATGGGTGTGCACACACAGACATGCGCATACACACACACACATAGTGTAGGTAGGCATGAACACAAACAGCCACACACCACTTTGTGCCTAGTCTAGTGCCTACTCTAAAGGCATCAGCATGCTTCAGTTCGGCTGGCCTAGCCGACGCCATAGCCAGACCAGTCATTGCCTGAAGCCTTCTGTAACGGCAGATTTCCTCCTATTCGTTTGAAGAGGAGTAAGGATCGGACCAAGATGCGGCGTGGTAAGTGTTCATGACGATTTTAATAAGAAAAGCCTGAACACTATGAAATACAAAACAATAAACGATAACGTGAAATAAACCAAACCGAAACAGTCCCGTGTGGTACAAACACTGACACAGGAAACAAACACCCACAAACCAACAGTGAAACCCAGGCTACCTAAGTATGATTCTCAATCAGAGACAACTAACGACACGGCCTCTGATTGAGAACCATACTAGGCCGAAACAGAAACCAAACATGGAAACACAAAACATAGACTGCCCACCCCAACTCACGCCCTGACCATACTAAATAAAGACAAAACAAAGGAAAATAAAGGTCAGAACGTGACACCTTCTCATCCCAGAATGCTTTGTTTCTTTATCAACATGCACACCATGGGAGTTACATTTAGACAAAATCTAGGTTCTTCAACTCCGGTTCTGGAGAAATACTTAGTTTGCAGACTGTTGTTATTCCACATTACTAACAAATTCTGGCCCTGGATTCTGATTAGTTTGATCTGTTGTCAGATTTAGAGATGTCCTTCAAACACAAACAGAATATTTGTTCCTGAAGCGGTCTAGTGGTTAACGCCACTACCTTCAACACATACATGCACTTTATTATGATGGGTTCAGATCCTGGACCAACCACAAACAATTCTTAAAAATGCCAAAATAATATTAGTTCCAACATGGGAGAAGTCACTATCCACTGAACTCCCCTACTAAAACTTACATTACAATTCATTTGAATGTGCTGCAAAGCTTTATCTGCAGATGCAGTCAGCCTACCGGTATATGCATGCGGCCCAGCAGTGTTTCTCTCACACAGATGCTGTCAGTCATGGGGGAGCACCGGTCCGTGCATTGCAGACATGGACTAGCATGCAGATCAAACACACACGCCTCGCATCCTCTCATCTGGCATTGTCTGCCTCACTACGGGAGTATGTGTGCAAACATTAATTATTTACAGCTAAGCCCCCCACCTCAACCCCCCCTAATGCTTGCCTTTGACATATGGTATAGCTGTATGTGAGTGTGTGTGTGTGTGTGCGCACTGCAGTTAAATGTTCTTGTTGGGTGGGAAAGAGCACTGGTGGTCTGGTGAAGACACTGCTGGAGACTGTGTGATTGTATACTGTCATGTGCGGTCATGTGTGTTACTGTGTGCTCCAAAAGATAGGTTAATCTGAGAGAGGGAGAGAGAGAGGGGGAGGGAGAGGGAGAGAGAAGGAGACAGAGGAGAACCTGGAAAAAAAGCATGGCATTCTATGTCTATTGTTGCACACTTTAAGAAAATGTAGGTTTCTATGGAAGAGGTAGCTCAGTGGTGATGGGTCAATAGAAAAAGGAAATGAAAATGATCTACACATAGCCACCACCAGTCAACCTGTTACAAATCCAGGCAGCTCAGAATTCCCCAATAATTACCTGAAGCACTAGCTGGGCTCTCAAGCGAAGAAAGGTGCTGCATCTGCAGCAGCGAAAGGCAGGGGTAGGATGGGCATTTGCATGAAATAAACACAAAAACAACAAATGAGCATAAACAAGCACAAAGCATGTGAAGAAAGTGCAATGAAAGAGAATCTGGGGGGAACAAAGGAAGAGGAGTGAAAGGCGACGGGGGTGGAACAGATAGGTGACATGGAACTTGAAGCAGAAGGAGGAGGGAATGGGGGTAATTTCACCAGCTCTTGGCCTGAAGGGCTGCACAAGGAGAACAATTCGTTTTTATCTGTGCCCTTGTAGCATACCCATACGGAAAAAATAATGTATTGTGTGTACACATAGTACAGTATATGCAGGGTAATTCAAAATATACAGTACCTTCGGAAAGTATCAGGACCCATTGACTTTTTCCACATTTTGTTACGTTACAGGCTTATTCTAAAACGTATTAAATAGAACACATTTCTCATCAATCTACACACAATACCCCATAATGACAAAGCAAAAACATGTTTTAGAAAAGTTTGCAAATGTATTAAAAATAAAAAATAGAAATACCTTATTTACATAAATATTCAGACCCTTTGCTTGAGCTCTGGTGCATCCTGTTTAAATGGATTGGTGTTTCTACAACTTGATTGGAGTCCACCTGTGGTAAATTCAATTGATTGGACATGATTTGGAAAGGCACACACTTGTCTATATAAGGCCCCACAGTTGACAGTGCATGTCAGAGCAAAAACCAAGCCATAGGAATTGTCCATAGAGCTCCGAGACATGATTGTCTTGAGACACAGATCTGGGGAAGGGTACAAAAAATAAATCTGCAGCATTGAAGGTCCCCTAGAACACAGTGGCCTCACTCTTTCTTAAATGGAAGGAATTTGGAACCACCAAGACTCTTCCAAGAGCTGGCCACCCGGACAAACTGAACATTTGGGGGAGAAGGTCCTTGGTCAGGGAGGTGACCAAGAACTCCATGGTTACTCTGACAGAGCTCCAGAGTTCCTCTGTGGAGATAGGAGAACCTTCCAGAAGGACAACCATCTCTGCAGCACTCCACCAATCAGGCCTTTATGGTAGAGTGACAAGACGGAAGCCACTCAATAGTAAAATACACATGACAGCCCTCTTGAAGTTTGCCAAAAGGCACCTAAAGACTCTCAGACCATGAGAAACAAGATTCTCTGATCTGATGAAACCATGATTGAACTCTTCGGCCTGAATGCCAAGCGTCACGTCTGGAAGAAACCTGGCACCATCCCTATGATGAAGCATGGTGGTGGCAGCATCATGCTTTGGGGATGTTTTTCAGTGGCAGTGACTGGGAGACTAGTCAGGATTGAGGCAAAGATGAACGGAGCAAAGTACAGAGAGATCCTTGATGAAAACCTGCTTCAGAGCTCTCAGGACCTCTGACTGAGGCGAAGGTTCAACTTCCAACAGGACAACGACCCTAAGCACACAGCCAAGACAACGCAGGAATGTCCTGGAGTGGCCCAGCCAGAGCCCGGAGTTGAACCCGATCTAACATCTCTGGATAGACCTGATAATAGCTGTGCAGCAACGCTCCCCATCCAACCTGACAGAGCTTGAGAGGATCTGCAGAGAGGATTGGGAGAAGCTCCCCAAATACAGGTGTGCCAAGGTTGTAGGTTCATACCCAAGAACACTCAAGGTTGTAATCGCTGCCAAAGGTGCTTCAACAAAGTACTAAGTAAAGGGTCTAAATACTTATGTAAATGTCATATTTCAGTTTTTTATTTGCAAACATTTCTAATAAAAAGTTTTTTGCTTTGTCATTGTGGGTTGTGTAGATTGATGAGAAAACAAACAGTTTTAGAATATGGCTGTAACGTAACAAAATGAGGAAAAACACAAGGGGTCTGAATACTTTCCGAATACACTGTATTTAAATATGTCCAGCATATATTCATGAAATGTATAACTTGAGCAAATAGAATATGCATGTAAATATATGGTAATTAAAGATATGTTTGCGCCACATGTATCATGCTGCATAGTAATGTTGAGTCTAGTATCCTCTGGTACCTTGACATTACCTTCCCAAACTGGGGTTTGCATAGAAAAGTTTAAAATAAATGATGCAGCTATTGAGGCCACTTATGAAACCCATAAGTGTATATTTCTCCAGAGCTGTCAGTCACAATTTGAAATGTTTCCGAGCCCAGCCCACCTCCAACTGACAGAGCAGCCGTTGCAATTTCACATTTTCATCTGCAATTTCACATTTTCATCAGATGAAGGTGAACAGCAGCTGTCAGAGACAAAAATCGTTCTTGTTGATAACGACATTTTAATTGATTCAATAATAACATTGATTTAAAATGTTTTTCAACTGGAGGATGACAGAGGAAGAAGATATTTTCTTCAACTGCCTGCAAGCAAGAGTTTTCACCAAGCTTGCTAACACAGCTAGTTAACAAGCTAGCTCCTTTATCTTGCCATCCCAATATGCAGAATGACTGACGAAGGTCATCATTTTGAATATTGAATCTGAGTTAATGTTATGTATGTAACTATGTGTTAGAAATAATTTAAGTGCCAAAGCTAGCTAGTTAATGTTAAATGTTGCTTCTAGCTAGCTTTGTAGTGAGGGTTGGGTTTCTCTGACAGCAATATAGCTATAACTGGCTAGCTAGCTACACTGAACAAAAATATAAGCGCAACATGTAAAGTGTTGGTCCCATGTTTCATGAGCTGAAATAAAATAACCCAGAAAATGTCCATACGCACAAAATAATGTATTTTGCACAAATTTGTTTACATTCCTGTTAGTGAGCATTTCTCCTTTGCCAAGATAATCCATCCACCTGACAGGTGTGGCATATCAAGCTGAAGCTGATTAAACAGCATGATCATTACATAGGTGCACCTTCTGCTGTGAACAATAAAAGGCCACTTTAATATGTGCAGTTTTGTCCCAACACAATGCCACAGATGTCTCCAGTTTTGAGGGAGCATGCAATTGGCATTCTGACTGTAGGAATGTCCATCAGAGCTGTTCCCAGAGAATGTAATGTTAATTTCTCTACCATAAGCCACCTCCAACGTCATTTTAGACAATTTGGCAGTACATCCAACCAGCCTAACAACCCCAGACCATGTGTAACCATGCCAGCCCAGGACCTCTGGTTTCCTCACCTGCGAGAGGGTATGAGACCAGCCACCCAGACAACTGATGAAACTGTGGGTTTGCATAACCAAAGAATTTCTGCACAAACTGTCAGGGAAGCTCATTTGCGTGCTAGTCGTCCTCACCAGGGTCTTGACCTAGCTGCAGTTTGGTGTAGTAGACTTCAGCGAGCAAATGCTCACTTCCGATGGCCATTGTCATGCTGGAGAAGTGTGCTCTTCACGGATTAATCCCGGTTTCAACTGTATAGGGAAGATGACAGACAACGTGTATGGCATCGTCTGGACTTGCATTTTGCTGACGTCAACATTGTGAACAGAGTGCCCCATGGTGGCGGTGGGGTTATAGTATGGGCAGGCATAAGCTATGGACAACAAACACAGTTTTATCGATGGCAATTTGAATGCACAGAGATACCGTGACGAGTTCCTAAGGCTCATTGTCCTGCCATTCATCCGCCACCATCACCTCATGTTTCAGCATGATAATACACGGCCCCAGAGCTCAAGCATCTGTACACCATCCTGGAAGGTGAAAATGCCCCAGTTCTTCCATGGCCTGCATACTCATCAGACGTGTCACCCATTGAGCATGTTTGGGATGCTCTGGATCGACGTGTACGACAGCGTGTTCCAGTTCCCGCCAATATCCAGCAACAGCTGTTGAAGAGGAGTGTGACAACATTCCACAGGCCACAATCAACAGCCTGATCAACTCTATGCAGAGGAGATGTGTTGCACTGCATGAGGCAAATGGTGGTCACACCAGATACTGATTGATTTTCTGATCCACGCCCCTACCTTTTTTTAAGGTATCTGTGACCAGCCGTTGCATATCTGTATTCCCAGTCATGTGAAATCCATAGATTAGGGCAAAATTTATTTATTTCAATTATTTCAATTTATTTCAATTGACTGATTTCCATATATGAACTGTAACTCAGTAAAATCTTTGAAATTGTTGCATGTTGTGTTTATATTTATATTTATATTGTAGGTCAAAATAATCATATTTTCCCTGCAGTGATCCTAGTCTTTTGTATAATTAACATGAACCCATCTTGTGGAATTGTTTTATTGACTTTATCTCTGCATTATTCACAGAGTACCTGTCAACGTGTGAGTCTCAAAATGGTCACCGTAGGTTAAGGAATCTGCATTGTCGAAGATGGCGTAGCAGTCGGACGTGTGTCCCTTCTTGTCCCATGTAAATAGTATCTTTTTTCGAGGATATTTTTAATCTCACTTTCCACCTATGCTCTAAATATACTTTCCTGCAACCCGCCTCACCCAATGTGGTACAGATCTGCTATTTTTATACGTTATAACTGGAACATCCATCAGAAGCTAGCCAGCTAATTAGCTACTAGCTAGTAGTCACTGTTAGCCTCGGCTAGCGGTCTTCACCTTTAGCTCGGACACCAGCCAGCTTTAGCTCGGTCAATACCTGCCAGTATTCACAGCGCGATATCAACCCAGAGTATATCAGACTGCTTTTCTCCACCACGTCACCGGATTCCTGCCGAAAGCTCTGGGCCATTACACCAGGTCATCGCAGCTAGCTAGCTAGTAGCTACTGCTGGCTAACGCCTCTGTCCCGAAGCAAGCACCAGTCATCCTTGAGCTAGCCTCGAGCTAGGCCCATCTCCCGGTATTGTAGCCCTAATTCGTGGGCTACAATACCTCTTTGCCAATTGGCCTGAACCCTTTATTGCCGACATGGAGCCCCACCGATCCATCACGACTGGTCTGCCGAGGTAATTGTCCGATGTGGTTTCAACAGGCTTTTCCGTCGCGATGTCGCCGAAAACCCATCTGCTATCCCCAGCCCGCTAGCTTTCTGAACACCGTGCCTCCAGCTCGCCTAGCATAGTACTCCCTGACTGACCTATGGTTGCTCATCACTCGGCTACACATGCCTCTCTCTAATGTAAATATGGCTTGTCTTCTGCTGTTTCGGTTAGTTATTACTGTTTTATTTCACTGTAGATCACCTAGTCCAGATCAACATGCTTAGATAGCTCTTTTGTAGCCCCCCCCCCATCCCCCCTCCACATGGGGAGACCTCACCTGGCTTAACTGGTGTCTCCAGAGATGCAAGCTCTCTCATCGTCACTCAATGCCTAGGTTTTCCCCTGCTGTGCTCACATACTACCGTACCCTTGTCTGTACATTATGCCTTGAATCTATTCTACCACGCCCAGAAATCTGCTCCTTTTACTCTCTGTTCCCAATGCACTAGATGACCAGTTCTTATAGTCTTCAGCCGTACCCTTATCCTACTCCTCCTCTGTTCCTCTGGTGATGTAAAGGTTAACTCAGGCCTTGTAGCCCCCAGCTTTTCACCTATTCCCCAGGTGCTCTTGTTTGTTAACTTCTATAACCGTAAAAGCCTTGGTGTCATGCATGTTAACATCAGAAGCATCCTCCCTAAATTTGTTTCATTCACTGCTATAGCACACTCTGCCAATCCTGATGTCCTAGCTGTGTCTGAACCCTGGCTTAGGAAGGCCACCAAAAATTCTGAAATTTCCATCCCCAACTACAACATTTTCCGTCAAGATAGAACTGCCAAATGGGGGCGGAGTTTCAATCTACTGCAGAGATAGCCTGCAGAGTTCTGTTATACTATCCAGGTCTGTGTCCAAACAGTTCGAGCTTCTACTTTTAAAAATCCACCTTTCCAGAAACAAGACTCTCACTGTTGTCGCTTGTTATAGACCCCCCTCAGCCCCCAGCTGTGCCCTGGACACCATATGTGAATATACTCTATCTTCAGAGTTCGTACTGTTTAGGTGACCTAAACTGGGATATGCTCAGCACCCTGGCCGTCCTACAAAATAAGCAAGATGCCCTCAATCTCACACAAATTATCAAGGAACCTACCAGGTACAACCCTAAATCCGTAAACATGGGCACGCTCATAGATATCATCCTGGCCAACTTGCCCTCTAAATACACCTCTGCTGTCTTCAACCAGGTTCTCAGCAATCACTGCCTCATTGCCTGCATCCGTAATGGGCCGTGGTCAAATGACCACCCCTCATGACTGTCCAACGCTCCCTAAAACACTTCAAGCGAGCAGGCCTTTCTAATCGATCTGGCCTGGGTATCCTGGAAGGATATTGACCTCATTACGTCAGTAGAGGATGCCTGATTGTTCTTTAAAATTGCTTTCTTCACCATCTTAAATGAGCATGCCCCATTCAAAAAATGTAGATCAAAGAACAGATTTAGTCCTTGGTTCACTCCAGACCTGACTAACCTTGACCAGCACAAAAACATCCTGTGGCGTATAGCATTAGCATCGAATAGCCCCCGCGATATGCAACTTTAAGTCAGGAACCAATACACACAGTCAGGTAGGAAAGCTAAGGCTAGCTTTTTCAAACAGAAATTTGAAGCACTAATAACAATAAAGTGAAATTTAACATGTCCACATGAGAGACAGTTATATCTCATTCTAAGATCAAAAGGAAGATTTTTCAGGAATCAAGTTTTCAATGTTGGACACATTTTAATGACCTTTCAGTGAGATTTGCTCATTTTGTATCACAAGACAAGCCAACTTGACACAAATGCAGAGCTGCACCCCACTTAGGCTATTTCCTCTTTCTATGTACATTTACTGCCGTCCAGTAATTACGAAATGTACATATCTAAAATGCCCCTGGAACACAGCAGGCTGAGCCTGATCTCTCGCACCCTATGGTACATGCAAAGGAGAAGGCCGTTTTAGGAAATAGCTGCCGGACAAGTCATTATTATACAGCCATGGGCAACAGTCTAATGACAAACCATTATATACCTCCAGACACAGCTGTGGTTCAGCTAAAATCGACCCCGAAGCCCAGAATATGTCTCTAATCAAAGAGGGTGTTATATTGTTTTGCCTCCTGCTACAATCCAGGAAAATTATATTTAATTTATGAATATATAACAATTACATTAAGGTTAGGGTTAGTGTTAGGGTAAAGGTAAAGGTCAGTTTTTTACCACACAATGTCCCGGATTGTGTGGGAAAGTCCTGCATTTTGGTATTTTTGTTGAAAACAATCATATGTTCCGCATTTTATCAAACAATTCAAACTCCACTAGTTCAGAAAAAAAGGTGGATTGTTCTGTATTTCAGACATACATTCCGACTTGTCTCTTGCAGTCATGTTGCACTTATGAAAAAATATATATCATAAGGTTGTGGTGGTGTTAAACACTTCTCAAGTCGTTGTCGAGATCTTCTGTGCAGCGCAACTCAGTTTAATGTTTTTGCTTGATCTGTTTTAAGAGTCAGCTTAGTCCTTATACTCTCTCCTTACAATTCACGTATATTTTAACTGTTTCTATTCATTTCTCCAGGAGTAGTTTTTCATCCACTGCAGTAGGTGGCAGTAAAAACACGACACTTGTGATAACTCTGCACTGGAACGTAAACGAAAGATTGTTACGTAAGGACGCAAATAAAGTTACGTTAGGACGCATGTCGCCTGCTCCAGCAAAATATGTGCAAGAGTTATTGATACAACTACTTGAATATTCATCTCAATACACAGGTACCATCTGGATATATTTAATATAGAGATAATCGTTCCGACAAAACGTATAGCTGGCTTTTTAGTTAACCAAGGAACTGTTAACTTAGCTAACGTTATCAGGCTATATTAGGGTTGCTTGACAACACAGATGGTAACCAAAACAAGCTGAAGAAGACTGCGCTGATCTGCATAAAAAAATTGGTCAATCACAAATCGGGTTGTTGTTAGCCAAGAGAGAGATGGTAGATGACAATAGACGAGGGGACGATGAACGGGGTCCTGGAGCAGCATATCAAATGTTCGTGGTTATGGAGGACCTGCTGGACAAATTGAAGCTTCTGGATTATGAAGAGGAAGTTCTGGAAAAGCACAACATGAAAGCTCTATCCAGGTTGGCAAGTAGCATCTAGCTAGCTATTATTGATGTGCAAAGTTTCCAAAGTGACATTACAGTTCAAACTGCTAGATATGACTGTCAAAATACATTGCAGTCAATTCTGGTAAAAGATTGTCAAGTAATACGTTGTTCCCCCATATAGGCATTACTTTGCATCCAGTGCCTACATGCCATCAAATCCAGGGGAGCAATTCTTCATGTTTACCATAATCGCGTCTTGGCTCATCAATGCAGCAGGGAGACCCTTCGAGCAGCCTCAGGAGTATGACGACCCCAACGCCACTGTGTCCAACATTCTCTCACAGTTGAGAGCTTTTGTAAGCACAACTCAACATACTGTACACGTTGGTGTCCCCATTGTTGTCTACCGTTTTGAATGGCAGACAACAGGGGGATTTGTTTATCAACAACCTGTATCTGTCCTATTTCCATTGCATAATGTATCACATGACATTGCTGTGAAACTGCAAGGACCTTTACTAAGCTAGATGGTCCAACTTTAGTATAAGACATATTTCAGACATTGCATCTTTGATCAAAATATTGCTCTCTCCTGACCCAGGGAGGACTGGTAGACTTTCCTCCCTCCAAACTAAAAGCTGGTTCAGGGGAACATGTTTGCTATGTGCTGGATCGGCTGGCTGAAGAGGCTCTGAAGGAGAGAGTGTTTTCCTGGAGAAGGTAAGTTAATGTCAATGATGTATATAAATTCTGGTTTGCTGATTATTACATTTTTTTAATTTAACCTTTATTTAACTAGGTGAGTCAGTTAAGAACAAATTCTTATTTACAATGACGGCCTACCAAAAGGCAAAAGGCCTCCTGCGGGGACAGGGATTGGGGCTGGCATTAAAAATACAAATATAGGACTAAACACACATCATGACGAGAGATACCACAACACTACATCATGAGACCTAAGACAATAACATGGCAGGAACACAACATGACAACAACATGGCAGCAGCATAACATGGTAGCAGCACAAAACATGGCATAAACATTATTGGGCACAGATAACCGCACAATGGCAAAAAGGTAGAGACAACAATACATCACACGAAGCAGCCACAACTGTCAGTAACATGATTGACTGTTTGAATGAAGAGATTGAGATAAAACTGTCCAGTTTGAGTTTTTGTTGCAGCTCGTTCCAGTCGCTAGCTGCAGCGAACTGAAAAGAGGAGCGGCCCAGGGATGTGTGTGCTTTGGGGACCTTTAACAAAATGTTACTGGCAGAATGGGTGTTGTATGTGCTATGTATTGGCCATTGAGAGGCTTTAAAAACAACAGGTCGGCGATATTGGCACTCCCCGGTAGGCGCAGTCCTCCATAGGAATTAATGTAATTCTACAGTATTTCAATTAAATGTTTCAAGAAAATAATTAAATGTATTTAAGTATTTTTTGTTGTTGTAGTGGGGACAGTAACATTACTAATCTAAAGAAAATAAACTTTAAGAAAGTTTTAATATGTACACTACCGGTCAAAAGTTTTAGAACACCTACTCATTCAAGGGTTTTTCTTTATTTTTAGGATTTTCTACATTGTAGAATAATAGTGAAGACATCAAAACTATGAAATAACACGTGGAATCGTGTAGTAACCAAAAAAGTGTTAAACAAACCAAAATATATTTTATATTTGAGCTTTTTCAAATAGCCACCCTTTGCCTTGATGACCGCTTTATTCACTCTTGGCATTCTCTCAACCAGCATCATGAGGTAGTCACCTGGAATACATTTCATTTAACATGTGTGCCTTCTTAAAAGTTAATTTGTGTAATTTCTTTCCTTAATGCCTTTGAGACAATCCGTTGTATTGTGACAAGGTAGGGGGAGTATACAGAAGATAGCCCTATTTGGTAAAATACCAAGTCCATATTATGGCAAGAACAGCTAAAATAAGCAAAGAGAAACGACAGTCCATCATTACTTTAAGACATGAAGGTCAGTAAATACAGAAGGTTTCAAGAACTTTGAAAGTTTTTTCAAATGCAGTCGCAAAAACCATCAAGTGCTATGATGAAACTGGCTCTCATGAGGACCGCCACATGAATGGAAGACTCAGAGTTACCTCTGCTGCAGAGGATAAGTTCATTAGAGTTACCAGCCTCAGAAATGGCAACCCAAATATAATGCTTCACAAAGTTCAAGTAAAAGAGATATCTAGACATCAACTATTCAGAAGAGACTGCATGAATCAGGCCTTCATGGTCAAATTACCTCAAGAAAACACTACTAAAGGACACCAATAATAAGAAGAGACTTGCTTGGGTCAAGAAACACGAGCAATGGACATTAGATGTATGGAAATCTGTCCTTTGGTCTGGAGTCCAAATTGGAGATTTTTGGTTCTAACCGCCGTGTCTTTGTGAGACGCGGTGTGGGTGAACGGATTATCTCCGCATGTGTATTTCCCACCGTAAATAAGGAGGAGGAGGTGTTATGTGTGGGGGTGCTTTGCTGGTGACACTGTCTGATTTGATTTAGAATTCAAGGCACACTTAACTAGCATGGCTACCACAGCATTCTGCACCGATACGCCATCCCATCTGGTTTGGGCTTAGTGGGACTCATTTGTTTTTCAACAGGACAATGACCCAACATACCTACAGGGAGTATAGAGGCAGTATGACGCTGGTTGAGAGAATGCAAAGAGTGTGCAAAGCTATAGAGGCAAGGTGAAGCTATTTGAAGAATCTCAAATATCAAATATATTTTGATTTGTTTAACACTTTTTTTTAGTTACTACATGATTTTGATGTCTTCACTATTAATCTACAATGTAAAAAAAAAATAAGAAAAACCCTTGAATGAGTAGGTGTTCTAAAACTTAAACCGGTAGTGTATATTTGTATGTAAAGCTAACATATCATTTCAAAAGTATGCATGAATGTATCTGTAGTAGAATACATGTGGCAAAAAACGAATGTAGACATTAATAAATTATATTGCTTCAAAAGTATTTTTTACAATGGTGGGGGAGTGCCAAGGTGGCGGAATGGTGGCTTTAACAGTGCCCCCTATTAGTTATCTAGTTTATACAGTGCATTTGGAAAGTATTCAGACCTCTTTTCCACATTTTCTTACATTACAGCCTTATTCTAAAATGTATGACAAAAAAAGTTATCCATCTACACACAATACCTCATAATGACAAAGAAAAACAGGTTGTTAGATTTTCTTGCAAATATCACATTTACATAATTCATTCAATAATTAATAACAATAATAATTCAGACCCTTTACTCAGTACTTTGTTGAAGCACCTTTGGGAGCCATTACAGCCTCAAGTCTACTTGGGTATGAATTTACAAGCTTGGCACACCTGTATTTGGGGAGTTTCTCCCATTCTTCTCTGCAGATCCTCTCAAGCTCTGTGAGGTTGGATGGGGAGCGTCGCTGCACAGCTATTTTCAGGTCTCTCCAGAGATGTTCGATCGTTTTCAAGTCCGGGCTCTGGCTGGGCCACTCAAGGACATTCAGAGACGTGTTCCAAAGGCACTCCTGCGTTGTGCTGGCTATGTGCATTGGGTCGTTGTCCTATTGGAAGGTGAACCTTCACCCCAGTTTGAGGTCCTGAGCGATCTGGAACAGGTTTTCATCAAGGATCTCTCTGTACTTTGCTCTGTTCATCTTTCCCTGGATCCAGACTTGTTTCCCAGTCCCTGATTATGAATAACATCCCCACAGCATGATGCTGCCACCACCGTGCTTCACTGAAGGGATGGTGCCAGGTTTCCTCCAGACGTGACGCTTGGCATTCAGGCCAAGGAGTTAAATCTTGGTTTCATCAGACCAGAGAATCTTGTTTGTCATGGTCTGAGAGTCCTTTAGGTGCCTTTTGGCAAACTCCAAGCGGGCTGTCATGTGTTTTTTTACTGAGGAGTGCTGCAGAGATGGTTGTCCTTCTGGAAGGCTTTCCCATCTCTTGGTCACTTTCTTGACCTAGGCCCTTCTCCCTCGATTGCTCAGTTAATTGTGTGGCCAGCTCTAGGAAGAGTCTTGGTGGTTCCAAACTTCTTCCATTTAAGAATGATGGAGGCCACTGTGTTCTTGGGGACCTTCAATGCTGCAGAAATGTTTTGTTACCCTTCCCCAGATCTTTTCCTTGACACAATCCTGTCTCAGAGCTCTATGGACAATTCCTTTTGACCTCATGCCTTGGTTTTTGCGCTGACATGCACTGTCAACTGTGGGACCTTATATAGACAGGTGTGTGCCTTTCCAAATCATGCATGTCCACTCAATTGATTTTACCACAGGTGGACTCCAATCAAGTTGTAGAAACATCAAGGGTGATCAATGGAAATACACTGCTCAAAAAAATAAAGGGAACAATTAAGCAACACAATGTAACTCCAAGTCAATCACACGTCTGTGAAATCAAACTGTCCACTTAGGAAGCAACACTGATTGACAAAAATGTCACATGCTGTTGTGCAAATGGAATAGACAACAGGTGGAAATTATAGGCAATTAGCAAGACACCCCCAATAAAGGAGTGGTTCTGCAGGGGGTGACCACAGACCACTTCTCAGTTCCTATGCTTCCTGGCTGATGTTTTGGTCACTTTTGAATGCTGGCGGTGCTTTCACTCTAGTGGTAGCATGAGACGGAGTCTACAACCCACACAAGTGGCTCAGGTAGTGCAGCTCATCCAGGATGGCACATCAATGTGAGCTGTGGCAAGAAGGTTTGCTGTGTCTGTCAGCGTAGTGTCCAGAGCATGGAGGCGCTACCAGGAGACAGGCCAGTACATCAGGAGACGTGGAGGAGGACTTAGGAGGGCAACAACACAGCAGCAGGACCGCTACCTCCGCCTTTGGAGGAGCACTGCCAGAGCCCTGCAAAATGACCTCCAGCAGGCCACAAATGTGCATGTGTCTGCTCAAACGGTCAGAAACAGACTCCATGGGGGTGGTATGAGGGCCCGACGTCCACAGATGGGGGTTGTGCTTACAGCCCAACACCGTGCAGGACGTTTGGCATTTGCCAGAGAACAACAAAGATTGGAAAATTCGCCACTGGCGCCCTGTGCTCTTCACAGATGAAAGCAGGTTGACACTGAGCACATGTGACAGACGTGACAGAGTCTGGAGACGCTGTGGAGAACGTTCTGCTGCCTGCAACATCCTCCAGCATGACCGGTTTGGCTTTGGGTCAGTCATGGTGTGGGGTTGCATTTCTTTGGGGGGCCGCACAGCCCTCCATGTGCTCGCCAGAGGTAGCCTGACTGCCATTAGGTACCGAGATGAGATCCTCAGACCCCTTGTGAGACCATATGCTGGTGCGGTTGGCCCTGGGTTCCTCCTAATGCAAGACAATGCTAGACCACATGTAGCTGGAGTGTGTCAGCAGTTCCTGCAAGAGGAAGGCATTGAGGCTATGGACTGGCCCACCCGTTCTCCAAACCTGAATCCAATTGAGCACATCTGGGACATCATGTCTTGCTCCATCCACCAACGCCACGTTGCACCACAGACTGTCCAGGAGTTGACGGATGCTTTAGTCCAGGTCTGGGAGGAGATCCCTCAGGAGACCATCCGCCACCTCAACAGGAGCATGCCGAGGCGTTGTAGTGAGGTCATACAGGCACGTGGAGGCCACACACACACTACTGAGCCTCATTTTGACTTGTTTTAAGGACATTACATCAAAGTTGGATCAGCCTGTAGTGTGACTCCAAATCCAGACCTCCATGGGTTGATACATTTGATTTCCATTGATAATTTTTGTGTGATTTTGTTGTCAGCACATTCAACTATGTAAAGAAAAAAGTATTTAATAAAAATATTTCATTCATTCAGATCTAGGATGTGTTATTTTAGTGTTCCCTTTAGTTTTTTGAGCAGTGTAGTATGCACCTGAGCTCAATTTTGAGGCTCATAGCAAAGGGTCTGAATATTTATGTAAATAAGGTATTTCAGTTTTTTTTTTTATATAAATGTGTAAAAATGTTTAACATGTTTTTGCTTTGTCATTTATAGGGTATTGTGTGTAGATTGACGAGGAAAAATGCCTATAATGCTCACTGTCCAATCACAAAAGCAGCACTTTCACCTAATTTACATATGCTGGTGATGCCTGTGATGTGTTCTGTGAGTTATTTTGACAAGTAAATTAATACTATTTAATCCTTCCATCTGAGGACCAAAAAACAATATACTTTCATCAGTGCAAAAACATTGGTTGGTTGCTATGTCTATCAAAAATGGTTGCTATGCAGGCTGGCTAAAGTCTTCTCACTTAGCCAACTAAAACTACAAACTCTACAGCTGGAAATGCAGCAAACACTCCATTTTCCTCTGTTTTCATAGCTTTTCTATTGACATTTAATTGCATATATCCATGATAATAATAGTGTTGCATGATTTTTCCTGAATCAGAAAAGTTGATGTCTCTTTTGTTCATAGCATTCTCTGTACAGGGGTGAGATCGAATTTCAAAAGTGAAATATTGTTTCCGATGTCGGACAGGCAGAAGGCAAGGTTTATTCAAACCATCACTGTTGGAAATCAAATGCTAGGCTAGAAGCATGAGGAAATAATGTGTTAATAAATGTGTTATTGTTTATAGCATTGGTCACGAATCAGAGATAAAATGTTGGTTACATGTTGTGTTTGTCTGTTAGCCCAGGGTTTTGGAATAGAAGTGTGAATCCTTAGCCCAGGGCTAAAGCTTAACCCAGGGTTACCAAATGCTTGTGTGAACACAAGCTGTTAGCCCAGGGCCAGTCTAGCCTGGGGCTAAGAACAATGTCAGTGTGAAAAGGCCTTTTACTAGCTATGGAAACATTACTCCACCAATGTCATCGTATTTTGAAGCTATAATTTAGGCTAAATGGTCATTAGCCCCTGTTAAGATTGACTGGGCACATCTTGCTCTGTGGTGCTTTCAAGACAACTGGGAACCCTGGGGGGGGGAATGAGGTCAAATCACAACATCAGTGATATTCAGGTCGGACAGTTGGAGCTCTAGGGGGTGAATGAGGTAAAATCACAACATCAGTGATATTCAGGTCGGACAGTTGGAGCTCTAGGGGGGGATGAGGTCAAATCACAACATCAGTGATATTCAGGTCGGACAGTTGGAGCTCTAGGGGGATGAGGTCAAATCACAACATCAGTGATATTCAGGTCGGACAGTTGGAGCTCTAGGGGGATGAGGTCAAATCACAACATCAGTGATATTCAGGTCGGACAGTTGGAGCTCTAGGGGGGATGAGGTCAAATCACAACATCAGTGATATTCAGGTCGGACAGTTGGAGCTCTAGGGGGGAATGAGATCAAATCACAACATCAGTGATATTCAGGTCGGACAGTTTGAGCTCTAGGGGGAAATGAGGTCAAATCACAACATCAGTGATATTCAGGTCGGACAGTTGGAGCTCTAGGGGGGATGAGGTCAAATCACAACATCAGTGATATTCAGGTCGGACAGTTGGAGCTCTAGGGGGGGTGAGGTCAAATCACAACATCAGTGGGGGACAGTTGGATGAGGTCAAATCACAACATCAGTGATATTCAGGTCGGACAGTTGGAGCTCTAGGGGGGATGAGGTCAAATCACAACATCAGTGATATTCAGGTCGGACAGTTGGAGCTCTAGGGGGATGAGGTCAAATCACAACATCAGTGATATTCAGGTCGGACAGTTGGAGCTCTAGGGGGGATCACAACATCAGATATTCAGGTCAAATGAGGTCACACAACATCAGTGATATTCAGGTCAGACAGTTGGAGCTCTAGCGGGGGGGGATGAGGTCAAATCACAACATCAGTGATATTCAGGTCGGACAGTTGGAGCTCTAGGGGGGGATGAGGTCAAATCACAACATCAGTGATATTCAGGTCGGACAGTTGGAGCTCTAGGGGGGATGAGGTCAAATCACAACATCAGTGATATTCAGGTCGGACAGTTGGAGCTCTAGAAAGATGCCCGAGTTCCCGACTTGGAATTCCAAGTTGTATGACCATTCAAAACTATTTTTCCCAGTCTGAGATCGTTAGTCGGATATCGTTTTATTCACAGTTCAAGGTTGTCTTGAACATACTGAAGTCGGAAGTTTGAGATTTCCAAGTTCCCAGTTGTTTTCAATGCAACATTAGTATGGCTGAGAGCCTCTTGAGAACATTTATAACAATGGTGTGATGTCACTTAGGTGCAACCAATGATAAAGTTGAACATAGCTGGCCTAGTGCAATCCCTATTCTCCTGTCTTTTCCCAGACCAAACTACCCTACAGAGGAGATGGAAGAAGAGTCTGTGATGGAGGATGATGCAGAGCTGACTCTCAGTAAAGTGGAAGAGGAGATGACAGTGGGTATCCCCATTGAAGTGTCTCCTGGTGATAGGCCTATTTGTATATATTGTACTCGTCACTTTTTAAAATATGTCTATTTAAAAATCTATCCCTTAATAAAGGAGGAACCAGACGACTGTGAGGAAGAGAACGTCATGGATCTAGAGGCACTTAAATCAAGGACCAATCAAAGTGTGAGTTGCTGTTGCTGTAATGTTATGCTAATAGCTGGATACGAACAATGAACTGTAATGGTGTACATATTTACTGTTCTGTTTGTAGATTGTGGATACTTTGTTACTACACATACAGTAGATGTGCTGCTGTATTGTCTTTTTCATGTGTGGTTAATGTAGGCTACTTCTGATTTCAAGTCCGGTTTTCATTTCTATGCAGTTCCCTGTCTGTAGATGTAGAAAGGCTAGTCACCAGTGGACTCAAACAAATATAATACATCTTTTTTTTTTTTTAGCTCTTGCTCATTCCCTCATAGTGTACATACTATCATTCCTAACGCTAACTCCTTCCCTCTCGCAGGAGGCCAGACTATCTTCAAAGCCAGACAATATACTGGAATCAAACATGGACGCTGCCGAGTGGAATCTAGAGGTCGAGCGGGTTCTCCCACAACTGAAGGTCACAATCAGAACAGACCACAAGGTAAAGATTGCTACAGCTGTCAATTCTGGCATTGCTCTCTCAAAATCAATGCAGGGTCGAGCAATCGCCTAAAACATGAGTGTTTGTAACAAGACTATGTCCACTACTAGGACTGGAGGATCCACGTGGACCAAATGCATCAGCACAAAGACGGGATCAAATCATCTCTCAAGGAGGCCAAGGTGGACTTTAGTCCTTTACAGTTGGACTCAGTTTTCTCTGTCTAAGTTACATCACTTTGATACCATCTAGACTAAACTACTGTTTAGTCTAAATTAAACTACAGTGCGTGGAAATAAGATGACGTTGCTAAAGTAGTAAAATATTTAGTAGGAAACAATTTTGCCAGCAATATCATGTCATCTAATTTACTTTAGACATATGGATGGCAATGTTGTTATTAGCTAGCAAAATTCATAGAAATAGCTGGAAATGCTAACGTTAGCTAGCTCAAATCTGGTGGTTTACCCTCAATCTTAGCTAGCTAGCTAACGTTATACTGCATTTAAAGTCAATCTGATGACATCAAAATGTTTTCCCACTAATTATTTGACTCCTTTAGAATATCATTGTATTTCCAAGCCACTGCAATGCGCTTTTGATGATCCTTATCAGCGCTCATTGACGATGCATTGAATAGAATGCTTAGTCGGGCATTAGTCCATAAAGAATGTTCAAAACGATATTGTGACAAAACATGCAACCCATGAATAAGCTACTTTATCTGAGTCTCTGTCTGACAAGACTAGCACCTATCACACAGCCAACCTTGTCATTCTATTACCTTAAAATGAGTATGTTAGTAATGTATTATAGAGCGAAAGCTGCTATGTGTACCTATATGGTAGGGCTACCTAGACAAGCTGCAGGAGGAGATCGGTAAGACACTGGAGAAGGTGGGCAGCAGAGAGAAATACATCAACAACCAGCTGGAACACCTTATCCAGGACTACCGCAGCGCCCAGTCCAAACTCAGCGAGGTAAGCATCCATACAGTGGTGTAAAGTACTTAAGTAAAAATTATTTAAAGTACTACTTAAGTAGTTTTGGGGGGTATCTGTACTTTACTTCACTATTTACAGTACCAGTCAAAAGTTTGGAGACACCTACTCATCCAAGGGTTGTTTTTTATTTGTACTATTTTCTACATTGTAGAATCATAGGGAAGATATCAAAACTATGAAATAACACATATGGAATCATGTAGTAACCATATATTTTATATTTGAGATTCTTCAAAGTAGCCACGCTTTTGGGTTGAGGTCGGGTGATTGTGTAGGCCAGGGAAACTGATGCAGCACTCCATCACTCCTTCTTGGTCAAATAGTCCTTACACAGCCTGAAGGTGTGTTGGGTCATTGTCCTGTTGAAAAACAAATGATAGTCCCAATAAGCTCAAACCAGATAGAATGGCGTATCGCTGCAGAATGCTGTGGTAGCCATGCTGGTTAAGTGAGCCTTGAATTCTAAATAAATCACAGACAGTGTCACCAACAAAGCACCCCCACACCATAACACCTCCTCCTCCATGCTTCACAGTGGGAAATACACATGCGGAGATCATCCGTTCACCTACTCTGTGTCTGACAAAGACACGGGCGGTTGGAACCAAAAATCTCAAATTTAGACTCATCATCCACCGGTCTAATGTCCATTGCTCGTGACTCTTAGCCCAAGCAAGTCTCTTCTTCTTGGTGTCCTTTAGTAGTGTTTTTTTTTTCATCAATTCGACCATGAAGGCCTGATTCACTCAGTCTCCTCTAAACAGTTGATGTTGATGTGTCTGTTACTTGAACTCTGTGAAGCATTTATTTGGGCTGCAATTTCTGAGGCTGGTAAATCTGATGAACTTATCCTATGCAGCAGAGGTAACCCTGGGTCTTCCTTTCCTGTGGCGGTCCTCATGAGAGCCAGTTTCATCATAGCGCTTGATGATTGGTTGGTTACTTTGATGAATCTGAAATATAAAATATATTTTGGTTTGTTTAACACTTTTTTGGTCACTACATGATTCCATATGTGTTATTTCATAGTTTGGATGTCTTCACTATTATTTTACAATGTAGAAAATAGTAAAAATAAAGAAAAACCATTGAATGAGTACGTGTGTCCAAACTATTGACTAGTACTGTATATTTTGACAACTTTTTACTCCATACAGTTTCCCTGACAGCCAAAATTACTTGTTACATTTTGAATGTCTTAGCAGGACTGGATTGTGGTCAAATTCATGCAACTATCAAGAGAACATGTGGTCATCCCTACTGCCTCTGGCAGACTCACTAAACACAAATGCATCTTTTGTTAATAATATTTTAGTGTTAGAGTGTGCCCCTGGCGATCCAATACATTTTAAAAGCAAGAAAATATGCTGTCTGCTTTGCCCCTTTACCCCTACCTACATGTACAGTGCGTTAGGAAAGTATTCAGACCCCTTCACCTTTTCCATATTTTGTTACTTTAGTCTTATTGTTAAATGGATTAAATAAATAGAAATCCTCAGCAATCTACACACAATACCCCATAATGACAAATCGAAAACCGATTTTTATACATTTTAGAAAATGTATTAAAAACACAAAAGAGATACCTTATTTAAATAAGTATTCAGACCCTTTGCTATGAGACTAAATTGAGCTCAGGTGCACCCTGTTTCTTTGAGATGTTTCTACAACTTGGAGTCCACCTGTGGTAAATTCAATTGATCAGACATGATTTGGAAAGGCACACGTGACAGAGAGCAATGTGAGTGAGAGAAGCGAGAAGGGCACAGCGAGAAGGGCACAACGCAGCACTCCGTAGCCGCGAAAAGCATGAATGGGATGCCGCCGTGAAATTCGAGGCATTATCAAGTGCTTGTCAAATTGTGAATGAGACGCTATTGGAGTGTGTACAGCCTGCGCAAAAAAAACTAAGCAGAGCTCATGCCTTTTCAAGTGACTTTTTTCAAACCATCTTTAGAGTCTCATCATGCAGCCTTACAATGTATTAAACACCAAAACATATAGCCCAACGTTTGTAGAACAACTAAATGAATAACTCTAAGGATATAGGAGTACCTATTTCTTTATTGACCACTCAACACAAAATAGCAGCATGTGTGCACTCCCTCAAAACTCCCTCGTTTAGAGAAAATATTTATATTTTATTCAGCTTTGTTCAGTTGTTTCCTTCATACTATAAAATAATGCCACGGCATTATAAGCAAATCTTATTTTCTAAATGAACAAGTGTAGCCGTCAGCCATTTGGCATAGCCACACCAGGACCTAACATAAGGACAACACAGAGTTTGATATTTTCTTCTGAAATAGACCAAATGTTCTCAAATATCATGCTTCTTTAGACCTGTCTAAAATAATAATGGATTTATTGTGAAGGTGTAGGCTATATTACATGAACTTATTAGACTTTTTAAATGGCTTGTAGGCTGTGTGTGGAAGCCAGGAGATGCTAAATGTGTTTATGTTAATTAACGGTCATTTACCGTGAGACCGACAGTTATTTGCTTGACAATCACCGGCTGACAAAATTTCATGACCGCCACAGCCCTAGTCATAACCATGGTATATGGTCTGATATGCCACTGCTTTCAGCCAATCAGCATTCAGGGCTCGAACCACCCGGTTTATAAAATACAAATCCAATACCAGTATACAGTATTTTGTTGCTATGGTATGTGTTAGTCAGCAATGCAGAGGCACAACTAATTGGCTTATTTGGGGTGGGGGGGACAAGCATACAGACATGTTGACCTTTTTGTATTCCAAGGCAAGGGAGTGCTACCAGCAGGGAAGTGGTGGAGTTACAGAGAGGACCAGAGTTCTGGCTGAGGTCAGTGACCACATCACCCACAGTAAACCACAGTATGCAGGTCATTCTCGTACCATGTTCTCATAACCCTAGCCAATCATTATCATAACATTCACGCTATTCTAAAAATAATATTCTCATTCACATTACGGTCATGTGGTTTTTGGACCTGTCATTCTTTCCCAATTTGTTCACGTAATTATTTTTTCCATTGCTCCTGATAATTTGACACCAACATCATGATATAGTCCT
Organism: Oncorhynchus nerka; assembly: GCF_034236695.1. Lineage (NCBI taxonomy): Eukaryota > Metazoa > Chordata > Actinopteri > Salmoniformes > Salmonidae > Oncorhynchus > Oncorhynchus nerka. The sequence continues at coordinate 10,100,722 of NC_088424.1, read as the reverse complement.
AAATGGCCAAATATGTTATATTACCCATCTCTTATCCTCTGTAAATACACTCATTTGCACGTCACGTCAATGATATCATGTTACCGTGTGGGACTGTGGGTCGGAGTGGGCGCCCTGAGCGGCCCCATGTTGCCCATGTTGCCTATACCTTTATATAAAAATGTATATATATTTTTTGTACGTTGTTTGCAAACTGATATGTGGCACGTATTAATGCCAAAATAACATGCAAACTATCTCTTATCCTCTGTAGATACTATCTAGTGCCATAGATGACAGATGAGTTTTGATGTCAACTATCTCAGTGCTGTCTCATTCTAACCTAGATCACAGAGGAGTTGGAGAAGGTGAAGCAGGAGATGGAGGAGAAGGGCAGCAGTATGTCTGATGGAGGTGAGTCTGTAAATGAAAACATACCAGACTGGGGAATCTACACAGCACTATAGCTTTAAGCCTTTTCCACTGCAAGCTGGACAAAATAGTGAATATGACGCAGTTCCCACACTAAAAAGTCAGAGGGGACGTCACATCCTATTGTGTTACATACGTCATTAGGCTGAGCACCTTGCTGTGGCCTGGCCTCCGGCACACGTCTACGGTGTCGGTATATGTTAGAATCTGGCCTACTGCCCTTTGACACCGCCTCTCTTTACCTTTCCCCGCTGTCATCCTCTGTCATTCAGTACAATCGGAAAGTACCTCAAATGTATACTTTTTTTTAATTGGGCACTTTGCAAACCCATGCATTTTCTGGGGTCTTGATGGGTGAAGCAACAGTTCTTGATTTAAAATGTATATAGTGACAGTTCTCTTATCATTGAATCTATTGAAGAAAGGTTATGAAATCAAGTTGTTAGATCGTTAAAAACGTGATTTATTTTGGAATGTATTCCTGTGTAATGATCGTGACAAATTGTTTTTGAAAATGTTTGATATTATTACTTTTCTTACCCTTTGAGCTTTTTGAATTACAGCCCCGGTGGTGAAAATCAAGCAGAGTCTGACCAAGCTCAAGCAGGAGATTGTTCAGATGGACATTCGGATTGGAGTGGTAGAGCACACACTACTGCAGGCCAAGCTAAAGGAGAAGTCCAACATGACTCGAGACATGCACGCCACCAATATCCCAGAGCCTGCCATCGGCGCATACTGAGATATACACAGTATGGCATTATCTATCATTAGCTTACTGAACTTTATATAGCGATACATTATGCCTGTGCAATGCTATTATTTACATGGTATGGCACCTGCTATGAGAAGGCAAGCAGTGGGTTACATCCTGACTACAGCCAATATACCAAAAGTCCTTAAATTATTCTAAACGGTCTGTTTAAGCAGACACATAGAGAGACATCTGTATTGTTCTGACTTCAACTGTCATATGTTTCATATCATATTTGATTGCATTCGAAGGCTTTGTTGGCGTGGTTGAATTAATGTATTTACATACATTGGAATGATAAAATACAGGTTTGAATGCCCATATGTTTTACATGCAGGGTTAAGTTTGCTAATTGCCATATTTGTAATGGAGATAATTAAACTGATATTTTTTTTTACAAATAAGAAGTTGTATAATATTACTGATGTGGATTTGATGGGGACATTTATTTTGACTTTTTGATCTGGTAAGGCTCATGAAATGTCTGGAAAGGTGAAATTAAACATGCATCCAGCCATTTGTAACGAAAATAATTGTACCATATAGAAAAGTGGAAATACTTACAAAGTCGGCTGAGATTGATTGCCAGCAATGTTTGCTATGTCAGGGTACATGATGAAACATTAATATAAAAATCCAAAAGTAACTTTGGAATTCATAACTTTTAAGCAGGTTCATTCAGAGGGGTAGGGTTAAATGCGGAAGACACAACCTGTTAGGGCCTACATAAAGCTGTCCCAACACGTTACCACTGCTACACCTGGCTATCAGCAGAGCCTTGTCTGGCAACGAAACAGTTCATTCAGCCTCACTTACTGCCTTTAAAAAAACATAGCTGATATGGCAGACTTGCTTAAACAAATGTGGTTTCTACTGACAATTGAGATGTACGAGCTATGGCATAAGGAAGCGACAAGCGGATAAGAGGCAATCCGCAATTTCGATTAAGACAATGAGCGAGCTAGGACAGACATAGTATAGCTATTTGTTCAGCACTTTTGAAATGTACAGCGACAGAATTCAGAACATGGGCCATCTTACAGTGTTCTCCCTGTACACCAAGTCAGAACCGTAGGATAAATAAAGGGGATGTATAATCGGACAAAGAATGCTTTTACAATTTTCAATGATTACGTTTCTCAAAAACAGTTTATAGGCTACATGTGCACCACCAAGTCAGAACAGTAGGCTAAATTAAGAGGTGAAAATTGAAAAAATTATTAGGGTGATGCACATGGGCTACTAACAGCTTAATACACAACATACACATATTACTTTCTTAGCTACAGTATACATATCTCCCTGGCATATTACATAATTTATGCAGCAGCATACAAGACATTTTTGGACTGTGCTCACTTGAACAGGAAGGGGGCGCTGCGGTCCTTCGTGGGGAAATTTTGTCATCAAAGTCTGGCATTCTCTGGATTTACTGGGAACTCCAACAAAAAAAGTTGAATCATGATGACTTCATTGATCTTCAGGTCGTAGCTCTAGAAAGAGGCCCAAGTTCCTGATTTACAATTCCAAGTTGGATGAAAGTTCAAAACGTTTTTTCCCAGTCGTAGCTCATTTTTTCCAGAGTTCCCAGTTGTCTTGAACTCACAAAAGTCAGATTTTGCAGTTCCGATTTAACAGTTGTTTTGAGCGCGGCACAAATCATGTTTCATTGACGGCATGGCCAACTTCAATGTATAGCTAATATGATTGCTTTGCAAACCACTCATTGTGGAATTTGCGATTTCCAACTTGTTGTGTAATGTTTATGTCCAATGGCTGATGAGCACCGATATGTTTTATCTATAATTTATTTTAATTATTTATCTTCATATGACAAGGTTTGAAAAGGATTTGCCAGTAGATTGTTGAGTTGATTCATGATGATGACTGCTAGCTAAAATTTTGGAAGTATGATGTTGACATGATCAGTCCAATCAAAGCTACTGTAGATATAACGTGATTTGATTCCATTTGATCTGTGTCAAATAACCCGGAGCCTTCTATGAGGGGCACTTCTAATTTAACTCTAAGGCAGCACCCAAGGGGCTAGAATTTTAGAGCTCTCCCTATAGAATTGGAGGTGACGTAGTGTTCCCATGAGTGACAGAACACTCAGCCAATCACAGCGCAATGCTCCTATTTTCTGCTGGCCTGCCCCACCACCACAGAAAGCACTGAGCTGGCTGAAACACCTGCATTTTAACACCATTCTGCACTAACTGTCATTTTTATTCAGACATTCGGAACAACAGAAATAAATAATCACAACATTTAAAACTATATAAATGTAAAAAATAAATACAAAAATAAGACTCCTAAATATCAAAAAGTAACAAAGACAAATAGAAACAAATTTGTGTTGATTTGGCACTCGAGCATCAATACATTACCCATCCCCCAACACTGTCAACCAAGAGTCACGACTAAAACCATTTACGTTGGTTGTGTGCAGACTGGTTTTATATTATTCTTAACGATTTTGCACAAACCAGAACAAAATGCCACAATATGTCTTTGAAACTATATATTCACAGTATTATGAATGAATTTTGTGACATTTTACTAATTGCTAGTACTGTACAAAGTTAGAGGTGTGCTATTTGATAGATTCCCCCTCTCCCCCTACCTCGGGCTTCCAGTGGGGAGACCTGAGGTCAACCTACCCCCGCCTCGCTCCTCATCTCGTACTTCTGAGTGGGAGACCTTCCCAGGCAGTAGCCTGCCTAGCTCACAAACTAGAATCAGGGCGCCCACCCTGACAAGGTTAACTGACCCACAGTCCCACACATTGACATGATATCATTAACGTGATGTGCAAATGAGTGATAGAAAACCGATCTCACAAATGTCACCATTACGATTTTTTTGTGCAGGCGCCCTGGAAATCGGAGTGGTGACATTTGCGCGATTGGTTTTCTATCACTCATTTGCATTAATGGTCAATTACCGTGAGACCGACAGTTATTTGCTTGACAATCACCGGCTGACAAAATTTCATGACCGCCACAGCCCTAGTCATAACCATGGTATATGGTCTGATATGACACTGCTTTCAGACAATCAGCATTCAAGGCTCGAACCACCCGGTTTATAAAATAGAAATCCAATACCAGTATACAGTATTTTGTTGCTATGGTATGTGTTAGTCAGCAATGCAGAGGCACAACTAATTGGCTTATTTGGGGTGGGGGGGACAAGCATACAGACATGTTGACCTTTTTGTATTCCAAGGCAAGGGAGTGCTACCAGCAGGGAAGTGGTGGAGTTACAGAGAGGACCAGAGTTCTGGCTGAGGTCAGTGACCACATCACCCACAGTAAACCACAGTATGCAGGTCATTCTCGTACCATGTTCTCATAACCCTAGCCAATCATTATCATAACATTCACACTATTCTAAAAATAATATTCTCATTCACATTACGGGCATGTGGTTTTTGGACCTGTCATTCTTTCCCAATTTGTTCAGGTAATTATTTTTTCCATTGCTCCTGATAATTTGACACCAACATCATGATATAGTCCTAAATGTCCATAGATTATATATTACCTAACTCTTATCCTCTGTAAATACGCTAATTTGCACGTCACGTCAATGTGGGTCAATTAACCTTGTCAGAGTGGGCGCCCTGGGCGGCTGCCCATGTTGCCTATACCTAAATCCGCCACAGCAAATTATATATATTTTTTACATTGTTTGAAAACTGATGTGGCACGTGTTAATGCCAAAATAACATGCAAAAAATGATATATATAATAATTAGTTTGCCTCATCTTGGGCAAATGTAGTGGGCGCTCATGGTGGGTGTCTTTTAGGTTCCAGTTGTTGTAGCTAGTCAGCTTTCAGTGGACACCCCTGTGCGTGTCTTTCAGAACTCCTCCTAAAACCCCACCTGTTTTCTTGCTGGGGAACATAACAAAATGGGGGCTCGTCCGGGATGTTGTTTCCCATGGTAGTCGCTCTAGTCACCTACTCTGAAGCTGCTGGGCCCAGATATTTGAGTGTTGAAAATACACTTTTATCGTAGAGTTTCTGTCACTGACATCCACCTTGAGGTGGTTTAACATTGGGGGAATCATTTTGAAAATTGCAAAAACATTAGATTAAAGCCATGGACTTTAATTTGGAAGAATTTGTAGGAATCCCTGCATGGGAGATGCTCGATAAATGTACAAAGGCGAATCTGCTCGTAGTTGCAAAGCATTATGACATCAAGGTGGCATCTGGCGATCCAAAAGCAGTAGTCAAAGAGTTGATCGGTACTACTTTGGTGGAGGAGGAAATCCTTCTGGAGATGGAGGTTGATGAAAAGGGTCCCCCGGGTAGTAGGGTGAGTCCTGTAGACGCACAACTGCGCCAGTTAGAACTAAAGGCAAAATTGGAGCAACAGAAATTAGAGCTCGTGCACAGGGAGAGAGAACGTGATGAGAGATTGGAGCAACAGAAATTAGAGCTCGAGCACAGGGAGAGAGAACGTGATGAGAGATTGGAGCAACAGAAATTAGAGCTCGAGCACAGGGAGAGAGAACGTGATGAGAGATTGGAGCAACAGAAATTAGAGCTCGAGCACAGGGAGAGAGAACGTGATGAGAGATTGGAGCAACAGAAATTAGAGCTCGAGCACAGGGAGAGAGAACGTGATGAGAGATTGGAGCAACAGAAATTAGAGCTCGAGCACAGGGAGAGAGAACGTGATGAGAGATTGGAGCAACAGAAATTAGAGCTCGAGCACAGGGAGAGAGAACGTGATGAGAGATTGGAGCAACAAAAGTTAGAGCTCGAGCACAGGGAGAGAGAACGTGATGAGAGATTGGAGCAACATAAACTGGAGCAACAGAAAGCTTGAGCACAAGGAAAGGGAACAGGAATGTGAGCCTCCCATTCGATGAAGAGAGATATATCTGGAAGCACTCTGAATCCAGTCAGTCCATCCTGCACCCTCAACCGAGTTCGATCTTGCTCGAAGCACCTTTCAATGAAAAAGGGGTGGAGGTACTGTATATTTTACTCTGTTTGAGCGGATTGCCACATCCCTAAAATGGCCACGAGATAGTTGGTCACTGCTCCTCCAAAGTATTCTGGTGGGAAAAGCTCAGAGTGTACACTGCTTTATCTCTTGACCAGAGCTCAAATTATGACTGTTAAAACTTACAAGTTGTTCCCAGAGACATACAGACAGCAGTTTAGTCAATTATAAAAGAATCACAAAGTCATGTTGAGTTCGCAAGGGAACAAGCATGTCTTTTTGATCTGTGCTATGGTTCTCAAGAGGTCAAGGACCTTGAGGATTTAAAGACTTGCTTTCACAAATTAATTGCGACCTACATTGATGAGCACAAGGATCTCACTCTTGAAAGCTGCAGTTCTTGCAGATGAGTTTGTGTTGACACATAAAACTATCTTCACAGTAGTTATCCTTACGCAAAAAGCAATCCAGAAAGGTCACCTCCTTCTGTGAGGTTTCAGTCCATTTCTACAGTGCCCAAAGATAAAGATCGGGAGAACTGTTTTTTCGTATCCACCAGTTTGTCATTACTGCTGTGAAAAAGGACAACTCTTTCAGTGTCCTAAGTTGAAACAGAAACATTTGAGAGAGAAAAATCTGTTTCTTCTTGTGGGAGCACTCCAGCCTATTAAATCTCTGTTTGGGACTGGTGTATCTCCTAAACAAGAGTTTTGGATCAGATGTGTATGAAGCCTTTGTGTATGTTCCCAGCGTGTACACCTGCTATGTCTAAGAAGGTTGCTGGGAGCAAGTCTATTGTTGAGGATGTCAGCGATCCTACCATGGTCGATCTGAGGTTGGCTCACGATGGTGGTATAGCAGGCCATCTTGGGGTCAACAAGAAGCATGACCATATCTTGATGAACATCTTCTGGCCTGGTCGGAAACAGGATGTTGTGGCTTACTGTATAATTTTTCGCGTTTGCCAGCGGATGGGTAAACCGAACCAATCTGTACTGGTTGCACCTTTTCCTGCTTTTGACTAACCTTTCAGCAGGGTTCTGGTGGACTGTTTTGGTCCTTTGCCCAAAGCCAAGAGTGGTAACCAGTTTCTCTTAATCATAATGTGTGCTACCACTCGTTTCCCTGAGTCCATTCCACTGAGGAAAATCACGGGTCCCAGTATTGTTAAGGTACTGGTGAAATAATTTTCAACGTTTGGACTTTCGCAGGTAGTGCAGTCGAACCAAGGATCAAATTTCATGTTAAAGGTCTTCCAGCAAGTGCTACAACAGTTGGGTGTAACCCATTGCCCCTCTAGTGCCTTCCACCCAGAGTTTCTGTGTGCCACTGCCTGTAACACTTTATCAGAAGCACTTGATCAATGACGTCTGAAGCTTCGTTTCGTCAAACAAGCGCCTGATGGGTTTAGTATTGTTTTGGTAGGAGACAAAAAAGCTCTGCTACGCACGCGGTACAGGGTGTGGTACATCATCTATAATAATTTGGCTGCGCTAAATAATTTTGACCAGCAGGTGCCACTGTGTTGATCAAAGTCTTGAGTAATGAATCTATATTTTCAACACAGTTGGCTGGAAAACCTCAATGCTTCCATCACTAGTTTAAACTCAAGGTGCTCCAGGTGTGCATATTTTTGTTCTTTACTCTCTTTATTAGTGATGGTACGATTGATTCTGGAGCTCTGATACAGTTTTCAAAGCTCTACTGATCCTACACAATGTACCGATGCTTGTTTCAAAGTAACATCACGTGATCAATTACGTCTGAAGCTTCGTTTGATGACTCGGTTGCACAATGCAGAGTAAAGTATAAGCTTCTGTCTTAAGCAGCCTAAATAATACCATTGTTTCCATTTTTGACAGCAAAAAAAGGGAAGCATGGTGGACGGTGCGAACCTGCAATGATAACTGATTGTAGGCTATGAAGCCTTGCAACAAACCACTGCGCCATGGAGGATTGATGAAAAGTGTGGAAAAAACATATATAGCAACATCTAACGCTGCATGTTATTCCTGTCCAGCAGATGTCACTATTGTGCATTGTGTTAAAAGCTCAGCGTAATGAACTGTTTTTCAGCACAATTTGGTGAAATCCCAAAGGCTTCGGTTTCCCATCACTACTCTTCCTTCACACTTCATCTTCATCAGATATGGAGTCCTTTTTGCTAAATAATATTTGATAGCCTATAGTTCTATTCTATTATAATGATGTAGGTTACAAATCTGTTATCTAATTTGTTGAATAATGAAATTCAAGTCAGTGGCTGTGTCCGAATTCCCATACTTGAGTCCTAAACAGTAGGCCGTTAAAGTATGCGAAAAAATGAAGTTTAATAGTCTTGTTAATCAGGCCTTTTGATTAGAACATCGGGATCATTTTAGTTTTGTAGGCTATTTAATTATTTAATTTATGGATCAAGCCATAGCAGTCATTCTGATCTCGTTCCCAATGATCAGTGCTTTGGTTTATTACACTGAACAAAATATAAACACAACATGTAAAGTGTTTGTTTCATGTTTCATGAGCTGAAATAAAATATCCCAGAAGATTTCCATACGCACAAAAAGCTTATTTCTCTCAAATGTTGTGCACAATTTTTTTTTTTTTCATCCCTGTTGGTCAGCATTTCTTCTTTGCCAAGATAATCCATCCACCTGACAGTTGTGGCATATCAAGAAGCTGATTAAACAGCATGATCATTACACAGGTGCACCTTGTGATGTGGACAATAAAAGGCCACTCTAAAATGTGCAGTTTTGTCACACAACACAATGCCACAGATGTAAGTTTTGAGGTAGCATGCAATTTGCATGTTGACTGCAGGAATGTCCACCAGAGCTGTTACCAGAGAATTTAATTGTTGAATTGATCATTTCTCTACAGCTTCATTTTAGAGAATTTGGCCTCCGGCCTCACAACCGCAGACCACATGTATGGCGTCGTGTGGGTAAGCGGTTTGCTGATGTCAACATTGTGAACAGAGTACCCCATGGTGGCGGTGGGGTTATGGCATGGGCAGGCATAAGCTACGGACAACTAACACAATTGCATTTTATCAAATCAAATTTTATTGGTCACATACACATATTTAGCAGATTGCAGGTGTAGCGAAATGCAGCAGGTGTAGCTCCAGCAGTGCAGTAATATCTAGCAATACACATAAATCTAAAAGTAAAAGAATGGAATTAAGAGATGTATAAATATTATATAAATATAGGACGAGCAATGTTCGAGTGGTATTGACTAAAATACTGTAGAATAGAATATGAGATGAGAAAAGCAGTATGTAAACATTATTAAAGGGACTACTGCTCTATTATTAAAATGACCAGTGATTCCATGTCGATATACATAGGGCAGCAGCTTCTAATGTGCAGGGTTAAATGACCGGATGGTAGCCAGCTAGTGATGGCTATTTAACAGTCTGATGGACTTGAGATAGAAGCTGTTTTCAGTCTCTCCATCCCAGCTTTGATGCACCTGTACTGACCTTGCCTTCTGGATGATAGTGGGGTGAACAGGACGTGTTTCAGGTGGTTGATGTCCTTGATGATCTTTTTGGCCTTCCTGTCATCGGGTACTATAGGTGTCCTGGAGGGCAGGCAGTGTGTTGTGAAATTATTGTAATGTTTTTAAAATTGTATAAACTGCCTTAATTTTGGAAGAGTAAATACAAATATGTTGCTGTCCACGACGTGGCAGTTTTCCTTTTGTAACCCATGATTGTCTGTAGACCCTGCAACATACGTCTGGTGTCTGAGCCGTTGAATTGCGACTCCACTTTGCCTCTGTACTGACGTTTTGTCTGTTTGCTTGCCTTACGGAGGGATTAACTACACTGTTTGTATTCGACTATATTCCCAGTCACTCCAAACTCCGAATACCTCTTCGCCGCCGCCGGCGTCTTGGAGCAGCCTCTGGGATAAGTTCAATTTCCGAACTAAGTATCCAATTTGGGAAAGTCGTATCCCTGGCTGTAATGCTGGTGAGTTAACGTCGCCCTGATATCCAAATGTAACAACACAAAAAAAAAAACATTCTGGGCTATTAATGTAAGAAATAACACAAAAAAATTATAATAATGCAAAGTTGCTAAGGAGCTACTAGAGAGAGATACCGTGACAAGACCTTGAGGCCCATTGTTGTGCCATTCATCCTCCGCCACCACCTGCAATTGCCTTTTCATTTGAACATTTGAAAAATGTTCTAGGCTATTTGATTGATTTATATACACTATATATACACCCCATCTCCATAGACAAATATTGGCAGTAGAATGGCCTTACTGAAAAGCTCACTTTCAACGTGGCACCGTCACGGCAGTTTGTAAAATTTCTGCCCTGCTTGAGCTGACCCAGTCAACTGTAAGTGCTGTTATTGTGAAGTGGAAACGTCTAGGAGCAACACCTGCTCAGCCGCGAAGTGGTAGGCCACACAAACTCACAGAACAAGGCCACTGAGTGCTGAAGCGCGTTGAGAGTAAAACGGGTCTGTCCTCATTTGCAACACTCACACCAAGTTCCAAACTGCCTCTGGAAACAATGTCAGCACAATAACTGTTTGTCGGGAGCTTCATGGTTTCCATGGCCGAGCAGCCACACACAAGCCTAAGATCACAATGTGCAAGGCCAAGCGTCGGCTGGAGTGGTGTAAAGCTCGCTGCCATTGGACTCTGGAGCAGTGGAAATGTGTTCTCTGGAGTGATGAATAACGCTTCACCATCTGGCAGTCCAATGGACAAATGTGTGTTTGGAGGATGCCAGGAGAACGCTACCTGCCCCAATGCATAGTGCCAACTATGAAGTTTAGTGGAGGAGGAATTTATTTCACCTTTATTTAACCAGGTAGGCTACTTGAGAACCATTTAATTTACAACTGTGACCTGGCCAAGATAAAGGAAAGCAGTGCGACACAGACAACATCACAGTTACACATGGAATAAACAAACATACAGTCAATAACACAATAGAACAAGTCTATATACAATGTGTGCAAATGAGGTAAGATAAGGGAGGTAAGGCAATAAATAGGACATACTGTCGAAATAATTACAATTTAGCAATTAAACACTCGAGTGATAGATGTGCAGAAGATGAATGTGCAAGTAAAGATACTGGGGTGAAAAATAAACAAATAACAGTATGGGGATGAGGCAGTTGGATAAGCAATTTACAGATGGGCTATGTACAAGTGCTGTGAGCTGCTCTGACAGCTGGTGCTTATAGTTAGTGAGGGAGATATGAGTCTCCAGTTTCAGTGATATTTGCAGTTCGTCAATCCAGTCATTGGCAGCAGAGAACTGGAAGGAAAGGTGGCCAAAGGAGGAATTGGCTTTGGGTGTGACCAGTGAAATATACCTGCTGGAGCGCGTGCTATGGGTGGGTGTTGCTATGGTGACCAGTGAGCTAGCAAAGACTTATAGATGACCTGGAGCCAGTGGGTTTGGCGACGAATATGAAGTGAGGGCCAGCCAACGAGAGCATACAGGTCGCAGTGGTGGGTAGTATATGGGGCTTTGGTGACAAAACAGATGGCACTGTGATACACTGCATCCAATTTGCTGAGTACAGTGTTGGAGGTTATTTGGTAAATGACATCGCCGAAGTCAAGGATTGGTAGGATAGTCAGTTTCACGAGGGTATGTTTGGCAGCATGAGTGAAGGAGGCTTTGTTGCGAAATAGGAAGCCGATTCTAGATTTAATTTTGGGTTGGAGATGCTTAATGTGAGTCTGGAAGGAGAGTTTACAGTCCAACCAGACACCTAGGTATTTGTAGTTGTCCACATATTCTAAGTCAGAATCGTCCAGAGTAGTGATGCTGGCCTGGTGGGCAGGTGTGGTAGCAATCGGTTGAAGAGCATGCATTTAGCTTTACTTGCATTTAAGAGCAGTTGGAGGCCACAGAAGGAGTGTTGTATGGCAGTGTCTATAGAAGTATACAGAAGTATACAGAATGGTGTCGTCTGCGTAGAGGTTTATCAGAGAATCACCAGCAGCAAGAGCGACATCATTGATGTATACAGAGAAAAGAGTCAGCCCAAGAATTGAACCCTGTGGCACCCCCAGAGACTGCCAGAGGTCCGGACAACAGGCTCTCTGATTTGACACACTGAACTCTGTCTGAGAAGTAGTTGGTGAACCAGGTGAGGCAGTCATTTGAGAAACCAAGGCTGTTGAGTCTCCCGATAAGAATGTGGTGATTGACAGAGTCGAAAGCCTTGGACAGGACGATGAATACAGCTTCACAGTAATGTCTCATATCGATGGCGGTTATGATGTCGTTTAGGACCTTGAGCATGGCTGAGGTGCACCCGTGACCAGCTCGTAAACCAGATTGCCTAGCGGAGAAGGTACGGTGGGATTGTGCTAAAGCAGCGAATAAAACAAACTTAGGGAGGAGGCTTCTAATGTTAACATGCATGAAACCAAGGCTTTTACGGTTACAGAAGTCAACAAATGAGAGCGCTTGGGGAATGAGAGTGGGGCTAGGCACTGCAGGGCCTGGATTAACCTCTACATCATCAGAGGAACAGAGGAGGAGTAGGATAAAGGTACGGCTAAAGACTATAAGAACTGGTCATCTAGTACGTTCGGAACAGAGAGTAAAAAGAGCAGGTTTCTGGACACAGTAGAGGAGATTCAAGGCATAATGTACAGACAAGGGTATGGTAGGATGTGAATACAGTGGAGGTAAACCTAGGCATTGAGTGATGATGAGAGAGGTATTGTCTCTAGTGACACCATTTAAACCAGGTGAGCTCAGCGCATGTATGGAAGGTGTAACAAAAGGCTTAGCTAAGGCATATTGAGCAGGGCTGGAGGCTCTACAGTGAAATAAGACAATAATCACTAATCAAAACAGCAATGGACAAGGCATATTGACATTAGGGAGCGGCATGCATAGCCGAGTGATCACATGGTCCAGTGAGTACCTAGGCAGGCTGGAGACACGGTGATTCAGACAGCTAGCGTGCCGGGGTTAGCAGGCTAGCAGAAGGGCCTCAGAGTGACGTTGCGATGGAAGAAGTCTGTTGTAGCCCCTTGTGCGGTTACGTCAGCAGACCAGTCGTGATGGATCAGCAGGGCTCCGTGTAGTAAAAGAGTCCAGGCCAATTGGCAAAACAGGTATAGTAGCCCAAGAAATTGGCTGATGGACCTCTTCAGCTAACAGTCCGATATGCTCTAGACAGCTAGCCGGCCATTGCTAGCAGGCTAGCAGATGGGCATACAGGGTACGTCGCTACCGAGGAGCCTGTTGGGAAAAAAAACCTCGGGCGAATTATGTCTGTAGTCCAGTCATGACAGTAAAAGGGGTCCAGGCCCCTTTTATAAAAAGATATATACACGGGACACGACAAGACAAATAATGGTCTGGGGTTGTTTTTCATGGTTCGGGCTGGGCCAATTAGTTCCAATAAAGGGAAATCTTAACGCTATAGCATACAATGAAATTCTAGATGATTCTGTGTTTCCAGCTTTGTGGCAACAGTTTGGAGAAGGCCCTTTCCTGTTTCAGCATGACATTGCCCCCGTGCATACAGAAATGGTTTGTCCAGATCGGTGTGGAAGAACTTGACTGGCCTGCACAGAGCCCTGACCTCAACCCCATCGGAAACCTTTGGGATGAATTGGAACATCGACTGCGAGCCCGACCTCACTAATGCTCTTGTGGCTGAATGGAAGCAAGTCCCCGCAGAAATGTTCCAACATCTAGTGGAAAGCCTTCCCAGAAGAGTGGAGGCTGTTATAGCAGCAAAGGGGATGTTCGACGAGCAGGTGTCCACATGCTCTTGGTAATGTAGTGTATGTTGTCAAGGGGGAAGGATAAGGACGATTCAAAAATGACATGTACAGAAATACAGTAAAAACACTGTCCAGGCTCTGTCCCACTCCCAAAATAATACCACCCAGGAATAAACTGGGTACATACGACACCTTTCCTTCAGCTCTCCTCTCCTTCTTTCCTCTCTTCTCATTTCACAGTTCATCCTCCACTCTTACCCCAATCTAGGTCAACTGACGTTCTTCATTGGCAATGGCATCATCGAATCGCTCTTCCCTCCCTCTGGGTTCTTAACATGCCTGCCTCATCTGGTGATCGGGGTGCTGGAACAACAACTCTGTGCTCCGGGCCAGACTTGGGAGTTTCTCTGGAATCTTCGCGGTCATTCGTGGGAAAGTCATTTGTTGCAGCTGGTTGGATGGCAGCAGTAGGTACAGTTGGCCAGGGGAACTTGTTCTGTCCCCCGGTCTGCACTCTGGGAGCAGCCCTCCTTAACTGGAGACTCTGAAACAGAGAGACAGGGAGAGTTCAGGACTAGACTTATTGTGATATTGTAAATCAAGGCTCTTTACAAAAACTTTATTAATTTTAGTGTGTGACAACGATCATAGTTTTAGTAAGTGAGACACTTGTTTTTCTATGCCACTACATGTCATCTTAATGGGTAGTGATGGGAGTCACTGACCTGTGTGCTCCTCCTCAGCCAGCAGCACATAGCTTCTACAGGGTGTTCTGGCTGGGAGCCTCCTAAATGGTCCCCAGTTGGTGATGCCTCGTGACAGACCACCGCTGTGGCATTAAACCCTTGCTGTAGGAGCAAACACTTTCCCATCAGCGACGTATTCATTTTAAAATTATTCATTAACCATTAATTAACTAATTATAAACCCTTGTAAAAGGAACCTTATTGTAAAATGCCATTTTGCACCATAAAGCTCACAAAATCTTACATGAAGTTATAATACTTGATAGCAGGAGAGCACAGTAAGAGTAACCCGCACTCCAATTGCTCTTGGCAAAGTTCTTCTTGATCTGGGCACTGACAGACTCATGGATGTTCGTACCCAGGGCTGTGTCTTCAGCAGTCCTGGGGGAGGGAGAGAGACATGAGGGCCAGGCTCTGTTAGTGTGCACAACAACACGTGAAAGAAGGTGTGTGTGTGTGCGCATGCACTGTACCAGGGGTGCTGAAGAGCCTGGTCACATGTGTAGCATATCCTTGGGTCCTTATCAATCAGGTGGACTATAACATCTTTAGCTAAAAAAACACCAAACACACACAACAGAATATGTCACTCTCGTCTGAGAGTGGAGGACTACAGTAGCTGAGTGGAAGATATCGGCGAGAAAGGGTGTGGGGCAGCAGTGATGGGTCGGGGGAAAAATCCATTCAGCTACATATCGCGATATTATTTTTGACGATAGATCGTATCATTTTGACAATATTGCAACATTATTTTTGCACTACTTAAATGTACCTGCACCAAAACACCAGTATTTTTCCTTCATAGCTTGTTCTCCATCATCTTTTTAAATTGGAAGCCAATTTGTGTTCGGCACTTATTTATTTCCATGACAGATCAAAACCTTCTCATGGCTCTCTCTTGTCCATTTGCAGCAGACATCTCGTGAGAAACAGGTTTGGAACATCTAAACCCAATAAAATCCCAGTATTGAATGGCAATACAGTTGAAGTCGGAAGTTTACATACACTCATTAAAACTCGTTTTTCAACCACTTCACAAATTTCTTTTGAACAAACTATAGTTTTGGCATGTCGGTTAGGACATCTACTTTGTGCATGACAAGACATTTTTTCAACAATTGTTTACAGACATATTATTTCAATTATAATTCACTGTATCACAATTTCAATGGGTCAGAAGTTTACATACACTAAGTTGACTGTGCCTATAAACAGCTTGGAAAATTCTAGAAAATTAGGTCAGGGCTTTGGAAGCTTCTGATAGGCTAATTGACATCATTTGAGTCAATTGGAGGTGTATCTGTGGATGTATTTCAAGGCCTACCTTCAAACTCAGTGCGTCTTTGCTTGACATCATGGGAAAATCCAAAATAAATCAGCCAAGACCTCAGAAAAATTATTGTAGACCTCCACAAGTCTGGTTCATCCTTGGGAGCAATTTCCAAATGCCTGAAGGTACCACGTTCATCTGTACAAACAATAGTAGCAAGTATAAACACCATGGGACCACACAGCCGTCATACCGCTTAGGAAGGAGACGCGTTCTTTCTCCTAGAGATGAACCTACTTTGGTGCGAAAGGTGCAAATCAATTCCAGAACAACAGCAAAGGACCTTGTGAAGATGCTGGAGGAAACAGGTACAAAAGTATCTCTATCCACAGTAAAACAAGTCCTATATCGACATAACCTGAAAATTCGCTCAGCAAGGAAGAAGCCACTGCCCCAAAACCGCTATAAAAAAGCCAGACTACGGGTTGCAACAGCACATGAGGACAAAGATCATACTTTTTGGAGAAATGTCCTCCGGTCTGATGAAACAAAAAATATAACTGTTTGGCCATTATGATCATTGTTATTTTTGGAGGAAAAAGGGGGAGGCTTGCAAGCCGAAGAACACCATCCCAACCGTGAAGCATGGGGGTGGCAGCATCATGTTGTGGGGGTGCTTTGCTGCAGGAGGGACTGGTGCACTTCACAAAATAAATGGCATTACGAGGAAGGTCAATGATGTGGATACATTGAAGCAACTTCTCAAGACATCAGTCAGGAAGTTAAAGCTTGGTCACAAATGGGGCTTCCAAATGGACAATGACCGTAAGCATACTTCGAAAGTTGTGGCAAAATGGCTTAAGGACAACAAAGTCAAGGTATTGGAGTGGCCATCGTAAAGCCCTGACCACAATCCTATAGAAAATTTGTCGGCAGAACTGAAAAAGCTTTACACCAGCTCTGTCAGGAGGAATGGGCCGAAATTCACCCAACTTATTGTGGGAAGCTTGTGGAAGTCTACCCGAAACGCTTGACCCAAGTTAAACCATTTAAAGGCAATGCTACCAAATACTAATTGAGTGTATGTAAACTTCTGACCCACTGGGAATGAGATGAAAGAAATAAAAGCTGAAATAAATTGTTCTTTCCACTATTATTGTAACATTTTTGTGACATTGTGACATTCTTAAAATAAAATGGTGATCCTAACTGACCTAAGACAGGGAATTTTTACGAGGATTAAATGTCAGGAATTGTGAAAAACTTCCAACTTCAACTGTATAGAATCGTGATAATCACAATACATATCACATCGGCACCTAAGTATCGTGATAATATATAGATAGATCTGCTCCTGAATTCATCCCAGTCATCAGCAACAGAGAATTTGGGTAGGTACATATCTAACATCAATGTGTACACAATTACAAGGATAGTTTAATATGGTCAACATACTGTTGACACGTAGGCTATGGTGTAATGGAATGTTTTGCCTTGTGTGGTAGGTTTTGTGGGTTTTGACACTCTTATGTAGGTGTCATAACCAGCCATAAAATCATGCAATATATGTCACAACAGGTCTAAATATGTGTGTAATGACAGTGTTATGGCCATATTATTATTGGTTATGACAAGCTGTCAGCTGTTATGACATATGAGATGGTTATAACTCTGTGTGTCAAGTAAAGTGTTACTGTCCTTTAGATGTTAATGTACTGAACAAACAGCGCCACCAGCAGATAGAAAAAGAGCAGGAACTCAAACAGCAGGCTTCTGTCCAATAGGAGGTCAGGGATCTGGGAATGAAGGATAGGTTCTGGCGTGATGAGGCCCAAAAGACCCACACAATTACTGCTTTCTAGGCGCAGGGGGAAATACAGGTAGTGGGGGTTAGTGTTTTTGTTTGTGGTGCAGTTTGAGTTGGCTACACGAATAAGCCTAGGTGTCTGTAGCATGGTCATAGATTCGTGCTCTTGCCAACTCCATTTGCTGTCATTGTCACCATGAGTGACAAGTAGTTGGCATTGTGGCACAAACAGACTGGGAGTCAGACTATGCAGCAGCAAGGAGTGTGCGTGCACGTGCGCGTGCGTGTGCATGTGTGCGTGCGTGTGTGAGAGAGAGAGAGCCCGAGAAAGAGAGAGTGTACAGAAGAGCATGATGTGGCGAGATCATAACAGTGGGTCTCTCCTTCTATCTGTGTTGCCATGACTTCTTTCCAGTTAAGGGAATTTTTATCAATGATGACTAATTATGTATACATTTCAATCAGGACTGACTAATCCGAATACTATTATGTTACTGTACATGTATGAATTTTCTCTCTTGCTCCCAGTATTGAATATAATGTAGTCAAGAGTTTAGAACAATGACGGTCTGTTCCTTGGTACAAATGAATGAACTGTCTAGAATGCTTATCTACACTGACTGACCTTGGCTCTAGGCGAGGAGGGAAGGCTTGAGATCTATAGAGCCTTTCTACCAGTGTCAAGAAGAGACGGAAAATTTAGAAAACGCTGACGTCATTTTCAGTTTATAACCTGTGGTAAAATGTGTATGAACTCAGTACTCTCTTGATTAAAGGCTGTTACTTGACTTTTAAGACCGGGGCTCTGTCCATTCTTATAAAATAAGGGTCATACAAATTCTTATGAATTGACTGAGTGTTTAATTGTAATTGGGAATTAAAACAGAGGAATTAAAATTCCTTCAACATTTCCCCTCGGGGGAAATATTTCAGACAAGGTAAATAATCTCTGCTCCCCTCAGTCACATCAATGATTTATCTGACTAATCTCTACTATGTTAAAGAAGATAGAAGAGACTATTAAAAGGAAGGAATCTTACAACACCGGTAAGAGCGTTGGGCCAGTAACCGAAAGGTTGCTGGTTCCATTCCCCAATTCTGTCTGTGCCCTTGAGCAAGGCACTTAACCCTAATTGCTCCTGTACGTCGCTCTGGATAAATGTGTCTACTAAATGACTAAAATGTAAATCAGTCAGGATAGGAAGGAGGGGAGAAGATATGACCGTCTTATGGTAGTTGTCAACTTTTTAAAAAAATACTCAAATGGGGGTCGGATCAAATAGGACTACACATTTCATTTATATAGTATCAGTCAAAAGTTTGGACACACCTACTTATTCAAGTGGTTTTCTTTATTTTTTTACTATTTTTACTATTTTTTACTATTAACAGTGTAGAATAAGAGTGAAGACATCAAAACTACGAAATAACACATGGAATCATGTAGCAACCGAAAAAGTGTTAAACAAATGAAAATATATTTTAGATTTGATATTCTTTAAAGTAGCCACCCTTTGCATTGATGACAGTTTTGCACACTGTTGGCATTCTCTCAACCAGCTTCACCTGGAATGAAAAAAAAAAATACTTATTTTCCACCATAATTTGCAAATAAATTCATTAAAAAATCCTACAATGTGATTTTCTGGATTTTTTTCTTCTCATTTTGTCTGTCATAGTTGAAATGTACCTATGATGAAAATTACAGGCCTCTCTGGGAGAACATGCACAATTGGTGGCTGACTAAATACTTTTTTGCCCCACTGTATATGTTTTTTTCCAGTCTATGTGTTTTTATGTCTAATGTTGCCTAAATTGGTTCTCAATCAGAGGCAGCTGTTTATCGTTGTCTCTGATAGGGGACCATATTTAGGTAGCCATATGCCTTGGATAGTTTATGGGTTAATGTCTATGTGTAGTTGCCTGTTTCAGCACTCTTATTATATAGCGTCACATTCGGTTTGTTATTTTTGTTAGTTTGTTTAGTGTTCTTCGTTAATAAAAGAAGGATGTTTTCAAATCACGCTGCGCCTTGGTCTCCTCATTACGACGAACGTGACAGAATAACCCACCAAACAAGGACCAAGAAGCGTGAAAAGGAGGAACAGCGCTTAATGGGGAGATGGACCTGGGAGGAGATATTAGATGGAGCAGGACACTGGACACAGCCGGGAGAGTATCGCAATCCTAAGGAGGAGTTAGAGGCAAGCGATGATATAAAGGTACACGGCTAGCACGGAAGCCCGAGAGGCAGCCCCAAGATTTTTTGGGGGGCGGCACACGAGGAGATTGGCTGAATCAGGTAGGAGACCTGAGCCAACTCCTCGTGCTTACCGTGGGGAGCGTGTAACTGGTCAGGCACCGTGTCTCCAGTGCACTATTCTAGCCCGGTGCGCTCTATTCCAGTTCCTCGCATTTGCCGGGCTAGAATGGGCATCCAGCCAGGACGTATTGAGCCAGCTCTATGTTCTGGATCTCCAATGCGTCTCCACGGTCCAGTGTATCCTGTGCCTCTTCCCCGCATCCGCCCTGAGGTGCGTGTCACCAGCCCAGTACCACCAGTGCCAACACCACGCACCAGGCTTCCTGTGCGCCTTCAGAGCCCAGTACGCCCTGTTCCTCCTCCCCGCACTCGCCCTGAGGTGCGTGTCACCAGCCCGCTACCACCAGTTCCGGCACCACGCACCAGACCTCCAGTGCGCCTCCAGGGTTCAGTACGTCCTGTTCCTGCTCCTCGCACCTGCCCTGAGGTGCGTGTCCCCAGCCCGGTACCACCAGTGCCGGCACCACGCACCAGGCCTATAGTGTGCCTCGGCAGTCCAGTCGCCCTGTTCCTCCTCCCCGCACTCGCCCTGAGGTGCGTGTCACCAGCCCGGTACCACCAGTCCAGAACGTCCGGCGACAGTACCCAGTCCAGAGCGTCCGGCGACAGTACCCAGTCCAGAGCGTCCGGCGACAGTACCCAGTCCAGAGCGTCCGGTGACAGTTCACAGACCGGAACCTCCAATGACGGGCCACAGACTGGAACCTCCAACGACGGGCCACAATCCGGAACCTCCAACGACGGGCCACAGTCCGGAACCTCCAACGACGGGCCACAGTCCGGAACCTCCAACGATGGGCCACAGTCCGGAACCTCCAACGATGGGCCACAGTCCGGAACCTCCAACGACGGGCCACAGTCCGGGGTCTCCAGCGAAGGTCCCCAGTCCGGGGTCTCCAGCAACGGTCCCCAGTCCAGAACATCCGGCGATGATCCACGCAGCGAGGGTCCCCAGCCCGGGGCCTACGGCGAGGATCTGCAGTCCAGAGCCTCCGACGATGATAAAAGATAATTGTGTAGTCTAGAGCGATTTTCTAGGTTACCTAGCCAGCTATTGTCGTTCTTTTAACGCAACGTAACGTAATCAACACTGCTAGCTAGCCAGCTAGCCCCTGAATCAACAACGCAGCCACTGCCAGCTAGCCTACAAAGTCAACAACGCAGCCACTGCCAGCTAGCCTACTTCAGCAGTACTGTATCATTTTTAATCATTTTAGTCAATAAGAATAGCAGCACTGTAGAAACTATTACCCTCAACTGAACGACTTGATTAGTGTAGTGTTAGCTAGCTACATAGTTGTCTTTGCTGTCTTCGTATCCAAGATAATTGTGTAGTTTAGAGTGTGTAGTTTTAGAGTGATTATCTTAATTTACCGAGGTTAGCTAGCCAGCTATTTGTCGTCCTTAACGTAGGAGACACTGCTAGCTAGCCAACAGCTAGGCAACGTCTACGGAATAGAACTCAACAACCCGGTCGCATTCCGCCTCGCTCCACAGGTAGTATCACATTTTCATTTCATTTCATTACAGTACAACGGTTTGATTTGTTTGATCGTAGCTAGCTACATAGCTAGCTACATAGCCGTCTCTGTATCAAAGATAATTGTGTAGTCTAGAGCGATTTTCTAGGTTACCTAGCCAGCTATTGTCGTTCTTTTAACGCAACGTAACGTAATCAACACTGCTAGCTAGCCAGCTAGCCCCCGAATCAACAACGCAGCCACTGCCAGCTAGCCTACAAAGTCAACAACGCAGCCACTGCCAGCTAGCCTACTTCAGCAGTACTGTATCATTTTTAATCATTTTAGTCAATAAGATTCTTGCTACGTAAGCTCAACTTTCTGAACATTCGAGACGTGTAGTCCACTTGTCATTCCAATCTCCTTTGCATTAGCGTAGCCTCTTCTGTAGCCTGTCAACTATGTGTCTGTCTATCCCTGTTCTCTCCTCTCTGCACAGACCATACAAACGCTCCACACCGCGTGGCCGCGGCCACGCTAATCTGGTGGTCCCAGCGCGCACGACCCACGTGGAGTTCCAGGTCTCCGGTAGCCTCTGGAACTGCCGATCTGCGGCCAACAAGGCAGAGTTCATCTCAGCCTATCCCTCCCTCCAGTCCCTCGACTTCTTGGCACTGACGGAAACATGGATCACCACAGATAACACTGCTACTCCTACTGCTCTCTCTTCGTCCGCCCACGTGTTCTCGCACACCCCGAGAGCTTCTGGTCAGCGGGGTGGTGGCACCGGGATCCTCATCTCTCCCAAGTGGTCATTCTCTCTTTCTCCCCTTACCCATCTGTCTATCGCCTCCTTTGAATTCCATGCTGTCACAGTTACCAGCCCTTTCAAGCTTAACATCCTTATCATTTATCGCCCTCCAGGTTCCCTCGGAGAGTTCATCAATGAGCTTGATGCCTTGATAAGCTCCTTTCCTGAGGACGGCTCACCTCTCACAGTTCTGGGCGACTTTAACCTCCCCACGCCTACCTTTGACTCATTCCTCTCTGCCTCCTTCTTTCCACTCCTCTCCTCTTTTGACCTCTCCCTCTCACCTTCCCCCCTACTCACAAGGCAGGCAATACGCTCGACCTCATCTTTACTAGATGCTGTTCTTCCACTAACCTCATTGCAACTCCCCTCCAAGTCTCCGACCACTACCTTGTATCCTTTTCCCTCTCGCTCTCATCCAACACTTCCCACACTGCCCCTACTCAGATGGTATCGCGCCGTCCCAACCTTCGCTCTCTCTCCCCGCTACTCTCTCCTCTTCCATCCTATCATCTCTTCCCTCTGCTCAAACCTTCTCCAACCTATCTCCTGATTCTGCCTCCTCAACCCTCCTCTCCTCCCTTTCTGCATCCTTTGACTCTCTATGTCCCCTATCCTCCAGGCCGGCTCGGTCCTCCCCTCCCGCTCCGTGGCTCGACGACTCATTGCGAGCTCACAGAACAGGGCTCCGGGCAGCCGAGCGGAAATGGAGGAAAACTCGCCTCCCTGCGGACCTGGCATCCTTTCACTCCCTCCTCTCTACATTTTCCTCTTCTGTCGCTGCTGCTAAAGCCACTTTCTACCACTCTAAATTCCAAGCATCTGCCTCTAACCCTAGGAAGCTCTTTGCCACCTTCTCCTCCCTCCTGAATCCTCCTCCCCCCTCCTCCTCCCTCTCTGCAGATGACTTCGTCAACCATTTTGAAAAGAAGGTCGACGACATCCGATCCTCGTTTGCTAAGTCAAACGACACCGCTGGTTCTGCTCACACTGCCCTACCCTGTGCTCTGACCTCTTTCTCCCCTCTCTCTCCAGATGAAATCTCGCGTCTTGTGACGGCCGGCCGCCCAACAACCTGCCCGCTTGACCCTATCCCCTCCTCTATTCTCCAGACCATTTCCGGAGACCTTCTCCCTTACCTCACCTCGCTCATCAACTCATCCCTGACCGCTGGCTACGTCCCTTCCGTCTTCAAGAGAGCGAGAGTTGCACCCCTTCTGAAAAAACCTACACTCGATCCCTCCGATGTCAACAACTACAGACCAGTATCCCTTTCTTTTCTCTCCAAAACCCTTGAACGTGCCGTCCTTGGCCAGCTCTCCCACTATCTCTCTCAGAATGACCTTCTTGATCCAAATCAGTCAGGTTTCAAGACTAGACATTCAACTGAGACTGCTCTTCTCTGTATCACGGAGGCGCTCCGCACTGCTAAAGCTAACTCTCTCTCCTCTGCTCTCATCCTTCTAGACCTATCGGCTGCCTTCGATACTGTGAACCATCAGATCCTCCTCTCCACCCTCTCCGAGTTGGGCATCTCCGGCGCGGCCCACGCTTGGATTGCGTCCTACCTGACAGGTCGCTCCTACCAGGTGGCGTGGCGAGAATCCGTCTCCTCACCACGTGCTCTCACCACTGGTGTCCCCCAGGGCTCTGTTCTAGGCCCTCTCCTATTCTCGCTATACACCAAGTCACTTGGCTCTGTCATAACCTCACATGGTCTCTCCTATCATTGCTATGCAGACGACACACAATTAATCTTCTCCTTTCCCCCTTCTGATGACCAGGTGGCGAATCGCATCTCTGCATGTCTGGCAGACATATCAGTGTGGATGACGGATCACCACCTCAAGCTGAACCTCGGCAAGACGGAGCTGTCATCTCCCGTCTGGATTACTGCAACTCGCTGTTGGCTGGGCTCCCTGCCTGTGCCATTAAACCCCTACAACTCATCAAGAACACCGCAGCCCGTCTGGTGTTCAACCTTCCCAAGTTCTCTCACGTCACCCCGCTCCTCCGCTCTCTCCACTGGCTTCCAGTTGAAGCTCGCATCCGCTACAAGACCATGGTGCTTGCCTACGGAGCTGTGAGGGGAACGGCACCTCAGTACCTCCAGGCTCTGATCAGGCCCTACACCCAAACAAGGGCACTGCGTTCATCCACCTCTGGCCTGCTCGCCTCCCTACCACTGAGGAAGTACAGTTCCCGCTCAGCCCAGTCAAAACTGTTCGCTGCTCTGGCCCCCCAATGGTGGAACAAACTCCCTCACGACACCAGGACAGCGGAGTCAATCACCAACTTCCGGAGACACCTGAAACCCCACCTCTTTAAGGAATACCTAGGATAGGATAAAGTAATCCTTCTCACCCCCCTTAAAAGATTTAGATGCACTATTGTAAAGTGGCTGCTCCACTGGATGTCATAAGGTGAATGCACCAATTTGTAAGTCGCTCTGGATAAGAGCGTCTGCTAAATGACTTAAATGTAAATGTTAAATGATGATCCACGGGTCGGTGCTACAAGAGCGGACTCAGAGTAAAGAAGGGGGCGGCGTCCAGAACCAGAGTCGCCACCGAGGTTAGATGCCCACCCAGACCCTCCCATATAGGTTTAGGTTTGCGGCCGGGAGTTCGCACCTTTGGGGGGGGGTACTGTCACGCCCTCACCAGATGGGATGACGTATTGCTGCAAGATGCTGTGGTAGCCATGCTGGTTAAGTGTGGCTAGAATTCTAAATAAATCACAGTGTCACTAGCAAAGCACCCCCACACCATCACAAGTCCCACTCCATTCTTCACGGCGGGAACCACACATGCAAATATCATCCGCTCACTTACTCAAAATCTCACAAAGACACGGCGGTTGTAACCAAAAATCTCACATTTGGACTCATCAGACGAAAGGAGATATTTCCACTGGTCTAATGTCCATTGGTCATGTTTTTTGGCCCAGGCAAGTCTCTTCTTCTTATTGGTGTCCTTTAGTAGGGGTTTCTTTGCGTCAATTCAACCATGAAGGCCTGATTTACGCAGTCTCCTCTGAACAGTTGACGTTGAGATGTGTCAGAACTCTGTGAAGCATTTATTTGGGCTGCAATTTCTGAGGCTGGTAACTGTTATGAACTTATCCTCTGCAGCAGAGGTAACTCTAGGTAATCCTTTACTGTGGCAGTCCTCATGAGAGCCAGTTTCATCGTAGCGCTTGATGGTTTTTGCGACTGCACTTGAAGAATTTAAAAAAAGTTATTGACATTTTCTGGATTGACTGACCTTCATATCTTAAAGTAATGACGGACTGTTGTTTCTCTTTGCTTATTTGAGCTGCCTCGAAGACCAGCATCCTGGAGTCACCTCTTCACTGTTGACGTTGAGACTAGTGTTTTGGGGGTGCTATTGAATGAAGCTGCCAGTTGAGGACTTGTGAGGCATCTGTTTCTCAAACTAGACACTCTAATGTACTTGTCCTCTTTCTCAGTTGTGCACTGTGGCCTCCGACTCCTCTTTATATTCTCATTGGAGCCAGTTTGAGCTGTTCTGCAAAGGGAGTACACAGCGTTGTATGAGATCTCCAGTTTCTTGGCAATTTCTCGCATGTAATAGCCTTCATTTCTCTGAACAAGAATAGATTGACGAGTTTCAGAAGAAAGTTATTTGTTTATAGCCATTTTGAGCCTGTAGTCGAACCCACAAATGCTGATGCTCCAAATACTCAACTAGTCTAATGAAGTCCAGTTTAATTGCTTCTTTAATCAGCACAACAGTTGTCAGCTGTGCTAACATAATTGCAAAAGGGTTTTCTTATGATCAATTAGCCGTTTAAAATGATAAACTTGGATTAGCTAACACAACGTGCCATTGGAAAACCGGAGTGATGGTTGCTAATAATGGGCCTCTGTATGCCTATGTAGATATTCTACCCAAAAAATCTGCCATTTCCAGCAACAATACTCAATTACAACATTAACAATGTATATACTGTATTTCTGATCAATTTTATGTTATTTTAAATGAATAAAAAATTTGCTTTTCTTTAAAAAACAAGGACATTTCTAAGTGACCCCAAACTTTTTAACGGAAGTGTATTCAGTACATTCTGAAAGTTTTCAGACCACATTCTGTTACTGTAACATTCGTTGTCTTCCTCTGATGAGGAGTAAGAGAGGTCGGACCAATTTGCAGCGTGGTAAGTGTTCATTTTAATAAGACAAACTGAACACTACAAAAATACAAAATAACAAAGTGAAACAAACAAAAACGGTCCCGTGTGGTAACAAACACTAACACGGAAAATAATCACCCACAACTCAAAATTGAAACCAGGCTAGCTAAATATGGTTCTCAATCAGGGACAACGATAAACAGCTGCCTATGATTGAGAACTATACCAGGCCAAACACAGAAATCCCAAAAGATAGAAAAAGGAACATAGACAACCCACTCAACTCACACCCTGACCATACTAAAACAAAGACATAATAAAAGAACTAAGGTCAGAACGTGACAGTTACGTTACAACCTTATTCTAAAATCGTTTTCCCCCCTCATCACTTTACACACAAGACCTCATTATTACAAACCAAAAACAGTCTTTTGTCATTTTTAGCAAATGTATGAAATAAAAAATGGAAATATCACATTTACATAAGTATGCAGACCCTTTAATCAGTACTTTATTGAAGCACCTTTGGCAGCGATTACAGCCTCAAGTCTTCTTGGATATGAAGCGACAAGCGTGGCACACCTGTATTTGGGGAGTTTCTCCTATTCTTCTCTGCAGATCCTCTCAAGCTCTGTCAGCTTGGATGGGGAGCGTCGTTGCAAAGCTATTTTCAGGTCTGTCCAGAGATGTTCAATCGGGTTCAAATCCGGGCTCTGGCTGGGCCACTCAACGACATTCAGAGACTTGTCCCGAAGTCACTCCTGCATTGTCCTGGCTGTGTGCTTAGGGTCATTGTCCTGTTGGAAGGTGAACCTTCGCCCCAGTCTGAGCTCCTGAGCACTCTGGAGCAGGTTTTCATCAAGGATCTCTCTGAACTTTGCTCCATTCATCATTCCCTCAATCCTGACTAGTCTCCCTGCAACTGAAAAAGATCCCCACAACATGATGCTGCCACCACCATGCTTCACCTTAGGGATGGTGCCAGGTTTCCTCCAGACGTGATTCTTGGCATTCAGGCCAAAGAGTTTAATCTTGGTTTCATCAGACCAGAGAGTTGTTTCTCATGGTCAGAGTCCTTTAGGTGCCTTTTAGCAAGCTCCAAGAGGGCTATCATGTGCTTTTACTGTAGAGAATTTGTATTTAATATGGATCCCCTGGGGTCCATTAAAATTAAGGCGGTTTATACAATTTAAAAAAACATTACAATACATTACACAGATTTCACAACACACTGTGTGCCCTCAGGCCCCTATTCCACCACTACCACATATCTACAGTACTAAATCCATGTGTATGTGTAGTATGTATGTTATTGTGTGTGTGTGTGTGTGTGCGTGCGTGCGTGTGTGTATATGCATGTGTATGTGCCTATGTTTGTGTTGCTTCACAGTCCTCGCTGTTCCATAAGGTGTAGTCAAGGTGCGACGAAACTAGGGCCTGTAGGACCTACCTTGTTGATAGTGTTAAGGCAGAGTATCACTTTATTATAGACAGACTTCTCCCCATCTTAGCTACTGTTGAATCAATATGTGGCTTCCGTCTGGTCACTCTACCAAAAAGGCCTGATTGGTGGAGTGCTACAGAGATTACCTTCTGGAAGGTTCTCCCATCTCCACAGAGGAACTCTGGAGCTCTGTCAGAGTGACCATAAGGTTTTTGGTCACCTCCCTGACCAAGGCCCTTCTCCCCTGATAGCTCAGTTCGGGCAGGTGGCCAGCTCTAGGAAGTGTCTTGGTGGTTCCAAACTTCTTCCATTTACGAATAATGGAGGCCACTGCCTTCTTGGGGACCTTCAATGCTGCAGACATTTTTTGGTACCCTTCCCCAGATTTGTGCCTCGGCTGAATCCTGTCTCGGAGCTATACGGACACTTCCTTCAACCTCTTGGCTTGGTTTTTGCTCTGTGGGACCTGATATAGACAGGTGTGTGCCTTTCCAAATCATGTCCAATCAGTAGAATTTACCACAGGTGGACTCCAATCAAGTTGTAGAAACATCTCAAGGATTATCAATGGAAACAGGATGCAACTGCGCTCAATTTTGAGTGTAATAGCAAAGGGTCTGAATACGTATGTAAATAAGGTATTTCTGTTTTTTATTTAAATAAATTTGTCAAAATGTCAACCTGTTATCGCTTTGTCATTATGGGATATTGTAGAATAAGGCTGTAATTTACAAAATGTGGATATATTCAAGGGGGTCTGAATACTTTCCGAATGCACTGTACACCTATATTTACCACCTGGGTCCTGTTTAAACAATAGTAGATTTAGTTGACTATCTGATAATCTACCATTTTATAGGAGTGTTTATAACATGTAACTAACAGTCCTCTAAATACATCAAAAAGGTTTGATATACCTCAACTGGCATGCCATTCAGCTCTGGAGTTTTCCTGGATTTGAAGGCTTCAATTGCATCAAGAAGTTCCTCCTCTGTAATTTGGACTTCACTTGAGTGTTTCTGTACAGCTGTTAATTTTACATCATTCATAGAAGAAAAAAATCCTTACATTTAACTTTGGTTCATGGAGATGGAGGAAACTAAAATGAAAATATATGCTTCAAGTTATTTGCTTCCTCTTTCAGCCCAGGCACCATTTATATTTTGGCCCCTAGATGGCAGTAGTATATGTGCAAAGCTTTAGACTGATCCAATGAACCATTGCCTTTCTGTTCAAAATGTTCTCAAGCCTGCCCAAATGTGCCTAATTGGTTTATTAATAACTTTGTGCACTCTCCACAAACAATAGCATGGTATTCTTTCACTGTAAATTGGACAGTGCAGTGAATATGCCAATATCAGATATGTCTATGTCCTGGGAAATTCTCTTGTTACTTCAACCTCATGTTAATCACATTAGCTCAACTGTCTCACGGGGGTCCCACCGATCCTGTAGAGGTCAATATGAACTATTTTGACCTAAATTGCTGTTGTTTTAAAGAAGAGTATTGAATTGTATGGCCTCTAAAGGCACATTTAAAAGTGTCCCTTATAATAAGGGGATCTGCTGTACAGATGGCATTGAGATCTCTGTAGTCAATATATGGACAAAGATGAGGCCCTTCTTGGCCATGAAGAAACATGCTGAAGGGGAGGTGGATGGGCAAATGAAAGAGCCTCCTGGATATACTCCTCCATAGCCTTGGTTTCAGCCACCAACAGGGGGTAGATGCGGCTGCACAGAGTCTGTTAGAGGGTTGATGGCACAGTCTCAGGGGAGATGAGGGAGTCGGGTGGCGTGGGTCTTGGAGAAAACCTCCCGGAGATCCTGGTAAACCTCTGGGATGTCGGCCCTGGAGGGCAACCAATAGGACTCTCAACCGACGTGGAACCACAGGGTAAGGGAAAGCAGGTCTTCTGACATCCGGGTGTCCAGGCCGTGATCTCTGTGATCTCTTCATTCCATCCACTGGATTCTGCCACTGTATCGAAGGTGAGGGCATACTCCGCAGCAGTCTGGTCCTCCTGCCGTAGTTGGAGTAGGTGCTCAGCCCCCTCTCTGCCCTCCGATGGATGATTGAAGACTCCTCTGAACAGAATCATGAACCTCCCATAGGAACCCAGTTCCTACTCTCTCCCAGACGGCCGTAGCCCACTCAAATCAAATCAAATCAAATCAAATTTATTTATATAGCCCTTCGTACATCAGCTGATATCTCAAAGTGCTGTACAGAAACCCAGCCTAAAACCCCAAACAGCAAACAATGCAGGTGTAAAAGCACGGTGGCTAGGAAAAACTCCCTAGAAAGGCCAAAACCTAGGAAGAACCCACTCCATCGTCTGCCCGGTCAGCAGGAAAATAACAGTGGCAACCTTGGACCTCTCGGTGGTGGGGACACCTGTTTGATGAACAGGAAGCCACGGCATTTGGATGGAGTCCAGGCATTTGTCCGGGAGGGACAAATGGGCATCACTGACCTGGGAAGACTGCTGAACAGGCTGGGGTGCTGGCTCGCTGGGTCGACTGGGGTGCTGGCTCGCTGGTAGAAGATCCTCCGCTAGTTGGGGATGATACCCCTTGAGGAAGATCTAGACATTGAAGAAAGCGGAGGACCTCATCCATAGCCATCCACAGTTGCACCAGCTGGACGTGGTTTTGGCCGAAATAGGTCTCCCTGTTCGCCGACCATCTGGGAGATGTCTCGGTTGGCTGCTGCTTCCATTCGGCTAGACAGTATTCTGTAACAAAGATGCAGGGAGTCACTAAGCAGGTGTAACGGATGTGAAATGGCTAGCTAGTTAGAGGTGGTGCGCGCTAATAGCGTTTCAATCGGTGATGTCACTTGCTCTGAGACCTTGAAGTAGTGGTTCCCCTTGCTCTGCAAGGGCTGCGGCTTTTGTGGAGCGATGGGTAACGATGCTTCGTGGGTGACTGTTGTTGATGTCTGCAGAGGAGCCCGGGTATGGGCGAGGGGACGGATTAAAGTTATACTGTCACACAGGTGCAGTCAGTGAGTTTAATAAGAATAAACATAGAATGGATACAGGCACAACCGTAGCATCTGAACATAAGACAGAAACAATACTGCCTGATGGGTGACAACAACAACGGAGTGCTAGATAAAGGGGGAGTAATCAGGGAAGTGACAAAGTCCAGGTGTACCTAATGTTGAGGCGCTGGTGTGCGTGATAAAGGTTGCCAGGTGTGCGTAATGATGGTTTGCTAGGACAGGTGGTTAGTAGTGCCGGAGGGAGGGAGCGGGAGTAGACCTGACAGTAATGTGATTTCCTTTATTGATCCATTGAGGTATTTAAAACCATATAATCTCCCACCAAAATAATAGTCTTGTATTGCTTGTAGGCTTGATAAATTATTATATATATTTTCAAAGAAGTGTGGATCATAACATAAATTACTTTTTGGATTTTCTTGTTGGCACAATAAAAGTGGGCATTGATATAAAATTATATTTCTTTTGAATTAGTTATCCACATTGCAATGTTTTGAATGCGGGCTTTTATTTTGATGGTTTCCTCATTACCATACAAACTGACGTCGTAAATTGTGCTGCTGGTAGAATACTAGTCTATATAGCCAGGCAATATCAACATGGCTTGCATGTTGAATTGTTGAACGTATCTTAACGTTTAGAATAGATTGATCCTAAATAAAAACATATGCAGCTTATGTACAGCCTACCGCTCTCCGGGACATAGAGAAAGACTTCGATAAGCGAGAGAGTTTGTAAGTAGTCCTATCGCTTTTAACGTAATATTTTATTTGATTCTTCTATCTATTCCACCAAACAGCTATTGTTTTCTCTCTGCTTGACTTTGAACTTGATAGATCTACACTGAAATGTTATAAGAAATTCAATAGACACAGTGTTTATGTATTTTTGAGTGTTCATTTCAAATCTTTGTTGAAATTAACACCTATATGAATATTGTTGTTTTATGATGAACGGTATCGTTATAGCCTTACTCATTCTTAGCATTCTTCAAGGACAGTATTAGTCTATAATCAGTGGGCTATTGCTGCAACGCTATTTGCTAGCACCCTGTATCCGCAAATAGCATTTTCTATGTAGGCCCTTTCCTCCAGCAGCAAAAGCTCCAGCATCATCAGATCCTGCATCATCAGTCGGGGCCTACCGGTAGCCAACCTGCTAGGTTCAGATGACAGGCTTTCATTTAGAATTTTTCAGAAGGGGTGAAAGTCCCTTATGCACAATAGGCGATAACAATAGTGAATTTCTTCTTCAATTGAAACTCAAATGTCAAATTCAGACAAATAACAAAGCAATGCCTCATGTATCATATGGCATGCAGTCCTGAGGCAACTGGGATAGTTAAATGGAATTTGCACTTCTCAGCAGGTCTGAAAGACACCAATTAACGTATGCTTAATTCAAGCTCTGACCTAATAAAGCAATTACAGTATTTATGGTTACTCATACAGTACCAGTCAAAAGTTTGGACACAGCTACTCATTCCAGGATTTTTCTTTATTTCTACTATTTTCTACATTGTATAATAATAGTGATGACAGAAACTATGAAATAATACATATGGAATCATGTACTAACCAAAAAAGTGTAAAACAAATCTAAATATTTTATATTTGACATTCTTGAAAATAGCCACCCTTTGCCTTGATGACAGCTTTGCACACTTTTGTCATTCTCTCAACCAGCTTCATGAGGTAGTCACCTGGAATGCATTTCCATTAACATGTGTGCCTTGATAAAAGTTACTTTGTGGAATTTCTTTCCTTAATTCGTTTGAGCCAATCAGTTGTGTTGTGACAATAGCCCCATTTGGTCCATATTATGGCAAGAACAGCTCAAATAAAGAGAAACGACAGTCCATCATTACTTTAACCCTTGTGTAGTCTTAACATTCTGTATACCTTGTGCTAAGGGTAAAAAATGACACGCCTTCACTAAACCCCTAAAATAAAGCAGCTTAATTGAATTTTAAACCCCAAATCTATTTTGCATGAAGAAACAACCTGCCATTCTTCACAAATGTTGTGAATATCTGGGTTTTCCCTCTTCACAATGCAGAAAGACTGCAGTTAATCAGTTGAGACAACTCGTTTTTATTACAACACACCTGGCAATTGTTTTCTTTACTAAAGTAGAGGTGTATTATTATTATTGCTAAAGGTACTGCATAAGTGTAAACATTTTTTTTGTTGTTGCAAGAGATAGCACTTATATAGCCTATACCTTGTGTCAATTGAAGCTTATCCTCAATACTGACAACTAAACTAATGGTGTTTTTTCTAATGCAAGAAATGC
Source organism: Oncorhynchus nerka (assembly GCF_034236695.1). NCBI lineage: Eukaryota > Metazoa > Chordata > Actinopteri > Salmoniformes > Salmonidae > Oncorhynchus > Oncorhynchus nerka. The sequence continues at coordinate 10,067,527 of NC_088424.1, read as the reverse complement.
AAGAAATAGACCTCTGAACCTTTCACCTATCACCACCTACCTGTCAGGGCAAGGAGATGGAGGTTGTAACCTCATAAATATCTTGGAATTTTAATTGATGAAGGCCTCTCTTTTTAAATTGCATATTCAACAACTTACAAAAAAATTGAAGCTGAATTTGGGATTTTATTTTTGGAATAAGGCCTGTTTTTATTTTGAAGCCAAAAGGAGGCTAGTATCAGCTACATGCCTTTACTAGACTATGGGGATATTTTATATATGAATGCTTCCGCTCAGTGTTTGAGATCAATTGACACTCTTTACCATGGTACTTTGAGATTTATTTTAAACTGCAAAACCCTTACGCACCACTGCACTTTGTATACCAGGGTTGGCTGGCCTTCTCTAGTCACTCGTAGGCTCAGTCACTGGTATACTTTTATTTACATAGCCATTTTGGGTTTACTACCTTTTTATTTGTGCATTTTTATTGTTCAGAAATGTGGCGGGTCGTCTCTTCGTTCGCTGGAATTTATCCTGCTAACTGTTCCAAATGTCCAAACTGAATTTGGTAAAAGGGCTTTTATGTACTCTGGCCATCGTATTGGAACACCTTACAAAATACTTTTAAACTGGAAGAACTTGTCCCGATTGGTGTTTTTAAATCACTGATGAAGGGGTTTGAGGCTGATTCCCTGACCTGTCAATGTTTTTAATTTGCTGTTTTATACTCTTGTTAATTCAATGGTTTTTACTAGATGTAGTTTTTCATGTTGTCTGTCTGTAATTCTTTTGTAATGACTTGGTGCTGCCTATCTTGGCCAGGGCGCTCTTGAAAAAGAGATTTTAATCTCAATGAGCCCTTCCTGTTTAAAGGTTAAATCAAATAAAATAAATAAGAAATTTGCATTTTATTGAGGGGAAACACTAAGTCTTGAACTTTTTTGGCAACATAGTGATATATTCTTATATACTGTACAATGAGGAATTCAACTACAAAATATTAGTCTTCTCCCATTTAAAAAAAAAAAAAATTACCCCCACCCACAAGGTGTATAAACAACAACAATAAATAAGATAATAGATACAAAACAAAAACGTGAAGAACATGAATCAATCAACTCTAATTAGCACATGGAGGACAGTATGCAAGTGTGTGTGCATTGACTTTGCAGATGTATTTCTCACATTTGCAGCACATCGTATTTGTTTTACAGTCCTTCTTCGGGGGGCAGAATTGGCATCTCTTTCTCTTGCCTGCCCCAGCTGCAGCCTCAGGTGGATCAGATTCAGCCCCCTGAACAGCTTTCACAAGCACTGCAGAGGCTACTGGGAGGCACTCCCTTCTTTGAATGTGTGGGGTTACAAGTACCTTTCCCAGCTGCTCCAGGAACACCCTCCTCTTGTTCCGCTTATCAGGCATCCAGGTAGTGTTGCTCTTTTTCCATATCACGAAGACACTGTATGAGGACACATCAATGATGTAATGGAAGATGACCAGGGGCCAGCGGACAGTCATCCTCCTGCAGCTGTAAGTTCCAATAACCTTGTCCAGGTTGTCCACGCCTCCTTTGTTGTGGTTGTCGTCCAGGATTATGGCTGGCTTCCTGTCCTCACGATCACTGATCTCAGCTGTTTTGTGCAGTGTGCTCAGGAGGACCACATTTTTGTTCTTCTTCGGGAGGTAAGAAACTATAGTGGCGGTGAAGGCAAACTTTGATGAGAAGCCCTCTCTTCCCCCTTGTTTCAAGGAGTGCAGGGGGGAGCTCAGGCTTGTTCTAACGGTGCCAACCATGGTGATCTTCCTCTTCCGGAGCTGCTGGCTGAGTTTAATCTCTAGCACACATAATCTCAATCAATCTCATGCGTGTGTGTGTGTGTGTGAGAGATAATGATTTTATAACTGCCAGGTCAAAAATGACCCTAAGACGATCTTTGTACCCTGGTGGTGTACAGCTTTCATGGAATTATGAACAAAGGCAATGTTTCACTTTTTCTAATGTTGGGGTCACTCCTCATAACATTTCAAGTTGATAAAATATAATTTAGGGTGTTTTATCTGCTGTTAAACATAGTGGCGGGTCATTTTTGACCCTTAAGACAACACCAGGGTTAAGACATGAAGGTCAGTCAATCTGGAAAATAACAGAACTTTGAAAATGACAATATATTATTTACCATTCATTTCTATTGGGCACAAAATAATATGAAACAACCAAAACGAACTGCAAATGCATCCAACAACTTTCAGTCACAACCTTGATGTAGTCATTGCGTGCTAGAAATATTGGAACAAATACAAAACTTTTGACAACTTCATAATTTTTAGGGTTGTCAATCATTTTGACCACTACCTTTTTGGGAAAAAATACAAATATTACTAGTTAAACAAAATCTTTCTTGTATTAGTATAAAGTATAATTTCCCAAAGTTCTTTTGCATACAACATAGCTCAGTATTTGAATTATTTTATACAGAAGGGTGGCAATCAGACCACACTGTATATCATTGACATTATTTGTAGGTAAATGTCTACAATGCCAGCACTGAATATATATTGTAGACATACAATTAAATAGTAATTTAGATAATGTCAGTCATCAATTGTAGTGTAAAACATGTAGTGTTTTTTGTTGTTGCCACAATTTCATTTGTTGTAAACTAATTGCTTTTATGTCTATTACGTAATGTTCCATTTCCTAATGATGGAAGATAGTCAGTGCACAAGCGATCTTTGGCTTGTGGTGGGATATGTATCTAGCCTTTAAAACCACTTCAAGTACTCAAATATAAATGTATATTATATTGCTACATGGCTTATCAAGAGAAACTTCACAGAACATGGAAAAGGGTTGATTAGATTTTACTTGTCACATCACCTATCACTACTTAGCTTTGTGAATTGTTGAACTGTTGTCATTGTAACCAATGATGGTTATTGTGTAAAATCATTATATGACCATGATTCACTTTACTGTTAGGTACTTTGTAAGACTATAATCAAAACCATTGTAATGTACACTACCAGTCAAAAGTTTTTATTTTTTTACTATTTCTACATTGTAGAATAATAGTGAAGACATAAACACTATGAAATAACACATATGGAATCATGTAGTAACCAAAAAAAAGTGTTAAACAAATCTTAATATATTTTATATTTGAGATTCTTCAAATAGCCACCCTTTGCCTTGATGACAACTTTGGACACACATGAATGAGTGTGTTCTAAAACTTTTGACCAGTAGTGTATTGCCATTGTATTATACATTTTCATACCCATGTTTGTCTAATGTTGCTCATTCTACATAGTGACTCTACTTTTACTGTCAAATGAACACACAGGAAGAAAGATAGCTGCCTGTCACTTCCCCAGGAAATCCGGGTTGTGTTCACTCTTTAAACGGAGTGTAAAAACAATGACAACTGAAGCCACATGACTGAAGAGGCCTGCTGGCTTTTGTCTTCATTGCCCAGCGCAAAAGACACAATCGACTGTCCATGTCAACAGCCCTTGGCTTTCTAGCATTGTTCCACTGCTGGCTCACACAACATCCATGTATCCCCTTTTATTTTAGTTCAGGGAGATATGCACGGCTCAGGCCTTAAGACTTGGTTTTACTCTGTAGCATAAGGACCTGTGATAGATTTGAGATACCATGTTCCGAGTCGCGTGTTTATGTTGACGTCCATATTGCGAAGTGAAATGCCATCCCTGTGCCACAAGAGACGAGACAGAATGTCAGCCTTTTATTTGAATCATATTCAAACCAAAAAAAGGCAACGTACGCTTTCCCGAACGGTCGAGTGCATCAAGGCTGTGGCTTTATACTAGTAACATCAAAAGACACTTCTCAAAAGGTCCCTTCAACCTGGCTTCAGAAAGCTACATACCTACACACAAACCATTTCTGTATCGACCTCGCTTTGTGCACGGCGGCATTGTCATGGTGAAAGAGGAAAAGGCCTTCCCCAAACTATTGCTACAAAGTTGGAAGCTTAACTTAAAACTTAAAATCTTGTCATTGTATGCTGTAGCTACTCCAGAGTCCAATGGTGGCGAGCTTTACATCACTCCAGCCGATGCTTGGCTTTGCGCATGGTGATCTTAGGCTTGTGTGTGGCTGCTCGGCCATGGAAACCCATTTCATTAAGCTCCCGATGAACAGTTATTGTGCTGACGTTGCTTTCAGAGGCAGTTTGGAACTTGGTAGAGAGTGTTGCAACCAAGGACAAATGATTTATACGCGCTACTTGTTCAGCACATGGTGGTCCCGTTCTGTGAGCTTGTGTGGCCTACCGCTTTGCGGGCTGAGCCGTTGTTGCTCCTAGACGTTTCCACAATAACAGCACTTGATCAGGGCAGCCCTAGCAAGGCAGAAATGTTACTCACTTGTTGGAAAGGCGGCATCCTATGACGTTATAGGATGCCACGTTGAATGTCACTGAGCTTTTCAGTAAGGCCATTCTGCCAATGTTTATCTATGGAGATTGCATGGCTGTGTGCTAGATTATATACACCTGTCAGCAACAGGTCCATTCATTTGAAGGGGTGTCCACATACGTGTGTGTGTGTACAGTGGGACAAAAAAGTATTTAGTCAGCCACAAATTGTGCAAGTTCTCCCACTTAAAAAGATGAGAGGCCTGTAATTTTCATCATAGGTAAACTTAAACTATGACAGACAAAAATGAGAAAAAAAAATCCAGAAAATCACATTGTAGGATTTTTAATGAATTTATTTGCAAATTATGGTGGAAAATAAGTATTTGGTCACCTACAAACAAGCAAGATTTCTGGCTCTGGAGGAATGGGCCAAAATGCCAGCGACAGTGTGTGAAAACCTTGTGAAGACTTACAGAAAACGTTTGACCTCTGTCATTGCCAACAAAGGGTATATAACAAAGTATTGAGAAACTTTTGTAGGCGACCAAATACTTATTTTCCACCATAATTTGCAAGTAAATTCATAAAAAATCCTACAGTGTGATTTTCTTCCCTAATTTTGTCTGTCATAGTGTACCTATGATGAAAATTACAGGCCTCATCTTTTTAAGTGGGAGAAACTTGCACAATTGGTGGCTGAGTAAATACTTTTTTGCCCCACTGTATATATATACTAGTGTAAGTATTCAACCCCCTGAGTTATTACATGTTAGATTCACCTTTGGGAGCGATTCCAAGTCTCAAAGTGCTTTCCACATCCTCAAGCTCTGTCAAATTGGTTGTTGATCATTGCTAGAAAACCATTTTCAGGTCTTGCCATAGATTTTCAAGCAAATATAAGTCAAAATTGTAACTCGGCCACTCAGGAACATTCACTGTCTTCTTGGTAAGCAACTCCAGGGTAGATTTGGCGTTTATGTTTTAGGTTATTGTCCTGCTGAAACGTGAATTCATCTTCCAATGTCTGGTGGTAAGCAGACTGAACCAGGTTTTCCTCTAGGATTTTGCCGGTGCTTAGCTCCATTCTGTTTCTTTTTATCCTGAAAAACTCCCCAGTTCTTAATTATTACTAGCATACCCATGACATGATGCAGTCACCACTATGCTTGAAAATATGGCGAGTGGTACTCAGTAATGTGTTATATTGGATTTGCCCCAAACATATCACTTTATATTCAGGACAAAAAGTTCATTTACTTTGCCACATTTTTTGCAGTATTACTCCTACAAACAGGATGCATGTTTTGGAATATTTTTATTCTGTACAGGTTTACTTCTTTTCAGTATTTATTATGGATCCCCATCTTCCTGAGTACCCTGATGAATACAGCTTGGCTGTCAAAACTTTGGTTATAAAATGTTTGCATCTGAGTTCCTAATGTGTGCAGCTCCTTTCTTTTTCTAGTATAGTGGAGTAACTACAATGTTGTTCCATCCTCAGTTTTTTTCCTATCACAGCCATTAAACTAACTGTTTTAAAGGCACCATATGCCTCATGGTGAAATCCCTGAGCGTTTTCCCCCCTCTCTGGCAACTGAGTTAGGAAGGACGCCTGTATCTTTGTAGTGACTGGGTGTATTGATACATCATCCAAAGTGTAATTAATAACTTTACCATGCTCAAAGGGATATGCAACGTCTGCTTTTTTTGGTTTGTTTTACCAATTGTTCTACCAATAGGTGCCCTTCTTTGCAAGGCATTGGAAAAGCTCCCTAGTCTTTGCTGTTGAATCTGTGTTTGAAATTCGATGCTTGACCGAGGGACCATATAGATAATTGTGTGGAGTACAGAGGTGAGTTAGTCGTTCAAAAATCATGTGAAACACTATTATTGCACGTAGTGAGTCCATGTTAACTTATTGTGACTTGTGAAGCAAATGTTTACTTCTGAACTTATTCAAGCTTGTCATAACAAAGGGGTTGAATACTTGTTGACAAATTTTTTATTCATAATAAAATGAGACACAATTCCACTTTGACATTATGGGATATTTAATCCATTTTAAATAACAAACAACGTGTCAAAAAAAGGCAATACTTTCTGAAGCCACTGTAGAAAGCCAGTTTCCAGACACACTTCACAAGCCAACCGTTGTGCTATTCCCCTCAGGCCCTCTCGGTCTACTGAAACACTGGGCCTCTGTTCCACTCGTTTACTGCTATAGTACCCTCTCTCAGACAGAGACTGTTACCACGGCGGAAAGTCTGACCCACATAGTCTTATGCATCGGGTGTCACAGAGCCATCCCATAATGCCTCTCATTTGGAAGAATGCCCCAGGAAGACAGATGTACAGAAACAAGTCTGGCGGACAATTGAGCGTCTGGCACCAGAAAAGACCAAACAAGCATACAGAGAGGATTTTAAGAACAACAAATAGCCTCTATGAACATAACGTACTGTAATGCTAATAAGGTTGAATGCGAGAATTTATGATTCTTTGCAGTATCCCAGATAATGCATTTGTTTTTAGCTAGATTTGGATTACTATCATCTATCAAGAACAGAAAAGGACACATTGGCATTATCTTGAAATGTTGAATAGCTTCTAGTCAGGATAGAGTTAACAGGAAATGACACTATTATTATTATACATTTTGAATAGCTTCTAGTCAGGATAGAGTTAACAGGAAATGACACATTTATTATTATTATAAATGTTGAATAGCTTCTAGTCAGGATAGAGTTAACAGGAAATGACTTATTATTATTATTATTATAAATATTGAATAGCTTCTAGTCAGGATAGAGTTAACAGGAAATGACTTATTATTATTATTATTATTATTATTATAAATATTGAATAGCTTCTAGTCAGGATAGAGTTAACAGGAAATGTGACATCAACGTCTCTTTCTTTTCTGTCTTCTGGTTTTCAGCTGTTTTTCTCAGGGTGTCAGAGAATGAACAAGATTTTGGACTGCATGAGAACAAAGTCCTCAATAAACAAATACAATTTGAGTTAAACTAGATTTGAAGTAACTAGGTAAACACGCATCGTTCCACAAAATATATTAGGGGTGTTGCAAATTACGTTTATTTCAAGCGGAACTGTTTGGGTAAGACTGATCAACTGAGTTTCACATACTTTGTGTCCTAAAAAAGTGAATGTGTGTAATATGCAAACCTCAGATTGTCTCTAAACGTAATAGCAGTACTTAAATCAGTAGTACTTAGTAAACTACAAGTACCAGTGTTGAAATTAGCATTTTTGTTATGCATGTTAGAATCAACTTTGATACCTCATAAAGATATACAAAATCCCTGTCTACTTAGATTCCCATGCTACCTTGGATTTCAGCAGTCTACCATGTAGTCAGTCAGCAGTGTTTTGATTGGAAAGCCCATCAGAAGCAGAGAATGTCACGCCCTGGTCTAAGTATTTTGTGTTTTTCTTCATGTATTGGGTCAGGCCAGGGTGTGGCATGGAGTTTTTGTATTGTGGTGTGTTTTGTCTTGGGGTTTTGGTGTGTATGTTAGTGGGATTGTAGCTTAGTAGGGTGTTCTAGGAAAGTCTATGGCTGTCTGAAGTGATTCTCAATCAGAGGCAGGTGTTTATCGTTGTCTCTGATTGGGAACCATATTTAGGCAGCCATATTCTTTGGTTGTATTGTGGGTGATTGTCCTGAGTGTCTTGATGTCCTTGTTAGATGTTAGTTGACACATGTATAGGCTGTTTTCGTTTCGTTTATTGTTTTGTAGTGTTCGTGTTTAGTCGTGTTTTACGTTTGTTTAATAAACATGAATCGCAATCGACACTCTGCAGTTTGGTCCGACTCTCCTTCACCATGTGAAAACCGTGACAGAGAAGGACTGGTCTGATATCTCAGGGGGGATTACCAGGGCAGAGTAATCTTGGTAACAACTAGAGTGGTTAAGCTAAGGATTTTAAAGGAACTGTCCACTGTTTCCAGATTTCTATGAAATATGACCTAGAATTATTTAAGTTACAGTATGAGTGAAATAGTTTTCCTTCCTAAAAATGGTAATTAAGTTTGTTAAAAAGCAGCTTTTCTGTGTTGGAATGGTATGAGCGTATACTGGTCATAAAAAATATTGATGCAGGTAGACTGCTAATTTGGCAGCTCATCCTCAGGGACATGTACCTCCAATTTATGCTTTGGCCACAAACGAGTATAGGACGACTCAACATTTTGGATATGGGTTAACAGAATATGAATTTTTAGGAGTGAGTGTTTCCCCAAACTTGGTCCTTGGTACAACCAAGGGGTGCACATTTTGGTTTTTGCCCTAGCACCACAGCTGATTCAAATTGTCAAAGCTTGATGATTATTTGAATCAGCTGTGTACAGTCGTGGCCAAAAGTTTTGAGAATGGCACAAATATTAAAGTTTTCTGCTTCAGTGTCTTTACAAATTTTTGTCAGGTGTTACTATGGAATACTGAAGTATAATTACAAGCATTTCATAAGTGTCAAAGGCTTTTATTGACAATTACGTGAAGTTGATGCAAAGAGTCAATATTGCAGTGTTGACCCTTCTTTTTCAGGACCTCTGTAATCCACCCTGGTGTGCTGCCAATTAACTTCTGGGCCACATCCTGACTGATGGAAGCCCATTCTTGCATAATCAATACTTGGAGTTTGTCAGAATTTGTAGGTTTTTGTTTGTCCCCTCACCTCTTGAGGATTGACCACAAGTTTTCAATGGGATTAAGGTCTAGGGAGTTTCCTGGCCATGGACTCAAAATATCGATGTTTTGTTCCCTGAGCCACTTAGTTATCACTTTTGCCTTATGACAAGGTGCTCCATGCTGGAAAAGGCATTGTTTGTCACCAAACTGTTCCTGGATGGTTGGGAGAAGTTGCTCTCGGAGGATGTGTTGGTACCATTCTTTATTCATGGCTGTGTTCTTAGGCAAAATTGTGAGTGAGCCCACTCCCTTGGCTGAGAAGCAACCCCATACATGGATGGTCTCAGGATGCTTTACTGTTGGCATGACACAGGACTGATGTTAGCGCTCACCTTGTCTTTTCCGGACAAGCTATTTTCCGGATGCCCCAAACAATGGGAAAGGGGATTCATCAGAGAAAATGACTTTACCCCAGTCCTCAGCTGTCCAATCCCTGTACATTTTGCAGAATATTAGTCTGTCCCTGATGTTTTTCTTGCAGAGAAGTGGCTTCTTTGCTGCCCTTCTTGACACCAGGCCATCCCCCAAAAGTCTTCGCCTCACTGTGCGTGGAGATGCACTCACACCTGCCTGCTGCCATTCCTGAGCAAGCTCTGTACTGGTGGTGCCCCGATCCCACAGCTGAATCAACTTTAGGAGACGGTCCTGGCGCTTGCCAAACTTTCATTCTTCACAACAATTGAACCGCTCTCCTTGAAGTTCTTGATGATCCGATAAATGGTTGATTTAGGTGCAATCTTACTGGTAGCAATATCCTTGCATGTGAAGCCCTTTTTGTGCAAAGCAATGATGACGGCACGTGTTTCTTTGCAGGTAACCATGGTTGACAGAAGAACAATGATTCCAAGCACCACCCTCCCTTTGAAGGTTCCAGTCTGTTATTTGAACAATCAGCATGACAGAGTGATATCCATCATTGTCCTCATCAACACTCACACCTGTGTTAACGAGAGAATCACTGACATGTCAGATGGTTGTTTTGTGGCAGGGCTGAAATGCAATGGAAATGTTTTTTGGGGGATTCAGTTCATTTGCATGGCAAAGAGGGACTTTGCCATTAATTACAATTCATCTGATCACTCTTTATAACATTCTAGAGTATATGCTAATTGCCATCACACAAACTGAGGCAGCAGACTTTGTGAAAATGTATATTTGTGTCATTCTCAACTTTTGGCCACGACTGTAGTGCTAGGGCAAAAAAAAACTTGGGCTCCCGAGGACCGAGTTTGGGATACCCTGCCTTAAAGTAACTGCCCAGTGGAAATCTCACTTCTAAAAGTGCTTATTCTGTTAACACCATACTTGGGTACTCTGGGTACTTCTCTGTCCTCTGTCTGTGGTATTGCAATGTTTGCTTTGCTCCTTGCTTGAGTGGTATCTGCTGCACAAGACTAGTACAATAATTGGCATCAAGGTGAATGATAATGTCTAAATGGAGTGTATTGGAATGAATTATACTATATAAAAGTATGTGGACACCCCTTCAAATTAGTGGATTTGGCTATTTCAGCCACAAGTGTATACAATTCAAGCACACATCCATGAAATCTCCATAGACAAACATTGGTAATAGAATGGCCTTACTGAAGAGCTCAGTGACTTTCAACGTGGCACCGTCATAAGATGCCACCTTTCCAACAAGTTAGTTTGTCAAATGTCTACCCTGCTAGAGCTGCCCGGTCAACTGTAAGTGCAGTTACTTTGGAAACGTCTAGGAGCAACAACTGCTCAGCCGTGAAGTGGTAGGTCACACAAGCTCAAAGAACAGGACTGCCGAAGCGCGTCCTTGGTTGCAACACTCACTACCGAGTTCCAAACTGCCTCTGGAAGCAACTTAGGCACAAGAACTGTTCGTCGGGAGCTTCTTAAAATGTGTTTCCATGGTCAAGCAGCCGCACACAAGCCTAAGATCGCAATGCCAAGCGTCGGCTAGAGTGGTATAGAGCTCGTCCCCATTGGACTCTGGAGCAGTGGAAATGCGTTCTCTGGAGTGATGAATCACGCTTCACCATCTGGCAGTCCAATGGACAAATGTGTGTTTGGAGGATGCCAGGAGAACGCTACCTGCCCCAATGCATAGTGCCAACTGAAGTTTTAGTGGAGGAGGAATAATGGTCTGGGGCTGTTTTTCATGGTTCGAGCTAGGCCCCTTAGTTCCAGTGAAGGGAAATCTTAACGCTACAGCATACAATGACAGTCTAGAAGATTCTGTGCTTCCAACTTTGTGGCAACAGTTTGGGGAAGGCTTTTTCCAGTTTTCGCATGACAATGCCCCTGTGCACAAAGCGAGGTCCATACAGAAATGGTTTGTCGAGATCAGTGTGGAATAACTGGACTGGCCTGCATAGAGGCCTGACCTCCACCCCATCGAACACCTTTGGGATGAATTGGAGCAACGACTGCGAGCCAGGCCTAATTGCCCAATGTCAGTGCCCGACCTCACTAATGCTTTTGTGGCTGAATGGAAGCAAGTCCCCGCAGCAATGTTCCAAAATCTAGTGGAAAGCCTTCCCAGAAGAGTGGAGGCTGTTATAGCAGCAAAAGGGGGGACCAACTCCAAATTAATGCCCATGATTTTGGAATGAGATGTTTGACGAGCAGGTGTCCATATCCTTTTAGTAATATATTGTACTTTAGTGAGAATTCAGCAACATGTTCCTATTTTTCCATTTGGTTTGATCGTTCCTTATAATTGTCATTTCAGGCATTTATTTTCTATGCAGTAGTTCTATGTGTTATTACTGCTTTGTCTTGACTGTTTTCTTATGTGTTTTCCAGATTGAGACAGGACCTTTTGACCGTGAACACTCCTCCCGGGACACCGCTGTGTGTGTACAGGCAGATATGGCCCTGCCTTTCAATGGGGTTGTTACAAGTACGTCAACTCCATTTCTAGATTTTGTATTTTTATAGTTTTTTATTATTTATTGTGCTTAGAATTTAAAGACAGAAATACCCATCTGAACAAGACGGTTCTATATAGGTTATCCTTTTGTCTATAGAGTCAACCACTCTATATGGTTTAACAAAACCAACAAATCACTTTTTTTTTTAGGTTATTCATCTTGATGGTTCCAATTCAGCAGTCAGGCAATTATTAACATGCTGAACTGCTTGTGAGTTAGTAGTATGTTAACATGTTGTTATTGTACTCAACTGGCTTCAACACCAAGTACTGGAATGTTGGTCCTGGCTGTGGCTGACCCCTTTGTTTACTAGATGATGATTTATTGCCTGTTACCTCACCTGTGGGTTTCAGCTCCTGATCAAGGAAGGGTAAAATAAGGACTGCATTTGGGGTAGAATCCTAAGATCCAAGTAAGGATCCAGCCCCTAAAGGGTGACTGCACTTCCTGAAATGGCATCGTTTTATATTTGGATCATTAAATGCTAGAGGCTATGACTGAATTCAAACGGAAGTTGGTTTCGAGTGTGGTTTGTTCACAGGTGGGAAGAGTTATACAAATGATTTAGGCGATACGCTTCAGCCGGCTGGTGTGTGACCGTGGCAAAGTCGATTTGAGTTTGGATAGCCGGGCCTGGTTAGGGACCTTCAATAAATTACACAATGTAAATGAGAGAATATTTTCATGTTTGTATTTATTTAGGATCCCCATTAGCTGCTGGCAAGGCAGATACTCTTCCTGGGGTACAGCAACATTAAGGCAGTTATATAAAATATTACACTTCATAACACTTTTCACAACACATTGTGTGCCCTCAGGCCACTACTCTACCACCACATATCTACAAAACAAAATGCATGTGTGTTTAGCATGTCTCTTTACAATTCCCTCTGTTTTAAATGATTCTACTGCTTGCATCAGTTCCCTGATGTGGAATAGAGTTCCATATAGCTATGCCTCCATATAGTACTGTGTGCCTCCCATAGTCTTTTTTGGACTTTGGGGTTGTGAAGAGACCTCTGGTGGCATGTCTTGTGGGGTATGAATGGGTGTCCGAACTGTGTGCTAGTAGTTTAAACATTCAGCATCTCAAAGCTTCTTACAAAAACTATTAGTGATGAAGTCAATTTCTCTACTTTGAGCCATGAGAGATTGGCATGCATATTGCCAATATTAGCTCTCCATGTACATTTAAGGACCAGCTATGTTGCCCTGTTCTGAGCCAATTAGAATTTTCCTTAGTCCATCTTTGTGGCACCTGACCACACGACTGGACAGTAGTCTATGTGCGACAAAACTAAAGCCTGTAGGACATGCCTTGTTGATAGTGTTGTTAAGAAGGCAGAGCAGCGCTTTAGTATGGACAGACTTTTCCCAATCTTAGCTACTGCTACAACATTTTTAGTTTACAATCCATGGTTACTCCAAGCAGTTTGGTCACCTCAGCTTGCTCAATTTCCACATTATTCATTACATTATTTAGTTGAGTTTTAGGAATTAGTCAATTATTTGTCCCAAATACAATGCTTTCAGTTTTAGAAATATTTAGGACTAACTTATTTCTTGCCATCAATTCTGAAACTAACAGCAGCTCTTTGTTAAGTATTGCAGTGATTTCAGTCGCTGTAGTAGCTGACGTGTACAGTGTTGAGTCATCCGCATACATACACATTGGCTTTACTCAGCCAGTGGCATGTCATTAGTAAAGGGGCCTAGACAGCTGTCCTGGGGAATACCTCATTCTACCGAATTATGACTTGCATTAAAGAAAACCCTCTGTGTTCTGTAACACAGGTAACTCTTTATCCACAATATCACAGGGGGTGTAAAGTCATAACACATTTTTCCAGCAGCAGACTATGATCAATAATGTCAAACTGAAGTCTAACAAAACAGCTCCCACAATGTTTTTATCATCAATTTCTTTCAGCAAATCAGTAATTTGTGTAAGTCCCATGTATGTTGAATGCCCTTCTCTAAAAGCATGTTGAAAGTCTGTTGTCAATTTGTTTAATATAAAATAGCAATGTATCTGGTCAAACAATGTTTTCAAAAAGTTTACTAAGGGTTGGTAACAGGCTGATTGGTCGGCTATATGAGCCAGTAAAAGTTTTTTTTACTGTGCTTTGGTAGCGGAATGACTTTTGCTTCCCTCCAGGCCTGAGGGTACACACTTTCTTGTTGGCTTAGATTGACGACATAGCAAATAGGAGTGGCAATATTATCCTCAGTAATTTTCCATCTTAGTTGTCAGATCCAGGTGGCTTGTCATTGTTGATAAACAACTTTTTCAACACGTCCATGCTCAATTTACAATGCTTTTCTTCATAATTTGGTCAGTTATACTTGGATGTGTACGGTCGCCATTTGTTGCTGGCATGTCATGCCTAAGTTTGCTAGCTTCCATTCAGCCACACGTATTAGTCAGGCCGGGCACTGATATTGGGCGATTCCAATTCATCCTAAAGCTTGTCGATGTGGTTGAGGTCAGGGCTCTGTGCAGGCCAGTCAAGTTCTTCCACACTGATCTCGACAAACCATTTCTGTATGGACCTCGCTTTATGCATGGGGGCATTGTCATTCTGAAACAGGAAAGGGCCTTCCACAAATTGTTGCCCCAGTTGAAAACACAAATTAGTCCAGAATGTCATTGTATGCTGTAGCGTTAAGATTTCCCTTCACTGGAATTAAGGGGCCTAGCCCGAACCATAAAAAACAGCACCAGATCATTATTCCCCATCCACCAAACTTTACAGTTGGCACTATGCATTCGGGCAGGTAGCGTTCTCCTGTCATCCACCATACCCAGATTTGTTTGGGTTCTCAGTCCAGAGAACACATTTCCACTGCTCCAGAGTCCAATGGCCTCGAGTTTTATACCACTCCAGCCGACTCTTGATATTGCGCATGGTGATCTTAGGCTTGTGTGCAGCTGCTCGGCCATGGGAACCTATTTCATGGAGCTCCCAACTAACAATTATTGTGTTGACGTTGCTTCCAGAGGAACTCTGTAATGGGTGTTGCAACAGAGGACAAACGATTTTATATGCGCTACTTGTTTAGCACACTGCGGCCCCGTTCTGAGATTTTGTGGCCTACCACTTAGTGTATGAGCCGTTTTTGCGCCTAGACGTTTCCACTTCACAATAACCACACTTACCGGGGCAGCTCTAGCAGTACCCCGTCGCCATGTTGAAAGTCACAGAGCTCTTCAGTATGGGCCATTTTTCTGCTCATGTTTGTCTATGGAGATTGCATGACTAATCCTCGATTTTGTAAACCTGTCAGCAACGGGTGTAGTTGAAATATCAAACTCCACTCATTTGAAGGGGTGTCCACAACACGTTTGGTTACTACATGATGCCATATGTGTTATTCCATAGTTTTGAAGTCTTCACTATTATTTTACAATGTAGAAAATAGTACAAATAAACCCTTGAATGAGTAGGCGTGTCCAAACTTTTGACTGGTACTGTACATAATCAAACATTTCACACATGTTCTCCAGATACTGACTGGTAGCACTTGGTGGTCTATAGCAGCTACCCACCAGAATGGGCTATAGGTGAGGCTGGTGAACCTGTAGCCATATTTCTTCAAAAGTATTTAACCTGAGATCCTCTCTCACCTTTACAGGAATGTGGTTATGAATTGGACTGCACCACCATTGGCATTTGTCTTTTCTGTAGATGTTATAATCATGTATTGCTACCACTGTATCATGTTGTACACCTTTTTAGTTCTCATTAAATTATTTAAATATTTGTATGTGAATTCCTACAATTTATAGTTGGTTTGAGCTTTTATGTCTTGGAAATTTGGAGCTATTGGAATGAACATTTTTCCCATGTACATTGTGTAATTTACTGATGGTCCCTGACTATCCCATAGTGATGGCCAAAGTCAACCCAAATTTTCCGCATGCATTACGATTGGGTCGCATGCATCTGCACTCCGAATTGATGATGGCTTTTCAGCTGCCAGCTGTGGGCAAGTTTGAAACAAACCCAACCTGAATTTACATTGTGATGCAGTCACGACCTTAAGTCTCACAGAACTCCAAAATTATCCTATTCACACACAGTACATTTTTACAGTAGAATAAATGTTTGGCTCATATCGATGTCACACAGTTTTTTAAAAGTCTTAAGCCATTGGAGGGGATACTAAGTTAACATATGGAATTGTTTTAAGATGTTTTCTTCATTTCTTTAACCCCTATTTTACCAGGTAAGTTGACTGAGAACACATTCTAATTTACAGCAACAGCCTGGGGAATAGTTACAGGGGAGATGAATGGGGATGATTAGGTGACTGTGATGGTCAGATTGGGAATTTAGCCCGGACACCGGGGTTAACACCCCTACTCTTACAACAAGTGCCATGGGATCTTTAGTGACCACAGAGAGTCAAGACACCTGTTTAACGTCCCATCTGAAATACAGCACCCTACACAGGGCAATATCCCCAATCACTGCCCTGGGGCTTTGGGATATTTTTTTTTCGACCAGAGGAAAGGGTGCCTAGTGGAGGCCCTTCAGCACCTCTTCCAGCAGCATCTGGTCTTCCATCCAGGGACCGACCAGGACCAACCCTGCATAGCTTCAGAAGCAAGCCAGCAGTGGGATGCAGGGTGGTATGCTGCTGGCTATTCCATGGTCATTCCATGGAGCATTTATCTATTTGATTTGGAATTTTACGACCTCTTTAAGGTATGCCCCCAAAATATTTACTACTATAGCCAATAGAAATGCACTGAATAACACATGCATACATAGGGAAAAAAGAATAAGGGTTGAAAGGTCCGTCCTATATCTAGGAGATATTAAAAAAAGCTCAGAAAATATACAGTGCATTTGGAAAGTATTCAGACCCCTTCCCCTTTTCCACGTTTCATTACGTTACAGCCTTGTTCTAAAATGGATTAAATAAAACATTCTCAATCTACACACAATACCCCATAATGACAAGGTGAAAACAGGTTAACATTTTTTGCATATTTAAAAAAATAATAATAACAAGTGTTTAGACCCTTTGCTATGAGACTCGAAATTTAACTCTGGTGCATCCTCTTTCCATTGATCATCCTTGAGATGTTTCTCCAACTTGATTGGGGTCCACCTGTGGTAAATTCAATTGACTGGACATGATTTGGAGAGGCGCACAGCTGTCTATATAAGGTCCCACAGTTGACAGTGCATGTCAGAATAAAAACCAAGCCATGAGGTCGACGGAATTGTCTGTAGAGCTCCGAGACAGGATTGTGTCAAGGCATAAATCTGGATAGGGTACCAAAAAATGTCTACAGCAGCTGGCCGCCCGACCAAACTGAGCTAATCGGGGGAGAAGGAAGGGCCTTGGTCAGGGAGGTGACCAAGAACACAATGGTCACCCTGACAGAGATCCAGAGTTCCTCTGTGGAGATGGGAGAACCTTCCAGAAGGACAACCATCTCTGCTGCACTCACGGAAGCCAGACGGAAGCCACTCCTCAGTAAAAGGCGCATGACATCCCGCTTTGAGTTTGCCAAAAGGAACCTAAAGTCTCTTAGACCATGAGAAACAAGATTCTCTTGATTCATGAAACCAAGATTGAACTATTTGGCCTGAATGCCAAGCGTCACAGATTTTTAAAAATGTATTATGTTAGATTGACGCACGGGTACATCAAGACTCTTATGGATTTTAATGAATTAGGCTAGCCAACAAACTTGTGAAGTCTTGGAAGTCATAATCTGTCAATATTTTTGTATATCAACAGGTTCACCTATAAAGAGAAAGAGAGAAAAAACATTGGCTAACGAGTCATGTCAAAGGTAAAACTGGTCAAAATGTAGGCTTTGAGGTGCATGGATTCAATGTAGCGTTCCTTCGAGTAGAATTACAATTACCCCCAATTTTTTTGACTATGTATGCAATGGGTGACCAGCCCTCCCGGAGAGCTATTGAGTATGCAGGCTTATGCTCCAACCCCATTGTTACACACCTGTTTCAACTAATCAAGGTCTTGGGGAACATCTAACTAGTCAAATCAGGTGTGCTAGGTTGGAGCGGAAGCCTGCTGAACGGTACCCGTCCAGAAGGAAAGTTGGACAACGCTGTTATAAGCTTTGAAACACATATTTAAAGTGATATTGAATAACTCTGACATCTATAATTCTGTCTTGGTTCTCTTTGTGGACTCTGTAGCCTGGGCCTGTCCCTCCTGTCATCTCCAGATTCATTATATGAGTGTTACTCTGTGAACCCCGTGACGGGCTCCCCCAGCTCCTGCCGCCGGAGCCCCCGCCTCCTCAACAACGGCTACTACGTTCTGACTGAGGACAGCTACACCTGGGATGACGAGGGCAATGTCTCTCTCACCCCCTCCAAAATCAAACTGTCCTACAAAGAGAATCTAGTCAGGTGAGTTGTTCCAAAGAGACATGCCACATTGAATCCAGAACTGAGAGAACTATTATGTCAAATATTTTTTTCTGTGCAGATACTTGGTTTGCCAGATGCAATGGAACCAATAGACTAGTCCCCGAAGTGCAAACTTTGAGCTAAATCAAGTATACCTCAGTATTTGACCTAGGTCTGGTTGAATGTCAGTCACTAATAGACACCGTTTAGCTAGCATTCATGAATAACTATGAAAGCTCAACTCTGAGGTGTATATAGTTTAAAATGTAGAACGACTATGGGTATTAAATAACAGTGAATATAATTGAAAAATGACTGTAGCAAACCACTTTGGTGAACTGTAGCAAACCACTTTGGTGAACTGTAGCAAACCACTTTGGTGTCATGGTCGGAAATGTTCTCCCCGTCGTTATGCAGCTCTTGACAGTGGGTTCAGATTTCTATTTGGGGGTGGATAACCATGCAGGTCTGTGTTCAAACACAAGCCCTGTTTATAGGGATGAGGTCATGGATTAGCCTATTTGAGAGAGCTGCACGGAAAATGTGAGGCTGGTTAGTCCTGTAAATTAGAGGTCGTAAGTCAAGTCAACCGTTTGCATTGCTAAGAGATTCTAGTCAGTGCCATTTTGCTCTTAAAATGAAAAACATCAATGCCTTGCAGGCATTTGGTTAAAATACATTTGATTGCATAATCATGCTGTCATTTTATTTGAAAGCCTATGATACACTAAATCATTTATTGGTGGAATTATGTAATAGAGATTTGTTCAGAGATGAATTTTCACATGGCATGGTTAAGCCACTGGTTTTGTGGGCTTTCGAACGTACCCCACTGTCTAATTATTACTACTTTGACAATACAGTATCACAATACCCAATGGTCCTTTTAGAACCTGCTTTTGGTCAAATATTGTAATATATGCCATTTAGCAGAAAATATTATCCAAACCAACATTGTGTGCTCTATAACTTCAAAAACAAACCACTTTGGTGTCATGGTCGGAAGGCTAGGGATAATATGAGATACCACGGGAGCTTTGGTGTCATGGTCGGAAGGAGAGGGATAATATGAGATACCACGGGAGCTTTGGTGTCATGGTCGGAAGGCGAGGGATAATATGAGATACCACGGGAGCTTTGGCAGCTCTCATATTCAATACATATAGGACAGCAGTCAATTGATAAGAACCTTGCTCAAAGGGACAATAACGATACCCTTTACAAGTCACTACGCTAACATGACAAATGACATGAAATAAGTACATGAAACATAAGGTAGATTTAGTTAGGACTTGTTTTTTGAGTCTGTCATACTAAGTATCTTGACAACATTATTGATTATTACTGTGATCACAGATGCAGTACAAAGAAACACATTAGGAATACTATGAAGAACATTAGTCTTTTACACATTTGTTGACATTGTCCTGATAAAAAGTACGACTTGTGTTTCCCTCCCCTTAGAATCTTCAGACGCAGGCGGAAGGCCCGCCGGTCTCTAGCTAGTCTGTTTAGTGACATGACTGAGACGTGTCAGTCATGGCTGGATGAGAAAGTGTTCGGAGGGGTGCGTCACCCACCTCTTGCAGAGTCCTCCTGGATGGAGCATAGCACCACCGATTTGGACACCAGCTGCAGCTTCACTTATGGTAAGGCCTGCTATGCTATGTCTGAGTGGGAGACACTTGGGATGGCCAACTGTTGTGACACTTAAGCAATGTTGCACTTATTTCATGTAATTTTGGCCATGTTTATGTAAAGGGTATTGTTGTTGTCCCATTAAGCAAGGCTCTTATCAAGTGGCTGCTGTCTTATACAGTGCCTTCGGAAAGTATTCAGTCCCCTTGACTTTTTCCACATTTTGTTACGTTACAGCCTTATTCTAAAATGGATTTGTTTTATTTATTTTTTAATCCTCAGCAATCTACATACAATAACCCATAATGACAAAGCGAACAGTTTTTTTGCAAATGTATTAAACATATAACATATACCTTATTGAGAAACAAGATTCTCTGGTCTGATGAAACCAAGATTGAATT
This sequence comes from Oncorhynchus nerka, assembly GCF_034236695.1. Taxonomy (NCBI): domain Eukaryota; kingdom Metazoa; phylum Chordata; class Actinopteri; order Salmoniformes; family Salmonidae; genus Oncorhynchus; species Oncorhynchus nerka. Next base: position 10,047,095 of record NC_088424.1, on the reverse strand, counting down.
CTTTGCCTTGAATGCCAAGCGTCACATCTGGAGGAAACTTGGCACTCTCCCTACGGTGAAGAGTGGTGGAAGAATCATGAAGTGTGGGGATTTTTTTCAGCGGCAGGGACTGGGAGAATAGTCAGGATCGAGGGAAAGATGAATGGAGCAAAGTACAGAGAGATCCTTGATGAAAACCTGCTCCAGAGAGCTCTGGGCCAAAGGTTCAACTTCCAACAGGACAATGATCCTAAACACATAGCCAGACAACGCAGGAGTGGCTTCGGGACAAGTCTCTGAAGGTCCTTAAGTGTCCCAGCCAGAGCTCCGGACTTGAACCCGATCAAACATGTCTGGAGAGACCTGAAAATAGCTGTGCAGTAACCTGACAGAGCTTGAGAGGATCTGCATAGAAGAATGGGAGAAACTCCCCAAATACAGGTGTGCCAAGCTTGTAGCGTCATACCTAAGACTCAATGCTGTAAACGCTGCCGAAGGTGCTTCAACAAAGTCTTGAGTAAAGGGTCTGAATACTTTGTAAATGTGTTTTTACTTTTCAGAATTTAGTAATTTATACAATTTATAAACCCGTTTTTGCTTTGTCATTACATGGTAGTGTGTAGATTGATGAGGACAAAACTATTTTATCAATTTTAGAATAAGGCTAATGTAACAAAATGTGGATAAAGTGAAGTGGTCTGAATACTTTCGAAGGCACTGTATGTATAAAATATGAGCGCTGTCAAAGCTCACATGGTATCTCATTATCATCCCTAGACTGCTTCGAGGGTAAACCACACCAACCTTGAATAGATGCGTGAAACTAACAACCTTCCTCAGCTGTAGTCGTGTCTCCTTTGCCATTCCAGATGACAGTGAGATCATTTCCATGCCCACGAAGTTGGCTCACGAGCCCATGGTGCAGGAGGAGATCATCACGGAGACCTGCGTCCACCAGGAGCATTTCGGCCAACCCCTGGGTGGCCTTCTGGATGTCCCACCCCCCTCAGCCTTCCTCTCCAATAGCTGCTGTCCCCCTAAACCCCAGCCAGCAGGTGAGCTGCAGTCCATTGTTATCTCATTATCTACACTCTCTTCTGTGTATTCAAATGTTTAACTGTTGTGTATATCATTATAGATATAGCTCCCCCTCTCGTCTCAAAAGTACTAGATGAAGACAGGAGAGGAGGTTCCATTGGGTTTTTTTCAGTTTTGTTAAAATATTCATGCATTTCAGATTTTCCCATGGCGAAAGCTCTCTTCATCATTCTCATGGTCTTTATCTTCTCTGCCGTATTTTCAAGGTAAGCCATCAGTATAAAGGTGAAATAACCAACATAAAATATTTGGACATTTTAGGAAAGAAAACAGTATATATCTCATTCAGTGTGAAATGATTTGATAAAAGCACTCTTAATGATGCTCTCTTGTATAGAATACCTGCTAACGTAAACTATTTCATTATTTTTCAGGTGTCTGTTGTGGGGACTGACAATGGCATTCACCACATGTATATTGATAATGATATATCTATGTAAGTATACCTCTAGTGTATTCAGTGTGGCTTTTGAAGCTAATTTCAATGGTGTTTCAAAAATGTACCATTAATTTAATACATTGCCTTTTCTCCAGTTGTCTCACAATCTGGGCCCATGGGCAAGTGGAGAAAAGCGAAGACCGAGGTGAGTCATATTCTCAAATATTAAATTACATTTATTTTGACCTCAGGCAACCACATGTTTTACATTAACGTGGTCAATAACTTTGTTCTTAATTTTTGTTCCAGGATATTACATCAAAGAATGAGTAGATGAAAGCTGTGCGTACACACACATACTCTGTTTACTCATGAAATGAATCTATGATAATGAAAAGGGTGGATGTGGACCACAAGAAAAAGAGTCATATAGATTCTTACATTTCATTAGATAAATGCGTGTAGATTGCACTTGCACATAATGTAACACGAGTTCCATTAATCTGGTCATAAAAGCAGGTTATTGGGCTCAATTGAGCAGGTATAGGGTGACACTGGTCATGCAAAAATGAGCACAGATCAGTGGAATAAATACAATAAAACGCATAATCAAAAGCAATTTCATTTGAAACTCCAAAGACGTGCGTTAGGAGAAGATGATTTTAACTGTATTTTTGTAAACTACGATGCATTGCGTATTTGGAACTTGTATTGGATAATGCTAGTTATTTTGCTCACTGATCACTGCCATTTGCTTGTCCAAGATGTTTCCCATAAGCCTGAATATAAAAATAAATCGGTAATATTCATATCATATATTATGCACACGTTTTTAATATATTCTTCAAATACCTGAATTGATATTGTTGATAGTTGATCTTGGGTTTTTTAGGGCTGTCCAGTGTTACTTATTTTCTAGCTTCCAGTATTTTGAATACAATTGCAGGGCCATTAAAGTAGCAGTGGCTTGCAGTCTGAGACCTGTTTTTTTCCTCACAAAAATGACAGCTGCAACTTTTAATCTGAATAGAAGCAAATGGAAATACAACATGCTAAGTGCCTTCTTTAGCCTGGCTTAGCTAATAGCATGCTGTGCCTGCTAAACAAAACAGGCCTACATGTCAGTAGGCAGTAGACTGCGGAATCAGATAACAGTTCAAATACAGGGAAGTGACAGAAAATGCTGGCGGAAAAGAAAAGTCAGCCCTGTGTGAGGATGCCTATCTGCTCATGGTAGTGCTGAAACGCGTATAGAAATGTTTGTATTCAAGGGATATGGGGAGGAGGTGGTCATTTTCATAATACTCATACCACTAGCTGCCTCTTGTGGTTAACCACAACCACTTATCAGTGGATCACAATAATGGAATGTGAATGTTGAGATTGAGCATAATGACGGCGGCAATGAATAAAACAATCGCCCTCCCCTCCCTTTATTTGACTCATTAAATGGTACAATGTTGAGTATGTAATGGCATTGAAGGCTGAGTAATTATGGTTGTTTATCAACCCAGAGGGAAGTATGTTTTCTGTCAGGAAAAGGAACAGGGCACCGCAAGTAGCTGAATAAAGTTCATATTGTAATAGCTTTATAAAGTTGAAATATGAGTCATGTTTGGACCTCAAACTACAGCAGGATTTTTTTGAATCTAAAAAGAGGTGATTTGTACTTTAATAATGAGTTCATTTTGTATTGTACATCTCAACTCGCCATTCTTTGTAATACATTGGATGTTGTTGGTCCTTTAGAAAAGCTGTATTTAATCGTCTCCATATATGTACTATTTGTCCAGACGAAAGTGACTTGAGAAGTATTGCTGTATGTATTCACTCCAAGTGCCAAATCTGAACGATTACTCCAAATGAGACAATTCTGACCAGAAAGTGTTAAATCACCAATACTTCATCAATAAGCCAAAATTAATATATTAAAAAAAGTTGCCGGTAGACACCATTTTATTGCTAGTTTGTTGTAAACAAAAGCTAATGTACATACTACAGTATATGAAGACAACATGGCTGTTATTTCTTTGTAATATTCATGATTTATTGGCATATACTGAATGTACTTTACAAGACCTTGAGATTTAAGTAATTTCCTATTGTGTACATTTGGTCACTTACAGTACCTTTACATAAACCAGTTTTGAAATGTTACTTTTTTTAAATAATCATAATTTCTATTGCTTTGATACTCAACTAGTTTCCACATTTGCAAAGTGTATGGTTCTTGTATGCATGTTTTATCTTTTGCACTCATTTGGATGTATCTGAAAATGTAATCAGTTGTACTGTTTTTATATTCTTTAATAGTTAATGAGCTATATTGCACTGAAATGTTAATCTTTTCTAACAGATTTGTAAAATAGTTCAACTCAATTGGCTTATACAACTTTATTAAATGTCATTTTTTATAGTTGTCCAAGTATGTGACCTTATTTTTAAGATTCAATATTTTCAGTGCATTTTCAGGATCTCTGGAAATATTCTGTTTCTAATGTGAGTCTATAACGTGACCGTGAAATGTATCATGAATGACTCGTCAGTGTTCAAACCACTGACCACTTTCTGCACCAGCTGAGGAGTAGAGACTTAGATTGATAGGGCAGTATATATTTCATTGACTGTAAGAGGCCTTCGTGTAGCAGTGAGCCTGTGCAACATCCATCCATTAAATTTGACTGGCTCTTTTAGGAACCCTATTAATCATGACTACACCATGCTCGTATTATTGTAAAAAAATAAATAAAAACTGTCTGGTTAATACACTATTACAAAATTTGCACCATGAAAGTTATTTGTTTGACAATACCACTTACACGTCTACATACTATCACTATTTTCCTCAAATGAGGCACTGTCATGTCAGAGGATGAGTGACTAACAACGATAGTTACAAAAACACACTTTTCAATGTAAGGAATCATTTTTGGAATATAAAGTCCGTCAGTCAAGCACCCGATTCCTTTGCAGGTTGACGTTTATTGGGATGACTGTTGTCCTGGAGGCACAGTTGAGTGATTTCCACTAGACGGGCCAGCTGCAAAATCAAAATTGGTTATACACAGTGCATTCGGAAAGTATTCAGACCCCTTCCTTTTTTCACATTTTGTTAAGTGACAGCCTTATTCTAAAATGGATTAAGTTGAAATTGTCCCTCAATCTACACACAATACCCCATAATGACAAAGGTGAACAGGTTTTTAGACATTTTTGCAAATAAGAATTAGCTTATTTACATAATTATTCAGACCCTTTGCTATGAGATTCAAAATTGAGCTCAGGTGCATCATGTCTCCACTGATCACCCTTGATGTTTCTACATCTTGCAAAAATGTCTAAAAACCTGTTTATGCTTTGTCATTATTGGGTAGTGTGTGTGTGGGGGGGCAATTTCATCGAATTTAGAATAAGGCTAATGTAACAATGTGGAAAAGGTCTAGGGGTCTGAAGACTTTCCAAATGCACCGTCTATTGTACAAATGGTTTTAGCTTTTTGGTCTTAATTTAAGTTTAGTGTTTGGTTTAAAAAGCTGATTTTATGACTGTGGCTGACTACCCTGCAGAGCTGCCTCCAGTACATGAATCATCCCAATAAATGCCAACCTCCGAGTCCCTTTTCTGTTCAAGCTTGGCTGAAGCACGTTCAGGTATGGTTTCACCCATTGAAAAGTTGGTAAAAGTATTTATCCATCGTGAACACTGATGTGTCTATTGAGGTGATTGGCCGATATGAAAGTCTTCCCACAGTGCATACATCTGAACTGCTTACATCCCGTGTGTACGCTCATGTGCACTTTGAGTGAGCCCGACTGTGCGAAGCGCTTGCCGCAGTGGCTGCAGCCGTAGCGTCTCTCCCCCGTGTGAACGCTCTGGTGTCGCTTGAGGTTGCTGGAGTCGGAGAAGCGCTTCCCGCACTGCGCACAGCTGAACGGCTTCTCCCCAGTATGAACCCTCAGGTGTGTCTTGAGATTCTTCAGACAAGCCAAAGTCTTACCGCAGAAACTACAAATTAACAGCTTACCTGCTGAGACGTCGCCATTGTTGCTCCCATCATTGTTATGACTGTCATGGGAGACCAAACCATTGGATCCTGTTTCCATGCCTTTTCCTACAGTCCTGTGAGGCTCTGAGGGCAACGGCGCCCTCTGTCTACCGTCCTGGTAAGCGACAGGTTTTTTGTGCTCAGTTATGGAGGGAATCACTTTGCTCATTTCATAGGGGAATCCATTCTCTGACTCCGATTGAGTGGGTACAACATCCACATGAGAGTAAGAGCACTCAGGAAGATCAGCCCCAGAACCCTGTGCGCGAAGGGTCCCAAGTTGTCTGTGGGGCTCAAACATCATACAATCAAAGCCCACACTTTTAAGTATTCCATCACCATTTTCCAGTCCTGGGTTTAGAGATCTTTTGTTCACACTCAGGTTATTTGATCCTGGCAGGAGGTTGTTGTCCGTTTCACCACTCACCCATAAACAAGAGCTGGCGTTCTCCTCTTTGCTGATTGGTTGAGCAGCCTCTGTCTCGACATTGGATTGCCTTTCTCCTCCATCAGCACTGTGATTTAAAGCTCCTATAAAATCAACAAGGCCGTGTGTGAATCACTATAAACTGGATGCTCATCATGAAGGTAATCATCAAAAATCACATCAGTTGAAGAATATGAGCAATTTCAGAGAGTTATTGGTATACATCTATACAGTATAGTCTATATGAAAGCCCAAACTGACATAAATTCAGTTGTACTTAAATAAATGTATTAAATTGTATTCCGTATGTAGTTTGACATTGTTGCAATCACTTATGACAGTATTCAAGTTATTGGGTCAATAGAAAGGTTGATTCAATCATATTTATGGGAAAGGCATAACTGAAAGCATCAAAGTGTAATGAGGTGTGTATGAAAACACTTTTCCAAAAGGTATAATGAAAAAACATAAGCTTGTCTACCATTTGACTTACCACTACTCAGTCTCCCCCATTGGTCATGATTCTCCCAGGATTCTTCCCACATCTCCTCTTTGATGGTAGGTGATTTGGGGTTTATCTCTTCCAACCCTGCAGTCTGTGTAAAATCATTTGGGATGCCAGATATAACTGGGAATAATCCACTTACTGTGCACAAACTGTGAGAAAATGGTACACCTTACACAGTCAAAGAAAACTGAAAAGATACAACAAGAGCACTAACAGCACAGTAAACAGGTAAAACAACATAGCTTTTACTGCAAGATGACCACTAAGCCTAGGTAGGCTAGGTCATGTTTGCTTTCAGACCTAGGTGGTGTTGATAACCATTGTGAAATATTAGGCTGCTTTTTTGAAATATTGTGGGAAAATGAGGCACACCGAGGCAAACGTAAAGCTTACCTTTCTCGGTGTTGTCGTTTGTCCAGTGTCACCTGAGGCCTCTTTGTGCCTAAACATGCTGGTTACCAACTTGGAATCAATTGCTCCCCGACATCGTACCTCGCCTAAAATGAGTAGAGGGGAATAAGCATGCATCCAGACACAATATACGTTATTAATGCTGTAACCAATTAATGTAAATGAATTGTTATAACCAGTAAATGTAACGTACTGTTTGATGTCCTTTTCGATTCCATGCAAAGGTGAGCTCGAGAGCGACTGTGCGGAAGGACGGAGCTTCCCATTCCCTCTCTCGGAGTACTCGCACTAGACACTTTCATCTCCATCAGCCGTAGTTTTCTCCTCAAAGTTTCATTCTCCTTCTGGCCTCGAGATATCTCCACATGCAGCACGGCATAGCCATTGTCAACAAGCTCGCAGATTTCAGCCACGGCCGCATTAGCCAAAACCTCCATGATGGAGGCTAGCTGAGTGTGAAAAGCAACGGAATTTGCCATTACTAGAGAAAATGCTTACAGGATTGTTAATAGGAAGTGTAGAAGAAATAGGCTGTAGAAAAGCATAGATGCCGACGCCTCGAAATCAAATGTAGTTTAGCATCAATAAAATGTAAACAGAGTGGCTTTGTTGACCAGGAAGTATTTTTGAATACCTCTCACACTGCGCCTGCGTGGGTATTTCACCCAGTCGTCCTTTCTTCCTCTTCTTTGTCTTCTTCTTCTATGATATCATGACGGTCCTCAAACAATCGTTTAAGCACATGCCGCTGGCTACTGTGCTGGAATGTACGATCAATCATGATCAGTGGTGGTAAAAGTATCCAATTGTCATACATGAGATAAAGTATAGATACCTTCAAATAGAAAGTTGCTCAAGTAAAAGTGAAAGTCAGACAGTAAAATACTACTTGAGTAAAAGTCTAAAAGTGTTTTGAATTGCTAAAAAATACTTAAGTATCAAAAATAAAAGTATAAATCATTTAAAATTCCTTATATTAATCAAATCAAAATTAATCTGGCACATGGGCAGAAAAAAACAGGTGCAGACCTCACCGTGAAATGCTTACTTACAAACCCTTAACCAACAATGCAGTTTTAAGAAAAATAGAGTTAAGAAATCATTTCTGAAATAAACTAAAGTAAGAAAAGGTACAATAACATAACAAAAACGAGGCTGTAGTATGTACAGGGGGTGCTGGGGTAGAGGATAGTTGAGGAAATGTAATGTAATAGTGCCTAAGGAAGTATTCAGAACCTTTTGACTTTTTCCACATTTTGTTAGATTACAGCCTTATTCTAAAATTGATTACAAAAATAATAAATCCCTCATCAATCAACACACAATACCCCATAATGACAAAGCAAAAACTGGTTTTTAGAAATGTTTGCAAATTAATTGAAAATAAAACAACAGAAATAACACATTTACATAAGTATTCAGACCCTTTACTCAGTACTTTGAAGCACCTTTGGCAGCGATTACAGCCTCAAGGGTTCTTGGGTATGACGCTACAGGCTTGGCACACCTGTATTTGGGGAGTTTCTCCTATTCTTCTCTGCAGATCCTCTCAAGCTCTGTCAGGTTGGATGGGAAGCGTTGCTACACAGCTATTTTCAGGTCTCTCCAGAGATGTTCGATCGAGTTCAAGTCCAGGCTCTGGTTGGGCCACTCACATTCAGAGAATTGTCTCGAAACCACTCTTGCATTGTCTTGACTGTGTGCTTAGGGTCATTGTCCTGTTGGAAGGTGAACCTCCGCCCCAGTCTGAGGTCCTGAGCACTCTGGAGCAGGTTTTCATCAAGGTTCTCTCTGTACTTTGCTCCGTTTGCCTTTGCCTCGATCCTGACTAGTCTCCCAGTCCCTGCTGCTGAAAAACATCCCCACAGCATGATGCAGCCCCCATGCTTCACCATAGGGATGGTGCCAGGTTTCCTCCAGACGTGATGCTTGGTATTTACTGAGGAGTGGCTTCCATCTGGTCACTCCACCATAACGGCCTGATTGCCAGAGTAGTGCAGAGATGGTTATCCTTCCGGAAGTTTCTCCAATCTCCACAGAGGAACTCTAGAGGCCTCTCAGAGTGACCATCGTGTTCTTTGTCACCTCCCTGACCAAGACCCTTCTCCCCCGATTGCTCAGTTTGGCCGGCCGGTCAGCTCTAGGAAGAGTATTGGTGGTTCCAATTTTCTTCCATTCAAGAATGATGGAGGCCACTGTGTTCTTGGGAACCTTCAATGTTGCAGAAATGTTTTGGTATCCTTCCCCAGATCTGTGACTCGATATAAACCTGTCTTGGAGCTCTACGGACAATTCCTCCATCCTCATGGCTTGGTTTTTGCTCTGACATGCACTGTCAACCGTGAGACTTTATATAGACAGGTGTGTGCCTTTCCAAATCATGTCCAATTAATTGAATTTACCACAAGTGGACGAAAATGAAGTTGTAGAAACATCTCAAGGATGATCAATGGAAACAGGATGCACCGGAGCTAAATTTCGAGTCTCATAGCAAAGGGTCTGAAAACATATGTAAATAAGGTTTTTCTGTTTTTTATTTGTAATAAATTTGCAAAAATAAATAAAAAATATTGTTGGGTTGTCATTATGGGATATTGTGCGTAGATTGTTAAAGATTTTTTGTATTTTTAATGCATTTTAGAATAAGGTTGTAATGTAACAAAATGTGGGAAAAGAAATGGGGTCAGAATACTTTCCGAAGGCACTGTATCATGGTTTCAAGACTGGGAACTCGGGGAAAGAACAAGGTCATATCATGAGGCCAGTGATTTTCAGGTCGGAAAGTTGGAGCTCTAAAACGACGCCAAAGTTTCCGACTTGGATGACCTTTCAAAACTATTTTTCCCAGTTGGAGCTATTTTCTTCAGAGTTCCTAGTTGTCTTCAATGCACTGAAGTCGGAAGTCTGAGATTCCCGAGTTCCCAGATGTTGTGAACGTGGCAATAGATCCACCTGTCGTTAGTTACGGGCAAGCAAAACCAAAAAAGATGGTGGAAAGGCAATCATCGATGTGTCTGGTTTTCCAATTCTATATAATGTCACTTTGCTAGAATACAGAGACAAAATCAGAAGGTCAATGGCATGGACGAGGATTGCAGAGATTGTTTGTGGGTGAAGAGAGATTTGCCCAACAATGTTTGGTTTGTCATGCTAGCTGCGTAGCTATGAACATCAATCAACCTAAAAGCCGATTTATGGTCAGTCTGGCATTGGCACTGGCCATGCAACATTTACTGCGATGCAGCCTCGAACGTAAGTCAGGGCATTCATACTTCTTGTGCTTCACAGAGCAGAGCTGTTCTGTCCTACCAAGCAAAAAGGCAGAAACTGCTCATTTGGTGGAAAATGTGTTAATGTCATTTTTGATACATTAAATACATGCTTAATCTTGTGAACAAGTATCATGCCTCTATTGTATTGTATTTTGGAGAAAATGGGGGTCATGTTAGCAGTAACTTTATAAAGTTACTGTGAAACCAATGTAAATAAAAGCCATTTTTCTCAGTTCCACACTTTGAGTAGTTACTACCTTTTTGCTTGGTAGGGCAGTCAGTTGTCAAGGAAGTGAGTTTGTGTTTATACAGGACGTACCGCCTCCACCTACCGTCAACCAATCATGTCAATACGGAGCTATACGGAGCCCTCCGCTTGTTACACAATTTGGGAGGCGCACAGCGATGCGGTACAGAGCTTGATTTGGCCAATGCACGCCTCAGGAGGCTCCACAATTGCATCACACTCTCCGTATGGAGCCTCCGGCCTCATTGCAGGATCAAGCATAGATTGGCTTTAAACTTCAAAACTATGATCAAAGCCACCATTTGTGAATGTGTTGAGTAAATCAAATTGCACACCAAAGGGTAGGAAACCAGTGTAATATGCTACCAAATGGATTATGGTATCTTAACATTATGAATCTCATATATTATACCTTATGGCTCTTTCATTATACCCGTGTCATGACATTGATGGTTAAAGCTCACTTCCTGTAAAATACATAGGACTATAGGTACTTTGGGAAAAGGAAATTGCATTAAAATTACAAGGCTCCTCACGCCACGTTGTTTTCCTTTTTGATATTTTTAATTAGCCTACAAATTGTCAGATTCTTATTTGTACCTATAATTTGTACCTAACATTCATAATGTTAAGATACCTATAAGGACTTGCTCTAAACAATTTAAAATGTCAGAAACATATAGCTCAACAATATGCAAATGTGTTTAGCTATTCTCTGCTTCAGATGTACAATTTGTATTTTTTTTATTTCACCTTTATTTAACCAGGTAGGCTAGTTGAGAACAAGTTCTCATTTGCAACTGCGACCTGGCCAAGATAAAGCATAGCAATTCGACACATACAACAACACAGAATTACACATGCAATAAACAAAACATACAGTCAATAATACAGTAGAAAAATAAGTCTATATACAATGTGAGCAAATGAGGTGAGATAAGGGAGGTAAAGGCAAAAAAAAGGACATGGTGGCGAAGTAAATACAATATTGCAAGTAAAACACTGGAATGGTAGATTTGCAGTGGAAGAATGTGCAAAGTAGAAATATAAATAATGGGGTGCAAAGGAGCAAAATAAATAAATAAATACAGTAGAGGAAGAGGTAGTTGTTTGGGCTAAATTATAGATGGGCTATGTACAGGTGCAGTAATGTGTGAGCTGCTCTGACAGCTGGTGCTTAAAGCTAGTGAGGGAGATAAGTGATGAGATTTTTGCAGTTCGTTCCAGTCATTGGCAGCAGAGAACTGGAAGGAAAGAAGACCAAAGGAGGAATTGGCTTTGGGGGTGACCAGTGAAATATACCTGCTGGAGCGTGTGCTACGAGTGGGTGCTGCTATGGTGACCAGTGAGCTGAGATAAGGCGGGGCTTTACCTAGCAGAGACTTGTAGATAACCTGTAGCCAGTGGGTTTGGCAACGAGTATGGAGCGAGGGCCAACCAACGAGAGCGTACAGGTCGCAATGGTGGGTAGTGTATGGGGCTTTGGTGACAAAACGGATGGCACTGTGATAGACTGCATCCAGTTTGTTGAGTAGAGTGTTGGAGGCTATTTTATAGATGACATCACCAAAGTCGAGGATCGGTAGGAGGGTCAGTTTTACGAGGGTATGTTTGGCAGCATGAGTGAAGGATGCTTTGTTGCGATATAGGAAGCCGATTCTAGATTAACTTTGGATTGGAGATGCTTAATGTGAGTCTGGAAGGAGAGTTTACAGTCTAACCAGACACCTAGGTATTTGTAGTTGTCCACATATTCTAAGTCAGACCCGTCCAGAGTAGTGATGCAGGACGGGCGAGCAGGTGCGGGCAGTGATCGGTTGAATAGCATTTATTTTTTATTGCGTTTAAGAGCAGTTGGAGACCACGGAAGGAGAGTTGTATGGCATTGAAGCTCGTCTGGAGGTTAGTTAACACAGTGTCCAAAGAGGGGCCAGAAGTATACAGAATGGTGTCGTCTGCGTAGAGGTCTGATTGATGTATACAGAGAAGAGAGTCGGCCCGAGGATTGAACCCTGTGGTATACCCATAGAGACTGCCAGAGGTCCGGACAACAGGCCCTCCGATTTGACACACTGAACTCTATCAGAGAAGTAGTTGTTAAACCAGGCGAGGCAATCATTTGAGAAACCAAGGCTGTCGAGTCTGCCAATAAGAATGTGGTGATTGACAGAGTCGAAAGCCTTGGCCAGGTCGATGACTACGGTTGCGCAGTAATGTCTCTTATCGATGGCGGTTATGATGTCGTTTAGGACCTTGAGCGTGGCTGAGGTGCACCCATGACCAGCTCTGAAACCAGATTGCATAGCGGAGAAGGTACGGTGGGATTCGAAATGGTCGGTAATCTGTTTGTTAACTTGGCTTTCGAAGACCTTAGAAAGACAGGGTAGGATAGATATAGGTCTGTAGCAGTTCGGGTCTAGAGTGACCGCGGCAGCTTTCCAATCTTTGGGAATCTCAGACAATACGAAAGAGAGGTTGAACAGGCTAGTAATAGGGGTTGCAACAATTTCGGCAGATCATTTTAGAAAGAGAGGATCCAGATTGTCTAGCCCTGCTGATTCGTAGGGGTCCAGATTTTGCAGCTCTTTCAGAACATCAACTATCTGGATTTGGGTGAAGGAGAAATGGTGGGGGTAGGGGTAGCCAGGTGGAAAGCATGGTCAGCCGTAGAGAAATGCTTATTGAAATTCTCAATTATTGTGGATTTATCGGTAGTGACAGTGTTTCCTAGCCTCAGTGCAGTGGGCAGCTGGGAGGAGGTGCTCTTATTATCCATGGACTTTACAGTGTCCCAGAACTTTTTGGAGTTAATACTACAGGTTGCACATTTCTGTTTGAAAAAGCTAGCCTTAGCTTTCCTAACTGCCTGTGTATATTTGTTCCTAACTTCCCTGAAAAGTTGCATATTACGGGGGCTATTCGATGCTAATGCAGAACGTCACATTTGTAAGTCGCTCTGGATAAGAGCGTCTGCTAAATGACTTAAATGTAAATGTCACAGGATGTTTCTGTGCTGGTCAAAGGCAGACAGGTCTGGAGTGAACCAAGGACTATGTCTATTCCTAGTATTCCTACAATGACAAGGAGCACATTGCACATGCCCATTAAGCCAGTAATTCCATCATACTGTAGGCCTATGGCACATGGCTGATATCCTGAGACAGAGTGACAATCAAATAAAAAGATTAGAGAGCTCACAACTGGACAAAAACGTTATGTTAATATGAGAAAGCAACACAGAAACACAAACAAATTAGAGACAGATCACCTTCACCCCTTTTTATTCCAGAATCGTGATCTGTGATTAATAAACATTGACACTAGTTCCTCTTGAATAATATTTTTTAAGTTAACAATTAAAATACAATTAAAGTCTTCAATGAATCAACATTGAATTAAATATATAATTAAAACATTTACAAGTACGCTAACTTGTTTGTAAATGTTAGACATTTTAATAAGTAAGCTATAATTACTAAAGCATAATGTCGGGTGAACAAAAAAATGTCCATACCAGAGGTGGCCAACCTTGCTCCACTCCCTGATCTACTGGTTGAGCAGACTTCTATTCCAGCCCATCAATAATACACATTATAAGGAACTCATTAGATTTGATAAGTTGAATTAGGTGTGTTAGTGCTGGAATACAAGACTTCACGCCCAGCAAATCAAATCAAATTATATTTCTCACGTGCAACAGGTTACCGTGAAATGCTTACTTTACAAGCCATTAACCAACAATGCAGTTCAAGAAAGAGCTAAGAAAATATTTACTAAATAAACTAAAGTAAAAAATAATAAAAAGTAAAACAATAAAATAACAATAACAAGGTTATATACAGGGGGTAGTACTGAGTCAATGTGCGGGGCTACAGGTTAGTCAAAGTAAATTGTACATGTAGGTATGGGTAAAGTGACTATGCATAGATAAGACAACACGTAGCAGCAGTGTAAAAACAAATGGGGGGGAGGTTCAATGTAAATAGTCCGGGGGGGGGGGGGATTTTGATTAATTGTTCAGCAGTCTTATGTCTTGGGGGTAAAAGTTGTTAAGGAGCCTTTTGGTCCTAGACTTGGTGCTCCGGTACTGCTTGCCGTGCGGTAGCAGAGAGAACAGTCTATGACTAGGGTGACTGGAGTCTTTGACATGTTCAGGGACTTCCTCTGACACCGCCTAGTATATAGGTCTTGGATGGCAGGAAGCTTGGCCCCAGTGACGTACTGGGCCGTACGCACTACCCTCTGTAGATTCTTGTGGTCAGAGGCCGAGCAGTTTCCATACCAGGCAGTAATGCAACCAGTGCAGCTGCAGCTGGCAACCATGCTCTCGATGGTGCAGCTGTAGAACCTTTTGAGGATCTGAGGACCCATGGCAAATCTTTTCAGTCTCCTGGGGGGGAATAGGTTTTGTCGTTCCCTCTTCACGACTGTCTTGGTATGCTTGGACCATGTTAGTTTGTTGGGGATGTGGACACCAAGGAACTTGAAGCTCTCAACCTGCTCCACTACAGCCCCGTTGATGAGAATGCATGCGTTCTCAGTCCTCCTTTTCCTGTAGTCCACAATCATCTCCTTTGTCTTGATCACGTTGAGGGAGAGGTTGTTGTCCTGGCACTACACGGCCAGGTCTCTGACCTCCTCCCTGTAGTCTGTCTCGTCTTTGTAGGTGATCAGGCTTAGAACTGTTGTGTCATCTGCAAACTTAATGACGGTGTTGGAGTCATGCCTGTCCATGCAGTCATGAGTGAACAGGGAGTACAGGAGGGAACTGAGCACACACCGCTGAGGGGCCCCTGTGTTAAGGATTAGTGTGGCGGATATGTTGTTACCTACCCTTACCACCTGGGGTTGCCCGTCAGGAAGACCAGGATCTAGTTGCAGAGGGAGGTGTTTAGTCCCAGCGTCCTTAGCTTATTGATCAGCTTTGAGGGCAGTATGGTATTGAATTCTGTAGTCAATGAATAGCATTCTCACGTAGGTGTTAATTTTGTCCAGGTGGGAAAGGGCAATGTGGAGTGCAATAGAGATTTCCTGATCTGTGTATCTGTTTGGGCCGTATGCAAATTGGAGTGGGTCTGGGGGTTCTGGGATAATGGTCTTGATGTGAGCCATGACCAGCCTTTCAAAGCACTTCATGGCTACAGATGTGAGTGCTACGGGTCAGTAGTCATTTAGGCAGGTTACCTTAGTGTTCTTGGGCACTGGGACTATGGTGGTCTGCTTAAAATGTGTTGGTAATACAGACTCGGACAGGGAGAGGTTGAAAATGTCAGTGAAGACACTTGCCAGTTGGTCAGCGCATGCTCGCAGTACACATCCTGGTAATCCGTCTGGCCCTGTGAATGTTGACCTGCTTAAAGGTCTTGCTCACATCGGCTACGAAGAGCATGATCACACAGTCGTCTAGAACAGCTGGTGCTCTCATGCATGTTTCAGTGTTATTTGCTTTGAAGCAATCATGGGTGCAATTTTGGGGGGAATATTTTGTTTTTGCATATTCCAATTAAGAACATTCATAACAAAAGTGAAAAGATATTAGACAACAATATTACAAAGTGACAGTAACAGACAAGCGTAACAAAAAATAAATTAATAACAATAATAATAATTGTATATACAAACATACAGTAAATAAGTCATAATTATAGTAAAATAAAAAATAATAATAAAGAGTAAAATAAAAAATAATAATAAAGAGTAAAATAAAAAATAATAATAATGAGATACTGCCGTAAGCTACATATTATACATTACGTGTGAAACATTATATAAGGATTATATAGAGATTCAATCTATGTGATGTGGGGGGAGATTCTCCATATAGTCAATAAAAGGTTGCCAAATTCTGTAAAATGTCTCTAACTTATTCATCAAGCAGTAAGTGATTTTCTCCAGTGGGATACAACTATTAACTTCCGATAGCCACATTGCAACTGGCAGGGGGGAATCCGATTTTGGTTTTATCAAATTTACAAACACGGTACCTAAACCAAACTTTTCCAAGACGTGAAAGAGGTATGGCCATTCAACCCTATCAAAGGCCTTTTCAGCGTCGAGGGAGACTGCGACATGAGGTATTTTATTTTTGTTAGCAAGGTGAATTATATATAAAAACCTTCTGAGATTATTGGAGGACAATCTATTAATTATGAAGCCAGTCTGATCTGGGTTGACCAACAGGGGAAGACATGACTCCAATCTCTTAGATAGAATCTTGGTGACCAGTTTACAAGGAGAGAGATTGGTCTATAGGAGGCACACTTTAGCGTGTTTTTTCCTTTCCACTGCTTGAGAGAAAGACTCTGGAAAGCAGTTGTCCTCCCCGGCTTTTTTAAGTACCTCCATAAGGTAAGGTACCAACAGCTCCCTAAATTCTTTATAGAACTCTGGAGGGAAGCTATCCTCCCCAGGAGATTTATTTGAAGATAAGGATTTAATGGCCTACAACAATTCAGGAACTGAGAACTGTTCACTCAGGCGCTCTCTGTGTACCTCTGACAGGCATGGGAGGTTGAGAGAGGAGAGAAAGGAGTCGATCTCTGATAGATCATCGCTTGATTGGGAAGTGTAGAGGTCTTCGTAGTATTTCTTAAAAGTATCATTAATTTCCGTAGGGTCGAAAGATATCTCATTAGTAAGAGTTTCTATAGCATTAATTGTCCTCTTACTTTCCTCTGCTTTCAGTCACCATGCCAATACTTTGTGTGCTTTCTCTCCAAGCTCGTAATAATTTTTGATTTAGTGATGGCCCTCAGCTTGATATGTGTTCAGAGTATTATAGTTCAGTTTTTTATTTGCCAAAAGCCTGTATAGATCTTTAGTGGGGCCTCTTTGGTAGGTATTCTCTAGCTCAGAGATTTCAGATTCAAGGGCACTCAGTTCCGCACTGTGTTTTATCTTCAACCCTTTAGTATAGTAAATTATCTGTCCCCTCAGATAGGCTTTCAATGTGTCCCAAAGTATGAAACTGTCAGGAGCGGAGGGTTTGTTTGTCAAAAGTAAAAATATTTATCTGCTCTTTAATGAATGCACAAAATGCAAGTTGCTTCAGGAGTGTAGAATTTAGTCTCCATCTATATGCTCCATTTACCTTGGTAGGAATGGAGATTGATAATACCAGAGGAGAATGGTCACTAAGCAATCTGGGGCGATACTCGATATCTAACACTCTATGAAACAGTTGGGTCGATAGTAAAAAGTTATCTATGCGTGTGTGTGTTGTGTGGGTGTCAATAAAAAGAGTAGTCCCTATCCTGTGGGTGCAACTGTGGCCAGATGTCTAGCAAATTAAGATCTTTCATGAATGACATGGTGAGCTTGCCGGCTTTGGTAAGAGGTGAGGGTTTATCAGAGGACATATCAAGAACTGTAACCATACAAAAATTGAAATCTCCAGCCAGTAGGCATCCTGGTGGTGCTTGAGCAACCTGAAGGAAGACATTCTGAATAAACATATGGTCATCGAAGTTAGGAGCATAAATATTCAATAGGGTCCAAGACTCTGAAAACATACTCCCCTGCACCAAAACAAACCTGCCCGAGGGATCAGAGATGGTGTTGTTGACTCTGAAAACATATGCCCCTGCACCAAAACAAACCTGCCCGAGGGATCAGAGATGGTGTTGTTGACTCTGAAAACATATGCCCCTGCACCAAAACAAACCTGCCCGAGGGATCAGAGATGGTGTTGTTGACTCTGAAAACATATTCCCCTGCACCAAAACAAACCTGCCCGAGGGATCAGAGATGGTGTTGTTGACTCTGAAAACATATGCCCCTGCACCAAAACAAACCTGCCCGAGGGATCAGAGATGGTGTTGTTGACTCTGAAAACATATGCCCCTGCACCAAAACAAACCTGCCCGAGGGATCAGAGATGGTGTTGTTGACTCTGAAAACATATTCCCCTGCAAAAACAAACCTGCCCGAGGGATCAGAGATGGTGTTGTTGACTCTGAAAACATATGCCCTTGCACCAAAACAAACCTGCCCGAGGGATCAGAGATGGTGTTGTTGACTCTGAAAACATATTCCCCTGCACCAAAACAAACCTGCCCGAGGGATCAGAGATGGTGTTGTTGACTCTGAAAACATATGCCCCTGCACTAAAACAAACCTGCCCGAGGGATCAGAGATGGTGTTGTTGACTCTGAAAACATATGCCCTTGCACCAAAACAAACCTGCCCGAGGGATCAGAGATGGTGTGGTTGACTCTGAAAACATATTCCCCTGCACCAAAACAAACCTGCCCGAGGGATCAGAAATGGTGTTGTTGACACAGAAGGGGATGTGTCTACTTATCAAAATTGCAGTTCCTCTTGCTTTGGAGTTAAGAGGACGCAAAAACTTGTCCTACCCATTCCCTCTTCAATTTCTGGTGTTCACTGGCTGTAAGATGTGTTTCTTGTAAAAACACAATGTCAGCCTTTAATTTCTTAAGGTATATATAGACTCTTTTCCTCATAATCGGGCTGTTAAGACCTTTTACGTTGAATGTGACATATTTTAGTGGATTAAGCATAGGTTGGGTTTCAAATATGTAACCGAATGGAAATCTCTCATGTGTAAATAGTCAAGAAATGTTTCATCTTTAGTTTGAATACTGAAGTGACCAATGTGTCTCTTTAGGAAGGAAATAACAATAAACATAGAAAAAGAAAAAAAACAGAAACCCCACCCACCCCGATTGTCAGACTAAAACAACAATCCCAACCATCAAACATGAATACACTTGTAGAGATAGATGGAAAGCGAGCAACAACCTATCTTGCTCTTACTATCTAAACCTTGGCGTAAACTAAAACCTGCGAGCTCTCTAAGTTGAAAACAAACGTTGTGAATAGACATTTATGGCTGAATATTTACTGCCCACAGTAAGGGCTGCTTGAGTCTTTTCAGGAGAAGAGAAACAACATAAATGGGGGAGGGGGGAGCAGTGGGCCTAAGGCCACTAATTTGCTTCGCCCAGTGGATATTGACTAATACAAAATATACTCTCCTGTAAATGTAATAGAACTCACCACGGGGAAAAAAAACGGTTAGTTGAAAATATACAAATCAATTATAGCGACCAGATAGCGGGGTAAACGGATCCAAATTCCAAGAAAATATCAGCAGTTCAGTCCCAGGACAGCATGAAGAAGAAAAAACAAACAAACTGCATCTTATTACCCAGAGAGACCGTCCTGGTTCAGACGCGGTTCAGTTCTTTGAGAAAAGTGAACACTTCTCCTGGTGTGTTGAAGAGATGGCTTCGGCCTTTGTACTGAACTTTCATCCGCGCAGGGTGGATGAGGTAGCCGGTGATGTTCTTCTCCTTCAGTCCTTTGGCGGCAGGTCTGAACTGCTTGCGACGTCTGGCGAGATCCGCGCTCGTATCTGGGAAAAGGCTGACCCTCTTGCCATCGATGGTGATGTCCCCTTTGGCTCTTGCGAGTTGCGGTATCTTCTCTCTGTCCTGGAAACGGAGGAACCTGATCAGGACGGCCCGTGGACACCACTTCTGTGGGCGCGTTCGATTTCCAACGGATTGGTGAAGTTGATTATACCTAGGACATCCGGGATCCATTGAGTGAAGAAACGGACCGGGTCACGGTCCTCGCTGTCCTCTTTCAATCCCACCACACGGATATTACTACGTCTACTCTGGTTCTCCATCTGATCTACCTTGTTTTTGAGGTAGGCATTGTCCTCCTACAGTTGTATCAGAACCTGGTCATGTCGAGTGATGGTATCTTCAACTGTGCTATAATGCGCAACTCTGCCTCAGTCGTTCTCTAAAGGAGATCATTCATGGAGGA
This sequence comes from Oncorhynchus nerka, assembly GCF_034236695.1. Classification (NCBI taxonomy): domain Eukaryota; kingdom Metazoa; phylum Chordata; class Actinopteri; order Salmoniformes; family Salmonidae; genus Oncorhynchus; species Oncorhynchus nerka. Next base: position 10,026,928 of record NC_088424.1, on the reverse strand, counting down.
TTTCAGGTCGTCAATGGAAGAATGGATTTCAGCCGATTTCTTGTCAGTTTTCAGAGAAAGACCTTTGTTACCATCCTGAATTTCCCGGAGGAGAGTAGCCAGCATGTCGGCAGGCTCGCAAGAGGCCTCTCGGTCGGAGGTCCATAGCTCTTTGGGAAGGTAAGTACTTGACAATTTATCAGCCGATGTTAGAATATTGTTTCAATGTTGTTATTCAGGTAATAATGGAATAACTTTGAAGAGCTCGGTTTGTCAACGTCAGCTCCTTGGCATCACGTGCTCAACGCATAGACACAATTTAGCTCATCTGGTAAGCTCGTGTCACTGGGCAGCTCTCGGCTGAGCTTCCCTTTCTAGTCTGTAATGGTTTGCAAGTCCTGCCACATCTGACGAGTGTCGGAGCAGGTGTAGTACGATTGATGCTTTGCCTGTTTGATGGTTCGTCCCCAGGGCATAGAGGGATTTCTTATAATCTTCCAGGTTAGAGTCCCGCTCTTTGAAAGCGGCAGCTCTAGCCTTTAGCTCAGTGCGGATGTTGCCTGGCTTCTGGTTGGGGTATGTACGTATGTACGTGCGGTCACTGTGGCGGCGACGTCATTGATGCACTTATTGATGACGCCAATGACTGATTATTATGATAACTTATTAGAGTATTATTTTCTCCTGCTGAGGTAGGCTCTGTAATGTTAGCTTTAGCTTCTTACTTCGTCCCTCTAGCTGGCTAAGTAATACTTGTCAGTCCTTCAACGTTACTGCAATAGAAGTCTCTACCAGCAGCTAGCCATCTGACTGACTAACATATCTATAAGCTGCTATTTACCAGTTCTGCACGCATTCGTCATCTCACAACAGCGGCTCTTGTTGCCTACTTGAGCCAACTGCAAGCTGGGGTACTTGTTTCACTTCTCATGCTCACGGTTTGTGCCAAGAGAGGACAGATTTAGCCTTTTGAGAAAGAGTGGTGAATGTGCAGCTAAAAAGGAAAATACAGGAGGCAAATTTGGGAGAGGCGGGCAAACACAACGAACAAACCACTGTTCACGATTCCACTCGCTCACAAAGAGGCAGATGTGATTAGAACTCAGTCATATCAAGAATATAAGCGTTCTGAGTTTTGATTAAAGCTGGGAGCAATATTAAGATGTTGACCCGTAATTTATTATCTTTATTGTGTACAAAATATATTTTTTTATCAACAAAAATATAAGCATAATTAGAAACAAATACAGAGGTCCGGACCTCAGTGTCCTCACATGCAGTTACGGCCATGCCGGGTAGTAACAGCCAAGGTCGGCTAAGAATTAGAGCTCCAAACAAGAAACCAAAAATGCAATACATGTACTGGATAACATTTTCGAACAGCAGGAAGCTGCAGGAAAAATATTAAGTTGAGGTCAAACACAGATTGTGCTGACCAACTGGTAGGTGTCTTCACTGACATTTTCAACATGTCCCTGATTGAGTCTGTAATACCAACATGTTTCAAGCAGACCACCATAGTCCCTGTGCCCAAGAACACAAAGGCAACCTGCCTAAAAGACTACAGACCCGTAGCACTCACGTCCGTAGCCATGAAGTGCTTTGAAAGGCTGGTAATGGCTGACATCAACACCATTATCCCAGAAACCCTAGACCCACTCCAATTTGCATACTGCCCAAACAGATCCACAGATGATGCAATCTCTATTGCACTCCACACATCCCTTTCCCACCTGGACAAAAGGAACACTTATGTGAGAATGCTATTCATTGACTACAGCTCAGCGTTCAACACCATAGTACCCTCAAAGCTCATCACTAACCTAAGGATCCTGGGACTAAACACCTCCCTCTGCAACTGGACCCTGGACTTCCTGACGGGCTGCCCCCAGGTGGTGAGGGTAGGTAGCACACATCTGCCAGACAGATCCTCAACACTGGAGCTCCCCAGGGGTGCGTGCTCAGTCCCCTCCTGTACTCCCTGTTCACCCACAACTGCATGGCCAGGCACAACTCATCACCTACAACAACGAGACAGCCTATAGGGAGGAAGTCAGAGACCTGGCCGTGTGGTGCCAGAATAACAACCTATCCCTCAACGTAACCAAGACTAAGGAGATGATTGTGGACTACAGGAAAAGGAGGACCGAGCACGCCCCCATTCTCATCGACGGGGCTGTAGTGGAGCAGGTTGAGAGCTTCAAATTTCTTGGTGTCCACATCAACAACAAACTAGAATGGTCCAAACACACCAAGACAGTCATGAAGAGGGCACGATAGGGCATATTCTCCCTCAGGAAACTAAAAAGATTTGGCATAGGTCCTGAGATCCTCAAAAGGTTCTACAGCTGCACCATCGAGAGCATGACTGGTTGCATCACTGCCTGGTATGGCAATTGCTCGGCCCCTGACCACAAGGCACTACAGCGGGTAGTGCATACGGCCCAGTACGTCACTGGAGTTAAGCTGCCTGCCATCCAGGACCTCTACACCAGGCGGTGAAATTGAAATGAAATGAAATTGTCAAAGACCCCAGCCACCCCAGTCATAGACTGTTCTCTCTACCACCGCATGGCAAGCGGTACCGAAGTGCCAAGTCTAGGGCAAAAATGCTTCTCAACAGTTTTTACACCCAAGCCATAAGACTCCTGAACAGGTAATCAAATGGCTACCCGGACTATTTGCATTGTGTGACCACCCCAACCCCTCATTTTACGCTGCTGCTATTCTCTGTTTATCATATATGCATAGTCACTTTAACTATACATTCATGTACATAGTACCTCAATCAGCCTGACTAACCGGTGTCTGTATTTAGCCTCGCTAATTTTGTAGCCTCGCTACTGTATATAGCCTGTCTTTTTACTGTTGTTTTATTTCTTTACCTACCTATTGTTCACCTAATACCTTTTTTGCACTATTGGTTAGAGCCTGTAAGTAAGCATTTCACTGTAATGTCTACTACACCTGTTGTATTTGGTGCACGTGATAAACTTTGATTTGATTTGAGATTCCATAGACTTCATAATGAGGAGATAGAAGACCCACCCCACCATTAAGTATGCAAGACTAATTACGGCTACCAAGGAGGATGGTAAGAGAGGATGGCATCTATGAAAGAGGATGGCATCTATGAAAATGTCACAGATAGAGACAGCAAGCCATGATCAGCAGGCATGGGCAGTTATTAACTGACTGGATTGACTAGGTGTAGAATGAAGTTGGTTGTAGGAGCACTACTGAGGTTAATGTAAAATGACCCTGTACTAATTAATAATTGCAATGTATATCCTACCTGGGATTCTGTGTGCATTCCAAGCTTCGACAATGTATATCCTACCTGGGATTCTGTGTGCATTCCAAGCTTCGACTATGTATATCCTACCTGGGATTCTGTGTGCATTCCAAGCTTCGACTATGTATATCCTACCTGGGATTCTGTGTGCATTCCAAGCTTCGACAATGTATATCCTACCTGGGATTCTGTTTGCATTCCACAGGTCAGTTTGGAGAATGTCATATCTACCTGGGATTCTGTGTCAAGCATTCCAAGCTTTGGACAATGTATCTCCTACCTGGGATTCTGTGTGCATTCAAGCTTTGACAATGTATATCCTACCTGGGTATTCTGTGTGCATTCAAGCATCTGCACGGGTATATCCTACCTGGGATTTTGTGTGCATTCCAAGCTTTGACAATGTATCTACCTGGGATTCTGTGTGCATTCCAAGCTTCGACAATGTATCTTCTACCTGGGATTCTGTGTGCATTCCAAGCATCTGACTATGTATAGCTACCTGGGATTCTGTGTGCATTCAAGCTTCGTAGCTCTGTATATCTTCACGGGATTCTGTGTGCATTCAAGCATCTGACTATGTATATCTTACCTGGGATTCTGTGTGCATTCCAAGCTTCGACAATGTATTTCCTACCTGGGATTCTGTGTGCATTCCAAGCTTCGACTATGTATATCCTACCTGGGATTCTGTGTGCATTCCAAGCTTCGACTATGCGTCTTAAGACTATTTTGTTTACTCCACAGGTCAGTTTGGAGACTTGGTCAAGCATCTGCACGGGTAGTAGCTCTTGGTCAAGCATCTGCACGGGTAGTAGCTCTTGGTCAAGCATCTGCACGGGTAGTAGCTCTTGGTCAAGCATCTGCACGGGTAGTAGCTCTTGGTCAAGCATCTTCACGGGTAGTAGCTCTTGGTCAAGCATCTGCACGGGTAGTAGCTCTTGGTCAAGCATCTGCACATCCTTCAAAGGATAGTTTATGCGTTTATCTCTGGCCACATCTGTTCAACTGTGTGATTCTGTTCACCAGAAGAATATATAAATCTGCTAACTTCATCACAAAAGCAATTACTGTATGAACTAATATCTTTTCATTATTCACAGTGATAAATATATTGAGAAAAGTTTTAAAGTAAATGCAGTGAGGAGACCGAAAGTGTAATAAAATGAAGTAGTGGTGTGTGTGTATTTTTCTGTGAGAAATGCTGAATTAGTGTAAAAAAAATGTGATGAAAGTAACTCAAGCAAAGTAATGGCATGTTGTTGCAGTTGGTTCCTCGTCAATCATTTGCTTATTGGTGAAATCAGTATTCAGACAATATCTTAAGTAAATCAATCAAAAACCTTTATTAATGCAATTGCATACAGAAGTTGACAACTGGTACATAGCACGCATGTTTCCGAGTAAGCTCTGCAAAATAGGAAAGGATCTAAGTTGCTTTAATATGCTTGCAGTCAACCCCTAGTGATGTAACTGCCTACGTTAACACCTTCTACTCATGAGACCAATCCCATGCATCAGGAGAGACAATAGTTCCAGTGTTTTCTAGGGGCTCAGCAGTAATTTTCCACTCCCCAAGTTGCTTTATAGTGGTATGTCTGACTAGTCTCTTATCTCTTTCCCTCCCCTGCAGGGCTCTGTGTCTATGAATCTCTTTTAGCCTTGAGACGCTTTCTCACAGACACCCTGTTTTGACTGCAATAACTCACACATCTCTCAGACCGTTTCTTGTAAGAAGCAGAGACTAGAAAATAACTGTTGAACAAATTCAACCTTATAATGCATATATATTGCTAATCTGTAGTCCAGGGCCCTATAAATGTAGTGGGGGAGGGGTCTTATAGCCCTTCCCCTTCTATTAATACAACATAAGCATAATCAATTCTTATAATACATCAATCATTTGGTGCAACCCCTATCATGACCCCAAGCTGAACCCCATCAATGTGTTCTACAAGTATGAGAGAGAGAAGTGTTATTGGGGGGTTGGCGGGGGGTGAATTGTTCTTGGACTACATATAGAGAGGCTGTACATTCTCTCAGTAACATACATGACATGTTTTTATCTGAAGAAGATATGATTTACTTGGAACTGAGAGTGTCGCGCCACTATGCACAAGTTTTTGATTTAAAACCAATCCTCACCTCAAGTTGTTAGCGCATGGATTTCGCCTCTACTGTACTATCCTTGAACTGCATACAAAAAAAATGTCTGTCTGTTTTTTACAGAGAATGTTTTCCCCTTTCTTCAACGATAGGCCAAATGGCATTGTGAGCGATAATGGAATATATTATTTTTGTGTGAATGCCATCTTGTTGTGCTTACCTAACAGCTTACTTACCTTTACACTTCCACCTTTAGACATCATAAATGACAAGGTTGTTTTAAACTGTCATTGTAGCCTACAATCTTAGAGCTGAAGCCATCTACACCCTTTGAAAAAAAATATAAAGGCAACATGCAACAATTTCAAGGATTTTACTGAGTTACAGTTTATATAAGGAAATCAGTCAATTGAAATAAATTCATTATGCCCTAATCTATGGATTTCACATGACTGGGAATACAGATGTCATTGGTCTGTTGGTCACAGATATCTTTTTTTTTTTAAATTTAGGGCGTGGATCAGAAAACCAGTCCGTATCTGGTGTGACCACCATTTGCCTCATGCAGCGCAACACATCTCCTTTGCCTGGTGGCTTTTCTCCCATGTGACATATACATGAAGGAAACTGGTGTTGTCATTATGAGAGTGACTTCATACATTAAATTGTGACATTAATGTCACATAGATATGATGTGTTTAAATGGTATCCGATCATTTTTCCCAAAAGGAACATTGTGGTGGGTGCGCTGCAGGTGGGAAGCTCAGTCACAGTCTGAGGATGCTGCATGTTTCGTCTAGCAACTATTTTATTAGGGAACATCTTCAACAGTAATATAGACATGATATTTGCAGTAGGCCTATGTTTAATTCCAAATGTCTTAATACCAAACAGTGTTATTGTGTACATATTTACCTTTATTTACAGTCAGAATTCAAAATAAATGTTTTAGTTCATCTTAAGCCACATATTTCTCCTTGTGTATTCACTTTTTCACAACAGTTTACATTATGCATGGAGTGTACTCTAATCACTTGAAGTCCCTGAATAGGCCAAGGCCGGACATCTAGATTTTATGTTGCTTATTATAACATTGTGATATGCTGTTTGTTGTCTCCTTACATTAGCGCACATCGAACCCTATAAAAACATGTGTCAAAACTTTGGTGTATGACAAAGCCTACTTAAAATGTTAATACATTTTCAACTAAAAGATATTCTCTCCACAGGTTCATCCTATTGCAAAATACCGTCAAGAAAGATCATTACGGTAACAGAAGAGATGCTCCTGGACTTGGGGAGATCGAGGCAAAAAAGGCGGTAACTGTTGTCCACTAGTTTTCAATTTGTAACAAATTCTTTATTCCTATCCTTATATCCATTGATATGACTGGTTTGTATAAGTTATTGTTCATAGAAATGCACCTGCCTCATGTCCAAGACTCCTTAAAGTGTAGGGCTATCGTAAGTACATTTTCAACATATTTCTAAAGGAAAGGATTTATCAGCCAATAGGCATTACCCTATGGACAAAACGATGTCCTATCTAAGGTCTGGACTTGATTTTATCAATACTAATTCTAGATGTTGCCCTGTGTCTCAACTTTCAGGTGGAGGAAGTGGGGTTGCTGCGGGGAAGAAGACTCCTCTTCGCTTTAGAGGGTGCAGAGCAAGATTGAGGAGGTGGTTCTTGCTGCTGACTCCTGCAGTGATGGCCTCTGTGCGGCAGCTTACCCGGCTCCACCAGCAAATCCTTCAGCAGCAGGTGCCTAACTCCAAGCCCCTGCTAGATGGGCCGAGGGTCTTCAATTGTCCCTTCACAGTGCGGCACCAGGTGGTCTTTGGCATTAAGGCATTCTTGGCTATGGAATTAGGTTCTATCCTCAGAACGTTTCCGAGACAAGGAGTGTTCTTTGAGTTACGTCTCTTATACATCTGAACTGGTCTTGTAGAGGTCCTGGTTTGAGACCTTGTCAGGCCTTTGGAAATGGTTGTGGATAGGGAGTTCATGTCAGTCTCGATGATTCTCCAGCTTTAGCTGTAGGACTGATTTTCCATTGTTGTTGTAGATGTCTTTGGGCTATATTGATACATATATACACGTCCCAGATGTTGTCAGGAGTGTCTCACTTTGTGTAGTCTGTGCTGGATGTCTTTTTAGAGGTGGAGTTTTCTTTGCAAGGTATGTAAAAGCAGTTAACAGGCTTTTCCATTCCAAGCATTACTCCATGATGTTTCTTAATGTAAATATGTGGTCCATAAAGCCTCTCCAGATTCTGGATCCAGCTTGTGCTTCACACAGGGTCTGTTCAAAGGCACTGTTGATCCCAATAGAAGTACAGTAACCGCTTATTCAGCAGGGATTCGAAACGGAACATGTTAACATTGTAGATGACTTCAGAAACAAACAGTGTCCCTCCTTAAAAGACGGTGCATAGTAAAAGATCATTTGTGGTTGAATCAGAGCTAGGGGTAGAAGTTTAAAGGTTGTGCAACATCAAAAACCATGTTGTCCTGGTTGTTAAGTCCTACTTGGTAAAGGGCAGTTTTAACCTCAAAAACTGTTTTAACCTCAAACATGAAGAAAATAATCAAACTAATCCACTAAAAGCGTGATTCACTGTAAAAGTGTAGCATTGCAGGTCTTTGTGTATTATAAATACCGATCAGCATTGTTAATCGAGGTGACGTCAAAATGCTCGCGCACGTGACGCGACCGGTGTGGTCAGCATGTGAGACTGTCATCGTTGAAGTCGATTGTGGTGACGTCAAAATGCTCGCGCAGACTGTCAGCATGTGAGACTGTCATCGTTGAAGTCGATTGTGGTGACGTCAAAATGCTCGCTCACGTGACCCGACCGGTGTGGTCAGCATGTGAGACTGTCATCGTTGAAGTCGATTGTGGTGACGTCAAAATGCTCGCGCACGTAACGCGACCGGTGTGGTCAGCATTTGAGACTGTCATCGTTGAAGTCGTTTGTGGTGACGTCAAAATGCTCGCGCACGTGACGCGACCGGTGTGGTCAGCATGTGAGACTGTCATCGTTGAAGTCGATTGTGGTGACGTCAAAATGCTCGCGCACGTGACGCGACCGGTGTGGTCAGCATGTGAGACTGTCATCGTTGAAGTCGATTGTGGTGACGTCAAAATGCTCACGCACGTGACGCGACCGGTGTGGTCAGCATGTGAGACTGTCATCGTTGAAGTCGATTGTGGTGACGTCAAAATGCTCGCGCACGTGACGCGACCGGTGTGGTCAGCATGTGAGACTGTCATCATTGAAGTCGATTGTGGTGACGTCAAAATGCTCGTGCACGTGACGCGACCGGTGTGGTCAGCATTTGAGACTGTCATCGTTGAAGTCGATTGTGGTGACGTCAAAATGCTCGCGCACGTGACGCGACCGGTGTGGTCAGCATGTGAGGCTGTCATCGTTGAACCGGTGTGGTCAGCATGTGAGACTGTCATCGTTGAAGTCGATTGTGGTCAAAATGAGGGATGTTTTACAACAACAAAAGATCTGTGATTGTTTGTTTTCTTGTTAAATGTTTATGTTAAATTTGTTTATAGGTTGTTTGTGTTACACAATAAAACTATTTGTGGTTTTTAAATGCATTGCGTTATGTAAGTTCAACATATTTTTCAGCTGTCAGTGATCCGAAAGACACATTTAGGTTTAATGCATTATGTTGTGCAACTAACTAGGTATCCTCTTTCCCTCCTTTCTTTCTTCAGATTTAATTAATTTATATGTGTTGGAAGTATACATGACAATATCGTAGGAAATCAGGGCAGCAAAGTTATCCAAACAATAGCATTCGTTTCATTTATAACTTTTCTTACAAATGTATGGGGTGAACAGAAGCACAGTAGCAGAGTTACTGAATTTATTGCACTCAAGGATAAAGTTCTTAATTTTAACAGAAATAAAGCATGGAAAATATACAAGACAAGAAAAATACATTTTATTTTCTTCACTCCAACTGATAGAACTGTAACTCTTGCAATTGCCATATCAACGGAGTTGATTGGAATTTGTTTCAGTGCAGCTCATACCAACAAAACCAGTAGACAGTGAAATAAAAAAATCCATTAAAGCGTTCATATTTTATCTTGAGTGCTAACCAGACAAGTTTTGTCCTCAAAGTGCCTGTGAGAGGAAGGTACAACAATATTGAGACTCAGCCACTGTGAGTGTCCTCAAGGTGAGGAGGTGTTGAAGGTACCCCACGGGGGTCGGGGGGAGGCGATGGGGGAGTAGTCCTCGCGGGCGAACATGAAGACGTCGCTCGTAACGGGAAGTGCAAGAAGTCGTATATCATGGCACGGAGCTCTGGGTGATGCCGCAGGTATGAGGCATTTACATTTACATTTATGTCATTTAGCAGACGCTCTTATCCAGAGCGACTTACAAATTGGTGCGTTCACCTTAAGACATCCAGTGGAACAGCCACTTTACAATAGTGCATCTAAATCTTTTAAGGGGGGGGAGAAGGATTACTTTATCCTATCCTAGGTATTCCTGAAAGAGGTGGGGTTTCAGGTGTCTCCGGGAAGGTGGTGATTGACTCGCTGTCCTGGCGTCGTGAGGGAGTTTGTTCCACCATTGGGGGCCAGAGCAGCGAACAGTTTTGACTGGGCTGCGCGGGAACTGTACTTCCTCAGTGGTAGGGAGGCGAGCAGGCCAGAGGTGGATGAACGCAGAGCCCTTGTTTGGGTGTAGGGCCTGATCAGAGCCTGGAGGTACTGAGGTGCCGTTCCCCTCACAGCTCCGTAGGCAAGCACCATGGTCTTGTAGCGGATGCGAGCTTCAACTGGAAGCCAGTGGAGAGAGCGGAGGAGCGGGGTGACGTGAGAGAACTTGGGAAGGTTGAACACCAGACGGGCTGCGGCGTTCTGGATGAGTTGTAGGGGTTTAATGGCACAGGCAGGGAGCCCAGCCAACAGCGAGTTGCAGTAATCCAGACGGGAGATGACAAGTGCCTGGATTACTACCTGCGCCCGCTTCCTGTGTGAGGCAGGGTCGCATCTGCGGATGTTGTAGAGCATGAACCTACAAGAACGGGCCACCGCCTTGATGTTAGTTGAGAACGACAGGGTGTTGTCCAGGATCACGCCAAGGTTCTTAGCGCTCTGGGAGGAGGACACATGAAGATTGAATTGTTGGTTGAAGGCATGCTTTGCCTTCAACTCCTCCTGTACATTCCTAATAGTGTGTGTGTATCTGTGTGTCTGTGTATTTGGGGCTCAGCTGGCCAGGTGCCTAAACAGGAACAGGATGTGATTTCACACAAGGAGAAAGAGATGAGAAGAGCAGTGGTGCCCTGTATGTCCCAGGTTTCTCTAGTCTAGGCCGGGTTACTGTAAAAGCATTTTGTGACAAAAGAAAAAGGCCATATTTAATTTTGCTTGATTGATTGTGTAAGTGGACGTGATGTCCACTTGCCCATCATGTAGGAAGTAGCAGTGCCAACACTGCCAAGTGGCTGGGATGTCTTCCACTGAGTCCACTGTCTTCTCCACCCCAAACACCTCCAAGAGCACCACTCCCACCGCCTGCACCCCAGCTCCCTTTGACCACAGATCACACATTAACCACACAAACATGGTCATCCCCAGGCTATTGCACACAGCGCATATAAGCTTGGGATATCAACCACTCAAAGTTGGCCTTACTGGGAGTGACCATAGAATTCTATGGGACCTACTGAGTAAAGTGTTTGTCATTTAATCACAGAATGGTGAGGTGTACCTCTGCTTATGGTGTGCTAGCATACGGGGGATGGTTCGGTGGAAGTTGTTATGGGAGATGATTGGTTGGTAGATTAAGGCGATTAAGCCAATGCCTATGTGCTGGGATATTCTCCTGGCACTCTGTATTGGCTAACGAAGGCCAAGTTTGACACGTTGGTCAACCAGACTCTTCACGCATTTGGGCGGAAATGTCTGGGAATGAGATGAAATCAAACTGATTAAATCAAACTGAGAACACACATCAACTTCATAGAACAGTGAACACACTAATCTCTAAAAAAACAACAACTGGTATGAGTATTATGAGTAGGGCAGACTAAATCAACGGACACACCCACATATGTGGAGGTTGATATGTGTGTCCTGGTGAAAGGAAGGTCATGTTTTTCAGGATGCTCTTCCTCAGAGGGCACAGCATCAGAAGCAGCAGGCTAGAGCCCTCACACACTAACCCATTCAGAGAGGACAGTTGGGTAAAACACAGTCCGCCTTCTCACTTACCACCCCCCCCCCCCCCTCCCTTAGAGCCTTCAAATACATAACCTCTAGAAAGCACATTGGGAAACACTCACTCTGCCCCCTTACTAGAGTTGTTGTGGTGACCGTATTACTGGCCGTCACGAGTCATGAAGGCAGTCAAATTCCACGTAACCTTTTAGTCACGGCAATTAGGCTTCTTCAAGCTCTGATGCTGCTGATGGTCATTAGTAGCCTGCCAAACTTGCTAACTGCCTGGTACTCAGGACTCTATTGTCCCTCTAATCACTCTGACATAAATGCAAATGTAATAGGAAATCGAATCAAACACTTCATGAGAGATCATGAGCTCATGTTGCGCAACATTTCTATTAGCTCTGCAATTGCATGAAAAACAGAGTGATGGCATCTATTGAAAAGAGGAGGATCCCATCAGCTTTCTATAGGCTTGGCCTACTATATTTACTTCTCAACTTTCCTAATATTAAGCACATTGCTTATCTATACAACAGGAGTATAGCCTGCCTTGGCTGGCATGAAAATGAACCAAGGGAAAAGCATCCTCCATTTGCTATTGAAGTGCATAGATAGTATTTTTTCCCCTGCCCTTGTTGAGACAGGTGCATGATAATGGTCCATTCTAAAACAAAACAAATTTCACACATATATTATTTAGAATAGTCTGATGGGTGACAATATTAGCCTATCACTTTTTCTAATCATAGGCGCATACCTCATGTAGCCTAGACCATAGGCCTACAGTTGAAGTCGGAAGTTTACATACACCATACACATTTAATCTCAGTTTTTCATAATTCCTGTCATTTGATCCGAGTAAATAATTCCCTGTCTTAGGTCAGTTAGGATCTCCGCTTTATTTTAAGAATGTGAAACTTTAGAAAAATAGTTGAGAATTTCCTCCCAATGATGAACCAGACTTGTGGAGGTCTACGAATATTTGTTCTGTGGTCTTGGCTGATTTATTTTGATTTTCTCATGATGTCAAGCAAAGAGGCAAGCAAAGAGGCAATGAGTTTGAATGTAGGCCTTGAAATACATCCACAGGTACACCTCCAATTGACTCAAATGATGTCAATTAGTCTATCAGAAGCTTCTAAAGCCATGGCATCATTTTCTGGAATTTTCCAAGCTGTTTAAAGGCACAGTAAACTTAGTGTATGTAAACTTCAGACCCACTGGAATTGTGATACAGTGATCATAAGCTAAATAATCTGTCTGTAAACAATTGTTGGAAAAATACTTATGTCATGCACAAAGTAGATGTCTTAACCGACTTGCCAAAACTATCGTTTTTTTAACAAGACATTTGTGGAGTGGTTGAAAAACAAGTTTTAACTTCTTCGATATAGGGGGCGCTCTTTTAATTTTTGGATAAAAAAACGCTCCCGTTTTAAACAAGATATTTTGTCACGAAAAGATGCTCGACTATGCATATAATTGACAGCTTTGGAAAGAAAACACTCTGACGTTTCCAAAACTGCAAAGATATTATCTGTGAATGCCACAGAACTGATGCTACAGGCGAAACCAAGATGACATTTCAAACAGGAAATGTCCCAGGTTTTGAAGGCGCTGTGTTCCGATGTCTCCTTATATGGCTGTGAATGCGCCAGGAATGAGCCTACACTTTCTGTCTTTTCCCCAAGGTGTCTGCAGCATTGTGACGTATTTGTAGGGATATTATTGGAAGATTGACCATAAGAGACTACATTTACCAGGTGCCCGCTTGGTGTCCTCTGTCAAAATGATTGCGTAATCTCCAGCTGCGAGCATTTTTCCATTTGGTTCAGAGGAGAAACCAACTGCCACGAATGATTTATCATCGAATAGATATGTGAAAAACACATTGAGGATGGATTCTAAACAACGTTTGCCATGTTTCTGTCGATATTATGGAGTTAATTTGGAAAAAAGTTTGACGTTGTAATGACTGAATTTTCAGGGGGTTTTCTTAGCCAAACGTGATGAACAAAACGGAGCGATTTCTCCTACACAAATAATATTTTTGGAAAAACTGAACATTTGCTATCTAACTGAGAGTCTCCTCATTGAAAACATCCAAAGTTCTTCAAAGGTAAATTATTTTTATTTGAATGCTTTTCTTGTTTTTGTGAAAATGTTGCCTGCTGAATGCTAGGCTTAATGCTATGCTAGCTATCAATATTCTTACACAAATGCTTGTGTAGCTATGGTTGAAAAGCATATTTTGAAAATCTGAGATGACAGTGTTGTTAACAAAAGGCTAAGCTTGTGAGCCAATATATTTATTTCATTTCATTTGCGATTTTCATGAATAGTTAACGTTGCGTTATGGTAATGAGCTTGAGGCTATGATTACGCTCCCGGATACAGGATTGCTCGACGCAAGAAGTTAATGACTCCAACCTGTATGTAAACTTCCGACTTCAACTGTCAATGCCTGGACTACTTTAATTTCGGTGAATCTCTTATACAATGGGTTAAAGTTATGTACAGAAACCCCAGGTGTAAAATAGTAAATAATGGTTACTTCTCACAAAGTATTGAGCTGTTAAGAGGGGTAAAACAAGGCTGTCCATTGTCTCCATATCTATTTATAATGGGCAACGAAATGCTGGCTGTTAAAATCAGATTCAACAAGAACATCAAGGAGAAACATCAAAGAATTCCAGGGGTTAAAAGAAATGTGGCAATGTATGCCAATGCCTCAAGTTATTTCTTAAGTCCGCAATCTGGATCCCTGCATGGAGATCTTAATAAGTTCTAGCCACTCCGGACTAAAACCCAATTCCAGCTTCTACTTTGACTTCGAATCATCTGCCCTGGGCTCTATCTGTAATTCTAACCCAATTTTCAGGCTACCCAAGAGGAAACCGGCATTACAGAGGCAAGAGATGGGAGATCCTGGTGAGATTAATGCGAAGTGAAAACCGGCCACCTCTTCACACCATTCAACTGGCTAATGTACAGTCACTTGACAATAAGACTGATGACCTCCAATTGCAGATTTGCTACCAACGGGATTCACGGAACTGCAATACTTTTCAGAAACATGGCTCTCGGACAAGATACCAACTCAATGGATTCTCCATTCACCTGGGCTCTTTCTGTAATTCCGACCCAATTTTTGGGCTACCCATGAGGAAACATCAGAGTTAAAGAGGCAAGAGAGGGGTGATCCTGGTTAAGGGGAAAACCTCTTCTGTCCATTCTACTGGCCACTTGATAATAAGATGGATGACATCCGATCGCGGATTTGCTACCAATATTCTTCGTTTTTTTAGAAACATAACTCTCGGACAAGTTACCGCTCACGGCTATCCAACTCGATGGATTCTCCATTCACCAGGTGGACAGGACAGTGGAGTCGAGGAATTTGATGGGGGGGGGGGGGGTTGCCTCTTCATCAACACCAGCTGGTGTGCTAATACCAGCGCGGTGGAAGTGTTGACCCACTGTTCACCCATCTTGGGATACCTGATGATCAAATGCCAACCCTTCTAACTCCCGAGGGAGTTTTCAGCTGTTATCTTAACTTAGAACAACAAAAATAACAAGGTGGCGCTAACGAACTGTACAAGGCTATATACAAGCAGGAAAACCTACACCAAGAGGCTGCCTTTCTGGTTGCAGGTGATTTTAATTCGGCTTCACATGTGATGCCCAACTTCCATCAACACGTCTCCAACATCACTAGGGGCGATAAAGTCCCACAAGCAAGCATACAAAGGCCTTCCCACGCCCGCCATTTGGCAAATCAGATCATGACTCCGTACTCTTGCTTCCTGTTTACAAGTGGAATCTGAAACAGGAAGTACCAGCAATTCGCTCCGTTGAGAAATGGTCAACAGAATCAGAAGTTATGCTACAGGACTACTTTGCAAGTGCTGATTGTAATATGTTTCAAGACTCCACAGATAACATTGACGGGCCAACCATCTCAGTCACCAGCTTCATAAGAAAATGCATCGGTGATGTTGTACCCACGGTGAGGGTTCACTGCTTTATGCATGCTTTCACAACAACAACATTGAGCTGGGTGTGAGGGCAGTCACCGACACAGAGGATTGGGTGATCTCGCTCTCCGAGGCTGACGAGAAGACTCTTTAATCAGATCAACACCAGCAGGGCTGCGGGCCAACAATATTCCAGGGCACGTTCTCAGAGCATGAGCAGAACAGCTGGCAGGCATACTCATTGTAATTTTCAACATCTCCTTGTCCCAGTCTGTAATCCCCACATTTTGTATTTTTATTTATTATGGATCCCCATTAGCTGCTGCCAAGGCATCAGTCACCGGATGTGGAATAGAGTTCCATGTAGTCATGGCTCTATGTAGTGCTATATGCACCTCCCATAGTCTGTTCTGGACTTAGGGACTGTGAAGAGACCTCTGGTGGCATGTCTTGTGGGGTATGCATGGGTGTCTGAGCTGTTTGCTAGTCATTTCAACAGACAGCTCAGTGCTTTCAACATGTCAATACCTCTCACAAAAATAAGTAGTGACGAAGTCAATCTCTCTTCTACTGGAGAGGAGAGATTGTAACAATACCTCTGCCACGCTGACCCGTAATTCCTGTTCACCCACGACTGCATGGCAGTGCACGACTCCAACACCCTCATCAAGTTTGCTGAGGACAAGGTGATGAGTCAGCATGCATGGAGGAGTGTCAGACAGTAAGGAGTTTCAGCTGAATATCATCTGCAGGCAGCAAGAGTGCAACTCTCAACTGGTTTTGGCATGGAGCAGCTCACAGAAGAATGACATTGGTAGCCGGTAGGGTAGGTAAGATGTTTCAACTGATGATATATACCAGTAAATGCTAACTAAGGCAACAAAGGGTATGAAAACCAGGTATTGAAAAAGTTCAGTCCGAAGTGTTGGTAGGCTATTTGTGATGTGCAATTATTGTCATGTGCTGTTTGCATCAGGGGCATAGAGATGGATGGGCCAGGCCCTAACAGGCCGGCCCTGACATGCCCACCCAATCAGATTGATGTGGTTTAAGCATTGTTGTGGACTTACACCATCACATTTTGTATTTTTTTTCTATAAAAGAAAGAAGTGATTTTGAGAGTGAAAATCGGAAAAACCTATAGGGGAAAAAAATATTTTTCACACAGGGTGCCTTTCCTTCGCTGGGCAGGCCGTTTGGAAACTTTTTGGAAAAAAATGTGTATACCCACTACAACACTGCATAGGGCCGATAGAAAGACAGCAGTCATACACAGCATGATGTTAAAGGATAAGTAGTCCATTCACTTGGACATGATAAGCCACTGGGTCCCAATAATAAGAACACAAAAACACAACCATTAAGCATTTTCCAATCTAAGTGTACAACTATTATTTCCCATTGCTAAACAAAATTAGGTTAAGCACACAAAGTAACCGGTGACTGAAAGTTTAATGTGGAACTTTTAATTAACTTCTTT
Source organism: Oncorhynchus nerka (assembly GCF_034236695.1). Classification (NCBI taxonomy): domain Eukaryota; kingdom Metazoa; phylum Chordata; class Actinopteri; order Salmoniformes; family Salmonidae; genus Oncorhynchus; species Oncorhynchus nerka. The sequence goes on along the minus strand of NC_088424.1, from coordinate 10,009,880 downwards.
GCAGATATGAAACAGACAATCATAATATCAGTCAAAAATATTACATTCCCAGTTTGTTACAAAAGCAACTTCATAAAGAGGCTTTAAAAATAGGTTATATTTGACTCAACGTTCCATGATGTTCATTAAGCCATTGTTGGTAGAATAGATGGATGCCGTTCAATGCATAATTAATATGATTCACCAATACATTTCTTGGTAGTCTAAAAAATATTGCTATCAGGTTGTAAATCACAGCTGGCCTGGTACATTGTTCGGGATGCACTATTTCAGTTACCAATGACTCAATATTCTGGACAAAAACGGACGAATGTAACTAATACAATGAAACTAGAAAGGGCAATGATCAGTCAGTCATAACGTGGCTAATAGACTAGCGTATCTATTTATGTTGCAAGCTAAAAACACAGAGCCTAACATTAGCTATATAGCTAGCTAGGTGCTAAGTAGGAGGATGTCATGTCATTGGAGGAGTGGGTGAGTGATTGATTTTTCCCCTCATATCGGTTTTTGTTGGCTATACACAGCTAGAGATGCAGGTGTAATTTGGTTAGCTAGCAAGAACTTGACTTTTCCCCCTCATATCAGTTTTTGTTGGCTATACACAGCTAGAGATGCAGGTGTCATTTGGTTAGCTAGCAAGAACTTGAACGACTGTTATCCAGTTCGCAAATTCACTCTGGCTCTCTACTCCGATTGAATTTACAAACACGCAACACCCAGTGAATATGACCGGTGTTAGTAAACGTAGACAAAAAGTAATTGTTAGTCAAGAACTCTCTAGAAAACATGTAAGCAGCCTAACCAGCTCTGCTACGGTGAGTAAAATGGTCAGACTGAGGTGTTCTCTCATTTGTGTCTGGAAGTAGCTACCTAGAAAGCTAGCCAACTTTAGCCAGTTAGCTTGGGTGCTTGGTTGGGACAAGCATGCATTGGCACGCAAGCTGCAGAAAGTTGAGGAGGCTACAATTCCCCATCGTTTATTGGTGCAATTTTGACGGCCAACTAGCTGAAAAAGTTTGAGAGGATTTATCTAATGTTCCTTTGTTAGATTTTAGCTCATCTTGCGCTGGCTAGCATTAGTTGTTGATCTTGTTGTTGTTGATGTGCATAACGGAGATAGAGCTTACCTTTTTATTGTTGTTTGATCAATAGGACTGTAAAGTTCTCAAATGTAAGAGGTGTAAGAGGTGTTTATATATTTGCAGAAATCCATTCAGGTGTATTTTGTGGCTTTAGGTGAATGTGTTCTAATGATCTAAAGTCACACTGTTGCAACTGCCTGTAAACACACAGTTCAGTTCAAAGTGAATGATGGCAGGCCTGTGTGGCAAATGGCTTATTTGTATAAAGGCCTACTGTAGCTCTGATTGGCTACTGCGCATTAGTCCTGAACAAAACTGTTTTTATTTTATTTACTACAGTGTTTATTAATTGTCCAAATGCATGGCCGCTTTCTCTCTCTATATTGCAACAGAATTTTCACAAATTCCTTAGTATACGTAATTCCCAAACATCCTAAGAATTTATGAAAACGTGAAAATTGCAGAGCTCCTATTTAAATTGAAAGCAATGGTAAGTTAATTACAAAACATATCTATGTCCTTACATCCTGGAAGTAGTCTATAGATTAACCTTTTTTTCTCTGTTGCAGATCCAACCGGAAGAGGAATAGATCGTCTGCGGCAGAATTGTACCGTTGCTATAGACACGGAATGACTGTTTAATATAGGCCACGTTAGTCGTATGAATCGGACCAAGGCGCAGCTTGGTATGCGTGTATTATATTAAGAATGAACACTGAACAAAATAACAAAACGACACGTGACGCTATACAAATGAGTGCTGACAGGCAACTACACATAGTCAAGAACCCACAAACACAAAAGGGAAAATGGCTACCTAAATATGATCCCCAATCAGAGACAACGATAAACAGCTGCCTCTGATTGGGAACCATATCAGGCCACCATAGACATACAAATACCTAGACCTACAAAACCCCTAGACATACAAAAACCCTAGACAATACAAAAACTACAATACCCATCCTCGTCAGACCCTGACCTAGCCAAAATATAAAGAAAACAGAGATATCTAAGGTCAGAGCGTGACACTATGCTGTATTTGGCAGCTTATTGTTTCTTTATCAGCTTCTGAATTTTATTGAGGCCATAACACGTGCCTTGAAAGCGGCACCTGGCACATGCATAAGACTGTTTGCTGTTTTATGATTTCACAGCGATACAATATCACACCCGTCTAGGTAGGCAATTACTGTATATTGCTTGCCTATAAGTTGTAACAATGTCAGACTGATGTCAGACAGATCCAACTGGAAGAGGAATAGATGGCCTGCGACAGAATCTTTTGGCCCAATAATCTGATATAATTATGCTGTAAACAGTCATCCTGGAACATGCCATAGCTAGGACAATTTATATTCCGCTTTTTTCCCAGAATTGTGATAATAATTATTTGAAAAAATATGTAAAGTATAACAACAACAAAAGCCTTTGGACAGATATATATGATTTGTCCAATTTGTGTTATTTTGCCATACATTTTAATGGAAAATATATTTCTTACACATGCATTTAAAAATGATTCCAACATATATTCTACCCTGCATTTCAAAATGTGTTTGAAATGTATTCTTAAAGATACCCTATGCAGAAAACGCTCCGCCATATCCTGGTTTCAGAAATTCGAATAGTTCGCCTAATTTCAGTTTATGTGACAAAACAAGCAAGTATAGTGCAGAGAATCATTGTACCATTTCAACTGCTGTGAAATATATTTTCCAGAACCCAAAATATTGCATTTTCAGCTGTTTGAAGCTGGTGTAGATAAAGTTAAATGCTTTAACAAAACTTCAGAATGGGAAGCATAGAAATAGCAGACAGAGAACAGATCTAACACTTCTTAGACTTGTTTTTAATGAGAATGACAGATCTATAACACACATTGAATTTCTTTGGAGCTATAAAATATATAAAAATATATATTCATATACATTTATGAATAGATTTTCAGATACATTTCAAATGCATCTTGCAATATATGCCAAAATGTATTACCTATATAGTACCAGTCAAAAGGGACACACCTAGTCATTTAAGGGTTTTTCTTTATTTTGACTATTTTCTGTCACGTCCGTCGTTAGAATGAGACCAAGGCACAGCGTGGAAGGCGTACATTCTCTTTTAATGAATGAACATCGAACAAACCAACGAAACGTGAAGCTATACAAAATACTGCTGAAAGGCAACTACACATAGTCAAGATGCCACAAACACAAATGAGGAAATGGCTACCTAAATATGATCCCCAATCAGAGACAACGACAAACAGCTGCCTCTGATTGGGAACCATATCAGGCCACCATAGAAATACAAAAACATCTAGATGACCCACCCAAGTCACTATCACGCCCCAACCAACACAGAGAAGAAATAGCTTACTATGGTCAGGGTATGACATCTACATTGTAGTGAAGACATCAAAACGATGAAATAACACATATGGAATCATGTAGTAACCAAAAAAAGTGTTAAACAAATCAAAATATATTTTAGATTCTTCAAAGTAGCCACCCTTTACCTTGATGACAGCTTTGCACACTCTTGGCATTCTCTCAACCAGCTTGAAGGAGTTCCTACATATACTGAGCACTTGTTGGCTGCCTTTCCTTCACTCTGTGGTCCAACTCATCCCAAACCATCTCAATTGGGTTGAGGTCAGGTGATTGTGGAGGCCAGGTCATCTGATGCAGCACTCCATCACTATCCTTGGTCAAATAGCCCTTACACAGCATGGAGGTGTGTTTGTTCATTGTCCTGTTGAAAAACAATTGAGTCCCACTAAGCCCAAGCCAGATGCCATGACGTATCACTGCAGAATGCTGTGGTAGCCATGCTGGTTAAGTGAGCCTTGAATTCTAAATAAATCGCAGACTGTGTCACCAGCAAAGCACCCCCACACCATCACACTTCCTCCATGCTTCACAGTGGGAATCACACATGCAGAGATCATCCATTCACCTACTCTGTGTCTGACAAAGACACCGTGATTGGAACCAAAAATCTCAAATTTGGACCTATCAGACCAAAGCACAGATTTCCACCGGTCTCATGACCATTGCTTGTGTTTCTTGGCCCAAGCAAGTCTCTTCTTATTATTGGTGTCCTTTAGTAGTGGTTTCTTTTCAGCAAATCGACCATGAAGGCCTGATTCAAGCAAGTCTCCTCTGAAAAGTTGATGTTGGGATGTGTCTGTTACTTGAACTCCGTGAAGCATTTATTTGGGTTGTAATCTGAGGTGCAGTTAACTCTAATGAACATATCCTCTGCAGTAGAGGTAACCCTGGGTCTTCCTTTCCTGTGGCGGTCCTCATGAGAGCCAGTTTCATCATAGCGCTGGATGGTTTTTGTGACTGCACTTGAAGAAACTTTCAAAGTTCTTGAAATTTTCCAGATTGACTGACCTTCTTGTCTTAAAACAATGACGGACTGTCATTTCTCTTGGCTTATTTGAGCTGTTCTTGCCATAATCTGGACTTGGCCTTTTACCATCTTCTCTATACCAACACTACCTTGTCACAACACAACTGATTGGCTCAAACGCATTATGAAGGAAAGAACTTCCACAAAATAACTTTTAACAAGGCACACCTATTAATTGAAATGCATTCCAGGTGACTACCTCACGAAGCTGGTTGAGAGAATGCCAAGAGTGTGCAAAGCTGTCAAGGCAACGGGTGGATACTTCGAAGAATCTCAAATATAAAATATATTTTCATTTGTTTAACACTTTCTTGGTTACTACATGAATCCATATGCTATTTCATAGTTTGAATGTCTTCAGTATTTTTCTACAATTGTAACGGTTTTCTTCCTGGGAAGGAGAGGAGGACCAAAATGCAGCGTGGTTATGGTTGAACATCTTTAATAAAGATGATAACGTGAACAATATACATATACAAAATAAGAAACCGTGGAAAAACCGAAACAGTCCTAACTGGTGCAAAACACAGAGACAGGAAACAATCACCCACGAAAAACCCAAAGAATATGGCTGCCTAAATATGGTTCCCAATCAGAGACAACGATAAACACCTGCCTCTGATTGAGAACCACTCTAGGCAACCATAGACTTACCTAGAATACTACACTGAACACAACCCCATCAATCTGCAAAACCCCTAGACAAGACAAACACATAATCACCCATGTCACACCCTGGCCTAACCACAATAATAAAGAAAACACAGAATACTAAGGCCAGGGCGTGACAACAATGTAGAAAATAGTGAAAATAAAGAAAAACCCTGGAATGAGTTGGTGTCCAAACTTTTGACTGGTACTGTATTTTTAAATGAATGATTTGGCCAATTCCTTATATTTTCACACGTTTCCTGAAAATGCATCTAAACATATATATTTGAAGTATATTTTTTTCAATATGGAATAGCCAACTACAGACACAATATGATCAATCAAAATGGTTTCTCTCCCGTGTGGACATTCTGATGTTTCTTCAGATAACCAGCCTGGCCAGCTGAAGGGTTTGTCTCCTGTGTGAACCCGCTGGTGAACCTGAAGATACTATGGACATGTAAAACTCTTTCTTGCAGAAGCCACAAACAAACAGTCCGCTTTCGAACCCTGCGTTGCATTTTATGTTCTGCACTGACATGTAGCGTTGGACTATGGCCACTTTTGGCCTTGCTATGTTCTCTCTCATATTTCCTTGACTGTTAGCGAAAAGCCTCTCGGCAAGATATCCAAAGGCTTCACTAGCCTCGTAAGAAATGCAGGTTAAGTGGATGTAAATCATTACTAGAATCCCTATCATAATAATCATTACTGCTAGATTCATAGTTTTCTTCATTGTGTCCAGAATCAAACATCGCAGCCTCTGGTTTCACATTGTGAAATGCAAACTTAACGTGTAAATATTTGTATGAACATAACAAGATTCAACAACTGAGACAAAAACTGAACAAGTTCCACAGACATGCTCAATTGGATTGGGATCCGGGCTCTTCGCTGGCCATGGCAGAACACTGACATTGCTGTCATGCAGGAAATCACGCACAGCACGAGCAGCATGGCTGGTGGCATTGTCATGGAGGGTCATGTCAGGATGAGCCTGCAGGAAAGGTACCACATGAGGAAGGAGGATGTCTTCCCTGTCACACACAGGGTTGAGATTGCCTGCAATGAGAACATGCTCAGTCCGATGATGCTATGGCACACCGCCCCAGACCATGACGGACCCTCCACCTCCAAATCGATCCCGCTCCAGAGTACAGGCCTCGGTGTAAGGCTCATTCCTTCGACAATAAATGCAAATTCGACCATCACCCCTGGTGAGACAAAACCGCGACTCATCAGTGAAGAGCACTTTTTGCCAGTCCTGTCTGGTCCAGTGACGGTGGGTTTGTGCCCACCGTTGTTGCCGGTGATGTCTGGTGAGGACCTGCCTTACAACAGGCCTACAAGCCCTCAGTCCAGACTCTCTCAGCCTATTGCGGACAGTCTGAGCACTGATGGAGGGATTGTGCATTCCTGGTGTAACTTCGTCAGTTGTTGTTGCCATCCTGTACCTGTCCTGCAGGTGTGATGTTCGGATGTACCGATTCTATGCAGTTGTTGATACACTTGGTCTGCCAATGCGAGGACGATCAGCTGTCTGTCCTGTCTTCCTGTAGCACTGTCTTAGGCGTCTCACAGTACGGACATTGCAATTTATTGCCGTGGCCACATCTGCAGTCCCCATGCCTCCTTGCAGCATGCCTAAGGCACGTTCACGCAGATGAGCAGGGACTCTGGGCATCTTTCCTTTGGTGTTTTTCAGAGTCAGTAGAAATGACTCTTTTAGTGTCCTAAGTTTTCTGTGACCTTAATTGCCTACCGTCTGTAAGCTGTTAGTGTCGTAACGACCATTCCACAGGTGCATGTTTATAATTTTTTTATGGTTCATTGAACAAGCAGGGGAAACAGTGTTTAAACCCTTTACAATGAAGATCTGTGAAGTTATTTGAATTTTCGAATTATCTTTGAAATACTGGGTCCTGAAAGAGGTGTTTCTTTTTTTGCTGAGTTTATGTTGTTGCTTTGGGTGAGCTGTGACACGAATGGGGCTCATTTCTGTAGCATAAGAGCAAGCTGGATCTTCAGAATCTGTTTCAGAGTGCTCCTTTTTCTTTATTCTCACGGAAAGTCACCAGTTGAAGTATCCTGGGGTAAGGAATGCGTTTGGCTGTTTCAGTACTTGGTATCCACAAGAGTATCCCTCCTTCCGTACGCAGTGTGCAGCGTTCATATGCTGAAGCTTCGGGATCGTGCTCTCCCTCCCTCCCTCTAGGTTGATGTGCGAATCAATCACAGCCTTTTTGTCTTCATCATCATCACCTGATTCAAAACTGCCTATAGGAGGGGGAAATAGTGGATAATTGCCTTTTGGAGAAATCTTTCTATGATGGGGTTGGTATTTTCTAGTATAGATAAACCATCCATTCCATTTGATTTTTTATTCCAGGCCTCCGTTGCACTTACTCTCCCTTTGTATCCTGTAGGCTTACGGTGTCCGGCTTGCCTTCACCATAGACTGTAGGGAACCAGATTAATCCTTTCTTAAAATCTTTCAATACCATATCAAGAAGAGCATGTAAGTCTCAATTCCATAAACAATAATGTAAGGGCACATTAGGAAGAACTCAATATTATTCTCATACCAGTGCTGCATTTTTAACTAGGGTGCCTGAAATCATACTTAAAATTTCCAAGATCCGATATGATACATTTTGTCATGTTTTTAGTCATCTTCCTAGCTTTGCTAATATACTATAGACAATATTGTCTATATAATATTGTCTACAACTAAAAACACAAAGAGTAAAACATTGACCTGGTGTTTAGCTTTAAGTGGCAATACAGAATTGAGGAGAAAACCCATGAAAACTATAGAAATAACTACAGTGGCTAGTAGAATAGTGGTGATATAAATACATTGGTTAAATCATTGTAGGCTAATTGTAAACAGCCAGGTTCCCTGAGTTGATGACTGGTCTCACTGGGATCGAGGTGATTTCTGACCGAGTGTTTGTGCGCTACTGACTCCTTTCCATGTCCTTGCGCATTACGATTCTCCATGATTTGTATGATAAAGTGAGCGGTTTATGAAAAGGAACTGAAGTCGACGTTGTGGCCGGCGAAAAGACTGACATCTTGTTATAACAACTTTCTAAACTAATCACAGACAAACAGCATTTGTCTACGAGTCAGTTGATGTTGTTATAGGGTTTCTATTGTCAGAACAATAAGAGTTGTGACAAAGGCTCCAACCTAATCTAAACGAAGAAGCCTTCCGCACTGCAAGACTGCGCGACAGTATTACGTCAACCGCGCTTCAAAATTGTTAGCCAACGCAGTTGTTTTTGAAAATCATTGCATATACTGCGCACGCGCCCATCCACCATGGACCAGAGACATACACCACAGTCTGAAAATGGTTATTCGAATAATAATTCATCCATAGAAATGAAATAATAACTAACAGTACATTTAGGTTACTATGCATATGATATGTCTGAGGGTCTCTCAGCATTTTTGAATCGAGGATACAGAGATATAGAGATGCGAGATAAAGATGATTATCTCCATTTATTTCAACAAAACCTTGGATCCAAACAACATCTAAACACAATTGTTGTCAAGAGATACAATGTAATACTGTTCTATTTAATTCTGTGGATTGACCTACACATAACAATATCATAATGGAACATGAAATGGTCATATTTTCTTACATGTTTTCAAAGTCTAAACATTAAACCTAAAATTGGTGTGGCTAAATATGCAAATAAATTGAAAACGACACTAAAGTGAAAACAAGCATTTACACTCCCCAGGTAACATTCCCATGCATTGACAGCTGATTAAAGGCTTCAATGTATCTCTTGTCTACAAATTAACGCATTGATTTACCATTGTTGATTTTAACATGGTGTTTTAGAAAACAATTATGTTGATATACTGATTCGTTATTGTCTTCGATTGTTCTTAGTACACAGTGTAATCATAATGGTACAAATGATGTTATTGTCTTCGATTGTTCTTAGTACACAGTGTAATCATAATGGTACAAATGATGTTATTGTCTTCGATTGTTCTTAGTACACAGTGTAATCATAATGGTACAAATTATTTTGTCATTATGCTGCCATATTAGTTTATTTAGAATGGCAAGATGCACCCAAATACATAATACAAAATGCAATATTCTAATACCTAAATAGATAAAACATGTCATTGTGATCCAATCAATTTCATTCAGTTTCCCATTGATTTGTATGCTTTTGAACAGTAAATGGTTAGAAGTGCACTCTAATGCATGTCACTTTTGTTTTAACTTTACAAAGGCCTCACATTAGAGTGGTGTTTCTTCAGGTGTAACGTGAGACTGTATTTCACTATGAAACTTTTCCCACAAAGTGTACACGCAAACGGCCGTTCTCCTGTGTGTACACTCTGGTGAGTTTTCAGATGGGCTGACTGGGTGAACCTTTTCCCGCACTGGGCACAACTGAACGGTCTTTCTCCTGTGTGAATCCGCATGTGCACCTCGAGGTTCTGAGACGTCATCAGACACTTGTGACAGAAAGGGCAAACAAAACGCTTATCCCTGCTGTCAGCGCTCCCTTGGACCTCGCTCCCTTGGACATCGCTCCATTGGGGATGGTTAGACTGTTTCTCATACATGGCAAAACTCATCATGTCAGGTCCATCAAAATTCGATGCTGTGTTCATTCCCTGTGTCAGTTGACAGTGATCGGGACTCATGCCTGAGATATTTTCGAGGTTTTGTTGGAGCTGAGAGAAAGTAATCTCTGTCTTAGCCTGTTTGTTCCACGTAGAGCACATGTCCATCTCTAATTCAATAGGCTGAGAGTCAATCATGTCGATATCCCTCCTATTGCTGTGAGTCCCTACTTGACTGTTAAAGGTGACAGCTGATACAGTGGGAACAAGCGGAGGCTCTGGGTGGACCACAAGCACATCAGAGTCTGTTTTTGAGGCATAGGAGCAAACCAGCTCTGCTGTCTCCATCCCATTGCCCCCTAAGTGGCCAGAGGAACCAGGCTGATTGGGGGTTTCATGCAGTGTGTATTGAGGGCCCAAGATCACCCGTTTCCCAATAATGAATCTAGATGCAGGGCGTTTGAGATTGTGCTTCAATGTCTCTTTCCTTTGCTCACCCTGGAAGATACTGTTATCTTCATTCCTTTGCCAGTCAATCTTCCTGCTCCTGAACTGTGCTGGACTGTTCCCATCCTTTCTTGCATTGGGGGATGTATGGGGAGCCACACTATCTCCTCTGTTCCCATCCTTTCTTGCATTGGGGGATGTATGGGGAGCCACACTATCTCCTCCCACGGATGACACATTAACACCTGGAGGAAAATATCAAACAAAACCATTGTGTTAAAGATGAATAACTACATAGAGTAGAACTGCATGGTGGTAGCTAACTTTCTGAATGGTTTTATAGGACACATTATACCAGTAGGAGGGGGTTATGATTAACTCATTTTACCCCACTATCTGAATCTGAGAACATAAACAACAAAATCACCCTCTCACTCTCTCTCAAACAAAAATAAATGCAACATGCAACAATTTTGAAGATTTTACTGAGTTACAGTTCATATAAGGAAATCAGTCAAATGAAATAAATTCATTAGGTCCTAATTTATGGATTTCACGACTGGGCAGGGCGCAGCCATGGGTGGGCCTGGGAGGGCATAGGCCCTCCCACTGGGGAGCCAGGCCCAGTCAATCAAAATGTGTTTTTTTTTTCCCCACAAAGGGGCTTTATTACAGACAGAAATAAGCCCTCAGATGATCCCGCAGGTGAAGAAGCCAGATGTGTAACCACGCCAGCCCAGGACCTCCACGTGGTCTGCAGTTCTGAGGCCGGTTGGACGTACTGCCAAATGCTCTAAAACGTCATTGGTAGTATGGCAGAGAAACAAACGTTTCATTCTCTGGCAACAGCTCTGGTGGCATTTCATGCAGTCAGCATGCCAATTGCACACTCCCTCAAAACTTGAGACATCTGTGGTATTGTGTTGTGTGACAAAACTGCACATTTTAGAGTGGCCTTTAATTGTCCCCAGCACAAGGTGCACCTGTGTAATAATCATGCTGTTTAATCAGCTTCTTGATATGCCACACCTCTCAGGTGGACGGATTATCTTGGCAAAGGAGAAATGGTCACTAACAGGGCCGTAAACAAATTTGTGCAAAAAAAATGAAAGAAATAAAATGAGAGAAAAGAATGCGCCGAAGAACATGGCTGACGTTTTACATTCTCCCAACCAATTGTGCAATTTTGTTTTTTTGCATAACATTTTTTAAAACTCATTGTGTACATAATGTTGCTGCTACCGTCTCTTATGACCAAAAAGAACTTCTGGACATCAGAAAAGCGAATACTCGCCACGGACTGGAAGAAACCTTTTCCTTTAACGAGTCCAACAAGAAGGATATCCTGCTTTCACTGGAACAGGCCCAGATCCACGCCTTTTGCGTGAAGTAAAGACGCCGGAAAGGGGGACGCAGATTGGGGATCCTTCTGAGAAGTGGGAGGCAAGCGAGTAAACTCCCAATGCCTTCCATTCTCCTTAATAACGTGCAATCGTTGGAAAATTTAATTGATGACCTACTATTAAGATTATCCTACCAACAGGACATTAAAAACTGTAACATCTTATGTTTCACCAAGACGTGGCTGAACGACGAAACGGACAATATAGAAATGGTGGGATTTTCCATACATCGGCAGAACAGAGACGCTACCTCTGGTAAGATGAGGGGTGGGGGTGTGTGTCTTTTTGTCAGTAACAGCTGGTGCGTGATGTCTAATATTAAAGAAGTCTTGAGGTATTGCTCGCCTGAGGTAGAGTACCTTATGATAAGTTGTAGAACACACTATCTAAAAAGAGAGTTCTCATCTATATTATTCGTAGCCGTCTATTTACCACCAAAGCAAAACTGGCACTAAGACCGCTCTCAACCAACTCTATAAGGCCATAAACAAACAAGAAAATGCTCATCCAGAGGCGGCACTCCTAGTGGCCGGGGACTTTAATGCAGGGGAACTTAAAACTGTTTTACCTCATTTCTACCAACATGTTAAATGTGCAACCAGGGGAAAAAAAATCCTAGACCACCTCTACTCCACACACAGAGATGCTTACAAAGCTCTCCCCCGCCCTCCATTTGGCAAATCTGACCACAATTCTATCCTCCTGATTCCTGCTCTCAAGCAAAAACTAAAGCAGGAAGTACCAGTGACTCACTCAATATGGAAGTGGTCAGATGATGCGGACGCTACACTACAGGACTGTTTTCCTAGCACAGACTGGAACATGTTCCGGGATTCATCCAATGGCATTGAGGAGTACACCACATCAGTCATCGGCTTCATCAATAAGTGCATTGATGACGTCGTCCCCACAGTGACTGTACGTACATATCCCAACCAGAAGCCATGGATTACAGGCAACATCCGCATCGAGCTAAAGGTTAGAGCTGCCACTTTCAAGGAGCGGGAGACTAATCCGGACGCTTATAAGAAATCCCGCTATGCCCTCAGACGAACCATCAAACAAGCAAAGCGTCAATACAGGATTAAGATTGAATCCTACTACACCGCCTCTGACGCTCGTCGGATGTGGCAGGGCTTGAAAACTATTATGGACTACAAAAGGGAAACCTAGACGCAAGCTGCCCAGCGACACAAGCCTACCAGACGAGCAAAATGCCTTTTATGCTCGCTTCGAGGCAAGCAACACTGAAGCAGGGACGAGAGCACCAGCTGTTCTGGATGACTGTGTGATAACGCTCTCGGTAGCCGATGTGAACAAAACCTTTAAAACAGGTCAACATTCACAAAGCCGGTGGGCCAGACGGATTACTAGGACGTGTACTCAAAGCATGTGTACTCCACTGACATTTTCAACCTCTCCCCTCCCTTTGCATAGTTCCTGTGCCCAAGGAAGCAAAGGTAACCTGCCTAAATGATTACTGCCCCATGGCACACTTAACCAGCATGGCTAACACAGCATTCTGCAGCGATACGCCACCCATCTGGTTTGCGCTTAGTGGGACTTGCATTTCTTTTTCAACAGGACAATGACCCAGCCCACCTCCAAGCTGTGTAAGGGTTATTTGACCAACGAGAGTGATGGAGGGCTGCATCAGATGACCTGGCCTCCACAATCACCTGACCTCAACCCAATTGAGATGGTTTGGGATGAGTTGGACCGCAGAGTGAAGGAAAAGCAGCCAACAAGTGCTCAGCATATGTGGGAACTCCTTCAAGACTGTTGGAAAAGCATTCCAGGTGAAGCTGGTTGAGAGAATGCCAAGATTGTGCAAGGCAAAGGGTGGCTACTTTGAAGAATGTAAAATGTTAAATATATTTTGATTTGTTTAACACTTTTGGTTACTACATGATTCCATATGTGTTATTTCATAATTGTGATGTCTTCAGTATTATTCTACAATTAGAAAAAAATAAAAATAAAGAAAAACCCTTGAATGAGTAGGTGTGTCCAAACTTTTGACTGGTACTGGTACTGGTACTGGTACTGGTTCTGTCTGTCTGTCTGTCTGTCTGTCTGTCTGTCTGTCTGTCTGTCTGTCTGTCTGTCTGTCTGTCTGTCTGTATGTATGTATGTACGTACGTATATATAACCACAGAGTTTCTAAACCCAACATCACGAGACTTTCCAGGAATGTTTGTGAAACAGACCAAGCAGAGGCCGGGGTTTAAGAAGGCCGGGGTTTAAGAAGTCAATGAGAGAAGTGAAAAATTATACCTTAGCTGTTAATTTTCTCAAAATCTAAAGGCACAACCTAGATTCGAGCCAATGTCTTAAGTAGTTGAACATGTTATTTCTCCATCCTCGGGACAGTGACAAACTGACGTTTTCATTTTCGTCAAACAACAACTTCATATCGAAGGAGTGCCTTTGATTTGACCGCCTGCACATGCACAGCTCACAGCGAGATGACCGTTAGACCAGATTAGGGACGTGACAAATGGACAATATTATTTCTACCGCGACCCTTTACAGACATAGAACACAGTAGAATGTTGATAATTGATAGGTTTTCAGACAATTAAAAAATCGATGTCGCACCCCTACGGAAATCTAACAAGTATCATAAAAAAAACATCCAAATCTGTCAGTTGAAGCTAGAGATTTGTTTGGGCTGCGTCTCAATCCACCGCATCAGCCGATGTCGCCCTTCCACGTCTGCGGTGTAAGGTGGCAGAGCTAGAGTGGTGTTTTTCAGACCATGAGACATCCCGAAAATCGGTCTTATCATGAAAACATCTGTAGTGTCAGAACGGTTTAACCTTTCAAACTATTATGGAAAAGAGGAGACTCTCACAAACACGATGAGGCTCTCCATTTTGCTTTACAACCCCCACAAGCGCCAAGGGACTTTTGAAGTCGGTACAGCCGATCGGCCAACTTCTGACTGTAGCGTCTGAACAGTTTGGGCAACACACTGGCCCCTCTATGGAAAGGTGAGTCTCTCACAAACATGTCAGTAATTTTGCTCTAAGATGCCAACAAGCCTCACAAGACTAGTCTGAAGGTAGCAGGGTACCAGTAAAAAAAATATACATGGAAGTACAGTGCATTCGGAACGTATTCAGACCCTGTGACGTTTTACACATTTTGTTACATATTTTAATTCATCCATTTTAGAATTAGACTATCTTCACACAATACCGCAAAATGACAAAGCAAAGAGGTTAAGATTTTTTCCAAATATATTAAATATAAAAAAACAGAAATACCTTATTTGCATAAGTATTCAGACCCTTTGCGATGAGACTAAACTTAGCTCATCCTGTTTCCATTGATCATCCTTGAAATGTTTCTAAAACTTGATTGGTAATTCAATTAATTGGACTTGATTTGGAAAGGCACACACCTGTCTATATAATGTCACACAGTTGACAGTGCATGTGAAAGCAAAAACCAAGCCATGAGGTCGAAGGAATTGTCCGTAGAACTCCGAGACCAGATTGTGTCGAGGAACAGATCTGGGGAAGGGTACCAAAAAATGTCTGCAGCATTGAAGTTCCACAGGAACACAGTGGCCTCCATTCTTACATGGAAGAAGTTTGGAACAACCAAGACTCTTCCTAGAGCTGGCTGCCCAGCCAAACTGAGCAATCTGGGGAGAAGGGCCTTGGGTCAGGGAGGTGACCAAGAACCCGATGGTCACTCTGACAGAGCTTCAGAGTTCCTCTGTGGAGATGGGAGAACCTTCCAGAAGGACAACCATCTCTGCAGCACTCCACCAATCAGGCCTTTATGGTAACCAGGCGGAAGCCACTCCTCAGTAAAAGGCACACGACAGCCCGCATGGAGTTTGCCAAAAGCCACCTAATGGACTCTTAGACCACGAGAAACAAGATTCTCTGGTCTGATGAAACCTTTGACTTGAATGCCAAGCGTCACGTCTGGAGGAAACATTGCACCATCCCTACGGTGAAGCATAGTGGTGGCAGCATCATGCTGTGAGAATGTTTTTCAGCAGCAGGGATTGTGAGACTAGTCAGGATCGAGTGAAAGCTGAACGGAGCAAAGTACAGAGAGATCCTTGATGAAAACCTGCTCCAGAGCGCTCAGGGCCTCTGGGGGCGAACGTTGACCTTCCAACAGGATGACGACCCTAAGCACACAGCCAAGACAATGCTGGAGTGGATTCGGAACAAGACTCAATGTCCTTGAGTGGCCCAGCCAGAGCCCGGACTTGAACCTGATCGAACATCTCTGGAGAGACCTGAAAATAGCTGTGCAGTGGCGCTCCCCATCCAACCTGACAGAGCTTGAGAGGATCTGCAGAGAAGAATGGGAGAAACTCCCCAAATACAGGTGTGCCAAGGTTGTAGCGTCATACCCAAGAAGACTCAAGGCTGTAATAGCTGCCAAAGGTTCTTCAACAAAGTACTGAGTAAAGGGTCTGAATACTTATGTAAATGTGTATATCAGTTTTTTTGTATTTTATACATTTGCAAAAAAAAGAAAGAAAAGGGTTTTACTTTGTCGTTGTGGGGTATTGTGTGTATATTGTTGAGGGAAAAAACAATTTAATCAATTTTAGAATAAGGCTGTAACGTAAATACATAGTTTCCTGATCTTTTTTTTTATTTATTTATTTCACCTTTATTTAACCAGGTAAGCAAGTTGAGAACAAGTTCTCATTTACAATTGCGACCTGGCCAAGATAAAGCAAAGCAGTTCGACACATACAACGACACAGAGTTACACATGGAGTAAAACAAACATACAGTCAATAATACAGTAAAAAAAACAAGTCTATATACAATGTGAGCAAATTAGGTGAGAAGGGAGGTAAAGGCAAAAAAGGCCATGGTGGCAAAGTAAATACAATATAGCAAGTAAAACACTGGAATGGTAGTATTGCAATGGAAGAATGTGCAAAGTAGAAATAAAAATAATGGGGTGCAAAGGAGCAAAATAAATAAATAAATTAAATACAGTTAGGAAAGAGGTAGTTGTTTGGGCTAAATTATAGGTGGGCTATGTACAGGTGCAGTAATCTGTAAGATGCTCTGACAGTTGGTGTTTAAAGCTAGTGAGGGAGATAAGTGTTTCCAATTTAAGAGATTTTTGTAGTTCGTTCCAGTCATTGGCAGCAGAGAACTGGAAGGAGAGGCGGCCAAAGAAAGAATTGGTTTTGGGGGTGACTAGAGAGATATACCTGCTGGAGCGTGTGCTACAGGTGGGAGATGCTATGGTGACCAGCGAGCTGAGATAAGGGGGACTTTACCTAGCAGGGTCTTGTAGATGACATGGAGCCAGTGGGTTTGGCGACGAGTATGAAGCGAGGCCAGCCAACGAGAGCGTACAGGTCGCAATGGTGGGTAGTATATGGGGCTTTGGTGACAAACGGATAGCACTGTGATAGACTGCATCCAATTTGTTGAGTAGGGTATTGGAGGCTATTTTGTAAATGACATCGCCAAAGTCGAGGATTGGTAGGATGGTCAATTTTACAAGGGTATGTTTGGCAGCATGAGTGAAGGATGCTTTGTTGCGAAATAGGAAGCCAATTCTAGATTTAACTTTGGATTGGAGATGTTTGATATGGGTCTGGAAGGAGAGTTTACAGTCTAACCAGACACCTAAGTATTTGTAGTTGTCCACGTATTCTAAGTCAGAGCCGTCCAGAGTAGTGATGTTGGACAGGCGGGTAGGTGCAGGTAGCGATCGGTTGAAGAGCATGCATTTAGTTTTACTTGTATTTAAGAGCAATTGGAGGCCACGGAAGGAGAGTTGTATGGCATTGAAGCTTGCCTGGAGGGTTGTTAACACAGTGTCCAAAGAAGGGCCGGAAGTATACAGGATGGTGTCGTCTGCGTAGAGGTGGATCAGAGACTCACCAGCAGCAAGAGCAACATCATTGATGTATACAGAGAAGAGAGTCGGTCCAAGAATTGAACCCTGTGGCACCCCCATAGAGACTGCCAGAGGTCCGGACAGCAGACCCTCCGATTTGACACACTGAACTCTATCAGAGAAGTAGTTGGTGAACCAGGCGAGGCAATCATTTGAGAAACCAAGGCTGTCGAGTCTGCCGATAAGGATGTGGTGGTTGACAGAGTCGAAAGCCTTGGCCAGATCAATGAATACGGCTGCACAGTAATGTTTCTTATCGATGGCGGTTAAGATATCGTTTAGGACCTTGAGCGTGGCTGAGGTGCACCCATGACCAGCTCTGAAACCAGATTGCATAGCAGAGAAGGTATGGTGAGATTCGAAATGGTCGGTAATCTGTTTGTTGACTTGGCTTTCGAAGACCTTAGAAAGGCATGGTAGGATAGATATAGGTCTGTAGCAGTTTGGGTCAAGAGTGTCCCCCCTTTGAAGAGGGGGATGACCGCAGCTGCTTTCCAATCTTTGGGAATCTCAGATGACAAGAAAGAGAGGTTGAACAGGCTAGTAATAGGGGTGGCAACAATTTCGGCAGATAATTTTAGAAAGAAAGGGTCCAGATTGTCTAGCCCGGCTGATTTGTAGGGGTCCAGATTTTTCAGCTCTTTCAGAACTTCAGCTGAATGGATTTGGGAGAAGGAGAAATGGGGAAGGCTTGGGCGAGTTGCTGTTGGGGGTGCAGTGCTGTTGACCGGGGTAGGAGTTGCCAGGTGGAAAGCATGGCCAGCCGTAGAAAAATGCTTATTGAAATTCTCAATTATGGTGGATTTATCAGTGGTGACAGTGTTTCCTATCTTCAGTGCAGTGGGCAGCTGGGAGGAGGTGTTCTTATTCTCCATGGACTTTACAGTGTCCCAGAACTTTTTAGAGTTAGTGTTGCAGGAAGCAAATTTCTGCTTGAAAAAGCTAGCCTTGGCTTTTCTAACTGCCTGTGTATAACGGTTTCTAGCTTCCCTGAACAGCTGCATATCACGGGGGCTGTTCGATGCTAATGCAGAACGCCATAGGATGTTTTTGTGTTGGTTAAGGGCAGTCAGGTCTGGGGAGAACCAAGGGCTATATCTGTTCCTGGTTCTAATTTTCTTGAATGGGGCATGTTTATTTAAGATTGTTAGGAAGGCATCTTTCTTATATATTATAATTTCCTGACCCTTCAGAACAAACGTTCTTCAGATTTTTTTTGTTGACTATCTTTTTATCCATGTATGAAGCTGTTATTCAATGCTTTTCTATGGGCTAATAGTAGTAGTTAGGGCAAATTCAATGTATCATCAAATACATTTTTTAAGATTTGTTTTTTATACATAAAATTATAAATCAAATGGCTAACTGATCCTTGGTATGACCATCTTAAAACAATTCCATGTGTTAGCCTCTTCCTCTCTGGTTTTATTAAAATTATTTCCTAGGCTTTTATAGCCATATAGTCTAGTTCGGCAATAACACGGAAATAATGTTTTGTGATAACTGCACTGGGATTTTAATTATGTTTGAGAACAAAATGTTTTTTGGTTAGGGATTTTTTTTTACCTTAAGGACTCCAAATCTGAAATGTTGAAGTGAAGAAAATGTATAGTCAAGGAGGAGAATAATTATTCAGTCAAGGATTTTTTCCCCCTCCAGAAATAGAGGCATACTAAGACAAAAGAAATGTGACACCGTGTGTAAATGATAACACATTAGCGCAGGAAATGAAGAAATGTATTAAAATGCTGGAAGTGAATGTTAGAATTAAACAATTAACTATGCAAATGAGTAAAGTAGTATTCATTAAGGAAATGCCTGTCTCTAATAAGCACCTGTTGTGTTCAGTGATTTAAAAGGTTAATCTACCCCCAGAAATAAAAAACATGAAACTCCTCTGTCAATTTGATGAAAGCCTATAAAAAAGCCTAAATACAACATTTCCCCATGATTTAACTTCTAAGTGGTCTGCTTGTGGAAATCAGGAAATTGTGTGCACTTGATACTTACATCCGACTTTTGCCCTAAGGATACGAAGATCGCATTGAAAAGACGGGTCTATCCTCACAAAAGTCGCTTGGTGGTCTGAATATGTTCAGATCTGTCTGACCTCTTCAGAAGGTGGTCAAGGATGCATTGTGTGCAGATTTCACCTCAGTCTAGACGCAATCAGGCTACCGAAAGCGCATACAGTGGGAGACGTCAACAGCACTCCTCCCACAGGTCTCCAGAAGATGTGTTTTGGGACAGAGGGGCACCTTTTAATTATAATGTTGGAGGAAATACGTTCCTAGCGTGTGACGAACATGCTTGCTGGCCTCATAATTTCTAGCCAGCTAGCTAATATATATATATATATTTGGGGTTAGAGTTATGCTAACCTGTTTGCAATTCCTTTGGCGTTGCTTGCTCGTTACATAGGTCATTGTAGTTAGCTACAATAGTTAACTACTGCCATCAGTTGTTGTGTTATCATATTTTGCCTATTCCACCGTTTGTAGAATGCATAATGGCATTTTAATATGGCATGGGAATAGGGAATCCAGACACACTGTGGACACATTTAAATGTTGGTGTAGATGCATGACGCGTTTGGAATTCTATGAACAGAACTCTATGATCAAAATACTAAAGCTGCATGAACTGTCAAGTCCATGTTGTGTTACTACCATGTTGTTGTCATGTTGTATTGCTGCCATGCTATGTTGTCGGCTTAGGTCTCTCTTTATGTAGTGTTGTCTCTCTTGTCGTGATGTGTGTTTTGTCCTATATTTTATATATTTTTTATTTTTAATCCCAGCAAGAGGCCTTTTGTCTATTGGTAGGCCGTCATTGTAAATAAGAATTTGTTATTAACTGCCTAGTTAAAAAAAGGTTAAATAAAAATAAATTAATAGACAGGGCGGGAAAGCAACGCTGCTCTCACTCTGGGCAGATATGCCGTTATAGCTCAGTTGCAAAGACTAACTGCAAGTTGAACTCTGTGTGATGGAGTCCTAAATAGATAGTGAGGTTTGTTTAGGTGATTTTACAGCTAGCTAGCTACTTCACATGCTGAAATTGACTTTGGTATTATTGTGTGTAGCTATGTTTTCTAGCTAAATACCTAGCCTGGGAGAGAGAGAACATTGCATTGTGGGTTTGTAGTAGACTTGAGCTGCAACAGATTTCACAAAATATGTTCACATTTCTACCAATCTTGTTATTACAACAAAATGAAACATTTGTTCACAAAAAACATTTTCACATATTAGTGTTATTTAATTAACACTGTTACCTAATATGAATGAGTGGTTTGAAGTGGATTATCCCTTTAAACAAATAAATGCCAGGGCTATTAATTTAAGTTTTACAGCATCTTCATACTGTACTGTCTTTGCTATAACTAACGAATCTGGGAAACCCAGAACTAAACTCTTGCGTAATTGCATCAGATGCCAGTTACTTTAAGTGTGTCTGTCTTCGAGAGATTAACTGATCAACATAACTTCTTCATCATTCTAGAACAACACCACAGATCTGCACTCTATTTACCTTCCTCATGTGTGTCACTGTCCTCGGAGTCCTCATCTTTGATAAGTACCACATCGGGTAACTGCAACAAATCATAATTTGAACGCAAACAAAAATTAACATAATGTACAATTCTGTATTATTGTTCAATGAGAATTTAGTGGATAAACAATACACACTGGGGATATAGCTAGCTTCTGAAAGACTTGAATATGGAAACTTACCTCCTCTTCTTCTTCTACAAAGTAGCAATCTCCAGACGTTATTGTTATCCCATTACTTTTATGACATGTGGAGTCCTCCTGCTGCGACAGTTTTGGATGAAGACCTTCACCTAATGGGACGGGTTCAGTAATAACAGCTTGAGTTCCAGCTTTTCCATCGATTCCTCGCGCAATTATAGACTCAATCAAATGCAGTTTCTTCTTGAGGTCCTCGTTTTCCTTGTAGCTTCTTGATATTTCTAATTGCAAAATCGCATAACCTTCATCCACGACTTCACATATGTCCGCCACCGCTGCATTGGTCAACGCCCCCATGATGGACGCTAACTGCTCGTGTAAAGCCTTGGAATTCCACATGGGTCCGGGTATTCTGCTCATTTTCAGGGCTAGTCTGTAGTTACAGTTAATCGTTTATTGATACTTGAAAATATATCATAATATTTGGGTGGTACTAAGGATTTGGAAATACCGATGTGTGAAGAGTTCGTCCATCGGGAGAATAGCTTGCTAGCTGGCTAGGCTACAAACAATAGGAAAGGGGCGAAGAAGAGACACTTCCTGTACCCCACACTCAGTTTTCAAAATAAAGGTTTTAAACAGCAGCCTTGGTGCCTAATAATCGGCATACTGTTCCCAGTTATTGGCCACCTTACTATTTTGTTCAATTACAAGATATATCCGTACAATTTTATTCAACAAAAACCCCACACCAACCTCATCTCCGAAGTGTTTACTGGATAGTTGAAAGAAATTAATTTGCTGGTCAATTTTTAATTGCTTAACCCCGTGCGCCCTCATGTGGACTCGTAAAAATAGTTATTCAACAACACATTTACAACAGTTTAATAACAAAATATACATTAGTATAAATAATTTACATATAATCAAACTTATCTGCATTGACAAACAATGAAAACACTGTGTTGGAGTTTGTGTTGCAGAGAAGAAATACACAAAAAGGGTTGAATAAATATACAACAAACAAGCATAGTTGCCCACACTATTCCGGGTAGTAGCTCACTACCTTATACACACAAGTGTAAAGGAATGAATAAGAATATGTACATATAAATATATGGATGAGCGATGGCCAAACGGCATAGGCAAGATGCAGTAGATCGTATAGAGTACAGTATATACATACGAGATGAGTAATGTAGGGTATGTAAACATTATATGAAGCGGTATTGGTTAAAGTGACTCGTGATACATTTATTACAATTTTTTTATTATTAAAGTGGCTAGAGATTTGAGTCAGTATGTTGGCAGCAGCCACTCAATGTTAGTGATGGCTGTTTAACAGTCTGATGGTTTTGAGATAGAAGCTGTTTTTCAGTCTCTATGTAGATATTCCATCTGGGTTCGACATGCCACAGTATACCGTTTTAGATCAGTGTATCCATCTTATCCGGGTTTCTCATAACCGGGATACAAGCTTTTTCGGGTTATTGTAAACGGAATATGATGTTTATATGCATCAACTCAAAAACAGAATACTTGAGTACCCCAAATAATAACAGGATATTGATGTGCATGTAAACGTTGTCAATGACTTATATATACACTAGATGACTGAAATGGGGGCGCTGTGTTGAAGCCAAAGTGCCTCCATCTTGGCACTCCTCCACCGTTGTCAAATATTTTGGAAGGTATAGAAATGAATTTATTAAGGTCTACATTTCTTTTTGCCACATGTATTATATTACAGACACCTTAATGCATACTTTTAAACTATATTATGTGCTCTAAACACAAAAATATATAAAACAATTTTCCTTCAATTATAATTTGTAAAGATTACTAATGTTACTGTCCACACGACAACAACAAAAATACTTAAATACATGTAATTTTGTCCTTGAAACATTTAATTGAAATACTGTAGAATTCCATTCATTCCTATGGAGGACTGCTCCTACTGGGGAGTACCAATATGAGCGACCGGTGCATTCAAAGCCTCCCAATGTCCAGTACATAGTAGGCACAATCCGGGGTTTATATACACTACCATTCAACGTTTGGGGTCACTTAGAAATGTCCTTATTTTTTAAAGAAAATCTCATTTTTTGTCCATTAAATAACATGAAATTGATCAGAAATACAGTGTAGACATTGTTAATGTTGTAAATGACTATTGTAGCTGAAAACGGATGATTTTTAATGGAATATCTACATAGGCGTACAGAGGCCCATTATCAGCAACCATCACTCCTGTGTTTCAATGGCACGTTGTGTTAGCTAATCCAAGTGTGAAACTTTTGAACGGTAGTGTACATCATTGAGTGGAACCCCTGCAAGAGGCTTTATATACATCATTGAGTGGAACCCCTGCAAGAGGCTTTATATACATCATTGAGTGGAACCCCTGCAAGAGGCAAGAACCAGACAACCACATGTATGCTCTCTTTATTATTTACTTGTCAAATGAAGTCTGAATTTACAAAACTGATATTCATGAATATTATAAATATTTCAACATACAAGTTCTCATCAATTACCAGATGGTGAGCTAGAAATGACTTATTCCTGACTGTTTTTGGATTGCATATGAAGAATGGGGAAAAAACGCTGTCCTGACTCATTTATTTCAGACATATTGTAGAAGTTATTCACTTTTAATGTTAACACTGCCAAACCCATAGAGCAACTATTGACATTCACATGCTAATTACACTGAGCATACCAAACATTAGGAACACATTCTTAATATTAAGTTGCACCCCCCTTTTGCCATCAGATCAGCCTCAATTCATCAGGGAATGGACTCTACAAAATGTCGAAAGCGTTCCACAGGGATGCTGGCCCATGTTGACTCCAATGCTTCCCACAGTTGCATCAAGTTGTCTGGATTTCCTTTGGGTTGTGGATTATTCTTGATACACACAGGAAACTGTTTAGCGTGAAAAACCCAGCAGCGTTGCAGTTCTTGACACAAACCGGTGCGCCTGGAATCTACTACCACACCCCGTTCAAAGGCACTTAAATCTTTTGTCTTGCCCATTCACCATCTGAATGGCACATATACACAATTCATGTCTCAATTGTCCCAAGGCTTAAAAATCCTTCTTTAACAGGTCTCCTCCCCTTATTCTACACTGATTGAAGTGGATTTAACAAGTGACATCAATAAGGGATCATAGCTTTCACCTGGTCAGTCTGTCATGGTATCACGTTTTAGGCATGACCCAGATGCAGACAGTATCGAATTAACAACAGTTTATTAATAGAACAGGGGGCAGGAAAAACGACAGGTCAAGGGCATGCAGATGTCGGTAATCCAGATCAGAGTCTAAAAGGTACAGAACGGCAGGTAGTCTCAGGGTCAGGGCAGACATAGGTCAATAATCCAGTGTGATGTGACAAGGTACAGAATTGCAGGCAGGCTCAGGGTCAGGGCAGGCAGAATGGTGGAACTGGAAACAGACAGGAGCAAGGGGAAAAACGCTGGTTGGCTTGACGAACAAAACTAACTGGCAACAGACAAACAGAGAACACAGGTATAAATACACTGGGGATAATGAGGAAGTTGGGCGACACCTGGAGGGGGTGGAGACAAGCACACAGACAGGTGAAACAGATCAGGGTGTGACACATGGAAAGAGAAATGTTCTTAATGCTTTGTATCCTTAGTGTATATGGCTCCCACTTTAAACAAACTACAATCTATAAAAGCTTTATATGGCATACATAGTCTTGATAAGAACACCATAGATGCTTCACAAATCATCTATAAGCTAATATCGTATTCCTACTGCATAAGGAAGGGTCTTTCTATAAACTAGGGTACCAGTGAGGATTTCCTACACTGGACAACTTGTTACAGCTGTTGATAATCTATTGATTATAATCAGCCATTTTTTTTATAGAATAATGCCCAAAACCCAACTCTATTCCTATGAATTATTCTGGATATAATGACAACAAATGACATAGTCTAGTGGGCTTATTCACAACATGATCATGAATAATAATAAATAATAATGAAATAACATAAATACATTTTGTTTTCCATGTTACACCTTCAATTTTAAACAAGGGGCTTTAAGTTAGCGACATGGCCAAAATATATCACAATATGTATGATGGTATTTGATGCTATTTTCTGTTTATGAATGATAAAGGTTGTAAATGTGCTTTATGAGTAGTGCGTAACCCTAGGGTGGCAACATATATATTCTAAGTGATTTCAATGGGTCTTTCTCCTTTCTCATCGTTTTATACTGTTCAATTCAACTTCAACCAATAATCATTTCCTGCATTTTAATAAATGTATGCATTTCCTGCACTCATTTGAGATCCTTTCAACACTGCCATGTAGGGCTGCATGATATTAGGAAAAAAACGAGGCATTTTCTTTTTACCACTTTTTACCATGTTGCAATTGCGATTTGACATCAAAACACTTGGGTGAACTGTTGGAATCTGTTTGCAGATGTAAAAAACACAAGCTAATAGTGTAATTATGGAACGCTTGTGGATTGATATTCAGAAGCACAGTTATCAATATTGTTGCATGTGCTGCATTGACCATGCCGACTGAACCCAAGTGTCTCTTGGTCAAGCAACAACAAATGCGCTCCTTGAGTGACACCCCCTGTCGGTGTGGAAAGCGGGATGGAGAGAGAGAGAGAGAGAGAGGGATGACTCAAGTAGCGGAGTAAACTATAGAAATGGATGTTACACACGGCATATCACATTTAACAAACCAAACATTCAAATACCGTTATTGAAGGTAAAGTAAAAACCCAAACCGGTCCGTGCATCAATACCGGTATATAGTAAAATACAGTATACCACCCAGGCCTACTTGCAGTAGTATACTTGGCTTTCCATACAAATCCTTCCAATCAAAAAGGAACTGGGTTTTTGGTTACGTTCTCATTATAAAAACAGTGATGGTGAGATAAATGCTACAGCTATTCATGGCTTTATTACGTGTCCCTGCGTCAGCCACACAGGCGACAGAAAATAGCCATGCATGCATCCAATCTGTCCACATTATTCTCACATATTTCAAAATGTAAATTTGAATATCAAATTTGCCATTTTAAGAATAAATACATTTTCTTAAAATGGTAAAGACCCATAAATGGTGGCCTTATGTGACATTAGTTGCCCTATTTGGGGGCTTTCCTCAAGACAACCATGTCATGTGTAATGTCACCATAAGCATTACAATATGTAACTCTTTGTAAGGTATTTTTTCTTGGGATTAACATAATGATTTATGGAGCATTGAAAAATGTGCCGTGCAACAGCCATACCTGGCTAGGAGCGTTTTCTGTCCTTGGAGATGTCAATGGCACAAAATGTGACGTGCAACAGCCATACCTGGCTAGGAGCGTTTTCTGTCCTTGGAGATGTCAATGGCACAAAATGTGACGTGCAACAGCCATACCTGGCTAGGAGCGTTTTCTGTCCTTGGAGATGTCAATGGCACGTATGGGTAAGCTGAGCCAATAACACATGGTCTCAGTAAACATGTAATAAATAAATTAGTACATAAACTTTCCTGCTGCCTTTATTATAACAGGTGAGTTTCCTGCTGCCTTTATTATAACAGGTGAGTTTCCTGCTGACTTTATTATAACAGGTGAGTTTCCTGCTGCCTTTATTATAACAGGTGAGTTTCCTGCTGCCTTTATTATAACAGGTGAGTTTCTCAAGACAGTTTCAGTTCTGACATGAGTTCAGCAACCACACTATTAACATTCCTGCTGCCTTTATTATAACAGGTGAGTTTCCTGCTGCCTTTATTATAACAGGTGAGTTTCCTGCTGCCTTTATTATAACAGGTGAGTTTCTCAAGACAGTTTCAGTTCTGACATGAGTTCAGCAACCACACTATTAACATTCCTGCTGCCTTTATTATAACAGGTGAGTTTCCTGCTGCCTTTATTATAACAGGTGAGTTTCCTGCTGCCTTTATTATAACAGGTGAGTTTCTCAAGTTTCAGTTCTGACATGAGTTCAGCAACCACACTAATAACATTTTACTTTTATGTATAATTATGACCCTTTATAAAGCACAGCTTTTTTGAGAATTGACAGAGATATATGTCACATTTGGCAATGCACTTTAGTTCTAATGAGGACGTTATGTATGCTATATAAAGCCTTTATAAGTTGTGGTTCATTTAAAGTGGGACCATTATAGTAACAACTTATATGGAATGACTGTTCCTTTTTCAAAATACTCATTCCATAGGTAACTGTGTCATCAAATAGCTTTGTTTCATTGAGTTAAATATTCTCAATTGTACCATTTCAAAGGCAATTGAAGAAAAGTTTAAATCGGCATCGCAATGTTAGTCCATGTTTCTCACTGCCATCATTCAGAGTTCATCAATGGAAACATATCATCAGTGTGAAAATACAAAATATCCTAAACTAGGTCCTCAGAGCTCTCGTTCCTCAGCTAGGATTGGTGGCCGCTATCCTCTCCACTTCTGTTCCACTCCCTCGGCCTTGTTGTCATGGTGGAGGAGCTCATTCTGGATGGCCCTTCTTCACAGTAATCCACTTTGACAGTTGCCACCTCAGTACCTTAGGGAAGAGATTGACAGAAATAGGGATATCAACAAACATAGCGATAAACCCGTGTCTGTCCTTGACGCAAGGGTGGGGGAAGATTATTACTTTGTATGGGGGAGAGGTAGGAGATGTGCCTGGCAAGAGGGTGGGTGTACATATTGCCCTACACAGGAACACATTATGTAGATTATAAAGCTTTTACCTACAGTATGCCTCAAAACATTTAGAATGGGGTTGTAGCTCGGCCAATTTACAACTATTGTCTGGGTGATGCAGATGAACCACAAATCATTGTCAACGTTGATGTGAAGAGCAATACTGCCAGTCATGTTGGAGAGATTATGTAAACTTCATTTTTTGTGTTATAATTTTAGAAGTGTGATTCAAGATTACTTTACCACTTGACATAGCATCGCAATGCACCATATTTCAGCCTGCACAAACCATTTTGGGTTTGGAAAGGAATTTATTAATTGGTTAGGAATTATTTATGCACACCCAATGGCGTCCGTGGTAACCAATCAGGAAATGTCACAGTCATTCCGCCTATTCAAGGGCTGCCGACAGGGGTGGGTGCCCTATTTTGCCTGCTCTTTTCGCTATAGCCATGGAACCCCTTGCTACTCGCATTCGGGCATGTGCCAATATAGCTCCGGTTAAAATAAAAGACACGCAGCACAGAATTTCCCTATATGCAGACGATGTTCTTTTGTTTTTTATCTAAGCCTAAAACTTCTATTCCCCCTTACTTAACTTGATAAATACATTCGGCTCCTTCTCTGGCTACAAGATAAACTGGCAAAAAAGCGAATTGATGCGGAGGTGTTGCTAACATTTACGATAGCAAATTTCAATTTACAAAAAAAAAAAAGACGTTTTCGTCTTTTGAGCTTCTAGTCATGAAATCTATGCAGCCTACTCAATCACTTTTTATAGCTACTGTTTACAGGCCTCCTGGGCCATATACAGCGTTTCTCACTGAGTTCCCTGAATTCCTATCGGACCTTGTAGTCATAGCAGATAATATTCTAATCTTTGGTGACTTTAATATTCACATGGAAAAGTCCACAGACCCACTCCAAAAGGCTTTCGGAGCCATCATTGACTCAGTGGGTTTTGTCCAACATGTCTCTGGACCCACTCACTGTCACAGTCATACGCTGGACCTAGTTTTGTCCCATGGAATAAATGTTGTGGATCTTAATGTTTTTCCTCATAATCCTGGACCACCATTTTATTACGTTTGCAATTGCAACAAATAATCTGCTCAGACCCCAACCAGGGAACATCAAAAGTCGTGCTATAAATTCACAGACACAAAGATTCCTTGATGTCCTTCCAGATTCCCTCTGTCTACCCAAGGACGCCAGAGGACAAAAAATCAGTTAACCACCTAACTGAGGAACTCAATTTAACCTTGCGCAATACCCTAGATGCAGTTGCACCCCTAAAAACTAAAAACATTTCTCATAAGAAACTAGCTCCCTGGTACACAGAAAATACCCGAGCTCTGAAGCAAGCTTCCAGAAAATTGGAACGGAAATGGCGCCACACCAAACTGGAAGTCTTCCGACTAGTTTGGAAAGACAGTACCGTGCAGTACCGAAGAGCCCTTACTGCTGCTCGATCATCCTATTTTTCTAACTTTAATTGAGGAAAATAAGAACAATCCGAAATTCCTTTTTGATACTGTCGCAAAGCTAACTAAAAAGCAGCATTCCCCAAGAGAGGATGACTTTCACTTTAGCAGTGATAAATTCATGAACTTCTTTGAGGAAAACATTATGATTATTAGAAAGCAAATTACAGACTCCTCTTTAAATCTGCGTATTCCTTCAAAGCTCAGTTGTACTGAGTCTGCACAACTCTGCCAGGACCTAGGATCAAGAGAGACGCTCAAGTGTTTTAGTACTATATCTCTTGACACAATGATGAAAATAATCATGGCCTCTAAACCTTCAAGCTGCATATGTTGAACATAATAAACGGCTCTCTATCCACCGGATGTGTACCAAACTCACTAAAAGTGGCAGTAATAAAGCCTCTCTTGAAAAAGCCAAACCTTGACCCAGAAAATATAAAAAACTATCGGCCTATATCGAATCTTCCATTCCTCTTCCATTCCTCTCACTGCCTTCCTGAAGACAAACAATGTATACGAAATGCTTCAGTCTGGTTTTAGACCCCATCATAGCACTGAGACGGCACTTGTGAAGGTGGTAAATTAAATTTTAATGGCATCGGACCGAGGCTCTGCATCTGTCCTCGTGCTCCTAGACCTTAGTGCTGCTTTTGATACCATCGATCACCACATTCTTTTGGAGAGATTGGAAACCCAAATTGGTCTACACGGACAAGTTCTGGCCTGTTTTAGATCTTATCTGTCGGAAAGATATCAGTTTGTCTCTCTGAATGGTTTGTCCTCTGACAAATCAACTGTAAATTTCGGTGTTCCTCAAGGTTCCGTTTTAGGACCACTATTGTTTTCACTATATATTTTACCTCTTGGGGATGTTATTGGAAAACATAATGTTAATTTTCACTGCTATGCGGATGACACACAGTTGTACATTTCAATGAAACATGGTGAAGCCCCAAAATTGCCCTTGCTAAAAGCATGTGTTTCAGACATAAGGAAGTGGATGGTTGCAAACTTTCTACTTTTAAACTCGGACAAAACAGAGATGCTTGTTCTAGGTCCAAAGAAACAAAGAGATCTTCTGTTGAATCTGACAATTAATCTTAATGGTTGTACAGTCGTCTCAAATAAAACTGTGAAGGACCTCGGCGTTACTCTGGACCCTGATCTCTCTTTTGAAGAACATATCAAGACCATTTCAAGGACAGCTTTTTTCCATCTACGTAACATTGCAAAAATCAGAAACTTTCTGTCCAAAAATGATGCAGAAAAATTAATCCATGCTTTTGTCACTTCTAGGTTAGACTACTGCAATGCTCTACTATCCGGCTACCCGGGTAAAGCACTAAATAAACTTCAGTTAGTGCTAAATACGTCTGCTAGAATCCTGACTAGAACCCAAAAATTTGATCATATTACTCCAGTGCTAGCCTCTCTACCCTGGCTTCCTGTCAAAGCAAGCGCTGATTTCAAGGTTTTACTGCTAACCTACAAAGCATTACATGGGCTTGCTCCTACCTATCTCTCTGATTTGGTCCTGCCATACATACCTATACGTATGCTACGGTCACAAGACGCAGGCCTCCTAATTGTCCCTAGAATTTCTAAGCAAACAGCTGGAGGCAGGGCTTTCTCCTATAGAGCTCCATTTTTATGTAACGGTCTGCCTACCCATGTCAGAGACGCAAACTCGGTCTCAACCTTTAAGTCTTTACTGAAGACTCATCTCTTCAGTGGGCCATATGATTGAGTGTAGTCTGGCCCAGAAGTGGGAAGGTGAACGGAAAGGCTCTGGAGCAACGAACCGCCCTTACTGTCTCTGCCTGGCCGGTTCCCCTCTTTCCACTGGGATTCTCTGCCTCTAACCCTATTACAGGGGCTGAGTCACTGGCTTGCTGGGGCTCTCTCATGCCGTCCCTGGAAGGGGTGCGTCACCTGAGTGGGTTGATTCACTGATGTGGTCATCCTGTCTGGGTTGGCGCCCCCCCCCCCCCCCCTGGATTGTGCCGTGGCGGAGATCTTTGTGGGCTATACTCAGCCTTGTCTCAGGATGGTAAGTTGGTGGTTGAAGATATCCCTCTAGTGGTGTGGGGGCTGTGCTTTGGCAAAGTGGGTGGGGTTATATCCTTCCTGTTAGGCCCTGTCTGGGGGTGTCCTCGGATGGGGCCACAGTGTCTCCTGACCCCTCCTATCTCAGCCTCCAGTATATATGCTGCAGTAGTTTATGTGTCGGGGGGCTAGGGTCAGTTTGTTATATCTGGAGTACTTCTCCTGTCCTATTCGGTGTCTTGTGTGAATCTAAGTGTGCGTTCTCTAATTCTCTCCTTCTCTCTTTCTTCCTCTCTCTCGGAGGACCTGAGCCCTAGGACCATGCCCCAGGACTACCTGACATGATGACTCCTTGTGTCCCCAGTCCACCTGGCCGTGCTGCTGCTCCAGTTTCAACTGTTCTGCCTTATTATTATTCGACCATGCTGGTCATTTATGAACATTTGAACATCTTGGCCATGTTCTGTTATAATCTCCACCCGGCACAGCCAGAAGAGGACTGGCCACCCCACATAGCCTGGTTCCTCTCTAGGTTTCTTCCTAGGTTTTGGCCTTTCTAGGGAGTTTTTCCTAGCCACCGTGCTTCTACACCTGCATTGCTTGCTGTTTGGGGTTTTAGGCTGGGTTTCTGTACAGCACTTTGAGATATCAGCTGATGTACGAAGGGCTATATAAATACATTTGATTTGATTTGATTTTGATTTGATATCACGGCTTGTGGATATGCAATTTCTGCAATCTACCCCGTTTAGAACAGTGATGACAAGTTCACAAGCCATGGCATTGTAGTGACAAGAGAACTTGATCAGCTATTGAAAGCGAATTGGGACATGAATTTTATCAGCTTAAACTAAATATAGATTTTGGGAAAATCTCCTTGGTTGGTCGTATAAACGCTATTAAAATGCTTGTCCTTACCCAGGTTTCTTTACCTCTTCCAATGTCTACCCAATTTCATACCACAAAGCTATTTTAAGAAACTGGATTCAATAGTAATTCAATTTTTATGGGATAACAAGGCAGCCAGAATTTCAAAGAAGCATTTATTCAAGTACAAGAAAGGCTTTGGCCTTCCTCACTTCAAACTGTATTATTGGGCTGCTAATCTGAACATTGTGTCTTTCTGGAGGGAAAGTTTACCTGCGATGAGACAGAAGGATATGCCTGCATGGCTTTTGATTGAGCAGGCCTCCTGTCAACGTTCCTCACTCCCTGCACTTGTTAATAGTCCAGCATATGTGAAAAAAGCCACTTACAACTCCAATCCGGTCATTTGTCATACGCTTAGGATCTGGAAACAGATTAGGTATTTTCTTCACATACCCACTGTATACATTGACAGCCCGTTTTTCCTGAATCATGCTTTCCACCCTGCATTGGATGATATGGTGTTTTCACAGTGGAGGGAGAAGGGGCTCACAACAATTGGTAACTTATACATGGATGGTCAGTTAGTTTCATTTAAACTATTACAGGGAAGGTTTAACATGCCAACAACACATTTATTCAGATACCTCCAAATCAGGAATGTCTTAAGGATACATATCCCACAGTATGGCATGAAGCCAAATGGTCCTACATTAGATAGCTTGATCCTTGTCAAACCCATTTCAAAAGGGTTGGTCTCTAGACTGTATGATGTGCTACAGGCCCACATAGAGATATCCACAGACACTATTAAAAGGGCTTGGGAACAAGAACTTGGTTCAGAAATCTCAGATGAGGACTGGGTAGAAGCTGTCAGGAATATAAACCACAGTTCAGTGAATGCCAGACACAACCTTTGATAGAGTTATAACCCAACACCCATTGATCGCACTGTTTGGTACAGTTGATGGGAATAACCAGGAGGGGAAGGCTGCCTCTCTGTGTACTCTATTAGCCAAAAGGCCCGACGGTTCACAGTCCAGAGCTTCCGTCAACGTTTCAAAGTCCTGAACCTCCAATGACGGTCCACAGTCCGGAACCTCCTGAGACGGTCCACGGTCCGGAACCTCCTGAGACGGTCCATGGTCCGGTACCTCCTGCGACGGTCCACGGTCCACGGTCCGGAACCGCCTGCAACGGTCCACGGTCCAGAACCTCCAGCTCCAGGGCAGGAGCCTTCCTCTGCGCCGATGCCCAGTCCGAGCACGGCGTCCAGTCCAGCTCCAAGACAGGAGCCTTCCTCTGCACCGATGTCCAGTCCAAACACGGCGTCCAGTCCAGCTCCATGGCAGGAGCCCTCCTCTGCTCCGATTCCCAGACCAGACACGGCGTCCAGTCTCGCTCCATGGGAGGAGTCTTCCTCTGCACCGATGCCCAGTCCGAGCACGGCGTCCAGTCCAGCTCCAAGACAGGAGCCTTCCTCTGCACCGATGTCCAGTCCAAACACGGCGTCCAGTCCAGCTCCATGGCAGGAGCCCTCCTCTGCTCCGATTCCCAGACCAGACACGGCGTCCAGTCTCGCTCCATGGGAGGAGTCTTCCTCTGCACCGATGTCCAGTCCAGGGTCCATGGCTGGATCCGCAGGATGAGTGGGTTCTTCGGCCCGCACCAGAGCCTCCCCGATGCTGACGGATGAGCGGGTACTTCGCCCCGCACTAGAGCGGCCACCGATACTAGACACCCCCCCCTAACCCTCTCTTTTGGTTTCAGGTTTTGCGGCCGGAGTCCGCACCTTTGGGGGGGAGGGGGTACTGTCACGTCCTGACGATAGAGAGCCCTTATTTTCTATGGTAGAGTAGGTCAGGGCATGGCTGGGGGTTAGTCTAGTTTATTATTTCTATGTGGGGTTCTAGTTTTGTTTTTCTATGTTGGTGATTTTGTATGATTCCCAATTAGAGGCAGCTGGTAATCGTTGTCTATAATTGGGGATCATATTTAGGTAGCTTTTTACACCTGTGTTTTGTGGGATATTGTTTATGTGTAGTTGCATGTTAGCACTCCATTGTTGTCACGTTTCGTTTAGTCTTTATTGCTTTGTTGTATGGTTCACTTATTTAAAATAAAAGATGTGGAACCCAGATCACGCTTCACGTTGGTCCAAGTATGCTTCAAACGTTCATGACATCAACAGTACAATGAATGTCAATGTTTGTATTGCTGTCTTTTTAAAATTTTATTGGAAAATAATAAAGATATTATATATATATAAAAAAAGAGAGACCTAAGACAACAATACAGCATGGTAGCAACACATGGCACCAACATGGTAGCAACACAACATGGCAGCAGCACAAAACATGGTGCAAACTTTAATGGGCACAGACAACAGCACAAAGGGAAAAAAAGATAGAGACAACAATACATCACGCAAAGCAGCCATGACTGACAGTAAGAGTGTCCATGATCGAGTCTTTGAATTAAGAAAATTGAGATAAAACAGTCCAGTTTGAGTGTTGCAGCTCGTTCCAGTCGCTAGCTGCAGCGAACTGAAAAGACGAGTGACCCAGGGATGTGTGTGCTTTGCGGACCTTTAACAGAATGTGACTGGCAGAACGGGTGTTGTATGTGGAGGATGAAGGCTGCAGTAGATATCTCAGATAGGGGGAAGTGAGGCCTAAGAGGGTTTTATAAAAAAGCATCAACCAATTGGCCTTGCGACGGGTATACAGAGATTATCAGTTTACAGAAGAGTATAGAGTGCAGTGATGTGTCCTATAAGGAGCATTGGTGGCAAATCTGATGGCCGAATGTTAAAGAACATTTAGCCGCTCGAGAGCACCTTTACCTGCTGATATATAAATTACGTCTCCGTAATCTAGCATAGGTAGGATGGTCCTCTGAAACAAGGTTAGTTTGGCAGCTGGGGTGAAAGAGGAACGATTACGATAGAGGAAACCAAGTCTAGATTTAACTTTAGCCTGCAGCTAATAAGCTTCTAGTGTTAACATGCAGAAAACGAGAGCAGAAATCAGTGAAGCAGAGCACACGTCAGAATTGGGGCTAGAAACAGTTTTCTAACTTTGACTACTTAGCTAGCTAACTAAAGCTGGCAAATATGCTATGGTCGCTAATTGCTAGCTAATGTTAGCTGGGCTCAATGGTCTTATTTTCCCTGAACATTGTTCTCATGGTATCCGTACCCCAAGGGAATTACGAAATACACACCCAGCATGTTAATATTAGCTAGCTAGCTACTTGTGTCAACACAAGCATTATTTTTGCTAGCTGGATAACACAACAACTAGCTAGTTAGCTCGCTAGGCCTTGCTGGCTATAGTATATGCCTGTCACGCCTGCTCCCGCTCCCCCTCCCTGGCGCTTAAACCACCTGACCAATTCCTAAAGCAATGGGACTCCCTAAATCTTTCACAGATTCTTACCAATCCCACAAGGTATGACCCCAGGGGTATTACGGAGACACACCCAGCATGTTAACATTCGCTAGCTAGCTACTTGTGTCAACACAAGCACTATTTTTTCTAGCTGGATAACACAACAACTAGCTAGGTAGCCAGCTAGGCCTCGCTAGCTATAGTATATGCCTGTCACGCATGCTCCCGCTCCCGCTCCCCTTCCCTGGCGCTCAAAGGCGCTAGGCTCCCCAGCATTACCCACTCCTGCCACCATCATTACACACACCTGCCTTCACCCCGTCACGCGCATCAGCGATTATTGGACTCACCTGGACTTAATCCCCTCTGTCATTACCTCCCCTATATCTGTCTCGTTCCCCGTTCTGTTCCTTGCTTTAGCATTAATTGTCCTTTGTTGTTTTGTCCCCATATGCTGAGGCTGTTTTTGTCTTGGTCGTTGTCTGTTTCCTGATTAAATGTTGACTCCCTGTACCTGCTTCTGATCTCCGGCATCGGTCTTTACAGAATGCTGAAGCCACCAAACGAAGCATCGGGAAGTGCTGGGTTTCCGGTTGGTGGTGACGTCGGGTCCGGGGATCGCCACCGATGGAACTGGGGGTGCCTAAGCCAGCTCGTCAGGCTGTCACGCCCTAGCTAGCTCGAGAGGTTTCTTGCCCCAGATTGGCTCGGGAAGTTACCTATCCCATGTCAGGCCTCAGCCGGATCGTCAGGGTTTTACGTCCAGCCGGCTCATCAGGCTGCTATGCCTCGGCCGGTTCATCGGGCTCCTACACCTCAGTGGGATCGACAGGCTTTCACGCCCCAGCCAGATCACCGGGCTCCTATGCCTCAGCCATTTCGTCGGGAGTTTACGCCCTGCCGGGTTGTCCAGCGCCCGTGCCTCTGCCGGCCCGTCAGGCTCACTCAGGTGGGACGCTGGGTGGCGCCCCTAGAGAGGGGGGTACTGTCACGCCTGCCCCGACTCCCCCTCCCTGGCGCTCGAAAGCACCAAGCTCCCCAGCATTACACACTCCTACCACCATCATTACGCACACCTGCCTTCCCCCCCATCACGCACATCAGCGGTTATTGGACCTGGACTCAATCCCCTGTCATTACCTCCCTTATATCTGTCTGGTTCCCCGCTCTGTTCCCTGCTTCAGCATTAATTGTTGTTCGTCGTTTTGTACCCTTGTGCTGACGTTCTTGCCTTGGTCTTGTCTGTTTCCTGATTGACTCCCTGTACCTGCTTCTCATCTCCGGCGTCGGTCTTTGTCATATATTTTTCTTCTACATCACAGATTACCACAACACTGCAAAAATGGAAATCTAAGTAGGATTAAATATCTTAAATCAAGGCAATATATGCTTGTTTTTTGTCTGACAAGATATTTCTTCCTATCAGCCAGTTTATGTTGGAGCATTTCACTTGTTTCAAGCTTTTTGTCCTTAATTATCTTAATAAGATAATATGACTTGTTACTGAGATTGTATTACTGGTTCTGAGTAACTTTATGCTCGAAACTAGAATTGCCAGAATTATAAAGCTGTTTGATCAACACTGACAAGTACAAAACTGCTTTGTCAAAGTCAGAAATCATCTTATCCTTTTCAGATATTAAGAACAGATAATGACCAAATGGAATTCACTGTATTATCTTACACACAGCACAGCAATCATGTAGACAAAATACAGTACAGAACAAAGACAGTACACTTTTCATATCTGGGGAACACACTGAGTCATTTGAACTGTTGTACAATTCTATTACATCCCCAAGATGGTATTTTACTTGTACATAAGTTTGGCTCTTGTGGCTAATTATATAATAAGAGGTCAAATCAACCAGCTTTTCAACATCCACTAACTCAGTGGCCTGTGCAAAGTGTGGGACCTCAACTTGATATAGGTCCCATCTCCCTTTCATTTGAAAGAATTGGGTGCATTGAACTGTCAACATTTTGGCAGCTTTCATATATTTGGTTCTAATTGAACAAAGACTTGGAAATATTTAAATTGAGCTTGGAAGCCCATTGTTTAAAGAAACAATGTTTAGACTCGAACCGCATACACATATGTCTAACCATTGGACCCAATGCCTTTATCTGCGATGGCAAATGTATCATATAATGCTGTTTAGGTGTAACATTGTGGTCTGGAAAAAGCTCCTTCCAATGCTTCAAATGATTTTCAATGAGCAACTTCAACCTAGACACAGTCACAATGGATAGAACAGGTGCAAATACGATCTGTACAATCTCTATTAGCTCAATTGCCAGTCGTATATATGCATTGACTTCCAAACTCTCCTAAACAAATGGCAATATCCTTAGCAGGACAAGCATTTGCCCAGATGGCTACTTTAGTTTACCATCACTTGAGAATTAATGTATTAACAGAAATTGGGGATGGCCGATCTCTAACATCTAGAGGGGAATAAGAGAAACCAAGAATAGCAGAATTCACTGAGTCCAGATCAATCTGTCCTGACACAACAAGATGATTCAAAACACATTTGATTTCCTATGGGGCTATGCCCTCCAGAATTACATGGATAATGTCTTGCAGAGTTTGTTGTATGATATCAAAGACTGGGAATTCAACTAGCTTTCTCCTTCTATCGATCCCATATGTTGTTCTCAGGCTGTTGCGAAGCAAGTCCGTCTGTGCCTTTTCTATTTCATCACACTGACATGCTTCTCCAATGTCCTTTTATTATATACATCCTCATTGAAGTGTGACTGCATGTCCTCAAAAGAACACTCACAGTGTCTGCACTTACTGTAGGCAAAGCCCACACCCTCTTTGAACCCTGCTAGTTCATGTAGTGTCAGGGTGTCTCCACATAGAGAGACCATGGCACCATATATCATTTTCTCTCTGTTAATAGTTAGCATTTTAACCCCACTGTACACTGCATCCATGTCATCCCTGATTCTATTCAATATTACATCTACACCAGATTGACGGAGGTCTGCTGATCTAGCCATGGCAAGTAGCCTGATAGCAGCCAGTTTAGACCTGCATTTTGGATGTATATTTCCTAGGGTGTAGTACACCATTAACAACTTGTTTTTTGATGCAAAGGATCCTAGTAGATTACAGATCTCTATTTCATCCGTGTATTTCATCCATGAACAATCTGCAATGCATTTGGTTTCTCTGAAAATAAGGGTTGTGATTTTAGAAGAGCACCATCAACAATGTCACGAAAAAAACTCTCCCTGCACACCTGGGGTCCCTTTTCAACAATAGACAACATCCTTGGGTGTGATTAGCACTGTTCTAGACTTTTGACTAATGGTACAAAATAAAATAATTTGTCTTTGATGAAAATGTCTTTGATCCTCCACAGTTCATACTGCATATGGTTCCAGCAATTGG
Organism: Oncorhynchus nerka; assembly: GCF_034236695.1. NCBI lineage: Eukaryota > Metazoa > Chordata > Actinopteri > Salmoniformes > Salmonidae > Oncorhynchus > Oncorhynchus nerka. The sequence continues at coordinate 9,970,732 of NC_088424.1, read as the reverse complement.
AATTTCCTCTGCATCCAAACAGCTAAACTGCTTCTTAATAACACTCTCCTGTCTTTTTCAAGTTGACCTGATGTGCTTCCTGAATGCTTCTTTAGCACTGCCTCCATCTGCTTCCTGAGGTTGTCCAATAGTGATGATTGATACTGCTGTAGCCCAGAACAATGTCATTCACGCCTTTCTGAAAATGAGAGAGAGAGAGAGGTGGGGATGTCATCAATCATGGAGGTTGGAACACACCATCATGTAAAACCTATGATATTAAGATTTGCTAATGACATATTCATTAACATAAGGACATAAGGGATCAACAATAGTAAGGTGGACAACCTGGCACTGAGAATGAACTCAACCATCACTGAACCACTACAAAATGCTCTGCATAATGTAACGAACCAAATGCTTTGCTCGGTTCAGTCAACCTAGCACTGAGAATGAACTCAACCATCACTGAACCACTACAAAATGCTCTGCATAATGTAACAAACCAAATGCTTTGCTCTGTTCAGTCAACCTAGCTCTGAGGATGAACTCAACCATCACTGAACCACTACAAAATGCTCTGCATAATGTAACTAACCAAATGCTTTGCTCTGTTCAGAAAAAGCATCTTACCTGTGAGAGACGATGCTTGGCTCTGGCATTTATCACAAAAGCAGTGGCATGTGTTGTCAGATAAATTTTTTTTTTTTTTTTTACATTGAATGTAGTATCCTGAGGCTGGACATTACTAGTTCATGACAAGTATAATGTTTGTGACAGGAGAAGTGGTTGCGAAGACTGACTATGCTATTAGTAAATCTAAGTACTTAAAAAAAATATGGTCAATTTCAGTAGATTGCCACCAACCGAGTAACTTACTTGTTGCACTGTGACAGCTCCATGTTGGTCAATGCCCCTTGCCCTTCATCGGAGTCAGGTGTATGGAGTTGCTGATCAGTGATGCTGGAGTTGGCTAGAAGCTGATCGGGTTGAATGTTGTCCTGTGTACCACACATCAAAGAAACAGATTATTATTTGAAATTGTATTTAGTTTCACCAATAGAGCTATTTAAGTGTTTTGTTCCAATTTATCATCGATTATTTTCACATTAAGCTTTAGCCATAAAATTATCGAATAGCCTAATGGACAGTATGACTTTGGTCCGTGTATCGTCCGTTCATTAAAATTGTTATTTTTAAATCCAGAGAACAAAAACTAAATGCTGGCTAGTTACTTACTTGTTCCGGTGGTGCTTGGTTTTCCTCCAATGGCTGTTCACCTGGTCGGGTGCCTTCAAGTAGGTGTTGAAGGTGGTTTCTCTTCACATGATGATAGAAGGAATTGTACACTCTATATTCCTCAGAGCATCCGTCAATACCACAGAGCAACCAGAAATCAGGGCTGCGACTGTGCAATCTACTGATATGGCTCAATAACAGTATCAATTAAAAAGTACTAAAAACGCAGCAGATGACGCACCGCCAAAGCATCTTGAACGTTACTAAAAGCAAACACAAGTAAAACGTTCCCACTGCTTTCGATGAAAAGGGCGGAAAGAACTGAAAATCATTTGATTGGAGTAGAGTACAACAGCACTGGGACCTTTAACCATACATGTATCACTCTAATAACCGTTAATTACTTTGACGGTCCTTATCTATCTTAAATTGTAACAAACTTCGCACCGCAAAGATGCACATATTTCCACAAATAACATTTGAGTTAAATTATGAATGGTCGTCAGGAGAGGACGGTAACATGTAGAGACCTACACAAAGTAGAAAATGGATATGTGGTGCTTGGCAACAGTCCAGTCCCAGACCGGTTAGGGAACTAATGTAAACTCACATAAACTCGTACATCGCCTTGGTCTGTACAATTGCCCTTATTTTAGGGCCCCAAAAACGTAATACTTCTTGATCAACTGTAATGTCAATACCATTGTAAAGCACAATTTCTCCCCTTTCTAACAGAATCAATGACATGACCTAAACACTGCCCGTTTCTGCATAATTCAAGCAGGCAATGAGCCCCGTCGGGTCTTTTTAAAAATGGCGGGTGGGAAAGCGAAACTAATGCGGGTGAGAAGGAGATGTCGCGTGGGAAAATAGCTTTTTTTCACTCGATCTGTCCAACTTATCACCTTATCACCTCTAAAATTTAAATAAAACACTATAAAGAGTTTATATAATGTGTCATTACATACCTATTTGAAGGTTTGTGTCGAATTTGAATCGGGTTTTTAGGGCGGTGCTAAGTGATCTTAGAAGTAAACAGCGGCTTTGAGAATGATGATCGCATGCAATTGATAAGGAAATGTGTTTTAATAAATGATTAGAATATTACACTCCTTAAACCATAAGTCTGAAACCATGTGATTGTATGAAATTGATTTGAATCATTAGATTGTCATACTACATGTGTGTAATTTGAATCATTAGATTATCATAATACATGTGTGTAAGTGTTAGAATCATTTGATTATTATATTATAATACTGTGTGTGGTTTTAGTCAGTGGAATAATAATATATCCTGGAGTGTAGTTCTTAGTCAGAATCAACGTTTTGGGAACAATGTGTCTAGTATTTTGATAACAGACTGTCTGTCTGAGCCAGATTCGGGACCGACCTTGGCTGGGACACTGAGAACTTCTCAGTCTCAGGTCTCTCCCTATCTTAGGGGAGGGCAGGATTTGATGGTTTGTGTGGAAGTATGTGTGTCACTATAAATTGAAGGTCTTTGTACTGTGCACGTCAGGCCGTTCCGTCAATAAACATTTAACTTTGGTAGACTGGGCCTCTGTCTGTTTTAATTTCTATCAGTATCTTACAAATCCTGATATAACAGACTGAGAGTAATATAATTGAATTGGTTAATGAACAGGAGAACAGAATTCTCTTAACAACAATGAAGACAAAAAAATGACTAGGTATCCCCCCCTATCCCGTCACTGTCCATTTCTTGTTTTTAAACGATGAGAGAAGTGCTACACCTGGTGGAGAGAGATTGTAAGACAGAAATAGTTGCTTTATGCCTGCTGTACGTTACGACATGACACGTCTAGATGTAACGCAGGGTCTGTTTTTTCAACTTTTCTCCAATACTATAGAGCCATTACCATGTCGATCAACGCTTGAATAGAAACCTAGTTCACACCCCCGATGTTGACGTCAACACAGTCCCATTAGTTTTCTTTGTAGCCTCGTTTGAATGTTGCAGTTGCGCACATTTGTACGGAATGGGGTGAGTTCACGTCATGTGTGTTGGCGGAGCCAAATAAATAAACAAATCATAATCTGTTGTCGCTTAATAATTGAGCTTATTTTAAGTAATATGTCCCTCATTTTATTGCTTTTTTTGTTTGTTTTTGAGAGCTGACTTTTTGCAGTGTTAGAAACGGATGAAGACAGAGTCAGAGAAAGAGTTGTCGATTTCCATTGTTACTTGAAATGTTAAAAAGGGAAGAAAACGACAATCCCATGTTTCTAAAATGGATTGAATATTTTTTTCCCTCATCAATCTACACACACTACCCTATAATGACAAAATGAAAACAGGTTCAGAAATGTTGGCAAATTTATATCATTTACATTTTTTAAAATTATTTACATAAGTATTGCTGTGAGACTCTAAATTGAGCTCAGGTGCATTCTGTTTCCATTGATCGCCCACCTGTGGTAAATTATATTTATTGGACATGATTTGGAAAGGCACACACCTGTCTATATAAAGACCCCCAGTTGACAGTGTATGTCAGAGCAAAAACCAAGCCATGAGGTCAAGGGAATTGTTCCCGTAGAGATCCGAGACAGGATTGCATTGAGGCACAGATCTGGGGAAGGGTACCAAAAAATATCTACAGCATTGAAGGTCCCCAAGAATGCAGTGGCATCCATCATTCTTAAATGGAAGAAGTTTAGAACCACCAAGACTCTTCCTAGAGCTGGCCGCCGGCAAAACTGAGCAATCGGGGGAAAGGTGAGTTAAATGTTTTTCAGCGGCAGGGACTGGGACAGTGGTCAGGATTGCAGGAAAGATGAACGGAGCAAACTATAGAGAGATCCTTGATGAAAACCTGCTCCAGAGCACTCAGGACCTCAGACTGGGGCGAAGGTTCACAGCCAAGACAACGCAGGAGTGGCTTCGGGACAAGTCTATGAATGTCCTTGAGTGGCCCAGCCAGAACCCAGACTTGAACCCGATCAAACATCTCTGGAGAAACCTGAAAAGAGCTGTGTAGCGATGCTCCCCATCCAACCTGACAGAGCTTGAGAGGATCTGCAGAGAAGAATGGGAGAAACTCCCCAAATACAGGTGTGCCAAGCTTGTAGTGTCATACCCAAGACTCAAAGCTTCAATCGCTGCCAAAGGGACTTCAACAAAGTACTAAGTAAAGGGTCTGAATTCTTATGTAAATGTAATATTTCTGTAGTTTTTTTACTAAATGTTTTTACTAAATGTAATTTTATAGAAATTGCTCATAGGTAACTACACTGAACAATATAAACAATATAAATGCAACATGTAAAGTGTTTGTCCAATGTTTCATTAGTTGAAATTAAAGATCCCAGATATTTTCCATACGCACAAAAAGTGTATTTCTCTCAATTTTTTTTCACAAAGTTGTTTACATTCCTGTTAGTGAGCATTTCTCCTTTGCCAAGATAATCCATCCACCTGACAGGTGTGGCATATCAAGAAGCTGATTTAACAGCATGAGGGACAATAAAAGGCTTCACTAAAATGTGCAGTTTTGTAACACAATACAATGCCACAGATGTCTGAAGTTTTGATGGAGCGTGCAACTGGCATTCTAACTGCAGGAATGTCCACCAGAGATGTTGACAGAATTTAATGTTAATTTCTCTACCATAAGCCGCTTCCAACATCATTTTAGTCCAATATCGTTGAAATTGTTGAATGTTGCGTTTATATTTTTGTTCAGTGATCTGTTATTAGAAACTCAACCAAGTTAACCCAGATGGTACCATTTTTGGGGGTGCGAGCAACAACATTGAGTTGAGATTTCGAAGAGTGTGCATTCACGTGTCGGGTATGTAATTAGAGCCTACTGAGCCTCCCAACCAATCGCAGCGCATCCACAAGAGATTACAACCTTGTGACAGTTATTACTGAATCAGATGCAGCTGAGAGTAAACTCAACACCAAATTGGTGAATTTAGTGGAAACTTGCAACAATCAAGGCAACAAGCATTTACAGATTGAAGAGATGATTAAACGTGCATTCTTCGATTGCTACATCTATATTTGTTCTGAATTAATTAATTCTAGCCTACTGTAGTGATTGTGTGTGTGTGTGTGTGTGTGTGTGTGTGTGTGTGTGTGTGTGTGTGTGTGTGTGTGTGTGTGTGTGTGTGTGTGTGTGTGTGTGCGTGCGCGCGCATTGGCATGTTCCCTGTAATCCTATTGGCTACCGTTGTTCATGGGTATTTCATATAGTCGGCATGCGCCCAGTGATTGTCAGTTGATAAATGGATTGCTTGATGGCTTAACGACACGTTATTGGAATACTGTCCATCAAAATAACATCAAATTGATCAGAAATGCAGTGTAGACATTGTTAATGTTGTAAATTACTATTGTAGCTGGAAATGGCTGATTTTTAATGGAATATCTACAGAGGCGTACAGAGGCCCATTATCAGCAACCACCACTCCTGTGTTCCAATGGCACTTTGTGTTAGCTAATCCAAGGGCTAATTGATCATTAGAAAACCCTTTTGCAATTATGTTAGCACAGCTGAAAACTGTTGTTCTGACTAAGAAGCAATGAAATTGGCCTTCTTTAGACTAGTTGAGTCTCTGGAGCATCAGCATTTGTGGGTTCAATTACAGACTCAAAATGGCCAGAAACAAAGACTTTACTCTGAAACTGGTCAATCTATTCTTGTTCTGAGAAATGAAGGCTATTTCATGAGAGAAATTGCAAAGAAACTGTACAAAGCTGTGTACTACTCCCTTCACAGAACAGCGCAAACTAGCTCTAACCAGAATAGAAAGAGGAGTGGGAGACCCCGGTGCACAATTGAGCAAGAGGACAAGTACATTAGAGTGTCTAGTTTGAGAAACATATGCCTCACAAGTCCTCAACTGGCAGCTTCATTAAATAGTACCCACAAATCATGAGTCTCAATGTCAGCAGTGAAGAGGGGACTCCGGTATGCTGGTCTTCTAGGTAGAGTTGCTCTCTCCAGTGTCTGTGTTCATTTGCCCATCTTAATCTTTTCTTTTTATTTGCTCAGTCTGAGATACATTCAGCAGTCCAGCAATCAGTTGATGTGTGTAAGTGTGTGTGCTGCAGGTTTAAAGCTACGAACACACAGGCTTTGCTCTCATAGGGGGGCTGTGCTTTGGCAAATTGGTGGGGTTATATCCTGCCTGGTTGGCCCTGCCAGGGGTATCGTCGGACAGGGCGAAAGTGTCCCTCGACTCCCCTGTCTCAGCCTCCAGTATTTATGCTGCAATAATCTATGTGCCGGGGGGGCTAGGGTCAGTCTGTCATATCTGGTGTCCTGTGTGAACTCAAGTATCCTTCCTCTAATTCTCCCATCTCTCTCTTTCTCTCCCCTCCCGGAGGACCTGAGCACTGAACTGTTCACCGGACGTGCTACCTTGTACCGGACCTGTCTCGACCTCTGGATGCTCAGTTATGAAAAGCCAACTGACATTTACACCTGAAGTGATAACCTATTGCACCCTCTTCAACCACTGTGATAATTATTTGAACCCACTGATCATCTATGAATGTTTGAACATCTTGAAGAACGATCTGACCTTCATGGCCATGTACTCTTATAATCTTCACCGGGCATAGCCAGAACAGGACTGACTACCCCTCAGAGCCTCATTCCTCTCTAGGTTTCTTCCTCAGTTCCTGCCTTTTTAGGGAGTTTTCCTAGCCGCAGTGCTTCTACATCTACATTGCTTGCTGTTGGGGTTTTAAGCTGGGGTTCTGTATAAGCACTTTGTGATATCTGCTGATGTAAAAAAGGGCTCCATAAATACATTTTATTGATTGATTGATATCCCTTCCACACTTTTGGGAGGGAGGGTGGATAATGAGCCTGTTAAAACAGATGTTAGCAATGTCCCTATGCACTCTGGCAGCTTTCATGGCTGGGATAAGTTCTTTCCTCTTCTGGCTCACGTTGAGAAAGATGTACGTTCCTCTCAAGTTCTTGGCCCTTTCCAGAACAGCTACCTGTTCCTTGAACCTCAGGAACTTGACCACTATCGACCTGGACCTGTCACCTGGGCTGGTGGTAGGTTTTCCAGTCCTGTGGGTTCGCTCGATCTCAATCTTCCTGTGGTCCATCTTCAGTTTCTCAGTGATATTTTCCCCTACTTTGTCCTCAGAATCGGTCCAGGACTCGTGGAGATTCTGCAATTCTGTCCACAACAATGTTGTTCCGCCTTGATTGTCCCTCGAGATAATCTGATTTCTCTGTCATTGCCATCATGGCCATCATGGATTCAATGACTTACATATTGCGGTCATCTTACTGTTTTCTTCAGGTTCTGTACCTCTCTGGTCAGATTGTCCATTATTTTATTAGTGGACTCCACCAGTATCTGACTTGAAACTATTTTCTTGTTGTTGTAACAACTGCTTGTGGAACTATTTTTGTTCATTTAAAATATTGTTTACCTCTGATAGAGAGACACCACTATCCTCAATGATACTCCCACCGGCTTTGGTCTTGGTCATGGTAGCAATGTAGGCATTGCTGTTAGTCCACGCAGTTCTAGACAGGGCAGATCACAGATGGAAACAGCAACAAACAGCAGGGATTCAAACAGTCACACTCCCGAGACCATCCGTGTAAATTGGTGAGCTATATGGTACCAAACATCTGATTTGGAAGTTAACAATGAATTAGACGATTCTAACAGTGATTGATTCTGATTCTAGCAAAGAGTTAGACATGAAGAATCCAAAGAAATGGTCAAAAACCACCCACAGAACCTCCATACTCCATGCCAATCCCAAACAACAAGTTGATAGTATCACTTCTCTATGTCTGACAAGTAGTACGGAGCTGCGGCTCAGAGTATTGTTTCTTCATCCTATGCCTTGTATTCCTAGTGAATTTTGTGATGGTTTTTAACCCACTAAGTGAAATTAGTCATGGAAGTTGTTAGGTTTATGTTCCATCCTACATTCTAATATGATCAGGTATTGACCACTAGATGGTGATGTTCCAGGTGATAATTCTTTTTTTTGTTTTGTTTTAAATGTTTGTCATTTAGCAGACGCTCTTATCCAGATCGAATTACAGGAGCAAGTAGGGTAATGTGCGTTGCTCAAGGGCGCATCTACAGATTTTTCACCTAGTTGGCTTGGGGGATTCAAACCAGCGACCTTTTGGCCGCATAAGCAGTCTATGGACAAGGTATGACAACAAAACCCATGCGTTGGTTTTGTGGTCCACTGTTTCAAATGGTAACTTTTTAGCATTTGTGGCACAAATCCAATGCAAGTCAATGGTACTTATACAGTGCATTCGGACCCCTTGACTTTTTCCACATTTTGTTACGTTACATTCTTATTCTAAAATGGATGAAATTGTTTTCCCCCCCATCAATCTACATACAACAACCCATAATAACAAAACAAAAACAGTTATTTAGCATTTTTTGTAAATTTATAAAAATAAATAAAAAACTGAAATATGACATTTACATAAGTATCCACACCCAATAATCAGTACTTTGTGAAAGCACTTTGGCAGCGATTACAGCCCGAGACTTCTTGAGTATGACGCTATAAACTTGGTACATCTGTATTTGGGGAGTTTCTCCCAATCTCCTCTGCAGAATCTCTCAAGCTCTGTCAAGTTGGATGGGGGAGTGTTGCTGCACAGCTATTTTCAGGTCTCTCCAGAGATGTTCGATCAGTTTCAAGTCTGGGCTCTGGCTGGACCACTCAATGACATTCAGAAACTTGTCCCAAAGCCTTATGGTCATTGTCCTGTTGGAAGGTGAACCTTTGCCCCAGTCTGAGGTCCTGAGTGCTCTGGAGCAGGTTAATCTGAAAAATGTCAAGAGCTTTGAAAGTTTCTTCAAGTGCAGTCGCAAAAACCATCATGAAACTGGCTCTCATGAGGTCTGCCATGGGAAAAAAAAGACCCAGAGTTACCTCTGCTGCAGAGAAGAAGTTAATCAGAGTTACCAGCCTCAGAAATTGCAGCCCAAACAAATGCTTCACAGAGTTGAAGTAACAGACACATACCAATATCAACTGTTCATAGGAGACTGCGTGAATCAGGCCTTCATGGTCGATTTGCTGCAAGGAAACCACTACTAAAGGACACCAATAAGAGGAAGAGACTAGGAAGTGGATAAGCATCTTTAACAGTGTTCTCGGTTAACCTTCTGTAATCCACATAGAACCTGATTGAGCCGTCCTTTCTTACTACACCACTGGTGCTGGCCATGGACTGCTGGATGGGTTAACTATTCCCCTATCTACCATGTTTACAACTCTCAGCTGCACCTCAGTTCGCTGGCTGCAATCTATGCCCAGCTCTTGCATTAACTGTTCTACGTCCCACTTTGCTGTGGTGGGAAAATATGTCGGCTGGTTAGAATCCTGTAGGTTAGCAACAATACAATCTTCACGACCCTTCTCCCAGATAGAGAAACGCCCCAGTTCAGTGCCCTCCCTCAGTAACTGTGAATCCGGATTCATCACACGCACTGGCAGTTTCTCCTTAACTGAGCTGCAAACGCTACATGCTACCAACAGGTTACTTGTATCAGTGACTTTAACACAGGGCTCAAGAAGACCCTCCGTTTTGTAATTGTTTACTGTCCCTTCAACTTTACCAGTTATAAACATTTAACTTCTGGAAGGGATTACCGTGTCATTCATCATCATCACTTTACACCTTCCCCCTGGCGCTCCCCTGAAAATCAGCGGAATCTGCTTTCCCAAAACACAACATGTTTTCTTTCTCAAATCAGGTACAGCCCCGTATTTTACCAGGAAGTCTGTCCCTATCAGTGCACACTGGTCTGCGTCGCTAATGACTACAAAATCCCAGGTCAGATTCAAACTGTCTATGTTCATGGACCAGCTCCCCAGGACTGAGAGAAACTGTCCTTTTGCTACTTTAATTGTGCTGTGGTATGGTTGCAGTGTACCACTCTTACCTCCAGTAGTAGTTCTCCATACCTGTTTGTGTACCATTGAAACCTGGGCCCCCGAGTCCACCATGACCTCACACTCAAAGTCAGCCATTTTGCACTCCAGCACTCCCACTCCCCACAACACTTGAAGTAATCCTGGCTGTGGACTGGTCAGCTGTGTATGTAGTTGAAGCCCATGCTGCGCTGTCCTTTTCCATGTAAGGACAGTGTTTTTTCATGTGCAATGTGCAACCACAGTGCCAACAGGCCCTGCTATTGGTCGACGTAGGTTGTCCTGTCGCTCCCTGGTAACATAGATCTCCCTCTCTCCTGGTATTGTGCAGCGTCTTTGCTTTCCAGAAATACTAGCTGCCTTATCTGATGTCTACAGCAATGCGAACTCACATAACCTACTGACCACAACCACACAACTACTGACCACTACTGACTACAACTACTGGCCACAAATACTGAACCACATACCTACTTACCAAAACCACTGACCACTACTGACCACAACAACTGGCTACAACCACACAACTACTGACTACACAACTACTGACCACAACCAACCAACTACTGAAACACAACATCACAGCAACTCACCACAACCACTGACCACTACTGACCACAACTACTGACCTCAACCACACAACTGTTAGCTGCTAACAGTCAATAGATAGAGCTGTTTAGTACTAGATTTATTACTAACCAACAACAGCTGCACATTCCAATAAAATAAAATAAAGTTTTGAAGTTCACTTTCCTTGCTTTATCTATTATCTAACATGAATCTAGCAAGTGCAGTGTTTATTTAGTTTTATAGAAAAAAACTTTTAGCATGTTTCTCTCACTGGCTTTAGCAATGGAAGGAGCAGGGTTACCAAGGTAACTGTTGCCTAGCAACACGTGCCTCTGAGGGAGACAATATTTTCATAGGAGGGAGACAATATTTTCATAGCTCGACAAATTCCCGTGATTTCTGACCAAACAGTTTGCGTTAAGATCCAGAATGCTTCCCTGGACGACCTGGAATGACATAGATAATATTTCTAATGATCACTAGCTTCATCATCCTTCTCAGGGTCATGCTCCATACTCTAAATAACTCAACTGGCTAGTTTGCCTGTCTGTAGAGAGAAGAGAAGGGCGGGCTGTACCCCTGTGATTGGATAGAGCGAAGCTGTCTTTGTTCACTCGCTTCATACTTCCCCTGATAATTTCTCACCAGTCATGTGCTAACGGTTTGCTGATTAACCTAGCTTTAGGTGGCTGGTTGTAACTTTGTAGCTTGCTGTTTAATAGCCATATCTACAACTGAAAAGAGAAAAGGTTTTACAATAGGGATACATTAAATCTCTGAATGTAAAACCTCTTCTATTTTTAGTCATAGATATGCTACCTGTAGTTGTTTAGCTAACTTAGCTAGCTAGCTAGACTAGTTAACTACCAGGGTTTCCATAAGCCAGTAATTGGCTGTTTTTGGAAAAGCAGATAGATAAAATTGATGCTGCCCAAATTGAACGGTAGAAAAACAAACTGTAGGCGGGCTATCAGCGCGTCACCAACCACTTTACAATGTGAGCTGGAGGCATTATTCCTTTTGAAAACTGTTAATGGTTTGAAACCTGAATGTTTTACTTCATCATGAGGCATGTCTCCGAGCATGGCTACATAGCCTAAATGAGCGCATGGAACTCAAAGATGGCCAATGCAACCTTTGGCCTATAACTTCCATTGTCAACTACTGTTACTAAAAATACATAAAGCCGACAAATAAAAACAATAGAAAATATACTGATGAAAATTCTGGTTCATTCAATCACATTTATCTCTCTACCTTAGCCTGTCTGCCTCCCTTTCTATCGATCTTGTCTTGAGCTATTGAAATGCTATATTGTATCAAATCAATGGTACGAGATGTGGAGTTTAGCTTTGACTCCCAGGAGCCGCCACAGTTTGTTCATTACAGCTGCCGAAAAATGAATTCCTCTGTCACTGTCCACGGTTCCTCCTGGCAGGCCGAATAGACTGAAAACGTGGTTGAGCAAAAGTACTGTTGTGGTTTCCGCTGTGTCATTGGTTGCGGGCAGGCACTCCACCCTCTTTGTGAATGAGCAAGTCACTGTGAGGAGATACTTGTTGCCTCTGGCCGACCTGGCAACTGGGCCGACCCAGTCGATCTGGATCGAGCTCCAGGGGTAGGACACACCCTTGCACTGCAAGGGCACGCTGTGGGGTAGTTGGAGGGTTGAAACTGACAGCAAACTAGACACCCCCTCACGTATTGTGCCACATCTTGTTCCATGTGAGGCCAGTGGGCCACCTGTCACAATGTTTTACTTGACCCCCCTATGGCCTCCACATGGCTCGTCGTGGGCATGAGCTATCATTATCCCCCCTACAAGTGTGAGGTGCTTTTTAGTTGCGTGCAGCGAACGCAAGTCGTGTGAGCCTGCCAAGGCCAGTTCGTACACTGGATCAGACAAGAAAGCCATCAAAGTCGCGAGGAACTCATCTTGGTGTTGCATTGATACCAGGTCACCATTCAGGAATGAATGCGTTAGCAACACATTATGTTCATGCAAAGACATTTCCTGTGGTGGTACATGGATACGCGTTACAGCAGACCCCATGCGCGCCTCGGTGATCATTGCATCTCGAGCATCAAAACACCCAAGGGGTGCTGTGAATTGCACCGGATTTCGCCATGCTGTTGACATGGTCGTTGCCAAGTTTGTCACGACCAGGTGATTTGGAGTGTCCCTTGACTTTCTTCCAATACACCTGTATGCCGTGTTTGGTTATGAGGTCATCGCAAGCTAGAATGAGCTCTTTGTTTTTAACTTCTTTGCCACTTGAAGTAGTCATGTGCTTTTGTTTCCAAAACGACAAGTGGAATAAGAAGGTGAGTCTGAGTCAGTGCAGATTACCAGTTCTGACAAGTCGTATTTCATCACTGTTTGCAGTGTGATCAGTACGCCAGCAACTTCTGCGAACTGGCTGGTCTTGTTACCTAGCTGAAATTGAAATGGTGTGCACGGAATGTCGTTGTGCCATACCAATCCAACACCAGCTGGCAAGTGGTCTAGATGACGGTAAGAACAGCCACCCAGAAATGCCATCAGCATGCCAAGACACACGTTCTCTTCGAAGTAGTTTGAAGGCAATGGCGTAGCTATGTCACACGGGGGGTGGGGTGAAATCAGTGTCTAGATAAATACAGGCCCAGACTGTGTGTGGAAAATGATTTAAGACTGAGACTCTCTCCAATACAACCCAACATTGCAGAGTTATGTGCATCCTTTCAAGCACACCCTTCTCATTAACCTGTGGTGAGTTATTCCAAATTTTTGATGAACAAATAAAGTTTTAAGATGGCTAAATAAAGAGCAAAACTATTGATTATTGAATTTCAAATGATTGATTATTTCTCTATTATTATTTGTGCCTTGGTCCTATATAAGAGCTCTTTGTCACTTCCCACGAGCCGGGTTGTGACAAAAACTCACACTCATTCTTATGTTTAATAAATGTATCGTATAGTGGGTGTGTGTGGCAGGCTTACAATGGTGGCAAAAAAACAACATTTGAGAGTGCTCTGACCCTGGTGCTGGAGGGGGTACGCAGCTGGAGGTTGATGGTTTGAAGGGGTATGGGACTATAAAAAGTTAGGGAACCACTGCTCCAGAAGGTACCTTAGGGTGGTATTTTTCTGCATCGCAGAGTCCACCTGGGAGCTTAGGGTATTTATATTAGACACTTGTGTCGCACTTGCTCTGTTCGGCCTCATACTTATCTGTTATGGTTTGCAGGGAGAGGTCTCGAGTGCGGTGCGGGAGATTCAATGATGAGATGTCCTCCGCTTGCTTAGAGGTCACTTTTCCCAACGTTGTCACCTGGGTCCTCTCATCGTTCATTAGATCAGCGACTTCAATGAGTTTTGTCCTCCAACATGGTCATTGTGTTCATTAGCCGATCGTCTTTGGTCTGCAGCTTTTGGAATAGAGCATTATTGCTTTGAGGGATCATTCAAAACTGCTTGAAGGGCATCAAGTTGCTCGCCATTTCTTTTAGCTAGCTCGTCAGATTCATCAAGTTTTGTGTGGACTTTGTTCAAGTTCTTAAAAGTTCTTAATCGTAAGTGCTTGCCAGATCTTTCAATTGTTCTATTCTCAAATGCAGTTCCTCGGCAGTATCGTCTTTGTCGGCTTTAATCGATAACTTCCTGGTTCTCTCCACCTGTCCCTTCTTCTCCACAGATTCCTGCTTGTGTCTCTGCTGGGCACTGAGGTATTGGAGCACTGTCCATCTCTGCTGGTGGGCATAGTTTAGGGATAAACTGGAGAGAACCTTCAGAAGGACTGTGCCTGATGGTCTGTCACAATTTCTGCAGTTTTTTTTGCTTATGTCATCCTAATCTAACATTTTCAGGCCTTCGACATAGTTAGGATTTGCGTCGCTGCAGAGGTCAGCGATCAATCTTTCCGTGGGTGAGGGTTCACTTATTAGCGGGGCACCCCATCCGATAACTAATAATCATAATAATGTGTAGGCTATTTGGGAATTCAACTTTAATTAACTTGAAAGTGTTGTATCTAGGTTAGTGTGGAAAAGTTTAAAATGTTTCATTGGTTGGAACAAATCAGTTTGGATATTATCCAACTGATCAACCTGAAAAGGTACGTTTGGCCATTTTAAATTGAATGAAACGTGATATCCAATCAGTTGAGATTGATTGGATATCATACAGTTTACCCCATTGTAATAGGTGTGAGAAGACAAGTGGTTTTACATGAATTCCCCCCCCCCATAATTACTGGCGATATGTCACCACCAGGGGTCACTTCTCCCTGAAAGCTGAAACCACACAGGATTCCAGCAAAGGTGGGACTTCCAACAATACTAGGTCAGTAATGTGGGAGTTGGCTCCAATGAGCTTGCAAAAGCAACTTGAATTGATTCATCAATTTTAATGATGAATCAAACCTGTATAGGTTATTTGGGAATTAAACTTAAATTTACCTGAAAGCACTGTATCTAGGTCAATGTGGAAAAATGTCTCATTGGTTAGAACAAATCGATTTGGATATTATCTAAATGATTAACCTGAAAAGGTAAGTTTGGCCATTTTAACCCCTTTGTTAAATTGAATGAGACACCGATAATCTAATCAGTTGTGATTGGCTGGATATCAGAAGAGTAACCACTTGTTCCAAATGTGAGACAACGTTGGGCCTCAATGGAATGTATTTAAAAAATAAATAAAAAATATTGGGGATTAATTACCACCAGGGGTCACTGATCGAAAACGGGAGTCCCGAAAAGGCGGAACTTCTGTCGCCCAAAGGTCACTGATCCCAGAAAGGGATCAAACGGGATTCCCGCACAGAGTGGGATTTCACCGTAAACAAAGGAAAATGGCTACTCTTCCTTTGTTAGCTTAGCATCTAGTGCAACCTAGACCTAATTGTACCGGAATCTCCCTTCTGAGTAAAATAGGGTCCACTTTAACAGGGAATGGGTTTACTAATGATGTCTCACGTTCATTTCCTTCACTAGCACTGTTGTACCGAAACACGCGGTAACATAAAAGAAAATACCTGCCGTTGGTCTACTCACACTACTGATGGAGAGATAATAAGTCAGTTTCGGTCAAACGACTATATCTACTAAAATTGACAAAATTGGCTGGCCCATTTGTCCTCGCTCAGGAAAATTAATTCATGACCGAATCTACTCACTCCTGAAACGCGAGAGACAGAAATAGTACTACGTTTGGCCCAACTAGTCTATTCCTCAGAATACCCCAACATCGGCTGGCCCATACTTCCTAGCTCGTAGCATTCATTAAATCCCCTACACACTGACTTTTCGTCAGATATACAACACCGGAGTCAATCTCTCCCTACTAGTATCTGGATGAAAAGGAACCATACACATGCCATCTCCTGCCTACAGCCCTATTGGTGTATAATGTATCTTGCTACACAATTCCTATAGACTGAATTCAACAGTAAAGTTTTATCTTAGATTCCTCGCACGGGGCTCCAATATGTCATTAATCTGATGACTTATTTATTTGATTAATTAAATATGTTTAATTGATACTCGATTAAATTAATAATGTAACAATTAACTCATTAGGAATTTGGGGGCACCATGGGAAAAGTTTTTTAATGAGTTAGCGTCTCACTAATGAATAATTCCCTTATATCAGTCTCATTCTGAACGTCGTAGACTTTGTAAATCTGCACAAACCAGGGTCTCACTGATCATTCCATACCACACAAATTGATTTGATTATTTATTTACTAACAAGCTAAATGATAACATAAGGTACACACACACACACACACACACACACACACAAGGTATAGGTAATTGATTGGAAACTTAATACGATGACAAGTCCGTAGCGGACTAGCACAATATGACACTTGTTACACAAGATGGAGATTTAAAGGGAGAGAGAGAGCGAGAGAGAAAGAGAAGCAACACTTAGATACATTTGAGAACTACACTCGCAATAACACTAATACCTTGCCCCGAACTGCTGCTCTTTTGGGTAAGAAGTAATGCATGTATTTACGTGTTGAATGTCTTCGTCAGGTATCTCTGTTGGACCCAGGCCTTCGTGGAAAGGGTTCCACTTATTTCGGATGGCCTTCTCCTTCATTCTATGGTGTAAGTCTCTGATTGTCCACAGGAGGTCACAATGTCCTTCTTAGTTGTCTGTTTACTTGCACTCGTTCTGGAAGAGTTGTCTCCTGAGGACGGCTAATCAGCCGTGTCGATGATCCCCAGAGTGGTGATGAGAGCACTGTAGGACATGATGATTTGAAGAGAATAACAGAATGGTCCTACTTAAATTCATCTCCTGAAATACAGTACTTAGAACAGCTACTCAGCCGTAACATTGATTGTTAAGAGGTTCCTTTGTCTTCTTCAACCTTGTGTTGCGTTCCGGCGTTGTGACTATCGTAGACCTCGCTGCAGCTGTGGTCCGTTTTAGTCTGATATGTTAATTCTTAACTCAATCTTCTTATATCCTCGGGTAAAACAGGGGGAATTTTGTCATTCTCACACACTCTCTGGGCTCCCTGGGGTGTGGATAGTTTCAATGCAAGGTATCAGAATTAGTATGATCTCGTTAGAGAAATAAAGTCACAATCCTATTGTCACAAAAACATTCTCTTTATCCTTGATATTTTCTACAAAACGTAAAGAATGTAAACCTGATATACACAGTGTAAAAGCTCTTGAAGTTACAATATTTTCGTTATAATGTCTTTATAACAATTTTAATCACAAAATAGACATTCGTTTTCCATATTCAATCTCTCATCATTCCCAACATTCAGATGTGTAAATATATTGTCCCAGTGTCCATTATTTGATGTTAAAGTTTTGGGCAGAAAATTATTCTGTAACACAAAGACTTTCCATTTGCCCAAATCTTCTGCTGCCTACAATTTAAGATCAACATGAGGTGTTATGGTATAATGCATGGCCCCATGTCACAAGGATCTATACACAATTCCTGGAAGCTGAAGTTCTTCTATGCTTGCATACTCACCAGACATGTCACCCATCGAGCATGTTTGGGATGCTCTGGATCAACGTGTACGACAGCGTGTTCCATTTCCCACCAATATCCAGCAACTTCGCACAGCCATTGAACAGGAGTGGGACAACATTCCACAGGCCAAAATCAACAGTCTGTTCAACTCTATGCGAAGGAGATGTGTCACGCTGCATGAGGCAAATGGTGGTCACATCTGTGTCCAACAGATGAAATATCCATATTCCCAGTTGTGAAATCCATAGATTAGGGTCTACTGAATTAATTTCAGTTGACTGATTTCCTTATATTCCTTAACTGTAACTCAACAAAATATTTTAAGTTGTTGCATGTTGCGTTTATATTTTTATACAGTATAGTAATGGTGTGCTGTCATCGGGTGTATAAGAGGCGAAGTCAGATGCAGGAGAGTAGCGTGATGTAAACAGGCGCACTTTTATTTTAGTTCCAAAACGAGAGCACTACATAAATCAAATGCGCTCAAAACACGGAACATAACAAAAGTAAAGCTCATAATAAAACACCACAAATAACATGAAACAATTACACACAAAACATGATGGGGAACAGAGGGTTAAATACAAGTAGATTGATTGGGGAAATGAAAACCAGGTGTGTATGGAAACAAGACAAAACAAATGGATATATGAAAAATGGAGCGGCGATGGCTAGAAAGCCGGTGACGTCAATCGCCGAACACCGCCCGAACAAGGAGAGGGACTGACTGCGGTGGAAGTCGTGACAACTACTTTAATACACATGTACATGCATTCGGAAAGTATTTAAACATTTTGTTACATTACAACCTTTTTCTAAAATGGATTCAATCGTTTTTCCCCCCATCAATCTAAACACAAAACACGATAATGACAAAGCAAAACATGTTTTTTAGACATTTTTGCAAAATTATATTTAAAAAAAAATGAAATATCACATTTACATAAGTATTCAGACCTTTTACTCAGTACTTTGTTGAAGAACCTTTGGCAGCGATTACAGCCTTGACGCTACAAGCTTGGCACATGTGTATTTGGGGAGTTTCTCCCATTCTTCTCTGCAGATCCTCTCAAGCTCTGTCAGGTTGGATAGGGAGTGTTGCTGCACAGCTATTTTCAGGTCTCTCCAGAGATGTTAGATCGGGTTCAAGTCTGAGCTCTGGCTGGGCCCTCAAGGACATTCAGAGACGTGTCCTGAAACTACCCTTGCGTTGTTTTGGTTGTGTGCATAGGGTTGTTGTCCTGTTGGAAGGTGAACCTTGCCCCAGTTTGAGGTTCTGAACACCCTGGTGTAGGTTTTCATCAAGGATCTGTCTGTACATTGCTCTGTTCATCTTTGCCTCGATCCTGACTAATCTCCCAGTCACTGCCGCTGAAAACATCCCCACAGCGTAATGCTACCACCACAATGCTTCACCGTACAGATGGTGCCAGGTTTTCCCCAGATATGACACTTGGCATTCAGGCCAAAGAGTTTCATCTTGGTTTCATCTGACCAGAGAATCTTGTTTCTCATGGTTTAAGAGTCTTTAAGTGCCTTTTGGCAAACTCCAAGTGGGCTGTCATGTGCCTTTTACAGAGGAGTGGCTTCAGTCTGGCTACTCTACCATAAAGGCCTGATTGGTGGAGTGCTGCAGAGATGGTTGTCCTTCTGGAAGGTTCTCCCATCTCCACAGAGGAACTCTGGAGCTCTATCAGAGTGACCATCGGGTTCATGGTCACGTCCCTGACCACGTGTGGATATCTGAAAGGATTGGACAGGTGTCCAAAATATGGAAACAATTCCACTTGGTCTATCAGAGTGCAAGATGGAGCTACCATGCTCCACCTAGGTAGGGGCTAGGATAGGGATTGATGTGGAATCCCACATCAGCAGCACATGTCCATCCCCAGGCCTCCCCCAACACACACACACACACACACACACACACTCATTCATGTACTGTATGCTTTCTACATAAGACTATCCACACGGGCTCATGTCCACGAAAGCTTTGACGCAACCCAGAAGTGTTTTCCCTGTTCACAAGCAAGCGACATGTACAGTGGGGGCAGGGTTGGAGCAAGTCTACGCCTATAGGCTACATTGTATGTCTGTTTGAAGCAGAAACGGGATAACAATATCCTGGTCCAGCTAGGCATCATGTTGATATCTTGTCATGATAAATACATTATAACTAATCGTAATATACAAACCAGAACATATAATAATCATTATACTAAAAACTGGGACGTTTGGTTGAGTGTGTGCATTTTTGTACTGTGGCTTTAAGAATTGATCCTCCCCTCCTTCCTAGTCCGTCATCATTTCTCTGTCCTAGGTGCTAAACTGAAGCGACGCTCATCCCGTTGCAGTATCAGCAGCCATGGCCGAAATAAAGACGGGGATTTTCGCCAAAAACGTCCAGAAACGGCTAAGCAGGGCACAGGAAAAGGTAAAGCGTTTAACACATTTCAAATCGACATCCTGTGTATCAAGTTGTTTTTGCTTTGTGCTAAACCGCGTTTGTGCCCAGAGGAGCGGTCCAAGGATTGTTCTCGGGTAGCTGGGAGGAGCAGGTGTATGGATGGATGTGTGTAGAAATTGTAGTCGGCGTAGGCTAATCGTGCACGGATAAGTGAATATGTCTCATGATTAAAATACCTTCCCTGATATATTTTGCTTGACTATAACAGCATTTATGTTCTAGCCTCTGCATTTAGCCTAGATGCATGGCGACAATTGTAATGTCGCGAATGCAATATTATCCCCTACTGCCATTTCACAGCGAGGCTTTGAAAGCTCCATTACAGTATCCACTTTAATATACGAACTAAATGAACGGAAGGCCCTTAGAACGGAGGCCAACACACTGCTTTTGTGAAGCCTGTCAAATGGGAATGAGCCTACATCAATCTTATAACGAATATCACGTCAACTAAACGTCATAGCGATGTCTGAAACATTTCATTCGGTGTTAAAGATCAGCCTCCTCCATTTCGAGGCATGCTTGTGTTGTTTCATTTACATTTCGCTTATAGCCCAATTAAATACATAACCTTAATTCAAGTTGTGTGTCAAAACCGTGTTTTTCTGCAAGGTCAGGGGAAGGGGAGATGGTGAGATGGGGAATGCCCTG
The DNA here is from genome assembly GCF_034236695.1 of Oncorhynchus nerka. Lineage (NCBI taxonomy): Eukaryota > Metazoa > Chordata > Actinopteri > Salmoniformes > Salmonidae > Oncorhynchus > Oncorhynchus nerka. The sequence goes on along the minus strand of NC_088424.1, from coordinate 9,949,899 downwards.
CTCACTGCAGCACGAACGATATAGCGGTGGTTCTCTTCCCTACTCGTGCTCAACGATGCGTTTTTAGGCTGTGGCGTAGCCTATATGCCTGCGTTTACAGTAGTAGATAATACTCAGCCAATCCTTTCTATTTAAGAACGGGTATTTTTAGGGCCTTGCTTGTATTTACAGACTCCAGGTAGACTAATAATGGAATTTTGGCCAAAAGCTTGAAAAAGGGAAACTGCCTAGGCTAGGGGCGGCCCAGTAGTTAGAGAGGCGAGCCAACAACTGGGTTGCCAGTTTGAATCCCGGGTCCGATGGGAAAAATCCCTCGGAAATGAGGCAACTGTTATTGCTGTTATCAAATCCTAGATGCCATTGCCTGCCGTTGTGCCCTTGAGCAATGCACTTACCAAAACAACAGCTCCCTGGGCACACAGTGTGAGTTCTGCTCCAAAAACACGTCTATATGTGTCTTTCAGAGGGTTTGGATTCAAAGTGGAAGTCAAATTTTGGTTGGACCTTGTGTGCAATTGACCAATAAAGTCATCTTAATCTATTGTTTTACAGGCTTTGTCTTACCCGAAAATGGGATCTATGTTTATTATGGCTTGTATCTTTAGGCAAGCTAGTCATTTTTACAGGGCAATATTGAATGGTTTTAGCCAGTTGTTGTTTTTACAACCTGTTTTGGCCTGCCTCATTTAAATTGTACATGCAGAGCAATGGACGTTGAGCAAATTTGGTTTGATATGAAATGGGACGTTGACATGAACACAGATGCAATTCACAGATACAATTACAGACAGTCTATTAGACATAATACATCTACAACCATGACAAAAGACTGCACACCGACCACCTATCACCCTTCTTTCAACTAGCTGATGGTCAGGTCGAAAAATAAAAATCAACGGCCTGTGAAGCTGGTAAAGAGAGTATTCCCTGGTTCTAGATCAGACACACGCACACACAGACACAAACCGCAGTAAGAGGATTGTCTTTCTTTTAATATCCCCTCGTGCTACTGTTCTCCTAATGGCAGACTCGAGGTGAAGAACGTGCGGAACAGTCTTAGTTAATATATACATTACAGCCAAAACTGCTTTTTAATTACACCTATTGCTTGGCCCAAGTGTCTGCGGTAGCCTAGTTATTAAACCTACGGTATTCACAAAACAAATGTTTTCTGAACTCAAGCACAGGTGGAAACATTAGTTTAATACCTCTCCTCTAAATTCAATAGCGTTGACAGACACACATGGGCCTTTTGCTGGGGAAATTCACGATGACACGCGGTCAACATTTTTATTGAACATACATTTGTTTCCTGGAGGTGCGTCTGCCATATGACAAAGCTGCATCAACATGTCTAAAATCTGTGGGGTGGCAGGCAAGATGTGTAGACAGTCTACCTCTGAGTGTGCTGTCCATGGTGCTGAAATCACCACTGCTCTGGTGTTACCTTTTTTTTTTGCCTAAGTAAGGGACGTGTAAGATTTATGAAAGGTTTTGACTTGCAGTATACTACACTTACATTCGGAGTGCTTTTTCATTTGATATTCAATATGCTATTCTTATTCTATTCTAAGACGAGCCTTCCATTTGAATGCATATTGAAGTTCATCATAAGTATTCAATAAAACTTTATTGAATGAATGCACCTTTTTGTCAACATCAGGCCTGCTCATATTCTATAATCAGCTTTACCCTAGATGTTACCACCACAATCCAATATTACTTTATACCAACAAATGTTTTACACCCACTTTTTGCCATATCTACTATCTAAGCCTACGAGAAAGTGTCTGCCATCAGGCCTGGAGGGAAGCAAAAGCTAACCAAGAATGGTAAAGCCCCCTTCACTGGATCTTCACTCGGAACGAGGAAGAGCTCGGTTTTGTTTGATTGGGAAGTTTGTTGTTTACAATATATTGGAAAGTTCTTGGTAGCTACCTAGCTTCTTATTTTGGGTCCCACGACGCAGTTGGCACCAGTTGCGGGGACTGCTTGTATCTTTCCAGGGATCCTGCTGACCAAGGACGGGTCTGAGAATCTATTTGGCATCGCAGCTAGCCTAAATGCTAGCCAGCTGGACGCCCAGTTAGCGAGGTGTTCTTGAACGCAGCCTGCGACGCAGTTAGCCATTGTGGCTGGGACCGCGGATTGTCCCGGGTTTGTGGCCGTCTAGATCCCTGCTGTTTTCAATTTTCCCCGTGTCCTGCCCTGTCTGGAACTGTGAGGAGTAACAGCCTAACATACATTGCTAGCTACCATGACAAAGACCAAAGCCGGCGGGAGTACCGTGGAGGACAGTGTCAGTGGTGTCTCTATCACACGTGAAGGATCTTTCAAAGAAACAAAAAGAGACCTATAAGCAGAAACAAGAAAATAGTTTCAAGTGTTTTGTCCAAATACTGGTGGGTTCTACGACCTGAGCAGAGAGGTCCAGGACCTGAAGAACAATTTGCAGTTCTCCCATGGTCAGCTCGATGAGTTGAAGCAGGAGAATGGAAAGATTACAGCAATCTGTAAGTCATTGAGAGAGGACATCAGTTCTGTGTGTGAATCCTTGATAACAATGACAGATAAATCAGAGGGACAATCAAGGCGAAACAACATGGTTGTGGACAGAATTGCAGAATCTCCACATGAGACCTGGATGGAGTCTGAGTACGAAGTGAGGAAAATGATCTCTGAGAAATTGAAGATGGTCCACAGGAAGATTGAGGTAGAGCGCGCCCACTGGACTGGAAAATTCACCACCGGTCTAAGTGATAGGCCCAGGCCAAGTTCCTGAGGTTCAAGGACAAGGTAGCTGTTCTGGAAAGAGCCAAGGACTTGAGAGGAACGTATATCTTCCTCAACGAGGACTATCCTGAAGCTGTGCGCCAGAAGAGGAAAGAACTGATCCCAGCCATGAAAGCTGCCAGAGTGCCTACATCCGCTACGACAGGCTCATTGTCCACCCTCCCTCCCAGAAGCCTGGAAGGGATGAGAGAGCCAAGCCTATGGGTTCGTAGCCTCAACCCCGCAGCACACACACACCAATTTATTAATGGACTGCTGAATGTATATATTTACTCTTGCTTTGTTTGCTCTTTTCAATATGATGTCTCTCTGATAAGCTACACAGGAAAGGGCTGAAAATAGACCATATTAATACAGTTGAAGTGAGAAGTTCACATACACCTTAGCCAAATACATTTAAACTCAGTTTTTTACAATTCCTGACATTTAATCCTAGTAAAAATGACCTGTCTTAGGTCAGTTAGGATCACCAATTTATTTTAAGAATGTGAAATGTCAGAATAATAGTAGAGAATGATTTATTTCAGCTTTTATTTCTTTCATCACATTCCCAGTGGGTCAGAAGTTTACATACACTCAATTAGTATAGTATAGTCCCTCCTGCAGCAAAGCACCCCCACAACATGATGCTGCAACCCCCGGGCTTCACGGTTGGGATGGTGTTCTTCAGCTTGCAAGCATCCCCCTTTTTCCTCCAAACATAACGATGGTATTTATGGCCAACAGTTCTATTTTTGTTTCTTCAGACCAGAGGACAATTTCTACAAAAAGTATGACCTTTGTCCCCATGTGCAGTTGCAAGCCGTAGTCTGGCTTTTTTATGGCGGTTTTGGAGCAGTGGCTTCATCCTTGCTGAGTGGCCTATCAGTTTATGTTGATATAGGATTTGTTTTACTGTGGATACAGATACTTTTGTACCTGTTTCCTCCAGCATCTTCACAAGGTCCTTTACTGTTCTGGGATTGATTTTTCACTTTTCGCACCAAAGTGCGTTCATCTCTAGGAGACAGAACACGTCTCCTTCCTGAGCGGTATGACGACTGCGTGGTCCCATGGTGTTTATATTGCGTACTATTGTTTGTACAGATGAACATGGTACCTTAAGGCATTTGGAAATTGCTGGATGAAGCAGACTTGTGGAGGTCTACAATTTTTTTTCTGTGGTCTTGGCTGATTTCTTTAGATTTTTCCCATGATGTCAAGCAAAGAGGCACTGAGTTGAAGTTCGGCCTTGAAATACAGCCACAGGTACACCTCCAATTGACCCAAATGATGTCAATTAGCCTATCAGAAGCTTCTAAAGCCATGACATAATTTTATGGAATTTTCCAAGCTGTTTAAAGGCAGTCAACTTAATGTATGTAAACCTTTGACCCACTGGAATTGTGATACAGTGAAATAATCTGTCTGTAAACAATTGTTGGAAAAATGTATTGCGTCATGCACAAAGTAGATGTCCTAACCGACTTGCCAAAACTATAGTTTGTTAACATGAAATTTGTGGAGTGGTTGAAAAATGAGTTTTAATGACTCCAACCTAAGTGTATGTAAACCTTAAGACTTCAACTGTATATGTAGCCTTAGAAATAAGGTTAATGAAATCAATAACTTTGCTAACATCAGATAACATTCATATGTTAGCCATATTAGACTCACTTAGATAATTAATTTGTTGATACATCAGTAGCTATACATATATATATATATATATATATAACATTTACAGAAGAGACAGAAATGCTGATGGGGGAGGAGCCATATCCCTGTAATGCTTAGAGAAGATCTTATGTCTTGTGTTATTGAAGTGTTGTGGTTGCAGGTTCACTTGGCACATCTAAAGCCTTTTCTTTTGGGGTGTTTCAATAGGCCACCAAGTGCTAACGGCCAGTATCTAAATAATATGTGTGAAATGCTTGATAATGTATGTGATGTAAACAGAGAGGTCTACTTTCTTGGGGACCTGAATATTGACTGGTTTTCATCAAGCTGTCTGCTCAAGAGGAAGCTTCTTACTGTAACCAGTGCCTGTAATCTGGTTCAGGTTATTAATCAACCTACCAGGTTGTTTACAAACCCTACCGGAACAATGTATGTACATCCACATGTATTGATCCCATTTTTACTAATACTGTTCTAAAGCTGTATCTCTAGCCATTGGATGCAGTGATCACAATATAGTGGCTATATACAGGAAAGCCAAATTTTCAACAGCTGGGCCTTAAATAGTGTATAAGATATCATACAAAAGATTTTGCTGTGACTCTTATGTGGATGATGTTAAAAATATTTGTTGGTCTGATGTGATTATCTTCTTATGGGCAGGTGGGATGGCAGCGTCCCGCCTGGCCAACATCCGGTGAAATTGCAGAGTGAGAAATTCAAACTACAGTATTATAAATATTTAACTTTCATAAAATCAGAAGTGCAGCCGCTGTGTCAGATTTCAAAAAGGCTTTACGGCGAAAGCACACCATGCGATTATCTGAGGACAGCGCCCTGCATACAAACACATGAAAAACATTTCAACCAGGCAGGTGCGACACAAAAGTCAGAAATGGCTATATAAAAAATGCCTTACCTTTGATCTTCTTCTTTTGGCACTCCAAAAGGTCCCAGTTACATCACAAATGGTCATTTTGTTCGATAATGTCCTTCTTTATATCCATACAAAACTCAGTTTAGCTGGCGTGCTTCAGTCAATAATCCACCCAGTTTCCCTCCATCAAAATGCATACAAATTGAATCCCAAACGTTACTAATAAACATTTCCAAATAAGTCAAACAACGTTTATAATCAAACATTAGGTAAATAAACAATCAAATTTAAGACGGAGAATCGTTGTTGTCTTTACCGGAGAAAAATACCAAAGTATGTGCTCTCTTCCACGCGCTTGGAAACACTACAGCCAAAATGTGAGCCACCTAGAAAAACTACAATTTCTGGCTCATTTTTCAAAAAACCAGCCTGAACCTCTTTCTAAAGACTGTTGACATCTAGTGGAAGCCCTAGGAACTGCAATCTGGGAGAATTTGGCCTTATAATAAAAGTGATAGCCATTGAAAATAGTGATAGGCCCCAAAAAAATTCTGGGATGTTTGTCCTCTGGGTTTCGCCTGCCATATCAGTTCTATTATACTCACAGACATCATTTTAACAATTTTAGAAACTTTAGAGTTTTCTATCCAAATCTACCAATTATATGCATATCGTTTCATATCTGGGCCTGAGTAACAGGCAGTTTACTTTGGGCACGCTTTACATTCGGACGTCAAAATACTGCCCCCTACCCAAGAGAGGTTAATGAGGAGTATCCAGACGCTGCACTTGATTAATTTATGATATTGCTTCTTCCAATTATTTATAAACATGCACCTGAGAAGAAACTGACTGTTAGAACTGTTAAGGCTCCATGGATTGATGAGGAATTGACAAACTGTATGAAGGAGATGGGGCGAAAGGAGTGGCTAATAAGTCTGGCTGTACATTTGACTGGCTTACTTACTGCATATTGAGAAATTATGTGACTAAACTCAACAAAAAGAAGAAGAAACTTTAATATGAAGCCAAGATGAATGATATAAAGAATGATGGAAAAAATACTTTGGAGTACTTTAAGTGAAATTATGGGCAGAAAGACTAATTCAACTCTATCTTTCATCGAATCAGATTAATTTGATGTCGCCAATTATTTTTTGGGATTATTTCACTGGCAAAGTGGAAAAATTTAGGCAGGAAATGCCCACGACAAACTGTGAACAATTATATTCATGTATAAAAAATAAAAAAAGAATAATGAAAGAAAAGCAGTGCAAGTTTGAATTTTGTAAAGTTAGTGTGGGAGAGGTGGAAAAACAATTGTTAACGATCAATAATGACAAACCACCTGACATTGACAATTTAGATGGAAAGCTACTGAGGATGGTGGCTGACTCTATAGCCACTCCTATCTGTCATATTTTTAATCTGAGCCTAGAGGAAAATATTTGTCCTCCGGCCTGGAGGGAAGCCAAAGTAATTCCACTACCCAAGAGTGGTAAAGCGGCCTTTACTGGTTGTAACAGCAGACCTATCAGCTTGCTGCCAGCTCTTAGCAAACTGTTGGAAAAAATTGTGTTTGACCAAGCTATTTCTCTATAAACAGATTAACAACAGACTTTCAGCATGCTTATGCTTATGTACTGCACTGACACAAATTACTGATGAATGGTTGAAAGAAATTGATAATAAGAAGATTGCGGGAGCTGTACTGTTAGATTTCAGTGCAGCCTTTGATATTATTGACCATAACCTGTTGAAAAAACATAACCTTCCTAGTGCAGGCGTTCCGCTAGCAGAACCCCTCGACAACATTCCGCTGAAAAGGCGAAATTCAAAAATGTTTTTTAGAAATATGTAACTTTCACACATTAACAAGTCTAATACAGCAAATGAAAGATAAACATCTTGTTAATCTACCCATCGTGTCAAATTTAAAAAATGCTTTACAGCGAAAGCACAACATATGATTGTTAGGTCAAAGCCAAGTAAAAAAAACACACGCCATTTTTCCAGACAAAGATAGGAGTCACAAAAAGCAGAAATATAGATAAAATGAATCACTAACCTTTGATCTTCATCAGATGACACTCATAGGACATCATGTTACACAATACATGTATGTTTTGTTCGATAATGTGCATATTTATATCCACAAATCTCAGTTTACATTGGCGCGTTACGTGCAGTAATATTTTGATTCCAAAACATCTGGTGATTTTTGCAGAAATACTCATAATAAACAATGATAAAAGATACAACTGGTATTCACAGAATTAAAGGAAAGGAATCCCAGTTCGAACAATAAATGAGTGATTTGTTCCATAAAGTCCATCATTTATGTCCAAATAGACACTTGTTGTTAGCGTGTTCAGCCCAGTAATGCATCTTCATCAACAAACAACAACAACATACAACAAAAAATATCTAGTTAACAGAAGAAAGGAAGACAAAATAAGGACAGAAGAAAAAGGAAAAGAAAAAGGACAACAAAGTGAAACCTCTAAAGAAACAAGAGACCATAATACAAGAAACAGCACTATAGAGAGATAGAACAACAACAACGCCACCACTGCCAGCTAGCCTACTTCAGCAGTACTGTATCATTTGAATTATTTTAGTCAATAAGATTCCTGCTACGTAAGCTTAACTTTCTGAACATTCGAGACGTGTAGTCCACTTGTCATTCCAATCTCCTTTGCATTAGCGTAGCCTCTTCTGTAGCCTGTCAACTATGTGTCTGTCTATCCCTGTTCTCTCCTCTCTGCACAGACCATACAAACGCTCCACACCGCGTGGCCGCGGCCACTCTAATCTGGTGGTCCCAGCGCGCACGACCCACGTGGAGTTCCAGGTCTCCGGTAGCCTCTGGAACTGCCGATCTGCGGCCAACAAGGCAGAGTTCATCTCAGCCTATGCCTCCCTCCAGTCCCTCGACTTCTTGGCACTGACGGAAACATGGATCACCACAGATAACACTGCTACTCCTACTGCTCTCTCTTCGTCCGCCCACGTGTTCTCGCACACCCGAGAGCTTCTGGTCAGCGGGGTGGTGGCACCGGGATCCTCATCTCTCCCAAGTGGTCATTCTCTCTTTCTCCCCTTACCCATCTGTCTATCGCCTCCTTTGAATTCCATGCTGTCACAGTTACCAGCCCTTTCAAGCTTAACATCCTTATCATTTATCGCCCTCCAGGTTCCCTCGGAGAGTTCATCAATGAGCTTGATGCCTTGATAAGCTCCTTTCCTGAGGACGGCTCACCTCTCACAGTTCTGGGCGACTTTAACCTCCCCACGTCTACCTTTGACTCATTCCTCTCTGCCTCCTTCTTTCCACTCCTCTCCTCTTTTGACCTCACCCTCTCACCTTCCCCTCTACTCACAAGGCAGGCAATACGCTCGACCTCATCTTTACTAGATGCTGTTCTTCCACTAACCTCACTGCAACTCCCCTCCAAGTCTCCGACCACTACCTTGTATCCTTTTCCCTCTCGCTCTCATCCAACACTTCCCACACTGTCCCTACTCGGATGGTATCGCGCCGTCCCAATCTTCGCTCTCTCTCCCCCGCTACTCTCTCCTCTTCCATCCTATCATCTCTTCCCTCTGCTCAAACCTTCTCCAACCTATCTCCTGATTCTGCCTCCTCAACCCTCCTCTCCTCCCTTTCTGCATCCCTTGATTCTCTATGTCCCCTATCCTCCAGGCCGGCTCGGTCCTCCCCTCCTGCTCCGTGTCTCGACGACTCATTGCGAGCTCACAGAACAGGGCTCCGGGCAGCCGAGCGGAAATGGAGGAAAACTCGCCTCCCTGCGGACCTGGCATCCTTTCACTCCCTCCTCTCTACATTTTCCTCTTCTGTCTCTGCTGCTAAAGCCACTTTCTACCACTCTAAATTCCAAGCATCTGCCTCTAACCCTAGGAAGCTCTTTGCCACCTTCTCCTCCCTCCTGAATCCTCCTCCCCCCCCCCCTCCCTCTCTGCAGATGACTTCGTCAACCATTTTGAAAAGAAGGTCGACGACATCCGATCCTCGTTTGCTAAGTCAAACGACACCGCTGGTTCTGCTCACACTGCCCTACCCTGTGCTCTGACCTCTTTCTCCCTCTCTCTCCAGATGAAATATCGCGTCTTGTGACGGCCGGCCGCCCAACAACCTGCCCGCTTGACCCTATTCCCTCCTCTCTTCTCCAGACCATTTCCGGAGACCTTCTCCCTTACCTCACCTCGCTCATCAACTCATCCCTGACCGCTGGCTACGTCCCTTCTGTCTTCAAGAGAGCGAGAGTTGCACCCCTTCTGAAAAAACCTACACTCGATCCCTCCGATGTCAACAACTACAGACCAGTATCCCTTCTTTCTTTTCTCTCCAAAACTCTTGAACGTGCCGTCCTTGGCCAGCTCTCCCGCTATCTCTCTCAGAATGACCTTCTTGATCCAAATCAGTCAGGTTTCAAGACTAGTCATTCAACTGAGACTGCTCTTCTCTGTATCACGGAGGCCCTCCGCACTGCTAAAGCTAACTCTCTCTCCTCTGCTCTCATCCTTCTAGACCTATCGGCTGCCTTCGATACTGTGAACCATCAGATCCTCCTCTCCACCCTCTCCGAGTTGGGCATCTCCGGCGCGGCCCACGCTTGGATTGCGTCCTACCTGACAGGTCGCTCCTACCAGGTGGCGTGGCGAGAATCTGTCTCCTCACCACGCGCTCTCACCACTGGCGTCCCCCAGGGCTCTGTTCTAGGCCCTCTCCTATTCTCGCTATACACCAAGTCACTTGGCTCTGTCATAACCTCACATGGTCTCTCCTATCATTGCTATGCAGACGACACACAATTAATCTTCTCCTTTCCCCCTGATGACCAGGTGGCGAATCGCATCTCTGCATGTCTGGCAGACATATCAGTGTGGATGACGGATCACCACCTCAAGCTGAACCTCGGCAAGACGGAGCTGCTCTTCCTCCCGGGAAGGACTGCCCATTCCATGATCTCGCCATCACGGTTGACAACTCCATTGTGTCCTCCTCCCAGAGCGCTAAGAACCTTGGCGTGATCCTGGACAACACCCTGTCGTTCTCAACTAACATCAAGGCGGTGGCCCGTTCTTGTAGGTTCATGCTCTACAACATCCGCAGAGTACGACCCTGCCTCACACAGGAAGCAGCGCAGGTCCTAATCCAGGCACTTGTCATCTCCCGTCTGGATTACTGCAACTCGCTGTTGGCTGGGCTCCCTGCCTGTGCCATTAAACCCCTACAACTCATCCAGAACGCCGCTGCCCGTCTGGTGTTCAACCTTCCCAAGTTCTCTCACGTCACCCCGCTCCTCCGCTCTCTCCACTGGCTTCCAGTTGAAGCTCGCATCCGCTACAAGACCATGGTGCTTGCCTACGGAGCTGTGAGGGGAACGGCACCTCAGTACCTCCAGGCTCTGATCAGGCCCTACACCCAAACAAGGGCACTGCGTTCATCCACCTCTGGCCTGCTCGCCTCCCTACCACTGAGGAAGTACAGTTCCCGCGCAGCCCAGTCAAAACTGTTCGCTGCTCTGGCCCCCCAATGGTGGAACAAACTCCCTCACGACGCCAGGACAGCGGAGTCAATCACCACCTTCCGGAGACACCTGAAACCCCACCTCTTTCAGGAATACCTAGGATAGGATAAAGTAATCCTTCTCACCCCCCCTTAAAAGATTTAGATGCACTATTGTAAAGTGGCTGTTCCACTGGATGTCTTAAGGTGAACACACCAATTTGTAAGTCGCTCTGGATAAGAGCGTCTGCTAAATGACTTAAATGTAAATGTAAATCAAATTTGATTTGTCACATGCAGCGAAATGCTTGTGCTTCTAGTTCTGACCATGTAGTAATATCTAACAAGTAATTTAACAATTTCACAACAACCACCTTATACACACAAGTGTAAAGGAATGAATAAGAATACTAATACAGTGCCTTGCGAAAGTATTCGGCCCCCTTGAACTTTGCAACCTTTTGCCACATTTCAGGCTTCAAACATAAAGATATAAAACTGTATTTTTTTGTGAAGAATCATATATGGATATATATATATGGATGAGCGATGGCCGAACGGCATAGGCTAGATGCAGTAGATGGTATAGAGTACAGTATATACATGAGTAATGTAGGGTATGTAAACATCATATAAAGTGGCATAGTTTAAAGTAACTATTGATACATTTATTACATCTAATTTTTTATTATAAAAGTGGCTAGAGATTGAGTCAGTGTGTTGGCAGCAGCCACTCAATGTTAGTGATGGCTGTTTAACAGTCTGATGGCCTTGAGATAGAAGCTGTTTTTCAGTCTCGCTGTCCGAGCTTTGAAGCACCTGTACTGGCCTCGCCTTCTGGATGATAGCGGGGTGAACAGGCAGTGGCTCGGGTGGTTGTTGTCCTTGATTACCTTTTTGGCCTTCCTGTGACAACGGGTGGTGTAGGTGTCCTGGAGTGCAGGTAGTTTGCCCCCGGTGATGCATTATGCAGACCTCACTACCCTCTGGAGAGCCTTATGGTTGTGGGCGGAGCAGTTGCCGGACCAGGCGGCAATACAGCCCGGCAGGATGCTCTCGATTGTGCATCTGTAAAAATTGGAGTATTTTTGGTGACAAGCCGAATTTCTTCAGCCTCCTGAGGTTAAAGAGGCGCTGTTGTGCCTTCTTCACGATGCTGTCTGTGTGGGTGGACCATTTCAGTTTGTCCGTGCGGAACTTAAAACTTTCCACCTTAACTTAACTTACTACCCTCTCCACTGCTGTCCCGTCGATGTGGATAGTGGGTGCTCCCTCTGCTGTTTCCTGAAGTCCACGATCATCTCCTTTGTTTTGTAGATGTTGAGTGTGAGGTTATTTTCCTGACACCCCACTCCGAGGGCCCTCACCTCCTCCCTGTAGGCCGTCTCGTCGTTGTTGGTAATGCAAACTTGATGATTGAGTTGGAGGCGTGCATGGCCACTCAGTCATGGGTGAACAGGGAGTACAGGAGAGGGCTGAGAACGCACCCTTGTGGGGCCCCAGTTGGGTGCGGCCCGTCAGGAAGTCCAGCACCCAGTTGCACAGGACGGGGTCGAGACCCAGGGTCAAATAATCTTACTAGAAAATATTCATATTCATGAAATCACAAGTGAAATATAGCGAAACACAGCTTAGCCTTTTTTTAATCACCCTGTCATCTCAGATTTAGAAATTATGCTTTACAGCGATATCAAGACAAGCGTTTGTAAGTTTATCGATAGCCTAGCATAGCATTATGTCCAGCTAGCAGCAGGAAGCTTGGTCACGAAAATCAAAAAAGCAATCAAATTAACTGTTTACCTTTGATCTTCGGATGTTTTCACTGACGAGACTCCCAGTTAGACAGCAAAGGTTCCTTTTGTTCCATAAAGATTATTTTTATACCCAAAATACCTCCGTTTGTCAAGTTATTTTCAGAAATCCACCGGAAATAGCAGTCACGACAACGCCGGAAAAAATTCTCAATGATATCCATAATATCGACAGAAACATGGCAAACGTTTTTTATAATCAATCCTCAAGGTGTTTTTCAAATATATATTCGATAATATATCAACCGGGACAGTTGGCTTTTCAGTAGGACCGGGAGGAAAATTGGCTACCTCTCTATTTTACGCAAGAATCACTCTGAGAGCCATCAGCTGGCCACTTACGCAATGTGCTCGTTTACGCTCATTCTTCAACAAAGGTGTGAAACTACGTCTAAAGGCTGTAGACATCTTAGGGAAGACGTAGAAAAAGGAATCTGGTTGATATCCCTTTAAATGGAGGATAGGCATGCAAAGGAGCAGAAGGGCACTTCCTGATTGGATTTTCCTCATGGTTTCGCCTGCAATATCAGTTCTGTTATACTCACGGACAATATTTTTACAGTTTTGGAAACTTTAGTGTTTTCTATCCTAAGCTGTCAATTATATGCATATTCTAGCATCTGGTCCTGAGAAATAGGCCGTTTACTTTGGGAACGTTATTTTTCCAAAAATAAAAATAGTGCCCCCTAGCTTCAAGAGGTTGGTGCTAGACCTCAGCTAAATCTGGTAATGAATGGTGTGGCTGTTGAACAAGTTGAGGAGACTAAATTACTTGGTGTTACCTTCGATTGTAAACTGCCATGGTCAAAACATATAGATTCAATGGTTGTAAAGATGCGGAGAGGTCTGTCCGTAATAAAGAGATGCTCTGCTTTTTTGACACTGCACTCCAAAAAGCAAGTTCTGCAAGCTCTAGTTTAGTCTAATCTTGATTATTGTACAGTATTAAATAGGGCCCTTATTGCATGGAACTTCCTTCCATCTCATATTGATCAAATAAACAGCAAACCTGGATTCAAAAAAGAGATAAAGCAACACCTCGTGGCACAACGCCTCTCTCCTATTGGACCTAGATAGTTTGTGTGTATGCATTGATATGTATGTAGTTCTGACCTTGAGCTGTTCATGTCTATTGATGTTCTGTATTATGTCATTCTGTATTATGTTTCATGTTTTGTGTTGACCCCAGGAAGAGTAGCTGCTGCTTTTGCAACAGCTAATGGGGATCCTAATAAAATACCACATTTGATTGTCATTTACAACAGTTTGCCCTTAAAAGTGAATGCACTGGTTATTTTTTGTGTGCAATTTTAGTATAGTCATGAAACCATAAATTCTAACTGTGCATTAGCTGCAATGGTCAGGCGAAGGCAGAGGGGTTTGAAGAAGAACACACACACACACACAGACACGTATCAATGGACACCATGAATCAGAGCACAATTTTCTCTGAAATGGACCAATTACAGTGCTAATTTTAGCCGCCATCCAAATGGAGTATACCCAGGTCTTGTTTATACTGACATCCATCTAGTCTTGGTCCCAAATGGCACCCTATTCCCTATATAGTGCACTACCTTTGTAGAGCAGGGCCCAAAGTGCACTATTTTTGATAAGAGCCCTATGTAGGGAATAGGGTGCAATTTGAGACACAGCCCTAGACTTTCAACACATTTCCAATACACTGCCTTCCTTACTGGAAAGGCCTCTGTGGATGATAACGATTTATTTTAATCCTGAAGGATGATGCCTATGTTTTCTCTTTGGGTAAATGTTCCCCATTTTAATTGATACTTTTAATCTTCTGTATATTCAACCCTTAAGTTAGACAAAATACATTTTAGTGGATTTCCTAGTAATATGTATGTACAGTATCCAGGTTATTCATCGTCCCTTAATCAGCGTAGGTAGTCATTTTGATTTCAACACTTAATCAGCGTAGGTAGTCATTTTGATTTCAACACTTAATCAGCGTAGGTAGTCATTTTGATTTCAACACTTAATCAGCGTAGGTAGTCATTTTGATTTCAACACTCAATTGAATAAGATGGCGGTACATCAATAGGTGTTGGCCCACTTCGATGAGCGTATTATTGTTTTACATTTCGAGTTAGTAGTGGGTGGAGCGTTAGTTAAACACAACAGTGTGCCTCAGTGATCAGTAGGTCTGGCTACCTTCAAAATGGATACTAGAAATTGGTTTAAAAATAATGCATCATCTGCCGCAACAAGTGGTGCTGAAACTCCACTCGTTGAAATCACTGCTACAATTGATGGCGATCATGGCAATGTGGCCAGCCCACAGAGTTGGGCTAGCGTAGTCTCTGTCAATGGTGAAGCTAGCGGAGCCCCCCTCCCAGTCCCGCCACCTGCCTCCTTGCCCCCACCCAGCTCAGCAGCAGCTGATAGCCATGCTAAAGCACACAAGCCAGAGCCACCCACATCCAGAGAAGCAGCCCCAAATGACCTTGGGGTTGAGAAGCCCAATCGGGTGATATTAGATGTGTTTCCAGTAAGTTGTATTCAGGGAAGAAGCAGTCTTTTGCTAATACATGGTACCATAATCGAGATTGGCTAGAATATTCAGTACAAGCTGACTGTCACGTTCTGACCTTAGTTCTTTTGTTATGTCTTTGTTTTAGTATGGTCAGGGTGTGATTTGGGTGGGTTGTCTATGTTCGTTTTTCTATGTTGTGTTTTGCGTTTGGCCTGGTATGGTTCTCAATCAGAGGCCGGTGTCGTTAGTTGTCTCTGATTGAGAATCATACTTAGGTAGTCTTTTCCCACCTGTGTTTCGTGGGTGATTGTTTTCTGTCTTTGTGTATGTCACCAGACCGAATGACACGAAACGAAACAGTCCTCTTTGTTATTTTTGTTTTAGAGTTCTGTGTTTAATAAATTCATCATGAACACGTACCACGCTGCGCATTGGTCCTCCCATCCTTGCTACTCCTCCTCAGAAGAGGAGGAAGACGAGTGTTACACTGACTTAGTCTTTTGTTTCCCCCGCCTCAAATTTCAGTCCAGCACGTCTGTGTCAACAGACTCCAACTTTACCATTAAAGGGTTCTGTTATTGGAAGCATTAGAGACAGAAAAAGAACCAACCTGCCACCTCGAAAGAACACTTAACATGTAAGGGCTATGTAGAGGGAGAGAGAAATGCACCAAGAGACAACCAGTGTGGATACTTCCTGCGCTAACATGGATCAGCTTGATCTTCGTAGATATTACCTTGGCTCTATTTTTATCCGTTAACCTCTTCCCTCTACTCGGGACGCTTGCGTCCCAACTAGAGCTCTGGAAATGCAAATGTGCTACGCTAAATGCTAATAGTATTAGTTAAAACTCAAACGTTCATTAAAATACACATGCAGGGTATCGAATTAAAGCTACACTCGTTGTGAATCCAGGCAACAAGTCAGATTTTTAAAATGCTTTTCGGCGAAAGCATGAGAAGCTATTATCTGATAGCATGTAACACCCCAAAAGACCCACAGGGGACGTAAACAAAATAATTAGCATTTCGGCGTTACACAAACCGCACAATAAAATAGAAAACATTCATTACCTTTCTCCATCTTCTTTGTTGGCACTCCTAGATGTCCCATAAACACTATTTGGGTCTTTATTTCGATTAAATCGGTCCATATAAAGCCTAGATATCGTTATATGTAGACTGTGTGATAAACGAAAAAAACAGTTTCAAAACGTAACGTCATTTTTTAAAATTCAAAAAGTCGACGATAAACTTTCACAAAACACTTCGAAATACGTTTGTAATGCAACTTTAGGTATTAGTAAACGTTAATAAGCGATAAAATTCATCAGGAGGCGATGTAAAGATCATTAGCTGTCCGTCTGGAAAAATGTCCGGCTAGAAACTCAACGAAAATATCCGGTCCTAGACCGGAAGAGATACGGTGTCCTGCATGTGTTTGACCAAGAAAAAACTCGAAGGGAAATGACAAGACTCTAGACACCGTGTGGAAGCTGTAGGTACTGCAACCTCAGTCAATTAATTGTGGTTCACCTTTATCAATGGGTTCAAGTAGCGCATGGATATATTTTCCCATTTTCAGTGATCAGTTTTTCCTGTGCTTTTCGATGTAAATGCCGTTCTGGTAAAGCCACGGCAGTGATTTAACCAGTTTTATAAACGTCTGAGTGTTTTCTATCCACACAGACTAAGCAAATGCATATACTATATTCCTGGCATGAGTAGCAGGGCGCTGAAATGTTGCGTGATTTTTAACAGAATGTTCAAAAAAGTAGAGGGTAGAAGCAACAGGTTAATAAACTCCCTCTAAGAAGAGATCATGACGCATGACAGAGAAAGGCAGTGGGGTGTTGTCATTGTTTGAGTATACCCACCAAAATGACCCAGAAGTGGCCAAGATAGCACCAACCATTCCGCACAACGCAACCTACACGAGCCACGACGTCCAGAACGACTGAATAAAACAAATGAGCAACTTAGTGACCGAGCATATTGTCGGGGAAGTAATAGGGGACTCGTTTTCTTCTATAAAGTGGACCGAACAAGCGACTCCACGGCTGCGAAAACATTTCAATCGTACTTCTGTTTGTTGATGGAAACTATGAAATAAAAGAGTGCATTCTGACCATAGCCACTGCAGATGCAGGTGATGCCAAAACTCCCACAGAAACTGTTATCACAGAACAGACCAAGGCTGGACTGAGAACGGGCAAAATCCTGAGTAAAGTCTACAACGGAGCCTCTGTGATGTCGGGGAAGCATGGGTGAGTGCAGAGACTTCTACCACCAGCTTCATCTGGTGGTGGGCCATGCCATTTCCTCCGGGGATGCCATTTGAGATTTCTTTCAACATTTGTAATCTTTTTTACAAATTTGTAAGAAAGCCCACCATTAGAGTTCATTACAAGGGGGAGACACTGAAACGCCTGCTCGACCACTGCTAGACCGGTCACCTGACCACTGTACAAGTCATCTTCAAGTCCTCCAAGGATATATCCAAGTTGCTGGCACAGATTGAAAACACACAAGCTTTTCCCGCAGATGTGGAAGTCGAGGCAGTGAGGTTGCCATATCAAAGCCCAGCTTCAGGTTGATCGCTCTCATGGTAAAAAAAGATCCTGTTACTTTTTGACCCACCAAACAATGTGCTCCAGTCACTGGTGAACAGTGCATCGGTGTGTCGATGGTCTCCAAGTTTTTGGAGCTATGGAATCAGTGCGTTGACGCAACAGGCCAAGGGCCAAACAAGAGGAGACACACAACCAACAAAAATGTGGTTGAAGAATCAACGGGAGTGGGACACAACCATGATGAAGAGGAGGCGAGCAACGGGAGTGGGACACAACCATGATGAAGAGGAGGCGAGCAACGGGAGTGGGACACAACCATGATGAAGAGGCGAGCAACGGGAGTGGCGTAGATGCACTACGTGGAGAGATGCACTCCCCAAAGCGCCCGTTCAACAGCATACTTATGGACTTGCTGTCTTCACTTGATCCAGCAGGGCACATGTTTCTGGATACAGCCAAAGTCAAGTCCCTCTTGGAGTATGCTGTTGCCCAACAGTTCCTCCACACACAAGTGAATGGGTCCACGCCTGCAGAGGATTGGAAATGGACACAAAACTCTTCTGACCACCTTCCACAAGACCATGGAGGCGTTTCTAAGTGTCATGGTAGCGATGAAGTCTGCTTGAAAGTTTGGAACCTCCACTGCCGTGTGTGAGAACTCTTTTTCTACGTTGAAAAATATTTTCAGTGATCCCCGAAGGAGCATGCTTCACCCTCGCAGAGCCCACCTTATACAACTTTCCGTCGAGAATGACCTCACAAGGAAATGCAGGAATGAGTGGAAGGAATATGTGCCGAGGAGATTCCATTCCGCAGAGAAATGCCATCTCCAGATTTATTAGACCCAACAAGGAGAGACAGAGAGTGTGAGTAGATTGTTTTGATGTTTTTCCTGTCTGCAATGTGCAGAGTGGTGCTGTCCATGGTCCTGTTTAAGGTTCGCTTGTTATTTGCACACTGTGGTGCTTTTGTGACTCTGTTTTGGCTATAGGCATAGGTAGGCCTAAAAATAATACTTTAATATTACTATCACTTTATTGTATAAGATTTGATTCAATGTTATGGCAAATGCTTTGTCCTCATTCAAGAGCTGTCGACTCCACTCAATAGTGCTGAGTCTCATTATTGGCTGTTGAGCGATCATGTTTATTATAATGTTAAAGACTACGTTTTTATTTAGTTGTTTCATATTTTTGTAAGGAAGGACAATAAGGGAGGGAGAAAACGAGGGCGCCGACAAGCCGGAGAGAGAGACTGACTGACTTCTTCAACCCATCTCTACTGGTCCAGTCCGTAAGCTAACGCACAGGAGTGGACAGTTGTTTTTCTCTAATTTTTATTCACCGACAAAAGCTATTAATTAATTAGGATGACTTTCTACTTTTGTATTTTTTACGATCAAAATGAAGAAACGTGGAATAAAGTGCTCGGATACTGACTGACTGATTGGTAGAAGGACTAAAGGTTTGTTTCTCTCCACAACGCATTGTATAAAACCAAGCTGAATTTACATGGAAGTACAATTCTAGTTTAAATTGTAGTTTGTTTCAAAGTTATCATTGTTGATGATAGTGAAAAAATGGAGGACCAAGAACGAAAGGAAAACCTGATTTAAAAAATGGGAGATGTTTTGTACCAAGATGTTTTTACCCTATAAATCAACTATTTGATTATTGCCTGTACTGTGTTAAACAGTTAACTGTAGTATTGCATTCATTATAGTGGTAATGCAACAGGCTAGTACAGTCAGATTTGTTTGTCTTTTATTTGTTGATTGTGTTGTGGTTTGAGATGGGGTTTCGATACAGGTCAGGAAAAATGTAATTACATTTTTCTTATCCAGTTGTTCCTAGTGTTCCTATCTGTTAATTAAATCAGACTTTATTATCTGGGCTTACCATTTAACCCCCCAAGGTTGATGTCTAATGAAATAGCATAATACAAAAATCCCCTTAAAAATCGGTCCGTTTAAACTAGAGCTTTTTTTTATTTGCTGCATCTCAATCCACCGCATCCACCTATGTCGCACTTCCTGTGGTGAAAGATGACAGAACTGTTTGTCAGACCATGAGACATCTCAAAAGTCGGTCTTCTCGCAAAAATGTCTGTAGCGTTCGAACGGTTTCATTTGCGTGGCGCAGCCATGTAGCCTTGGCTGCAAATAAAAAGTAACATAGTCAAAATATGCAATTCTATTATTTTCTCAGGATGCACCTGAGCTCAATTTTGAGTCTCATTGCAAAGGGTCTGAATACGTATGTAAATAAAAGTATGAATTTCCTAAAACCTGTTTTCGCTTTGGCATTATGGGGTGTAGATGTAGTGTAGATTGCTGAGGAATGTTTTATTTAATCCATTTTAGAATCAGGCTGTAACATAACAAAATGTGGAAAAAGTCAAGGGGTCTGAATACTTTCCAAATGCAGCGTATGGGTTGAAAATGGCAGATTTGGACACTGATAAGCTCTTAAATTGTAACGCAGTGGTTTTACAGTAACGTGCCGTCAGAGCTCAGGGTCTCCGCTTAACAGCTCTGTATAGGTTTAGCCGTTCTGAACTTCAGCACGGAGCAACAAGAAGTTGCCCCATCACTCTGCTAATGTTTTGTTGTCTGAGTAAGGAAAATGCTTTAAATTATGAGGACTTAATTATTTTGAGTTTTTTTTTTTTAATGCCACTTCGATGTTAAACACCCGCGAGTCCAAATGTGCACTTCACATTTCCATATCATTGACACTGTGTATGACATGAGTTTAATGTTTATGATCACTGTTTTTGATGTACAGTTACAAGATGACATGGTGTTTTACCGTTGGTTGTCCTGAACAGAATGAGCCTGTTTGTTGTGTTGTTCAAAAAAGCACCTTTAAAGTTCAGGTCTCTTCTTTTGAGTCATAAAAGTGCATTTAAATGATTTGGGAACTGTGCACACTTTGGAAAGGTGTATGGCCACTTTGAAACACCAGTTAGACCTCTCACTCAAACCCGTGTCATTTTTTGGTCTCATGCTGCACCGACTCCCAATTTTCCAAGAATAATCTTATCATGTTACTGAATGTAATCCAGAGTATCTCCGATTTTATTATCAACAAATGCAGAGAAAAGTGCAGTAAAATGAACATAAAATCAACAGTGTTCATGTTTGGATTCAGTCTTGTGTCAGTTAAGTGTTGAGTCCTTTTAGTGTAATAATTTCCCCATAACTTCCCTTAACTTACAAACTGTTCCCTTTTAAATGCTACCTCTTCTGTAAGAAACATTTCAATTTTGCCCTATAGGTTAATTCCCATGAGTGTAAGGGGTTCATTTTAAGGTTAGGATTGGGTAGGAGAAGCTGATCCTAGATCTTCATCTAGGGGAAACTTCAACCTGGAGAAGGCCTGCAGGAATAAGAGAAAGGACAAGGAGTCCTTTGTTTTTAGGGGGAAGGTATTGGATGTAGCCTGGCCCTGATATGAGATCCTAGGGCAGGATGGATCACATGAGGAAGAAGTAGGGTAAAAGAAACAACCAATGCCGGTCCCAAGTGACAAGACGCATCATGTCCCAATTATATACACCTATAATGGATTTTCAACTGCTACAAGGGTTTATGAGACATTAAAACCTTGTCAAAAGCATGAATCTAAGTTTACAATATTAAAGTCTCTGCTTGGTTTCCAATCTGGCAACAAAAAAAATATTTTAGAAGGACTCCTGTGTATTGTCAGTGTATTCACTGTTCCTCCTGTTGACACAATCAATTCTGTTAGTGTTGTGCTGGTCCTGTATTCAGTGTTTTTCTTTATTATCTAATCTTTCCTGTGGAACAGTTGGGTTGGTCAGGTTTGATTGTGATTCATGTGTGACTGGTAACAATATAACCTTGCAGATAAAATACACAACAGTAAGTGTATATCGCCACCTCATCTCCGCCCACTTCAACAGTGATTTGCCGTGAAGAGCCATAAACATTTTGGCAGTGGCTGACCTGTTAAGACCACTATGCTGATGAGGTGTACTAGTCGGAGTGTTGAAATCCTGCACTAGAGCTCCATCCATAGTAATGTTTTAGCAAAGGGATATGCTCCGGTATCTTGGCTAAGAAACGTACTCCACTTTTTGTCTCTTTTTGTCTCTTTCACAATAATAATAACAATAACAATAATGGGGTATCCATTGTCAAAACTATTAACCCAAAAGTTTAACATGTAAACTCAGCAAAAAAAGAAACGTCAACTGCATTTATTTTATTTTATTTTCAGCAAACTTAACATGTGTAAATATTTGTATGAACATAAGATTCAACAACTGAGACATAAACTGAAATAGTTCCACAGACATGTGACTAACATAAATGGAATAATGTGTCCCTGAACAAAGGGGGGGGGGTCAAAATCAAAAGTAACAATCAGTATCTGGTGTGGCCACCAGCTGCATTAAGTACTGTAGTGCATCTCCTTATGGACTGCACCAGATTTGCCAGTTCTTGCTGTGAGATGTTACCCCACTCTTCTACCAAGGCACCTGCAAGTTCCCAGACATTGCTGGGGGGGAATGGTCCTAGCCCTCACGCTCCGATCCAACAGGTCCCAGATGTGCTCAATGGGATTGAGATCTGGGCTCTTCGCTGACCATGGCAGAACACTGACATTCCTGTCTTCCAGGAAATCACGCACAGAATGAGCAGTATGGCTGGTGGCATTGTCATGCTGGAGGGTCATGTCAGGATGAGCCTGCAGGAAGGGCACCACATGAGGGAGGAGGATGTCTTCCCTGTCACACACAGCGTTGATTGCCTGCAATGACAACAAGCTCAGTCTGATGATGCTGTGACTCACCGCCCCAGACCATGACGGACCCTCCACTTCCAAATCGATCTCGCTCCAGAGTACAGGCCTCGGCGTAACGCTCATTCCTTTGACAATAAATGTGAATCCGACCATCACCCCTGGTGAGACAACCACGACTCGTCAGTGAAGAGCACTTTTTGTCAGTCCTGTCTGGTCCAGCGACGGTGGGTTTGTGCCCATAGGCGACGTTGTTGCCGGTGATGTCTGGTGAGGACCGGCCTTACAACATGCCTACAAGCCCTCAGTCCAGCGTCTCTCAGCCTATTGCGGACAGTCTGAGCACTGATGGAGAGATTCTCAGACAGTTGCTGTTGCCATCCTGTACCTGTCCTGCATGTGTGATGTTCGGATGTACCGATCCTGTGCAGGTGTTGTTACACATGGTCTGCCACAGCGAGGATGATCAGCTGTCCGTCCTGTCTCCCTGTTGCTCTGTCTTAGGCGTCTCACGGTACGGACATTGCAATTTATTGCCCTGGCCACATCTGCAGTCCTCATGCCTCCTTGCAGCATGATTTAAGGCACGTTCACTCAGATGAACAGGGACCCTGGGCATCTTTCGTTTGGTGTTTTTCAGAGTCAGTAGAAAGGCCTTTTTAGTGTCCTAAGTTTTCATAACTGTGACCTTAATTGCCATCTGTAAGCTGTTCCACAGGTACATGTTCATTAATTGTTTATGGTTCATTGAACAAGCATGGGAATCAGTGTTTAAACCATTTACAATGAAGATCTGTGAAGGTATTTTGATTTTTACGAATTATCTTTGAAAGACAGGGACCTGAAAAAGGGACGTTTCTTTTTTGTTTTTGCTGAGTTTATGATCTAGCTAGCAGAGCAGGTCGCTAATGGCTAGCATGGCTAGTGTGTGTTGAGGATAGCATTCCATTTAGCTAGCATTGCTGCGAATAGCATTCTTGTAATGTCTGGCTTTTGGTGACTTTGCTGTGCTGTGAGACTGAGACTCCTGGCTTAGCCGAGAGGTTAATATTTGATAGGCTAGCTGTCTCTGCTGGATTGCGTTTCCCCTCTAGGTTTTGTGCCCAGGGTGTAAACAGAGCTCAGGGACTAATACAGGTAGACCACATAGTAATGGGGTTTGGGTGCTCGTGTTGCCGACTGACTGACACCTTAGCTGGATGAAATAGCCTGGGGTGTTAAAATAATCACCAGCCTCCGTTGGTCAATTGAAATGAGCATTGTCAAGGCTTGCTTGAAATAATCACCAATTAATCACCAATTGCTAGTTAATCTGCAATGTAGGCCTGTTGGTAAAATTGACTAGATAATGAATGCAACTACCTATCCTGACCATATAGTGGTGGCATATTCAATGATTATAACCTTTAAAAGAATGCTCATCAGCTTTTCTGTTTGATTCTTTCCTGAAGATCTTCGTTGGAATTGACCCTTACTTTGTTTTTGTGATTTTATTGAGCAAGGACAGCAGAGGTGGGACCAAGTCACAAGCATGTTTTAAGTCACAAGTTGTCTAAAAGAAAGCCAAGTTTTTTTTTTCTTCAAGTCAAAAAAATAATAATTCTTGTTTAGTCTACAACACATTTTGATTAGCCTATGTAGGCTAATTTTAAAATAGGGACCTTGTAGCAGTCTGTAAGGGCAGGAAATCAGCAGAAGGCAAGGCAGGTTGACATGCTCAGAGTGTACATTTATTTACAGATCTTGGTGATCCAATGGTGAAAGCACCATATAATACAAAATATACAAGTAGATTTACCAAATATACACAGGCAATAGCCCAAAAGAACTAGCCTCTGAATCAGGCTTCACCTGTCCTATTTGAATGGACACAGGTAGAGTGAAAGACTGCACAACCTCCCCTTGAGAAACCAAATCGAATCTGTCTAACAGGAGCTCCAATAGGTACATAAAATAAGCACTTGGCCCCCAGGACCATACAATTACCACAGTAATAATGAATTTTAACAACAAATTCAAAATGCAAGCTTCATAAGTAAATTATCAATTTCAAGCTATTATAAATACCAAAAGACCAGTAGGCCTATGCTAGTAATTGATGCCCCATTGCTGGTGAGCTAGCAAAGTAAACAGTTAGTATTCTTGATCACTGAACTATTTTTGGAGTTACATATATATCCATTATGGCAATCCTCTCTCCCTACAATTGGACATTTTGTGCTGCACCCGATCCTATAGCTCTACTGCCAATCAGCAATCTGTTCGCTAGCTCACCCGACCTGTGTTGATTGATAGTTTGCTGGTCCAATCAGAGGGCAGACTGAGTTTCACTAGCCAATCTGTTGCAGGTTTTTTTTTTTGCAAGGGCTATGCTGCAGCTACTGTCTCTTCCTGCGTGAAAAGTAATCCATGTAGACTCTGTGCCAGAAAATGAGTGACAAAACATGACAAAATCGAGCCATATCATTTCGACATTCTAAAACCTGTCAAGTCATCACTCTCAAGTCAAAGTTGAGTCCAGAGTCTTGAGGCTCCAAGTCAAGTTATTTTCTAAGTCGAGTCCAAGTCATGTGACTCGAGCGAACAACTCTGAACTAGTGTACATATTTCAGATTTGACAGCCAAGGGAGAAGTCATAAAGAGTTATCACAGAACAGGTCATGACTATAGAGTAAAGGCAGTGACACAGAGCATTAGCCTAAACCGGGGACAGGAGGTTGTGATGTTTGTCACATTTGGAAGGATCAGAGAACAACATTACAGAAGAAGTAGAAGAACCCGACTCTGGCAACCCTCTGTTAATAGATTCCCCACCCAAATTCAATAGACATCTGTATGCGAGGGTAATTCAACTATTCCAGGGCTTAGGTACAGCTGGTTGTCTTTCCTACCTAGTTAATTGACCAATTGTCATTGGCAGAAAGCTTTTTGAGGTGAAGTGAAAAAAGGAGGTACCGTTGCAAAACGTTTATCTACTACGCCGTATCTTAACACAGCCCAAGTGTCCATGTTTAGAAGCAAAGAATGAAACCGGATGTGTTTCTGCACTCCAGGACCGTAGTCGAATATGTCCACAGGATGTAGATGCGTTACTTGGTTATTTTCTCCATTATTTGCATGTTCTATTGTTGAGAATGTGATTCTATTGGTGCAGTAGAGTGTTTCAGTGGAGTGACTGACCCGTGAAACAGCTGACGAGCTAAGGGATGTCTGTCTGACGCATCATTCATATTAGCATTTGCTTAATGAACCAACAAAGAACCCTCGCAGTTAAAAACCAAGGATGATTTAACTAGAGTCACATTCTATATTTTTATCTATAACCTTTTGAGATGGAGCATCTTGGCTATGTGTTCCTATATGAGGGTCCTATGTGGAATGTTGCTTATGATTCGATTTGATTATTGTTGGACAGGGTTACAGCCCCAACAATAGACAGACATATGGTATATTACATGCTTGTCAAGTAAGCAGTACTGACTACTGAGTGCTTTATACACAGTAACAGGGGGAGAAAGGGTGCAATATTTGTAAAAACCTGGTTAGACAATACCTAAAGGACGCTAAGGTCCATATAATCTATTTCTTACCATCCTAGGTTTGAGTCAATCGGTTGTGTTGTGATAGGGTAAGGGTGGTGTACAGAAGATAGCCTTATTTGGTAAAATACCAATATCACAGTGCCATCTATTTTGTCACCAAAGCCACATATACTACCCTCCACTGCGACCTGTATGCTCTCGTTCGCTGGGCCTCGCTTCATATTCGTTGCCAAAACCCACTGGCTCCAAGTCATCTAGAAGTCTTTGTTAGGTAAAGCCTCGCCATAACTCAGCTCACTGGTCACCATAGCAGCACCCACCCGTAGCACGCGCTCCAGCTGGTATATTTCACTGGTCACCCCCAAAGCCAATTCCCCCTTTTGGTTGTCTTTCCTTCCAGTTCTCTGCTGCCAATGACTGGAACGAACTGCAAAAGTCACTGAAGCTGGAGACCCATATCTCCCTCACAAACTTTAAGCATCAGCTGTCAGAGCAGCTCACAGATCATTGCACCTGCTCAAAGCCCATCTGTAAACAGCCCACCCAACTACCTCATCCCCATATTGCTATTTTTTGTGCTCCTTTGCACCCCAGTATCTCTACTTGCACATTCATCTTCTGCACATCTATCACTCCCGTGTTTAATTGCTGAATTGCAATTATTTCGCCACTATGGCCTATTTGTTGCCTTACCTCTCTTATCTTACCTCATTTGCACACACTGTACATAGATTTTTCTATTGTGTTATTGACTGTAAGTTTGTTTATTCCATGTGTTGTTGTTTATGTCGCACTGGTTTGCTTTATCTTGGCCAGGTCGCAGATGTAAATGAGAACTTGCTCTCAACTGGCCTACCTGGTTAAATAAAGGTGAAATATAAAAAGTTGCAAAAACCCTCAAGCGCTATGTTGAAACGGGCTCTTATGAGTACTGCCACAGGAAAGGAAGATCCACCTGCTGCAGAGGATAAGTTCATGAGAGTTACCAGCCTCAGAAATTGCAGCCCAAATAAATGCTTCACAGAGTTCAAGTAACGGACACAACTCAACATCAACGGTTCAGAGGAGACTGCGTGAATCAGGCCTTCGAATTGCTGTAAATAAACCACTACTAAAGGACACCAATAAGAAGAAGAGACTTGCTTGGACCGAGAAACACGAGCAATGGACATTAGACCGGTGGAAATCTGTCCTTTTGTCTGATGGGTCCAAATGTGAGATTTTTGGTTCCAACCGCCGTGTCTGTGTGAGACGCAGAAGAAACAAAGTGTCAAACACAACGTAGCAGCCAAGTAGCCGATTATCTATGGTGGTGAAATGGACAGCACTATCCAAGTAGCCTACTATCTATGGTGGTGAAACGGACAGCACTATCCAAGTAGCCTACTATCTATGGTGGTGAAATGGACAGCACTATCCAAGTAGCCTACTATCTATGGTGGTGAAACGGACAGCACTATCCAAGTAGCCGACTATCTATGGTGGTGAAACGGTCAGCACTCTCCAAGTAGCCGACTATCTATGGTGGTGAAACGGTCAGCACTCTCCAAGTAGCCGACTATCTATGGTGGTGAAACGGACAGCACTCTCCAAGTAGCCTACTATCTATGGTGGTGAAACGGTCAGCACTCTCCAAGTAGCCGACTATCTATGGTGGTGAAACGGACAGCACTCTCCAAGTAGCTGACTATCTATGGTGGTGAAACGGACAGCACTCTCCAAGGTGCTAATAAGTTCAAAGCATTTTAGATGTAGTATGCAGTATGCCCACGTACTTGAGTATAGCTGCGGGCTGACACAAGTCCGGATTTCTTATAGCCTTATTATCTAGACATCAATGTACAGCAACATTTTTAGACGACACTGCAGAACACCCACCATATGCATACATACTCAGCTGTGGGGCTTACGAGACCCCAATTTCATACACTTTTCAAGACATCAATGTACAGGAGAACAAATATCGCAATATCGGAATATAACTTCAAATAAAATAAATCAATGTATTTCATGTGATAATATGAAGCACATATTCCGATTACAAACTTGTTCTGTGCTGTGAAACCTCCCACAATGACTCTTCCCCATGTCAAGTCCGTTTAACTCCTGAGAGTCAACTTCTTGCTGAAAGCCATGAGCGGGCATGTGGCTGTGATGGTCAACATTCTAAGGCTGTTCTGAAGACTCTGGCATAGTGTCTATGTTTTTAGTTAATCTTGAGTGTTACCCTGGGTGTCCTCTTTAGCCTTGTCTACAAGGTTTGCTGCCACCAAATGCACCTTGGTTCAGGCATGTTTAAAAACCTCTTTTCTGAGGGCTTTTTGTTGTTGTTATTTTAATGTATTTTTTACTTCTGATGCGTAGGATGTTAATTTATTGTACGTTCCACCCACTCTTTTGCTAGTTTAATCCCTCCAGTTGTTTCCAGACTGAAGCTCACTACCTTTTGGCATGTTGTACAGCCCAACTTCTTCATGTTAAGCCAGGGGTTATACGTTTGCTTGTTCTTGAACTGCAAATTGTACCTCCTCCGAGTACTTAGTTGGTGGATGCACTGCTCCCGGTCTCCCTCTGAGTCTGACTTGCTAGTAGCCTACTAGCTAGTGGAGGTGCTGGTGGTGATTGCTGAACTGTCAGGAGTAGCATTGCCATCAATAACAGTTTGCACCTCACTCCTCTCCTCCGCCACGGACAGCTCGTCCTGGGTTTGATTCACCATCTTTCTCTGGATTTTTGGACTTGAAAAATGTCAAACTCGATTGCCTTTTCTTATACATTTTTTATTTGGCTTTCCCACGATTCAAATTCAAGTAGGGAGACCGATTTATGTAGGGACCTCTTCACTAGCTGACCACCACTACTAAGACCTGTGTCAATATCAGTTACTTACCCCACCAGCCCTCCCCATAACGTCTATGTGCAAATAAGAGAGCAGGTCTGGAACCAGTGTGGCAGGATAGGATGATGACACAGAAGGATCACCACGCTTTTACATGATGGTCTTTCTGGGGGGGGGGGGGGGATAATGAGTAGGCAACTTGATTTAATGCTGATTGCTTTCATTAGAATGTCTACAGTGTAAACAGTGAAATAATGAATAAATCATGCCACGAGGGGTACCGGCAAATAGGTGCCGGAACAAACAAAGTCAAATCTGGGAAGTCTTGTTCCGGCAGGATCTGGCTCAATTAAGCACTGCTGGAATAGTGGGGATGAGAGAGAGAAGAACAAAGCGAACTGTATGACTCATATACAGCAGAGAGGAACTACAGTACCAGTCAAAAGTTAAGACACACCTACTCATTCAAGGGTTTTTCTTTATTTTTTACTATTTTCTAGATTGTAGAATAATAGTGAAGACATCAACACTATGAAATAACACATATGGAATCATCTAGTAACCAAAAAAGTGTTAAACAAATCAAAATATATTTCATATTTGAGATTCCTCAAAGTAGCCACCCTTTGCCTTTGACAGCTCATGAAGCTGGTTGAGAGAATGCCAAGCCAAGAGTGTGCAAGGCAAAGGGTGGCTACTTTGAAGAATCTCAAATATAAAATATATTTTGATTTAACACTATTTTTGGTTACTAGAGAATTCCATATGTTAATTCATAGTTTTGATGTCTTCACTATTATTCTACAATGTAGAAAACAATACAAATAAATTAAAAACCCTGGAATGAGTAGGTGTGTCCAAACCTTTGACTGGTACGGTATGGTTGGCAGTCTGTATTCCTCTACCTTGTTACAGGATGGCAGGTAGCCTAGAGGTGAAGACCATTGGGCCAGTAACCAAATACAGCAGTGGTGTCTGCTTATGTGACATGACTATCTGTGTCATCTCCCTGGTTGTTTGGGAGAGGGGAACATGATACACAGGGAGAGGCGGGGGAGAGGAGGAGGGTGTTTGTCTCTGACAGTCACTCCCCAGGAGGGCGTTCCCTACCATTCGTGTTTCCCCTACCCCCCTGTTGTGGACTCCTCAGTGTGTCATATAGTCCCTCTCATCAGCCCTGAATGCTGATTGGCTGACAGCCGTGGTATATCAGACCGTATACCACAGGTATGACAAAACATTTATTTTTACTGCTCTAATTACATTGATAACCAGTTTATAATCACAATAAGGCACTTCGGGTTTGTGGTATATGGCCAATATACCACGGCTAAGGGCTGTATCCAGGCACTCCAGGCACTCTGTGTTATCCTTGGTTGTTTTTTCGGTGTTCATCAAAATAAAGAAAGATGTACACTTACCACGCTGCAACAACGGACGTGACAGACAGTTTGCACATTCGGATTGAAATTATTATTAATTAACATCATCAGCTATTTTTTATTTCTTTGCCCATGACAGAAGTACATTTCGCCACCCCAGTCATTTTCCACACAATTTCATCAATCAATACTTCTGTCACCACTTACTAATGAGATACAAGTTTCAAGTATACTTACCATAATGAATTACTTACATACAACGTTCGCACTCCCGACGCCCCTCAGACGAAAACCTAAAGAGGCCTGAGGTGGGAAGTGGGAAGAGCGTCTACTCTATGGTCATTATAACCTAGATAGCTGATTTTAGTTCATAGGTTTGGTCAATAGAGATGGCAAATAACTAGCAAGAAATAACTAAACAAGAAATGATAAACTGTCTAGAAAAGAGACCAGCATTAACAGTTCTAAATACATTTGAAAAAGGATGAAAAACACAGAGGCCAACAAATGCAATCAATATTAGCAAACCTTTAGCTGACAGTAATACCCAGAATTGAGAATGCAAGAGGAAAAATAATATAGTGTCACGGATCCCTCCGGAACTTTCATTACGCACACCTGTCCCCTCTTCCCACTGATTAGTACTTGTATCAGTGTGCCCTTTGGTTTCCATTGGGGTGTCCTTTATTGGTGTGTGTGAGTACCTGTGCTGTGTGTTTAGGCTTTCGTGTCGTTTCCTCAGATGATTACTGGTCTCGTCCCGACTCATTTATGCCAACGTGACAATATCGAGGATGGAATATATCATGTATCCTCTCCAGATGAACTCCTTCCCTTCATCTTAATTAATTCACTCGAGACAATCAATATCAATATCCCAATATTAACTACAATACCCCAAATTATGAATAACGCATGATAAATATAGAAAAGGATAGAAAAGACTTATAAAAGTATCCCCTCTAAAATGGTTTTCCCTTAAGATTAAATATACCATTAAATATATACAATCAATTTCAGCAGAACAATACCTGTGATATCCATCCAATAGGGAAACAAAACAACAACTGCAACATGTAGAATATAACGGTATATTCTCTCAAAATGAATGCTTCCCTTCAGATTAATTAAATCAATGATGGTCAAATGGCCTAGGCCATGACCCTGACAAAAATGATAAATCATCAGTCCGATTTCATTCAGAATATGCACAAACAGAATGAGCAATTTGTTTAGCAGAAAGGTGGAAAATAAATAGTCCATCGCAGATAGCCAAAGGAGATAGTCCATAGGCCTATATCGCTTTAACTCCGTTCGGATTGTCAAATCACGTCAATCATTTCAGATTATGTTGAGTTGTCAATCATTTCAGATTATGTTGAATAGTCAATCATTTCAGATTATGTTGAATAGTCAATCATTTCAGATTATGTCGAGTTGTCAACCATTTCAGATTATGTCGAGTTGTCAACCATTTCAGATTATGTCGAGTTGTCAACCATTTCAGATTATGTCGTTGTCAACCATTTCAGATTATGTCGAGTTGTCAACCATTTCAGATTATGTCGAGTTGTCAACCATTTCAGATTATGTCGAGTTGTCAATCATTTCTATTCTCCTGTCATGAAAGCATGCACATTTTGTATTTGCACACAGGCCTACATTATACATTTGCGCAACCTATCAAACCCTATTTTCAGATTGTGTGAATTAAAACTGCTTTCACACTACACGATATTCGTCACAAATGTTATGATCATGCTCTGAAAGTTTGTACAGGCTCTCGATGGTCATACAGGCTTGAGGAACTAAATGAAAACAAACTTCATATTGATTATCTCCGATGCACATTCTAGAAATGTCTGACATCCTTGGTTCCAGTAAATGGTTAGTAAACATGAAAGCAAATTTGATCATAGAAATCAAGTGTAGTGTAGCGTGAAAGGTTATACGATTATAGGAATTATACAATTGTGTAGTGTGAACGGAGCTTTGGGAATGCCTGGGAACAGTTGATGTCATTCAAGAGTGGAGAATCCTATTGAAAACGCTATTTAGTTTTCCTTTATTCACACATGATTACATTTTTCTGAAGTATAACAAGGCAGCAGAAACACAATATATACAAAAATGTGGACACCCCTTCAAATGAGTGGATTCTGATATTTTAACCACATCCGTTGCTGACCAGTGTATAAAATCGAGCACACTGCCATGCAATCTCCATAGACAACATTGGCAGTAGAATGGCCTTACTGAAGAGCTCAGTCACTTTCAACGTGGCACCGTCAAAGGATGCCACCTTTCCAACAAGTCAGTTCATCAAATTTCTGCCCTGCTAGAGCTGTCCCTTGGAAACCGCTGGGAGCAACGGTGGCTCAGTTGTGAAGCGGTAGGCCACACAAGCTCACAGAACGGGACCGCCGAGTGCTGAAACATAAAGAAAAGGTTTGTCGAGATGGGTGTGAAAGAACTTGACTGGCCTGCACAGAGCCCTGACCTCAACCCCATCAAACACCTTTGGGATGAATTGGAATGCCAAGTGCCCGATCTCACTAATGCTCCTGTGGCTGAATTGAAGCCACTCCCTGCAGCAATGTTCCAACATCTAGTAGAAAGCCTTCCCAGAAGAGTGGAGGCTGTTATGGCAGCAAAGGGGGGATCATGATTTTGGAATGAGATGTTTGACGAGCTGGTGTCCACATACTTTTGGTCATATAGTGTATATTTTGAAAATGCTCTACTCATTAGCAACCAGTACTCAGTACCCAGTTCAACTAGAATACAATTCAGTTGGCATTCAATCTAGTCTGTAATTTGCTGCCTTCTGTTGTTTTTTTATTGCCTTTATTTTATTGTTGTGCTATTGTTGTTGTTGTTGCGATTTTAAATGCAACTTAAATGAAATGTGATTATAAATAGATGAGTGTGTACTAAACTCCGGGGTGGAGTTTCCCCTAATGCAGATCAAGGATCAGCTTCTCCTCCCCCAATTCGAGCATTTAAAATCCCAGTGCAGTCAGAAACATGATTTTCCTATGTTTTACATATATTTCCACACTGAGGTAGGAATATTATTTTGAAATTGTGAAAATAATGATAATGTCCTTTTAGTGTAAGAGCTGTTTGAAACGACTGCCTGACATTTCAGCCTGTTTTGGTGGGATGTAGTTTTGGCCTACCTGGTGACATCACCAGGCGGTATAAGTTAGTAGACCAATAACAGAGTTTCAAACCTCTCTGCCAATAACAGCTAGTTTTCGGGTTACATGTGGCTTGTCCAAATAAGTCCCTCGCTAAGTCCACTCCCAGACAGTCTTAGCAAAATTCTTGCTTGAGAAATGGCTCTTTGCTAAGAAGCTATTTTTGTTCATTTTTGACCATTTGTATCACAGTAAGGTACTTAATTGTTACTCATAAATTATTTGATATTGAGGTATAAATTACTGCATTGGACCTTTAACTAATAATGGCTAATTGATGCTTATTTCACAGACTGTCTCTAAACATCTTGTGTTATTTTGGTTCCAGGTACTGCAGAAACTGGGAAAGGCGGATGAGACGAAAGATGACCATTTTGATCAAGCCGTCCAGAACTTCAAGCGACAGGAGGTGAGGAAGGCCAATGTCTTTTTTCGATCATATTATATTACATATTTTTGTCAGTTACCATCTCAGTGGCCTTTTGTTTAGAGTGTCCACCCTGAGATTGGGAGTTTGATCCCCGGTCCAGTTCTCCCAGACTCTCAAAATGGGACCTGATGTTTCTCTGATTGCATACAAATTAAAAGCAATATTATGATGCCTGGTGAACGGATTCCTTCTCCAGACATGTATTTGGACAGCAGATGGAGCCCTACCACATAAAAAGTGCCCTTTTAACTAATTACTTTATATGAAATGTGTTTCTCTTTTCTCTCTTGTAACTTTAAATATAACAAACTGCCCATCCCATCAAACTAGATCATTTCTCATAAACATCATTTGGCTACAGGATCACTGATTTGAGATCAAATGTTTTATATGAGGCAAAAGTACAGAATTTCACCTTTTATTTGAAGGTACAGTACCAGTCAAAAGTTTGGACACACCTACTCATTCAAGGGTTTCTCTTTATTTTTTTGACTATTTTCTACATTGTAGAATAACCCTAAATCCGTAAACATGGGCACCCTCATAGATATCATCCTGACCAACTTGCCCTAGTAAATACACCTTTTCTGTCTTCAACCAGGATCTCAGCAATCACTGCCTCATTGCCTGCATCAGTTATGGGTCCGCGGTCAAACGACCACCCCTCATCACTATCAAACGCTCCCTAAAACACTTCAGCGAACAGGCCTTTCTAATCGACCTGGCCCGGGTATCCTGGAAGGATATTGACCTCATCCCGTCAGTAGAGGATGCCTGGTTGCTCTTTAAAATTGCTTTCCTCTCCATCTTAAATCACCATGCCCCATTCAAAAAATGGAGAACTAAGAACAGATATAGCCCTTGGTTCACCCCAGACTTGACTGCCTTTGACCAGCACAAAAACATCCTGTGGCGTACTGCATTAGCATCGAATAGCCCCCGCGATATGCAACTTTTCAGGGAAGTCAGGAACCAATATACTCAGTCAGTTAGGAAAGTTAAGGCTAGCTTTTTCAAACAGACATTTGAATCCTGTAGCACTAATTCCAAAAAGGGACACTACACTGTAAAGTCCGTGGAGAATAAGAACACCTCCTCCCAGCTGCTCACTGCACTGAGGCTAGGAAACACTGTCACCACCAATAAATCTATGATGATCGATCATTTCAATAGGCATTTTTCTACCGCTGGCCATGCTTTCCACCTGGCTACCCCGACCTCTCCCCGACCAACAGATCTGCACCCCCCGCAGATACTTGCCCAAGTCCCCCCCGCTTCTCCTTCACCCACATGTTCTGAAAGAGCGCTAAAATCTTGATCCCTACAAAGCAGCTGGGCTAGACAATCTGGAACCTCTTTGTAAAATTATCCGCCGAATTTGTTGCAACCCCTATTACTAGCCTGTTCAACCTCTCTTTCGTATCATCTGAGATCCCCAAAGATTGGAAAGCTACCGTGGTCATCCCCCTCTTCAAAATGCGGAGACACTCTAGACCAAACTGTTATAGACCTATATCCATCCTGCCTTGGCTTTCTAAAATATTCGAAAGCCAAGTCAACAAACAGATCACCGACCATTTCGAATCCCACCGTACCTTCTCCTCTATGCAATCTGGTTTCCGAGCTGGTCATGGGTGCACCTCAGCCATGCTCCAGGTCCTAAACGATATCATAACCACCATCGATAAGAGACAGTACTGTGCAGCCGTCTTCATGGACCTGTCAATCACCTCACTCTTATTGGCAGACTCAATAGCCTTGGTTTCTCAAATTACTGCCTTGCCTGGTTCACCAACTACTTCTCACATAGAGTTCAGTGTGTCAAATCAGAGAGCCTGTTGTCCGGACCTCTGGCAATCTCTATGGGGGTGCCACAGGGTTAAATTCTCAGGCCAACTCTTTTCTCTGTATACATCAATGATGTCGCTCTTGCTGCTGGTGATTCTCTGATCCACCTCTACGCAGACGACACCATTCTGTATACATCTGGCCCTTTGGACACTGCGTTAACAAACCTCCAAACGAGCTTCAATGCCAAACAAAACTCCCTCCGTGGCCTCCAACTGCTCTTAAATGCTAGTAAAACTAAATGCATGCTCTTGAACCGATTGCTACCCGCACCCAACCACCCGACTAGCATCACTACTCTGGACGGTTCTGACTTAGAATATGAGGACAACTACAAATACCTAGGTGTCTGGTTAGACTGTAAACTCTCCTTCCAGACTCACACTAAGCATCTCCAATCCAAAATTAAATCTAGAATCAGCTTCCTATTTCACAACAAAGCCTCCTTCACCCATGCTGCCGAACATACCCTCGTAAAACTGACTATCCTACTGATCGATGTCATTTACAAAATAGCTTCCAATACCCTACTCAACAAATTGGATGTAGTCTATCACAGTGCCATCCGCTTTGTCACCAAAGCCCCATATACTACCCACCACTGCGACCTGTATGCTCTCGTTGGCTGGCCCTCGCTACATACTCGTTGCCAAACCCACTGGCTCCAAGTCATCTATAACTCTTTACTAGGTAAAGCCCCGCCTTATCTCAGCTCACTGATCACCATAGTAACACCCACCCGTAGCACACGCTCCAGCTGGTATATTTCACTGGTCATCCCCAAAGCCAACACCTCTTTTAG
Organism: Oncorhynchus nerka; assembly: GCF_034236695.1. Taxonomy (NCBI): domain Eukaryota; kingdom Metazoa; phylum Chordata; class Actinopteri; order Salmoniformes; family Salmonidae; genus Oncorhynchus; species Oncorhynchus nerka. Next base: position 9,913,342 of record NC_088424.1, on the reverse strand, counting down.
CTGCCTTTCCTTCCAGTTCTCTGCAGCCAATGACTGGAACGAATTGCAAAAATCACTGAAGCTGGAGACTTAGAGAAGGAGATATATCTTTAAGCATCAGCTGTCAGAGTATCTTACCGATCACTGTACCTGTACACAGCCCATCTGTAAATAGCCCACCCAACTACCTCACCCCCATATTGTTATTTATTATTGCTCTTTTACACCACAGTATCTCTACTTGCACATCATCCTCTGCACATCGATCACTCCAGTGTTAATGATAAATCGTAATTGTTTCACCACTATGGCCTATTTATTCCCTTACCTCCCTAATCTTGCTACATTTGCGCACACTGTACATAGATTTTTCTATTGTGTTATTGACTGTAAGTTTGTTTACCCCATGTGTAACTCTGTGTTGTTGTTTTTGCTTTATATAAATGCCTTTATTAGTATGGCACGTTCAATAGAAACAGTTTTTTTTAAACTGACGCGTTACAGCTGCAGGGCCTTCGTCAGGGAGTACAAAAAAAAGGAATACAATGTCCTCTTTTGAACAGCTTTTCCAATTATCCCTAATTGGAAGAGGGAATGGTCACAAAATTGATTGGACACACCTAGTAAGCAATACTACACTAGAACACAGCAAATATGAACAACAACAGTCTAAAAATAGCTGACGGCAATTGAGCAAAATGTCCACTAGATGACAGCAAATGGACCTATCACGACCCTACAGGAAGGGTGAGAAATCCATGTCTCCATTTAAACCAGGGTATTTAGTGGCCTGTAGTTTGTAAATCCATATCTCCATTTAAACCAGGGTATTTAGTGGCCTGTAGTTTGTAAATCCATATCTTTATTTAAACCAGGGTACTTAGTGGCCTGTAGTTTGTAAATCCATATCTTCATTTAAACCAGGGTATGTAGTGGCCTGTAGTTTGTAAATCCATATCTTCATTTAAACCAGGGTATTTAGTGGCCTGTAGTTTGTAAATCCATATCTTTATTTAAACCAGGGTACTTAGTGGCCTGTAGTTTGTAAATCCATATCCCCATTTAAACCAGGGTATTTAGTGGCCTGTAGTTTGTAAATCCATATCTTCATTTAAACCAGGGTATTTAGTGGCCTGTAGTTTGTAAATCCATATCCCCATTTAAACCAGGGTATTTAGTGGCCTGTAGTTTGTAAATCCATATCTTCATTTAAACCAGGGTATTTAGTGGCCTGTAGTTTGTAAATCCATATCCCCGTTTAAACCAGGGTATTTAGTGGCCTGTAGTTTGTAAATCCATATCTTTATTTAAACCAGGGTACTTAGTGGCCTGTAGTTTGTAAATCCATATCTTCATTTAAACCAGGGTATTTAGTGGCCTGCAGTTTGTAAATCCATATCTTCATTTAAACCAGGGTACTTAGTGGCCTGTAGTTTGTAAATCCATATCTTTTTTTAAACCTGGGTATTTAGTGGCCTCTAGTTTGTAAATCCATATCTTTATTTAAACCAGGGTACTTAGTGGCCTGTAGTTTGTAAATCCATATGTTCATTTATACCAGGGTATTTAGTGGCCTGTAGTTTGTAAATCCATATCTTCATTTAAACCAGGGTATTTAGTGGCCTGTAGTTTGTAAATCCATATCTTCATTTAAACCAGGGTATTTAGTGGCCTGTAGTTTGTAAATCCAAAATCCTTCCCTTTGGTTTAACTGTTTAAGACTGTCCCCTTTTCTAATAGAGGCCAGAATATGATCAATACCCATAGCTTGTAGGGAGGCAGGGTTGCCATGGTGTAGTGCCTTGCCATGGGGTATCTTCATTGCCTAGACTGTTGTTGTTCATGTTTTGCTGTGTTCTAGTGTACTATGGAATATATTTATTTCTTATTCTTGACACTTCTCCCAGTCATATTTAAGGTTAGAACTACCTTTCTAAGTGTTCTGATACTTCTAGCTTGGAGTTTAATTTTTTGATAACATAGCTACAGTATTTCACCTTTTAATGTGTATAGTATTGTTTACTAGGTGTGTCCAATCAATTTTGTAACCACTCCCTCTTCAAATTAGGGCTAATTGGAAAAGCTGTTAAAAAGAGGACATTGTACTCCCTGACGAAGGCCCTGCAGCCGAAACGAGTCGGTTTAAATAAAAACATTGTTTCTATTGAACGTGCCATACTAATAAAGGCATTTTAACTCATTATATGAAGAGTGCCTTGGTCCTCCTTTCTTTTTGATTATATATTTCATCTATTTTGAATGTGGAATAAGTCAAGGGGTATGAATACTTTCTGAAGGCACTATATGTCCTGTAAGGACATATAGATTTGGGGTAAGGCCTTGCGACAGACTAGTGTCCTCCTGTCCAGGACATAGCTGCCTCACGCTGCAGAAACAGGAGATAAACTCCTGCCCTATGGGCCATTTGGCTTGGACAGGGCTTACTTACTAATGCAACATTGTTAATCAAATTATGGCTCAGTTAGTTGGAGCATGGTCCAGTACTTGCAACATCAGGGTTGTGAATTTGATTCCAACATTGGTCATATGTATTCCAGACTCTGACATTGCTCGTTCTGATATTTATTTTAATTTTGGGGGAATTTGTGTGTATTGTCTTGTACTGTTAGGTATTACTACACTGTTGGAGATAGAAACATAAGCATTTCTTTGCACCTGTGATAACATCTGCAAAATATGTGTACTTGACCATTAAAATGTGATTTGATTTGAATAGCAACGGAGTACATTTTAACTCTGTTGCTTTGGATTAGGTTCACGTAATCAATTTATCATATTACCATTACTATAATATCATTAAGGTATTGATATATTATTATAACACAATAATAATTATAACTTTATTTCTATAGCATATAACCGTTCAAATCGCTTTATGCCCAAGAAAACAGAGAAATATCACAATGTACAACAGACATTGCAAAGACTGTACACAGTGAAACCTGCAAGCAGATAAAACAGAAGAAGTATTTAGTCAATTAAAATCAATTAATATGGTCTAGATTACTGCTGCAATCCTATTGTGTGACATGAGTAGTGTGAAAGGCTTACTCCCACACGCACACACACACACACACACACACACACACACACACGTGTTCAAGACATGGCATGAATTTCTGGTGGTGAAATCACCAGACCTCATTTTGTGGCAGTGTGTGGCGGCCTTTATCAATAGCAACGCTATGCTTACTGAGTCTGTACATAGTCAAAGATTTCCTTCATTTTGGGTCAGTCACGATGGTCAGGTATTCTGCCACTGTGTACTCTCTGTTTAGGGCCAAATAGCATTCTTGTTTGCTCTGCTTTTTTGTAAATTCTTTCCAATGTGTCAAGTAATTATCTTTTTGTTTTCTCATGATATGGTTGGGTCTAATTATGTTGCTGGTCTGTTTGTGAATAGAGCCCCAGGACCAGCTTGCTTAGGGGACTCTTTTCCAGGTTTATTTCTCTGTAGGTGATGGCTTTCTTATGGAAGGTTTGGGAATCGCTTCCTTTTAGGTGGTTGTAGAATTTAACGGCTCTTTTCTGGATTTTGATAATTAGCGGATACTGGCCTAATTCTGCTCTGCATGCATTATTTGGTGTTTTACGTTGCACACAGGATATTTTTGCAGAATTCTGCAATCAGAGTCTCAATTTGGTGTTTGTCCCATTTTGTGAATTCTTGGTTGGTGAGCGGATGGGTTCTATAACTGATTCAAGTATTTTTAGCCAGATGTGGTATGTGGAATTCTATGTTCCCTTTAATGGCATAGAAGGCCCTTCTTACCTTGTCGCTCAGATCGTTCACAGCTTTGTGGAAGTTACCTGTGGCGCTGATGTTTTGGCCGAGGTATGTATCGTTTTTTTGTGTGCTCTAGGGCAACGATGTCTAGATGGAATTTGTACTCGTGGTCCTGGCAACTGAACCTTTTTTGGAACACCATTATTTTTGTCATACTGAGATTTACTGTCAGGGCCCAGGTCTGATAGAATCTCTGAAGAAGATCTAGGTGCTGCTGTAGGCCCTCCTTGGGTGGTGACAGAAGCACCAGATCATCAGCAAACAGTAGACATTTGACTTCAGATTCTAGTAGAGTGAGGCCGGGTGCAGACTGTTCTAGTGCCCTCGCCAATTCGTTGATATACAGTTGATGTCGGAAGTTTACATACACTTAGGTTGGAGTCATTAAAACTAGTTTTTTAACCACTCCACAAATGCCTTGTTAACAATCTATAGTTTTGGCAAGTCGTTTCCAACAATTGTTTATAGACAGATTATTTCACTGTATCATCATTCCAGTGGGTCAGAAGTTTACATACACTAAGTTGACTGTGCCTTTAAACAGCTTGGAAAATTCCAGAAAACGATGTCATGGCTTTAGAAGCTTCTGATAGGCTAATTGACATCATTTGAGTCTATTGGAGGTGTACCTGTGGATGTATTTCAAGGCCGACCTTCAAACTCAGTGCCTCTTTGCTTGACATCATTGGAAAATCTAAAGAAATCAGCCAAGACCTCAGAAAAACAATTGTAGACCTCCAGAAGAAAAGTGCAAATCAATCCTAGAACAGCAGCAAAGGACCTTGTGAAGATGCTGGAGGAAACATGTACAAAAGTATCTATATCCACAGTAAAACGAGTCCTACAGTGGGGCAAAAAAAGTATTTAGTCAGCCACCAACTGTGCAAGTTCTCCCACTTAAAAAGACGAGAGAGGCCTGTAATTTATCATAGGTACACTTGTACTATGACAGACAAAATGATGTTAACCATGTTTGGATGAAAAAGGGGGAGGCTTGCAAGCCGAAGAACACCATCCCAACTGTGAACCAACCATCCAACCGTGAAGCACGGGGGTGGCAGCATCATGTTGTGGGGGTGCTTTGCTGCAGGATGTCACAATCATTATAAGGAGTGGACCAAGATGCAGCGTGGTATATTTCCATCCTTTTATTTGGAAGAGAAAACTTAAAGCACAAAAACAATAAATCTAATGAACTAAACGTGACGCTACATGCAGTGCAGAAAGCAACTACACACAAACATAGTCAAGATCCCACAAATCACAATGGGGAAATGGCTACCTAAATATGATCCCCAATAAGAGACAATGATATACAGCTGCCTCTGATTGGGAACCATACTAGACCAACACAGAAATAGAATTCACCGAGACAACCCACCCTTAATCACACCCCGACCTAACCAACATAGAGAATAAATGCTCTCTGGTCAGTGTGTGACACAGGAGGGAATGGTGCACTTCACAAAATAGATGGCATCATGAGGGAGGGAAAATTATATGGATATATTGACGCAACATCTCAAGACATTAGTCAGGAAGTGAAATCTTGGTCGCAAATTGGTCTTCCAAATGGTCATAATTCCAAAGGTGTGGCAAAATGGCTTAAGGACAACAAAGTCAAGACATTGGAGTGGCCATCACAAAGCCCTGACCTCAATCCTACAGAAAATTTGTGGGCAGAACTGAAAAAGTGTGTGCGAGCAAGGAGGCCTACAAACCTGACTCAGTTACACCATCTCTGTCAGGAGGAATGGGCCAAAATTCACCCAATTTATTGTGGGAAGCTTTTGGAAGGCTACCCGAAATGTTTGACCCAAATTAAACAATTTAAAGGTAATGCTACCAAATACTAATTGAGGGTAGAAATAAAAGCTGAAATAAATCACTCTCTACTATTATTCTAACATTTCACATTCTTAAAATAAAGTGGTGATCCAAAGACAGAGAATTTTTACTAGGATTAAAGTTCAGGAATTGTGAAAAACGGAGTTTAAATGTATTTGGGTAAGGTGTATGTAAACTTCCGACTTCAACTGTATATGTTGAAGAAGGTGGGGCTTAAGCTGCATCCTTGTCTCACCCCCCAGCCCTGTGGAAAGAAATGTGTGTGTTTTTTTGCCAATTTTGTGTACATGGTTTTGATAATGTCTTATGTTTTTCCCCCAATCCCACTCTCCATCAATTTGTATAGCGGGCCCTCATACCGAGTCGAAAGCTTTTTTGAAATCACAAAGCTCACTCTCTGTCTCCCCACCTGTCCCATATAATCCCGATTAGAGTGCTTAATAACACCAGGGTGGTTTTACATAGTAAACTGGCCTCCCTTACTCTTTCCCCCTTTCTCCTCCTCCCTTTTGCTCTTCCCTCTTTTCCTCTCCCTCACTGCTCTCTATTTCCACTCTCTACATTTGCCTCTTTTAAATCTCTCCCTGTGAACATTTAATGTTAAACATTCGTTAAAGGGGTGTCCCTATCTATGCCTTAACTCTGTCCCATCCATCTGTCCACTCCCAGTTCCTCCTCTCCACTGTGATAAATTGTAGCGCTCGTTGCATTCTGATGCAATTCCGAATACTGATGACACTGGTAGACCTGAGCAGTAGATCAAAATTGCAGCTGGAGAATTTAGCTGTATCTCTCTGCTGTGTAGGATACAGCCATAGCCAAAAGTGACATTTAGTGGTTAATTTGTGTCAGTTTAGACCCGAATGGTAAATATCCATAGGTTGCTGTGATGGGTTTTTCAGAGAGAGACTGTGTGTGTGTGTGTGTGTGTGTGTGTGTGCACACATGCATATATCACATCTTATTTATTATGCATGTGTAATGAGTTAAGAATGTACCGTAAGCTCACTCCACAGCTAGCTTGAAATTTTGCCAATGGAGTCATCCAAGAGGTACATTTTGTATGGCTCAATTGGTTTGCACATTGTTTTGTGAAGCAGAGGATCACTGGTTCGAGCCCAGTATGGGTCAGTCGGCCAGTGGAGGAAGCTAAGCTGTTAGCAGCACACTAACCCCCGTTACACGTGTGTGTGTGTGTGTGTGTCTGTGTTGGGGTGTGCATAGCAAGATTACCTACTTATGCACTCTCTAGTGTGTGTATGCAAATTAAGCGGCAGCAGTCCAGAGGGGAGATACTAGGTGCTAAATTCCCAGCTCCCCCGTAGTAGTCTGAGATTGATTCACTCTGCTGTGCAAAAGCATCATGAATCAGCCCTGGCATTACATCAGCTGGTACCACCACCACCACTTTGCTAGGAACAGGGTGAAGTTTTGCATTTCCCCACTAATGGTTAAGGTTAGGGGCAGGAGAAGCTGATCCTAGATCTGTACCTAGGAGAAACTTCACACGTGAGCGCTGTGTCAAACTGGAGGGCTGGCACTACAGCGGCTTTGTACCGACACATCTGCTGTTGCTAACGCTACACCAGCCAGGTTTTGCAAAGACCACACACGGACCACGCCGTGCTAACAAGGCAGCGGTCCAAACCCCCGAAAATGTGTCAGACGGGGAATACCAAGCTGTGAATTCAATACAGAATGTTTTAAAATACGAGGGTGAGCTACAACAAGGGAGGCTGATACCAGAGAACGGTTCAAGTAAATACGAGGGTGAGCTTACCAAATTCAATAAGTGTCAAATGGGAACAAATGGCATGCAAAGCAAGGAAGGCTACCCTGCCGCCCCAAATGGGAACCACTAGGCTACCCTGCCGCCCCAAATGGGAAGCACTAGGCTACCCTGCCGCCCCAAATGGGAACCGAACCACTAGGCTACCCTGCCGCCCCAAATGGGAACCACTAGGCTACCCTGCCGCCCCAAATGGGAACCACTAGGCTACCCTGCCACCCCAAATGGGAACCACTAGGCTACCCTGCCGCCCCAAATGGGAACCACTAGGCTACCCTGCCGCCCCAAATGGGAACAACTAGGCTACCCTGCCGCCCCAAATGGGAACCACTAGGCTACCCTGCCACCCCAAATGGGAACCACTAGGCTACCCTGCCGCCCCAAATGGGAACCACTAGGCTACCCTGCCGCCCCAAATGGGAACAAATGACATGCAAAGCAAGGAAGGCTGAAGTCTTAACCCCAAAATGTATGGTTAATAGCACTCAAAGCTATGTAGAGCACACAACATGTGTGATACAGTGACAGTATGCAAATATTTCAAGGATTGTAATAGCCAAACCTAAATGCCATGCAAAGCTAGGAAAAGCTATCATCTAGAAGTCATAATGGCAAATCCCAGGCAAATCTCAGATGGCTTGAAAAGCACTGTACAACTAAATGACATTCATATTAAGTTATATTACTACACTACAAGGATTACTACACTACAAGGACTAGTGATTCAATATTTCTTACTGTATCTGGTTATACCCACAGGGTCCCGATCCCAACCTGTCAATATCCGACACATGTTCAAACATAACACAAACATAAGTTCAAAGTTTGTATAACATTACATTTGCAGAATGAGAGCAAGCTCTTTCTGAAATACATGACATTTACAAGCCTCCAGCTCCACTGATGTAATCATGATGATATGCTATGCCACGCAAAGTCTGAATGAGAAAAAAGCTATGGGACACTGTTGTCTTCATAAAATATCATTAACCCCCTTACTCCCATAGCACTGCATCAATTGTACAAGCAGTGCTGTCATTTCAGGACCATGGACAAAATGTTTGTGTGTAGGCATGAGCAGCCCTCAACTGGCCATCCCCTGTCCATGGTCCCAAAATTACAGCATTACTTACCTACCATGGCCATAATGGAATGTTTGCAATCAGTTCTTCCAAAATGTTCAGCTAGGTAAAATCATTATGCACCTCCTTTAAAATACATTTACAGAACTAAACATTAATAAACAAATGGAATGATGGCTTATTGTTTTCTGAGACAAATCGATTTTCAGCCTCAGCCCCTGACGCTAAATCAAACTGAAAGATTGCTTATCTTTGCGACTGGTTTGAGATCAGTCTTGGGAGTAAATGTATGATGCCATTTGGTACAGCCTATTACTTCTGGAAGGATGTGTGACATTTTACATTATGTTACCATTAGTTTCGTTACACAACTTGTGTGATGCATGTGGGTAGCTGTTCTTCCAGTAAAGTGTGGTGTGTGTGTGTGTGTGTGTGTGTGTGTGACACTCAGCCCTCATGCATTTGTCTGCTGTTCTCTCTACAGACGGAGGGCTCCCGGCTGCAGAGGGAGATGAAGGCATATCTGGCGGCAGTGAAAGGTGAGGCACACACACGTACACGTACACACACACACGTACACACACACGTACACACACACGCGTACACACACACGTACACACACACGCGTACACACACACGCGTACACACACACGCGTACACACACACGCGTACACACACACACGCGTACACACACACACGCGTACACACACACACGCGTACAAACACACACACGTACACACACACACACGTACAAACACACACACGTACACACACACGTACACACACACACGTACACACACACACGTACACACACACACGTACACACACACACACGTACACACACACACGTACACACACACGTACACACACACACGTACACACACGTACACACACACACGTACACACACGTACACACACACACGTACACACGTACACACACACGTACACACACACATGTACACACACACGTACACACACACACGTACACACACACACGTACACACGTACACGCACACACACACGTACACGCACACGCACACGTACACACACGTACACACACACGTACACACACACGCACACACACACACACACACACGTACACACACACACACACGTACACACACGTACACACACACACTTACACACACACACGTACACACACATACCTGGCAGCTGTACAAGGTAAGCCTCAGCAGAGAAAATGTTTACGCAAGATACACATTCACTCGTAGGTCAAAACACACATATACAGGGCATTGGGAAAGTATTCAGACCCGTTGACTATTTCCACATTTTGTTGCATTACAGCCTTATTCTAAAATTGATTAAATGTAATGTTTTTCTCATCAATCTACACACAATACCCCATAATGACAAAGTGAAAACAAGTTTTTAGAATGTTTTGCAAATTTCTAACATTTAAAAGAGAAATACCTTATTTACATAAGTATTCAGACCCTATGCTATGAGACTTGAAATTGACCTCAGGTGCATCCTGTTTCAATTGATCATCCTTGAGATGTTTCTACAACTTGGAGTCAACCTGCTGTAAATTCAATTCATTGGACATGATTTAGAAAGGCACACACCTGTGTATATAAGGTCCCACAGTTGACATTGCATGTCAGAGCAAAAACCAAACCATGAGGTTGAAGGAATTGTCTGTAGAGCTCCGAGGCAGGATTGTGTTGAGGCACAGAACTGGGGAAGGGTTCCAATAAATGTCTGCAGCATTGAAGGTCCCCAAGAACACAGTGGCCTCACTCTTTCTTAAATGGAAGAAGTTTGGAACAACCAAGACTCTTCCTAGAGCTGGCCGCCTGGCCAAACTGAGCAATTGGGGGAAGAAGGGCCTTGGTCAGGGAGGTGACCAAGAACCCGATGGTCACTCTGACAGAGCTCCAGAGTTCCTCTGTGGAGAATCTTCCAGAAGGACAACCATCTCTGCTGCACCACCAATCAGGCTTTTATGGTAGAGTGGCCAGACGGAAGCCACTCCTCAGTAAAAGGCCATGAAAGCACACTTGGAGTTTGCCAAAAGGCACCTAAAGACTCTCAGACCATGAGAAACAAGATTCTCTGGTCGGATGAAACCGATATTGAACTCTTTGGCCTGAATGCCAATAATCACGTCTGGGGGAAACCTGGCACCATCCAGATGTTTTTCAGCGGCAGGGATTGGGAGACTAGTCAGGATCGAGGCAAAGATGAGCGGAGCAAAGTACAGAGAGATCCTTGATGAAAACCTGCTCCAGAGCTCTCAGGACCTCAGACTGGGGCGAAGGTTCTCCTTCCAACAGGACAACGACCCTAAGCACACAGCCAAGACAACCCAGGAATGGCTTCGAGACAAGTCTCTGAATATCTTTGAGTGGCCAAGCCAGAGCCCGGACTTGAACCCGATCGAACATGTCCGGAGAGACCTGAAAGTAGCAGTGCAGCTACGCTCCCGATCCAACCTGGCAGAGCTTGAGAAGATCTGTAGAGAAGAATGGGAGTAACTCCCCAAATACAAGTGTGCCAAGCTTGTAGCATCATACCCAAGAAGACATTTACTTATGTAAATGTGATATCATTAAAAAATACGTTTGCTAAAATGTCTAAAAAACATTTTTTGCTTTGTCATTACGGGCTATTGTGTGTAGATCGATGAGGGAGAAAAAACAATTTCATCCATTTTAGAATAAGGCTGTAACGATTCAACATTTGGAAAAAGTCAAGGTGTCTGAATACTTTCCGAATGCACCATACATGTGCACACTCGCACACACAAACAAACACATACGCACACGCTAGAGCATGGCAGCCGTCTAGTCCTTTGAACACGTGCCCTCCCACAAGACTTAGTATGTGAGCCTATATCTAAACACCTACAGTGGAAAGTAAACATGAATAGCAACTGCTTTAATTTGGAAGATGGTTTTATTTTCACTTCTGAAAGATCTGTGATTTTATATCCAGTTCTTGGAATTTGACATGTGTGCTGGATCAACAGAAAAAGACATAGTATTAAGACCGAAAGCCCTCACATTGCCATATTGTGTATGATGCTCACATGTACTTTCATGAACAGTAACCTATTTACCTACAGTGGGGCCCAAAATGATTGACACCTTTGATAAAGATGAGCAAAAATGACTGTATTACATAATTCAAAAACGGAGCTATATTGTCTGCTCCAATAAATGGGAAAATGATATTATTTTAGAGTACTACAATTGCTCGGAGAAAGAGATTTTGTTGAACATGTAATACCTTTTCTCTCTAAAAGGTCAACATGAGGACACCGACGTCCAGACCTTGGTATTCTTTTTCTAATTATAAAAAAATATTATTAAAAAATATATATTTTCTACACAATAAAGATAATAAATTACAGGTCAACATCTTAATATTGCTCCCAGCATTGATCAAAGTTCAGAACGCTTATATTCTTGATCTGACTGAATTCTAATCTTTACTAAGCTAATTAAACAAGTTAGCAACGTAAATATATATGTTTCAATAGGAACATCCCCACATGACCAGCCTTCCCTATAGCCCTACATTAAAATGCAAAAAATACAGTTCTAAAAATGTCAGAAGTTTTTGTTTATATCGGTATTTGTTCGTCTCAAGATTATTATTAGAAACTAAAACAACAACTATTTAGTAAACTGATATAAAATAATGTATATATACTGAAACTATTATATTTGACTCCAAAATGAAATAATTATGTTCAGTCTTTGTTTTCTGGGGGGGAGATGTATTTTCTAATGGGGTTTTCTGGGGGAGTTGTATTTTCTAATGGGGTTTTCTGGGGGGGGGGTTGTATTTTCTAATGGGGTTTTCTGGGGGGGGGAGATGTATTTTCTAATGGGGTTTTCTGGGGGAGTTGTATTTTCTAATGGGGTTTTCTGGGGGGGAGTTGTATTTTCTAATGGGGTTTTCTGGGGGGGGGAGATGTATTTTCTAATGGGGTTATCAAGCTTTTTTGTTGTTGTGTAAATGTCACATTTATTTGTATATATCCACTGTCATGTCATTGGTCACATTTCTCGAGAGTCTCATAAAAACACCCTGACTTCTGTAGGTCTAAGCCCTTGGATCACAATATCTACTAAGCTAACATATGGAATTATTTTAAGATGGTCATAAAATTGATCATTTAGCCATTTGATTTGGAATTTTAGGAATATTGTAGGTATAAAAAAAATATACACTATTGTTCAAAAGTTTGGGGTCACTTAGAAATGTCCTTGTTTTTTGAAAGAAAAGCTCATTTTATGTCCATTAAAATAACATCAAATTGACCAGAAATACAGTGTAGACATTGTTAATGTTTAAATGACTATTGTAGCTGGAAACGGCAGATTTTTTAAGGAATATCTACATAGGTGTACAGAGGCCCATTATGAGCAACCATCACTCATGTGCTCCAATGGCACATTGTGTTAGCTAATCCACGTTTATCATTTTAAAAGGCTAATTGATCATTAGAAAACCTTTTTGCAATTAGGTTAGCACAGCTGCAAACTGCTGTTTTGGTTAAAGAAGCAATAAAACTGGCCTTCTTTAGACTAGTTCAGTATCCAGAGCATCAGCATTTGTGGGTTCGATTACAGGCTCAAAATGGCCAGAAACAAAGTACTTTCTCCTGAACCTCGTCAGGCTATTCTTGTTCTGAGAAATGAAGGCTATTCCATGCGAGAAATTGCCAAGAAACTGAAGATCTCGTACAACGCTGTGTACTACTCCATTCACAGAACAGCGCAAACTGGCTACAACCAGAATAGAAAAAGGAGTGGGAGGCCCCGGTGCACAACTGAGCAAGAGGACAAGTACATTAGTGTCTAGTTTGAGAAACAGACGCCTCACCAGTTGTCAACTGGCAGCTTCATTAAATAGTACCCGCAAAAACACCAGTCTCAACGTCAACAGTGAAGAGGCGACTCTGGGATGCTGGCCTTCTAGGCAGAGTTGCAAAGAAAAAGCCATATAAAAAGAAAAGATTAAGATGAGCAAAAGAACACAGACACTGGACAGAGGAACTCTGCCTAGAAGGTCAGCATCCCGGAGTCGCCTCTTCGCTGTTGACGTTGAGACTGGTGTTTTGCTATGTAGATATTCCAGCTACAATAGTAATTTACAACATTAACAATGTCTACACTGTATTTCTGATCAATTTGATGTTATTTTATTTGCTTTTCTTTCAAAAACAAGGACATTTCTAAGTGACTCAACTTTTGAACGGTAGTGTATTTACACAATCATTTTAAACAATGCATTTGGCCTTTACTGCTATAGCCCATTGAAACTCATTGAATAACACATTTGTACACAATGCAGGAAATAGCTGGTGCAGGAAGTGAATGCAGTCGACTGCAGTCAAAACTTCCTGGCCTTTGATCACACCATTTTTGTCAAGTTCATGCAGTTGACATGTATGCGCAAGTTAGGAAAAAAAATGTATCCCCAGAATGCAACACACTTTGAAAGGCGGTGGCGACTTGACAAAATTGATCTGCTGGAACGCGCCCATTGAGATGAGCATAAGGCTAAACTTTGCTCTCACACGGAGTGTCTGCGTATGTGCATGCTGCTACCACGTGGTAGCTACGGGACCAAAAGAGTGGAGAACGCTCCTGGTTGTCTACCCACTACAACTGTTTACTTTGTGCATCTACGGTACGTCATCTCACGGAGTCTACCTTTAAACCTGCATTACTGCCCCACACTGGCAGAAAGTGACCACCAAAAGCACAAAAACTGTACAACACTTAAATGGCTCCTAGCCTCCCAAGCATGGTCAACTTCCTGTCCCTAACACTAAAACTAAATAATATCAAAATGAAATAGAAATGTTTTTATAAAACTGAAAGTAAATGTGGATCAGAAAACTAAATGAAACTAAACAAAAATCTGAAAACTAATAGAAATAAAAACAAATATGAAAACACAAGACTATAATAACCTTTTGGTTAATATTTTTCTAAAATATTTTGAGTTGAAGAACACATTGGGAGGGGGGGGGGATCTTAGACCATTCTTCCATACAGAATCCTTCCAGATCCTTGTATATCATTCGTCTGCGCATTTGGACTGCCCTATTCAATTCAAACCATAGGTTTGCAATGGGTTTCAAGTTCGTAGACTGAGGTGGCCATTGCAAAATGTTGATTTTTTGTGGCCAATTAGCCTTTTCTTTGGATTTTGATGTGTGCTTGGGGACATTGTCTTACTGGAAGATCCACTGCGGCCAAGTTTCAGCCTACCTGGCAGAGGCAACCAGGTTTTTGGCTAAAATGTCCTGGTACTGGGTAAAGTTAATGATGTCATTACCAGGGAAGCAACATAGCCTCATAACATCAAGGTCTATCACCATGTTTTACAGTAGGTATGTTATTTGCTCGTGCATTCTCATTTCAACGCCAAACCCACCGTTGGTATGCATGGCCAAAGTGCTCAATCTTCATGGCATCTGTTCTAAAGCACTGGTTCCAATCCAAGTGTCAGTGCTGTTTAGCAAACTCCAGGCGTCAACATTTATTGGAGGACATGAAAATAGAGCTCTTTGGCCAAGCATACCAATGGTGGGTTTGGCATTGAAATGAGAATGCACAAGTGGTTGTCGTACCTCAATGCATTAACTGAATGTCTGCTAAATGACTAAAACGTAAAATATACAAATGAAAAAAAATTTCCATTATGACTAGTCAGCTGCTGCAAGGGGAATCAAGCTGATATTTTCGCACAACTATTCTATTTTTACTAAAATGATGTTTACTATGATGCTGATCTAATATCAGTTTTTCCTTTTCGATCATAATGAATACGATTATATGGACAGATCGTAGATCAGCACTCATACTCTGAGATGATTTGTGGAAACAGCCCCAGGTCAACATGGCAGTGTTCAGTCTTCCTTTTTGATGCTGATCGTGCACTTTGATCTCCATCATCTGCTCAAAGCGATTTGATCATCATTTTTGTCTTTGTTTGGTAGGACAGTACAGCGCTATTGGGTTGCTTTAAACCTAATCCTGGATTCCAAGAGCGTTCGAAATGGATAATCTTCATAACTAGGCTTGATCTGTGTCTGGGAACCTGGTCCAATGGATTGTTTGAAGCTCTTATCATGTTGATGGTGTCTTCTAGCAATGCAACAGGCTTCCATGAACCTGACAGAGTCCCTACATGAAGTCTACGAGCCGGACTGGCACGGGAAGGACGATGTCTTGAGCATCGGGAAGGTGAGTGCTACTTTTCTTCTTCTTTCATTCTCATATCCCTCTGTTCTTTCAGTCTTTCGTTCATTGGTAATGGTCGATTTTCAATGCGACCATATGTGATTGGCTAGGAGGGCTCACTCCAGATACTCGGAGGCTAGGAGGGTTCACTCAAAAGTCATGATTCTCTCTGGGGTTTTCATACCTGTATGTCAGTAATTAATATTGGGGGAGGCATGATCACTTATCAATATTTATTATTTTGCTTTGGTCTGAAATTAATCATGTTAGACCAAATTCTTTCTTAATATTTTGCATCTCCATTAGCCGAAGCCACAGCAATCGCTATAGTCTTGTGGTCCATAATTATATTTTTATTACATTTTTTAAAGGAGACAGGAGAGTCACTCTCCTTTCATATTTTGTTATGCTTTATTGACAAAAATATTAGAAACAGTGGAGACGCAGTGAGAAGTAAGTACAAATGGATTGAACCCCAGTCTCAGGCAGAAAATTGCATATGTGCATGGAACCAGGAGTGTTACCACTACCACTGGACCACGGCTCCACAAAGCTGTAGTCCAAAATGATCTAAAATGGTAGATAATACATACTGTATGTGAGCATGTTTCTATCTCGGCCAAGCATACATAGAGAATACATAGACAGCATAAAAAAAGGGGAGACCAACTCCATATGAATGTCTTATGGATCAAAGGTCAATTGATACTCACCAGACGGCTTGCTTGTTTATTTATCGACCGACGGCCTGTGAGGTCCGGAATGAGACTGTTGAAGTGGGAAGTTTACATACACCTTAGCCAAATACATTTAAACTCAGTTTTTCACAATTCCTGACATTTAATCCTAGTAGAAATTCCCTGTCTTAGGCCATTCCTCTTGACAGAACTCGTGTAACTGAGTCAGGTTTGTTGGCCTTCTTGCTCGCAGACGCTTTTTCAGTTCTGCCCACAAATTGTCTATAGGATTGAGTTCAGGGCTTTGTGATGGCCACTCCAATACCTTGACTTTGTTGCCACAACTTTGGAAGTATGCTTGGGGTCATTGTCCATCTGGAAGAACCAGTTCCTGCCTCATGATGCCATCTATTTTGTGAAGTGCACCAGTCCTTCCTGCAGCAAAGCACCCCTAAAACATGATGCTGCCACCCCCGTGCTTCACGGTTGGGATGGTGTTCTTGGGCTTGCAAGCCTCCCCCTTTTTCATCCAAACATAACAATGGTCATTATGGCCAAACAGTTCTATTTCCCATGGTGTTTATACTTGCGTACAATTGTTTGTACAGATGAACGGGGTACCTTCAGGCATTTGGAAATTGCTTCCAAGGATGATCCAGACTTGTGGAGGTCTACAATTTTTTTTCTGAGGTCTTGGCTGATTTCTTTAGATTTTCCCATGATGTCAAGCAAAGAGGCACTGAGTTTGAAGGTAAGCCTTGAAATACATCCACAATAATCTGTCTGTAAACAATTGTTGGAAAAATTGTTGGAAAAATGACTTGTCATGCACAAAGTAGATGTCCTAACTATAGTTTGTTAACAAGAAATTTGTGGAGTGGTTGTAAAACGAGTTTTAATGACTCCAACCTAAGTGTATGTAAACTTCCGACTTCAACTGTACATCTAGTTAATCTGTCTTGTCAAATATGGGTTCTTCCCCAATGCTTGGAAGTCTACTGCAGTGATACCTGTTTTAAATCTGGTGACCCAACACTGGTGGAAATTTACTGACATATAAGCATTCTTACAGTGCTATCAAAAGTAGCTGAAAGTGGCTGATCATCTGACTGATCACCACATTCAGGGCAACTCCATACATAAAATGCCATTTGGATTCAGATCTAACCATTGGTGAAGTCGGTGCAGTCTTTTTGGATCTTAAAAAGGTCTTTGATACTGTGAATCATAAGGTTCAACTATCCAAACTATCCTCCCTTAATGTGTCCACTGAAGTCATTAGTTGGATGTTTTCCTTTATGACAAACATAAGTCAGTGTTTGTTTGGGGGACACTCAGTCAGACTCTGTTTACTATAAAATTGGGGTCCCACAAGGGTCAATATTAGGCCCTCTTCTGTTTACCATCTATATAAATGATCTCCCACTTGCTTGCCCACAAGTTAACATGCAGATGTATGCAGATGATACAGTTCTGTATGTACACTCAAAAAATAGACAATTGGTTGTTAACAAGTTAACTGAAGATATGGTACATTTTTCTACATGGATGACAAATGATTTTAAATATCGACAAGACTGTATGTACTTCTCTAAGAAATCCATTGCTTCTTCCCAACGAGTTGTTCTTGTTCATGGGTAGAATCTGAAAGTTGTGTCTAACTTCAGGTATCTTGGTGTCATTTTGGACTCGAACTTGACATTTAAGAAACATCTGAAGAAGGTTGTTAAGTTTGGATTTTCCAAAGATAGGTTTAAATTTGAATTGAAAGCATGGCTAAAATCTATCCAAACCTGTACACATGAGTTATCTGTGGTTCCTCTATGTAAAACGACAGTTGATGATAGTGTTGTTGTTTTTGTTTGAATTATATATTATATATTATTGGTATGTTGTATTGTTTTAGTGAGTATTTGTATTGTGGATGTGTAATTGTCCTTAGATGCCTTGGGACTACGGGTGCAAATGATCTTTTGGCTAAACCCCAGCACATTTACATGGTTGTTGCATTATTGTAATATTGATGTTGATTCATGTGCATTATGCCCTATAAATAAATACACAGAACATACGCTCCCGTTCAAATGTTTGGGGTCACTTAGAAATGTTTTTGAAAGAAAATGACATTTTTTGTCCATTAAAATAACATCAAATTGATCAGAAATACAGTGTAGACATGGTTAATGTCGAAAATGACTATTGTAGCTGGAAATGGCTGATTTTTATATGAAATATCTACGTAGGCGTACAGAGGCCCATTATCAGCAACCATCACTCCTGTGTTCCAACGGCACATTGTGTTAGCTAATCCAAGTTTATCATTTTTAAAAGCTAATTGATCACTAGAAAACCTTTTTGCAATTATGTTAGCACAGCAGAAATCTGTTGTCCTGATTAAAGAATCAATAAAACTGGCCTTCTTTAGACTAGTTGAGTATCTGGAGCGTCAGCATTTGTGGGTTCGATTACAGGCTCAAAATGTCCAGAAACAAAGGACTTTCTTCTGAAACTCATGAGGCTATTCTTGTTCTGAGAAATTAAGGCTATTACACGTGAGAAATTGCCAAGAAACTGAAGATCTCGTACAACGCTGTGTTGTACTCCCGTCACAGAACAGCGCAAATTGGCTCTAACCAGAATAGACAGAGGAGTGGGAGGCCCCGGTGCACAACTGAGCAAGAGGACAAGTACATTAGTGTCGTCAACTGGCAGCTTCATTAAATAGTGCCCGCAAAACACCAGTCTCAACGTCAACAGTGAAGAGGCTCCGGGATGCTGGCCTTCTAGGCAGAGTTACGAAGAAAAAGCCATATCTCAGACTGGCCAATAAAAAGAAGGGATTAAGATGGACAAAAGAACAGACACTGGACAGAGGAAGATTGGAAAAAAGTGTTATGGACAACACAAGTTTGAGGTGTTTGGATCACAAAGAAGATCTTTCGTGAGATGCAGAAAAAATGCTGTAGGAGTGCTTGACGCCATCTGTCAAGCATGGTGGAGGCAATGTGATGGTCTGGGGGTGGTAAAAGTGGGAGATTTGTACAGGGTAAAAGGGATCTTGAAGAAGGAAGGCAACATCATGCCATACCCTGTGGTAGTTGGATCCAATTTCCTCCTACAACAGGACAATGACCCAAAGCACAGCTCCAGACTATGCAGGAACTATTTAGGGAAGAAGCAGTCAGCTGGTATTCTGTCTATAATGGAGTGGCCGGCAGAGTCAACAGATCTCAACCCCATTGAGCTGTTGTGGGAGCAGCTTGACCCTATGGTACGTAAGAAGTGCCCATCAAGCCAATCCAACTTGTAGGAGGTGCTTCAGGAAGCATGGGGTGAAATCTTGAGATTATCTCAACAAATGGACAACTAGAATAACAAAGGTCTGCAAGGCTGTAATTGCTGCAAATGGAGGATTCTTTGACGAAAGCAAAGTTTGAGGGACACAATAATTATTTCAATTAAAAATCATTATTTATAACCTTGTCAACGTCTTGAATATATTTCGTATTCATTTTGCAACTCATTTCATGTATGTTTTCATGGAAAACAAGGACATTTCTAAGTGACCCCAAACTTACTTACATAGAGCATACTAGACATTGACCCATTTCCTGAACTGAGTCAAGGTAGTGTACATAAAGAGCATACATAGAGCATACTAGACACTGACCCATTTCCTGAACTGAGTCAAGGTAGTGTACATAAACAGCATACATAGAGCATACTAGACACTGACCCATTTCCTGAACTGAGTCAAGGTAGTGTACATAAACAGCATACATAGAGCATACTAGACACTGACCCATTTCTGACCCATTTACTGAACTGAGTCAAGGTAGTGTACATAAACAGCATACATAGAGCATACTAGACACTGACCCATTTCCTGAACTGAGTCAAGGTAGTGTACATAAACAGCATACATAGAGCATACTAGACACTGACCCATTTCCTGAACTGAGTCAAGGTAGTGTACATAAACAGCATACATAGAGCATACTAGACACTGACCCATTTCCTGAACTGAGTCAAGTCAAGAGGACAATAGCACTCTGACAATATCCATCAATATTGATCATGGGAGGAATAAATTATCGTTTTGGATTCAAATAAAACCAGCAGTTTTAAAGATATTTTGCTTTATTGAAAGCAGTAAAGAGATATGATACCAACTGAATGAATTTCTGCAATATTTAAAGTGGAACTGACAGTGTTTAAGCAACATGAAATTGTATTAAAGTCATATACACCCACAGGAAGAACGAGCACTTACATATGGTCATTTTCGTAAATTCATAGAATGTTTGGGAATGTGAACATTCTATAGCAGTATACAGTGGGAAAACGGCCATGCGTTTGGATAATAAATAGACACTGCAAGAAATTATAAAAACATCTGTCTTGTCCAGGACCGGAGTCTGCGCAGACCAGTGCACCATAGCCAACCAGAGCTACAGTAGGCCTATATGCAAATTTTTGCCATCATTCACTTTGAACTGGATTGGGTGTTTACAGGCAATAGCAACAGCGCGACTTTAGATCATTAGAACGCATTTTACAAAAGCCACTTGAATGTATTTCTGCTAAAATGTAAACACCACGGGAGTCCTCTTACATTTGGGAACTTCAGTCCTATTGATCAAATAACCATGAAAAGGTAGGCTGTCTCTCCCTCAATTGCCTATGCAAATCGACAACAACAAGATCAACTAGAGCTAGCCAGAGCGTGATAAGCTAAACTCTAACGAGGGAACATTAGATAAACCCTTTCAAACTTTAAGCTTGTTGGCCATCAGACTTGCACTGAAATGATAGGGAATAGTAAGTAGCCTGCCCGTGCTTCTGCAGCTTGCCTGCCAATGCATGCTTGTCCCAACCTATGTTTTGACAACCGAAGGGGAAGGTGCCTGCTGTTTCGGTATGTTATGTTGGATAAATGAATAAAGACAGACACCAATGTCAGGTTCAATAGCCTTGTTAGTGCATTGTACAAATCCGTACAACTGGAGTCCGGGGAACAGTCCGGCTAGTCGATTACCTATCAACTAGACTCCGTAACATCATCCTTTTCAATAGAAAGTGCAAACATAAAGGCACAACATTAAGTTCTTAACAGTCAGGTCATAACAATAGAAAAGGCATTACATTTTCTTTTTTCTTCAGTTGTCATCCTTTTTTGATTTAATTTGATTATTTAAGAAAAAATATATATTTTAATTAACCAAGGGCAAGTTAACAGTCCCTTGCTTACAGAGTAAGCCTGTCCGGTGGCTTGCACAGCCGACCCACCCGTGAGTAAGTATTGGCTCTGACAGGGGTAGGATTAGGGGCACGAGCTGGAGAGCTTGGTGGGGTAGAAGCCTCACCTTCAGTTGGCCCATGTCTCAATTCTGCGCCCCTTACCCTTAGGCCTGGACTGTGATCCAGCTCATCTAGGTGAGTGTATGGCGTGTTCTGGTTTGTCTGCTCTGCTACGCGCAGATCCACCCGATTGTGACGATAGAGGGAGCCAACAACATCCACCAGGTAAGAACGTGGTGCAACTCTCTGCAGGCATGTGCCCAGCCTCCAAAGTCCTGTGTGGTCTCCCGGCAGCGGTTTCATCCTTATCGTTTCACCTACCTCCAGCTCTGGTAGGTCTCGAGCAGTCCGGTCGTAGAAGCACTTAGCGAGCTGCTTTCTGTGTCGCAGTTTGTCCGTGACGCCAACCATGACGCAGGGCTCAAGTAGCTTGTTAGCTACAGGGATGGTAGTCTTCAGACGTCTGGACAGAAGGCGTTGTGCTGGGCTGCTGTCCATGTTTTCGGTGGGTGTGTTCCTCCACTGTAAGATCGCTTTCCATGGGTCGTTGCTGTCATGCAAGGCACTGCTTAACAGGTTTTTTGCAATCTTGACAGCTGATTCTGCCTTGCCATTTGCTTTTGGGTGTCTTGTAGAGGAGGTCACGTGGTCAAACTCCCATTCTGAGGCGAAACGCTTGAACTGTGCAGTGAATTGTGGGCCATTGTCCGTGATTACCTTGTCAGGCTGACCTTGCCTTGCAAACTGCGCCTTGCAGAGCTTTATGACCGTCTCTGCAGACAAGTCAGGGAGCAGTTCAATTTCCCAAAAGTCAGAGTAGTGATCAACAATTAGAAGATAGTCCTTTTGTCTGTGGCTGAATAAGTCCATGCTGACGATTTGCCAGGCCCTTGTGGGCAGTTCGTGTGACATCATGGTTTCCTTTTGCTGTTCATGAGCGTACTCGTTGCATGTGGTAAAGTTGCTGACAAAGTCTTTAATTTCTGCTTGCATGTTTGGCCAGTATAATGTTTCACGAGCCTGGCGGTAGCATACGTCACCTCCAACGTGACTGGAGTGTATGCGGGTAAGCATCTCTGGACGTAGTGATTTGGGAATAATGACCTTCTGACCTCTGAACAAGACGCCATTTTGCACGCTGATCTCATCTCGAAAGGTCCAGTATTCTCTCACTGTGAAAGGTGTCTCCTCTTTCAGGTATGGCCAACCTGCGAGAGCCATGGACTTCAGTGACTGTAGGCGTTCGTCCTTGTCAGTGTGTTGCCTTATCTGGGCTAGGCGGTGATCTGTGACGTTTAAGTAGTCCGCCTGATTGATCTGTTGAACATCTTGTTGTTCCTGCTGTAGCGAACAGGTGGCCTGCCGCTGATAGACAGTGCCTCTGCCTGTACATTGTGTTGTTGCCCTGCTCAGTGTGTCGCTGATGTACATCTCTGGTCCTGGCTTGTAGACGACCTTCAGGCTGTAGTTTTGCAGAGTCAGGAGCATGTTTTGAAGCCTCTTGGGCGCGTTGAGGAGAGGTTTACTGAATATGGCAATGAGTGGTTTGTGGTCAGTTTCAGCGGTGACCAGGTCTCGCCCATATAAGTAGTGATGGAATCGCTGGCAGGAGAAGACTATGCTGAGGCACTCTTTCTCAATTTGTGCATAGTTTTGTTCGGTGGGGGTGAGCGCTCTCGAGGCAAACGCAACGGGCTGGCCTTCCTGCATAAGGCAGCATCCAAGTCCCCTTTGGCTGGAGTCGCTCTGGATTGTGACAGGCTTCATGACGTCGTAGTAGCGGAACACTGGCATGGATGAAGCCAGAGATTTCATCTCCTGCACTGCTGCCTCGTGCTTGGGTAGCCAGTGCCATGGTGTGTCTTTGTCCAGCAACCGGCGCAGAGGCTCACAGACTGCTGATAGGTGTGGCATGAACTTTGCAAGATAGTTTGCAAAGCCGATGAGACGCTGTACTCCTTTTGCATCAGACGGGTTTGGCATGTCGAGGATCGCTCTGACCTTGTCTGGGTCCGGCTTCAGGCCTTTTGCCGAGAGAATGTGGCCATGGAAGTGGACGTCTTTCACCTTGAACTGCAGCTTCTTCAGGCCAAGGCGAAGCTTAACTGATCGGCAGCACTCCATCAGTGCCAGGAGCTTCACATCATGGTCCCGTTCTGCTTCTTCGTCTGTGTCTGTGTCACCACAGCCTACGATCAGGACATGGGTTCAATGCCCTTGAGCCCAGCCAGTAACTCGTGCTGCTTACGTTGGTATATCTCAGGCGCCACTGAGACACCAAACGGGAGCTTGAGCCAGCGTTTCCGACCCCAGGGGGTCCAGAAGGTAGTCATGAGGCTGCTTTCTTCATCCAGCTTGCATTGAAGGAATGCATCTTGGGCATCCACCAAGGTGAAAATCCTGGCCTTGGGAAGCTTATAGAGGACATCCTCTAGTGTCGGCATGATGTAGTGGGATCGTTTCAGTCCTTGGTTCAGATGCTTTGGGTCGATGCAGACCCTCAGCTTCTCTGTTTCTTTCACTATGACCATATTGCTGATCCAGTCAGTTGGTTCAGTCACAGATGTCATGTGGCCATCGGCCTCATACTTGTCCAGCTGGGCCTTCACAGCCACTTTCATTGCAATGGGCACATTGTGAGGAGCACACTGGACTGGAGTGATGCTCTCATCCACTTCAAAGTGTACCTCCCCAGGCACAGATTCAACGGGCATGTTGAATACATCGTCATATCTGCTGAGTAGTTGTTCTTTGGACAGGGGTCCATGCTGGACATGATCCACAATGTGCAGGTCATTTGGTACAGTGAACTGCATCAGTCCCAGGCGTTCACATGTAGAGCCTGAGAGGAGAGGATGTTGACTGGATTTACAATCTCAAACTCCAGCTTGTGTTTGTGTCCCCGAAAAATACATTCGGTCTCAAAGGTGCCCATAGAGCTCATTAGCTCTCCTGAGTACAGCTTTAGTCTAGTATCGCTGGGCAATAGATGTGTGTCAGGTGCCAGATTGATTTTGTCTTTGTAGCTCATTACGTTGCATGTAGCACCAGAATCCAGTTGACATTGTTGTTGCTTGTTGTGTAATCGTAGTGTCACAAACCATTTCTTCCCTCATGAGTGTACAGCCCCAATGGATTCATGCACGTAAATGTCACTTTCACTGTTCAGCTCTGAACATTGAGTGACATCATCAACACAGTGAATATTGCCCTCACTCACCCTTCTTTTGCTTTTGAGACACACTTTTGCAAAATGATTATTAGTTCCACAAGCTCTGCATGGTTTTCCGTAGGCAGGGCAGTGCTCTTTGCCGTGTGTGTGTGTATTCCCACAGTGTTTACATGCTACGGGGCTCTCTGTGTTCACCGTTCGTGGTGAATTGCTCTGCCTCGATTTGTTTAGTCTGAATGTCTGCCTAGCAACAGCGTGAACAGTATCAACGTCGGAGCGTGGGGTTTCGATTTCCATTGCTCTCATTCTCATGTCAGTGACTTCAGCAGTGCGGCACATTTCCATGGCAGTTACTAATGTTAAGCATCTCTCTCTCAGTAGACGCCGGCGTGTATCCTCATTTGCAATTCCCAGCACTATTTTGTCACGAATCAATTCATCTTTCAATCCCCCGTATTCACAAGTGGCGGATTTCTCTCTCAAACGGGTTACAAAGTTGTGTACTGACTCACCCTCTTCCTGTTTGCAGCTTCCGAAAAGGAACCACTCGTAAATTATGTTTCTGGCGGGTTTGAAGTAATTCTCCAATGCATCCAATATAGCCTTTGAATCACCCTGTTGTCGTGCTGTGAGGGTGAGATTGTGCCGGTAGATATGCCTGCATTCGCTGCCCATTAAACTCCTCAGAGTTGCAGCTTGTACCTCGTTGGGTTTCTCATGTAGACCGGTCGCCAATGTTACGCCCCTGAAAACAGGGGAGAAATAATCACGAGAGTGATACGGTGTTGTATTCTCAAGTCAACATTTAGTTCAATCATTTCACAAAAGTAACACATTACATAACAGAAAACCCATTATACAAATAACACAGCAAAATATCTTATTAACAACACGCATGTTCATTCACAATCGACATAAAATGGCAGCTACTCTCAGTACGATGCTATCCTTCACTTCAACCGAGCAGGGCTAATATTACTCTCTTCAAACTTAACTCTAACTTCCTCAAGACGTTACTAAAACACACCTTAAACACTCTTGACATGTTCGCTAGTTATAACATTTAAATTACTATTTTTATCATCAATAAAGTACCTGAAAACAGGGGAGAAATAATCACGAGAGTGATACGGTGTTGTATTCTCAAGTCAACTTAGTTCAATGAGAAAAGACCGCGAATTTCCCCAGGAATATGGGTGGAGACCAGAGCAATCGATCTCCGGCTCATAGATTAAGAGCATTTCGTAGATCACAGATGAACACTTTTAGGCACCACAAAATAAAGTAATCAATATAACGTTTACACATTACTCTCACAATTCGTACCCTTTGACAGATTTGAACTTTAACACAATTATATGAATGTTATCAATCTCTATCAACTAAAACTGAATGCATCTTTTTAACCTTAGATGTTTTAAGATCCTCACATACTATGAACTTACTAATACTTTTCAATGTATAACAGGCTATGAATATGTCCTTTAACCTGTCACACCAGCGCATAGTCCTCGAATTCATCCCTGAAGTTGTCCCAATTAGTATTCCAGTCCCCTGTGAGAATCATGGGATTTGGTGGTGGAATGTTCGCTGCCATAGCAATGGAATATGAGATTTATTTGCCTTCAGTCATCGACGTAGGTAGTGATGCTAGCTAGCCAGCTAACAACGAGTTGATCAGTGTTATGAGTAGGAAACGGCATGTGTTTGCATATGGAACGTAACTGCGCATATACTGTACTTAGCTATAAAAAATAACAAATGTGTGTTTTCCGAGCCACTTCTGATACCATGTTTCGGTATGTTATGTTGGATAAATGAATACAGACAGACACCTACATGCATGGTGTGTTGTTGCAGGTGTTGTTTTTTAGTTATTCTTTGTCAAGCTTTAAAAACTGAAGCCAGACTGCAACATTTTAGTAGCCTAGCTAGAACTGTGGCGTGTGTCTGTACACTGTCCCTCCACTGAGCGCTGTAAGGACACACGAAAGCAGCGCAATTGGACTTAATTCACCGATGCGGGCACATCAGGCTGTGATTTCATGAAGCAGAGGACTCAACTGTTGACTCATTTACAGTATACTGACTTGTGTGTTCTATTTGACCCGCGGGCCTTGTATTTGACACGTGCACTAGCCTTTTAGCCACGTTATGACTGACTTGGGTCATTGCCCTTGCTAGTTTGATTGTATTGACATTCCCAGACTTATTTACAGTCGTCCATTTTCTACATGTTTATATTGAGTAATTGAAACTGAAACATCCTGAATGGATGGAGGCGGCAAACAAGGTACCTGGATTGTAAACTGTCATAGTACAAACATGTTGATGCAACAGTAGCTAAGATGGGGAGAAGTCTGTCCATAATTAAGCACTGCTCTGCCTTCTTAACAACACAATCAACTAGGCAGGTCCCACATCCCTAGTTTGGTCGCAACTGGACTACTGTCGAGTCATGTGGTCAGGTACCACAAAGAGGGACTGAAGAAGATTACAATTGGCTCAGAACAGGGCAGCATGGCTGGCCCTTGGATGTACACAGAGCTAAAATTAATAATATGCATGTCAATCTCTCATGGCTCAATGTGGAGGAGAGATTAAATTCATCACTACTTGTTTTTGCAAGAAGTATTGACATGCTGAATGCACCGAGCTGCTGTTTAAACTACTAGCACACAGCTCAGACACCCATACATACCCCACAAGACATGCCACCAGAGGTCTCTTCACAATCCCCAAGTCCAGATCAGACCATTGGAGGTGCACAGTACTACAAAGAGCCATGGATACATGGAACTCTATTCCACATCAGGTAGCTGATGCAAGTAGTAGAATCAGATTTTAAAAAACAGATACAAATACAACTTATGGAACAGCAGGGACTGTGGGGAGACACACACACACACACAGGCACAGACACACACATACACATAACACACGCACTCTACACAGACAATCACATGGATTTTGTATTGTAGATATGCCTTGGCAGCAGCTAATGGGAATCCTTAATAAATATGAAATACAAAGACCAGTCCTGCCATTATTTACAACCAAGAAATGTATTGGTGAATCATATTAATTATGCATTGAACTGCATCCATCTATTCTACCAACAATGGCTTAGTGTACATCATGGAACGTTGAGTCAAATATAACTTATTTTTAAAACCTCTTGTGAAGATGGTTTTGCAGCATGAACTGGGAATCTGATATGTTTTACTGATGTTATGATTGTCTGTTTGTTTCATATCTGAAAAGTAGTTTAAAAGCTGTCAGTTCCACTTTTTAATATACTAATGTTCTCTGAGATGTGGGGAGTTATGATCTAGTCATTGAAAGTAGTGATTGTTTAACTAAAAGCCCAGAGTGCCCCTTCATTTTTTTTTATATAACTAGGCAAGTCACTCACTCTTCCTTTAATACAAGGAGTCTGTTATGAGATGAAGGACGAGAGTGTTCCCAATATGTATTTTATTTTAGGGCACCCAAAAATAGGGTCTGAAACATGTTGCGTCTTGACAATGTTTTGGACCTCTGCCCAGTCTATGGGGTTTGGCAGTAAAGACTATAAAAAGTACATTGTCTGTATTTGTTTGTGTGTGATGCCATTTTCTATTTTCATGTACCCTGCATCTATTTTTTTTTAAACGCCTTTATACAGTGCCTTCAGAAAGTAGTCATACCCCTTGTCTTATTCCACATTGTGTTGTGTTACAGCCTGAATTAAAAATGGATTCAATAGATTTAAAAAAAAAAAATCTCACCCATCTACATACTATACCCCATAATGACAAAGTGAAAACATACAGTACCAGTCAGAAGTTTGGACAGACCTACTCATTCAGGGGGTTTTTCCTTTTCTTCTTTTTGTTTGACTATTTTCTACATTGTGGAATAATTGTGAAGACATCAGCTATGAAATAACGCATACAGAATCATGTAGCATCCCAAAAAGTGTTCAACAAATCAAAATAGGTTTTATATTCTTCAAAGTAGCCATTCGAAGGCCTTGATGACAGCTTTGCACACTCTTGGCATTCTGTCTTTTTTGGTTACTAGATGATTCCATGTGTGTTATTTCATAGTTTTGATGTCTTCACTATTATTCTTCAATGTAGAAAATAGTTTAAAAAAATAAGAAAAACCATTGAAATATTAGGTGTGTCCAATATTAGGTGTATTCATACCCCTGAGTCAATACATGTTAGAATCACTTTTGGCAGTGATTACTGCTGTGAGTCTTTCTGGGTATTCCTCTAAGCACTTTGGACACCTGGATTGTACAATATTTACACATTCTTTTTTTTTAATTGTTCAAGCTCTGTCAAGTTGGTTATTGATCATTGCTAGGAAGTCATTTTCAAGTCTTGCCATAGATTTTCAAGCCAATTTAAGTCAAAACTGTAACTAGGCCACTCAGAAACATTCAATGTGGTCCTGGTAAGCAACTCTAGTGTGTACTTTAGGTTATTGTCCTGCTAACAGGTGAGTTTGTCTTCCAGTGTCTGTTGGAAAGCAGGCTGAACCAGGTTTTCCTCTAGGATTTTGCAAGTGCTTAGCTCTATTCCATTTCTTTTTATCCCCAAAAACTCCCTAGTCTTTGTCGATGACAAGCATATCCATAACATTATGCAGCCGCCACCATGCTTGAAAATATGAAGAGTGGTACTTTGTGATGTATTGTGTTGGATTTTCCCCAAACATAACACTTTTTATTCAGGACATAAAGTACATTTCTTTGCCACATTTTTTTGCAGTTTTACTTTAGTACCGTACTGCAAACAGGGTGCTGGCTTCCTTCGTTCTACTCTGTAATTTAGTTTCGTATTGTGGGGTAACTACAATGTTGATCCAGCCTCAGTTTTTGTCATTCAACTCTGTAACTGTTTTAAAATCACTGTCACCTCATGGTGAAATCCCTGAGCGGTTTTCTTCCTCTCCGGCAACTGATTTAAGGACGCCTGTATCTTTGTAGTGACTGGGTGTATTGATACACCATCCAAAGTGTAATTAATAAGTTCACCATGCTCAAAGGCATATTCATTGTCTACTTGTTTTTAACCATCTACCAGTAGGTGCCCGTTTTTGCAAGGCATTGGAAAATCTCCCTGGTCTTTGTGGTTAAATCTGTGTTTGAAATTCACTGCTCGACTGAGGGACATTTCATATAATTGTATGTTTGGGTTACAGAGATGAGGTAGTCATGAAAAAACTGGTGTTAATGAACACTATTATTGCACACAGGGTGAGTCCATGCTACTGATTATGTGACTTGTTAAGCTAATGTTCTCTTCTGAACTTAATTAGGCGTGCAATAACAATACTTATTGACTCAAGACATTTCAGCTTTTCATTTGTCATTTATTTGTAAAAATGTCTAAAAACATAATTCCACTTTGACGTTATGGGCTACTGTGTGCAGGCCAGTGACACACAATCTCAATTTAATAAATGTTGAATTCAGGCTGAAACACGACAATATGGAAAAAGACAAGGGGTGTGAATAGAGTTGTTGACGGTCACGAAGTTTCGTCAGCCAGTGATTGTCAAGCAAATAACTGTCAGTCTCACGGTAATTGACCATTAATTAACATAAACTCATTTAGCATCTCCTCCATCTCCTACGCCTTCCCAATAAAGCCATTCTTTATTTTAGACCGGTCTAAAGGAGCATGATATGAAGAAAATGTCGTCTATTTCAGAATAACAGAATATCATACTCTGAGTTGTCCTTAATTAGTTCCTGATGTGGCTGTGCCAAATGGCTCTGGGCTTCACTAGTTCATTTAGCAGACGAGATTTGCTTAGAATACCATGGAATTCTTTTATATTATTTTATATTATGAAGAATACAATTGAACAAAACTGAATTAAATAGAAAGGACATTTTCTCCAAACGAGGGAGTGAGCACATGTGGTTATTCTGTGTTGAGCAGTTAACAAAGAAACAGGTACTCCTTTATCCTTCATTTAGAGTTTAGAGTAATGTAACTTTAGTTGTTCTACAAACATTGGGCTATATGTTTTGATTTTTATACATTCTAAGGCAGTATGATGTGACTAAAGATGATTTGAAAAAAGTTGCATGAAAGGGTTGAGCTCTGCTTTGTTTTTTTGCGCAGGTTGTACACACTTCATCAGTCTCTCATTCAGAATTTGACTTGCGCATGCTAATGCCTCAAATTTTCCGGCGGCATCCCCTTTCCCAGTGGCATCCCCAATTGCGAGGTGCATATTGAAGATATTGCAAGAACTCTTCACATTGACTTTTCATCAGCCGAGGAGTAGAAATAACGAAAAGCAAAAGCTCTAGCCCATGTCAATCTAGTATGCCTCGTAGTCCAAAAGTTGCTCTATTCTGTGCATATACATTCCAAACATAAGCTGTGTTCAAATACTCATACAAATAAGGTCACAGTTATGAAAACTTAGGACACGAAAGAGGCCTTTCTACTGACTCTGAAAAACAGCAAAAGACAGATGCCCAGGGTCCCTGTTCATCTGCGTGAACGTGCCTTAGGCATGCTGCAAGGAGGCATGAGGACTGCAGATGTGGCCAGGGCAATAAATGACAATGTCTGTACTGTGAGACGCCTAAATACAGCACTACAGGGAGACAGGATGAACAGCTGATCGTCCTTGGAGTGGCAGACCACGTTTAACAACACCTGCACAGGATCGGTACATCCGAACATCACACCTGCAGGACAGGTACAGGAAGGCAACAACAACTGCCCGAGTTACACCAGGAACGCACAATCCCTCCATCAGTGCTCAGACCGTCCACAATAGGCTGAGAGAGGCTGGACTGAGGACTTGTAGGCCTGTTGTAAGGCAGGTCCTCACCGGAAACGTCATCGGGGCACAAACCCACGGGCACAAACCCACCGTCGCTGGACCAGACAGGACTGGCAAAAAAGTGCTCTTAAGTGACAAGTCGCGGTTTTGTCTCACCAGGGGTGATGGTCGGATTCACGTTTATTGTCGAAGGAATGAGCATTACGCCGAGGCCTGTACACTGGAGCGGGATCGATTTGGAGATGGAGGGTTCGTCATGGTCTGTGGCAGTGTGTCACAGCATCATTGGACAGAGCTTGTTGTCATTGCAGGCAATCTCAAACTCCAGCATGACAATGCCATACTGATTGTTCTGTCCGTGATATCATGGAAGACAGGAATGTCAGTGTTCTGCCATGGCCAGCGAAGAGCCCAGATCTCAATCCCATTGAGCATTTCTGGGACCTGTTGGATCGGAGGGTGAGGGCTAGGGCCATTTCCCCCAGAAATGTCCAGGAACTTGCTGGTGCCTTGGTGGAAGAGTGGGGTAACATCTCATAGCAAGAACTGGCAAATCTGGTGCAGTTCCTGAGGAGGAGATGCACTGCAGTATTTAATGCAGCTGGTGGCCACACCAGATACTGACTGTTACTTTTGATTTTGACCCCCCCACCTTGTTCAGGGACACATTATTCCATTTCTGTTAGTCACATGGCTGTGTAACTTGTTCAGTTTATGTCTCAGTTGGTTGTTAAATCTTGGTATGTTCATGTAACAGTATATTTTCCGTCCCTCTCCTCGCCCCGACCTGGGCTCGAACCAGGGACCCTCTGCACACATCAACAACTGACACCCATGAAGCATCGTTACCCATCGCGCCACAAAAGCCGCGGCTACTACTACAACTACAACTCCTTTAAGGTCTCAGAGTGAGTGACGTCACCGATTGAAACGCTATTAGCGCACACCACCGCTAACTAGCTAGCCATTTCACATCGGTTACACTCATACACATATTTAAATATGTTAAGGTTGCTGAAAATAAACGCAGTTGACAGTGAGAGGACGTTTCTTTTTTTGCTGAGTTTAGTATGCCAAAAGTTCTCGGATGTCATCCTACATTCGCCAAAATACGAAGCGGTAGACACCATTTCCGTGCTCTTTCAATTTGGTGTCCTTGCTGTAGAGACACATCTCCACAAGATGAGAGCAGAGTAGAGGAAGAAGCGTATGTGCAGGCTGAAGCGTAAAAGGCGAAAGATGAGGCAGAGGTCCAAGTAGACTGGCCCATTCACCTACTGCTGTGATTGTTTTTCTCCACCCATTCCAAGCCCTCCGTTTGAAGCCAGCGGTCCATGATTTGCAAAGAGCTGAAGCCGGTTTCATTGGTGTGAAGGACAGATCCTGCCTACCCAGCCCTCTACTCTGCCAATGACGCCTGGCCGTTGACTACTGCTAGAATCTCTCCTGTCGTTGAACTCTGGCCTTTTACCACCTGCACAGCTGATTTGTTGTAAAGACCATAATAAATATTTGGTTTACTAACAACAACAACAAAAAAACTAGTTCCGTGCTTTTAGGGCCCATAATGCAATTCTTCAGAAAATGGGCGTGGCTTCACACCGTTTTCAGATTTGAGGAAAATGGCGGAAAATATGCAGCCGACATCCAACGAGAGCGGAAACAAATTGATTGCTTTAACTAATTATGACAACTATTAAGAAAATGTTGAGCAATGTAATGACTTTTCAAACAAGTTACTTTACACGTTATATTGGCTGACAATTTGTTAGCTACTATTACAACAAACTTGCCAGTATATTAACTATGTCCTATCAAACTAACTACCCAACATTTATTGACTTGATAATTCCCGTCATTCTTATCTTAGCTAAGTGGTAAAGTCGTCTTGCGTTCCCAAGTCTGAGTGTACCAGAGCGCAGCATAACTGATGACTTTATGAGCGCTCAACACCTGTTGAATATGGCCAGTGTCAGTAAACTTTGGCAAAACGGCGTAATTAAATTGTTTCCAGCAGCACAGTTAGTCACCAACCCTCTGGAATACATGAAAACTGCCTAGCCAGCTCTGCTAGGGCAAGTAAAATGGTCAGATAAGGTGTTCTCTCATTTGTGTCTTGAAGTAGCTAGCAAGCTAACCAACGTTAGCTTGGGTGCTTGACTGCAGTTGTACAGTCAGAACGCTCGGATCTCACCTCCTCGGCCCGAGCGTCCAGTGTGCGCTCCGAGTGCAAAACAATCTGACAACGCTCTGAATTGACGAACGGACAACCTGACAATGCTCTGAATTGACGAACGGACAACCTGACAATGCTCTGAATTGACGAACGGACAACCTGACAATGCTCTGAATTGACGAACGGACAACCTGACAACGCTCTGAACTATCGAACGGACAACCTGACAATGCTCTGAACTGACGAACGGACAATCTGACAATGCTCTGAATTGACGAACGGACAACCTGACAACGCTCTGAACTGACGAACGGACAACCTGACAACGCTCTGAACTGACGAACGGACAACCTGACAACGCTCTGAACTGACGAACGGACAACCTGACAACGCTCTGAACTGACGAACGGACAACCTGACAACGCTCTGAATTGACGAACGGACAACCTGACAACGCTCTGAACTGACGAACGGACAACCTGACAACGCTCTGAATTGACAAACGGACAACCTGACAACGCTCTGAATTGACGAACGGACAACCTGACAACGCTCTGAACTGACGAACGGACAACCTGACAATGCTCTGAATTGACGAACGGACAACCTGACAACGCTCTGAACTGACGAACGGACAACCTGACAACGCTCTGAATTGACAAACGGACAATCTGACAACGCTCTGAATTGACGAAAGGACAACCTGACAACGCTCTGAATTGACAAACGGACAATCTGACAACGCTCTGAATTGACGAAAGGACAATCTGACAACGCTCTCAATTGACGAAAGGACAATCTGACAACGCTCTCAATTGACAATTGTTTATCTAGTCATAGTTTCATTGCAATCCTCTAGATATTTGCAACACATCCAAACGTGATTGTTTTTTTTGCGGGGAGTTTTGACCGAAGTGAACTGATTTGAAGACAACGAGCAATGACTTCATTGCGCACCAATAATATTAGCGAAGCTTCGTTGATTGACTGTATTTCTGCCCAATGACCACTGATCTTCTTGAAATCTAGCTGGGTAGATAGCCAATGAGCTGAGGTAAACGCCAGTATGTGATGGTTATGGGGTTGGACCACCATCCCTTGTTTGTAAACGCACGCGTAACGAATTTTCGCCATTGACCATCAGAGCAGTTGCAGTCACGCTTGTTACGCACAGCAGTGTTTTGGAAAGTAGTATTTTGGAAAGTGTTTTTTCAACGATTTCATTGAAGACATGGAGAATAAATCAGGAAAAGCAAAGTCCAAGTCTAAGTATACAGATTTGCACCAGATTATAGAAGAGGTTGATGGTGAAAGTGAGACAGATTTTTTGTTTGAGGAATCTTTGAGTGTTATGATTCAAACATTGAGGAGCTGTTTCTGCAAAGACAGGACGTACTTCTGGACGGGTAAGTGCTAATGCCATTTTATGAAATATAAATATATATATATATTTTTTTGCAATTTGCAATGAAATGTGTAAAGTACACATTGGCTATAGTCACCTTAGTAGCTGTTCCCTCTGTATACAAAACATATCTGTTTATTTTATGTGATGATAAAAGGCTCATACAATACAAATATTTTTTTATGTTTTCTTTCACAGTGATAGCGACTCCGACTGGGAGCCCCTGGTGCCAAGCTGCCCGCTCTACCTCTGCCCCCTCTACTCCTGCCTCCAGTGGTGTTCATATGCCACAGTTCATTACTGCAGGCATGACTGTGCCTCAGGGCCAAAAGGGCACAGCATGGAGGCGTCGTTGTGTTCTGTGTCGCATGAAGTCCCCCATCACCTGTACAACTTGTTCAGTTTGCCTCTGCTTTACATCAGAAAGAGACTGCTATGGGACATGGCATAGGCAGCAAAATATTGTGTAGAGGACTTCCAAAGGGTCTATTCCTGTTTTTTTTTTTTTTTTTTTTCTAATATTTTTTAAAACATTATGTATATTTTTTGTGTGTTAGAATTGTTTTTATTTTCTTTTTGATATGTTGTATGTAGTTATTTGCACTGTTGTATATAGTTATAGGTCATTTCACCAATTCGGCCACTTGGGTACATTTGGGCAACTTGTGTGGGACACCTGGGTGACTTCATGCTAAATGTCATGTAGCTCACCCATTCCTGAAGTTATCAGTCTGAAACTTTGCACACCTACAGTTGCCCTCTTGTGTTATCCATCACAATTATATCCAGCATCCTATCTGACTGTGTGGCTATTGTAGTACATGTGAAAGATGATGCAATAAAAATTATGCTTGTTCATTCTCTTTTCTTCCACCAGATCTACTGTGTTATATTCTCCTACATTCAATTAACATTTCCACAAACTTCAGAATGTTTCCATTCAAATGATACCACGAATATGCATATCCTTGCCTCTGGGGCTGAGCTACAGGCAGTTAGATTAGGGTATGTCTTCAGGTGGAAATTGAGAACAAGGGATGCAGCCATAACAAGTTAAGTATGTAGCATACAGTATGTTAGTTTGGGTATTCGAACACAGCCATAGTCTGGGACAGTTGTGGGATGCGATAGATCTCAAATAATACAACCACTAGCATAAGCAAAATATGTTTTTACGCAATGTGGCTGACGCAACAGATCAGAACGTTTATCTTAAAATGTTGATGAACTATTAGGTTATTTCTTCACATTATAAGTGCATCAATGTGCACATGGCAGTAGGCTATAAGCATATGTTCCATTAGCAGGAAAACACCAAACATCAAAAGTGACCGTAAATGTGTTTATGTATGTAATGCTTTTATTATAACGGTGCATTTTTATGGTGAAATTATTTTCCCCAAGCATGACTCTCACGTACTGCTCATGTATCCCAGTTAGGCTTTACACCCCAAGCATGACTGTCACACACTGCTCATGTATCCCAGTTAGGCTTTACACCCCAAGCATGACTCTCACGCACTGCTCATGTATCCCAGTTAGGCTTTACACCCCAAGCATGACTCTCACACACTGCTCATGTATCCCAGTTAGGCTTTACACCCCAAGCATGACTCTCACACACTGCTCATGTATCCCAGTTAGGCTTTACACCCCAAGCATGACTCTCACGTACTGCTCATGTATCCCAGTTAGGCTTTACACCCCAAGCATGACTCTCACGCACTGTTCATGTATCCCAGTTAGGCTTTACACCCCAAGCATGACTCTCACGCACTGCTCATGTATCCCAGTTAGGCTTTCACCCCAAGCATGACTCTCACGCACTGCTCATGTATCCCAGTTAGGCTTTACACCCCAAGCATTACTCTCACGCACTGCTCATGTATCCCAGTTAGGCTTTACACCCCAAGCATGACTCTCACGCACTGCTCATGTATCCCAGTTAGGCTTTACACCCCAAGCATGACTCTCACGCACTGCTCCTGTATCCCAGTTAGGCTTTACACCCCAAGCATGACTCTCACGCACTGCTCATGTATCCCAGTTAGGCTTTACACCCCAAGCATGACTCTCACGTACTGCTCATGTATCCCAGTTAGGCTTTACACCCCAAGCATGACTCTCACACACTGCTCCTGTATCCCAGTTAGGCTTTACACCCCAAGCGGATCAATGTGCTTAATTTTAAGAAGTTATTTGGCCACTTTTATTTGTGATACAAACCTTATCAAAACATATAGGCCTATGGGCTAGGCTAAATGAGGTGTGCGACTATTATTCAAAAATGGCATTGTTTCTTGCCTTACGCTGGGCATCATTCACAAGTGATAATATAAAATTCACAAGCCATAGTCTAATATCAGACTATTCTCGATTTAATCTTGTCTTTACATATACTAAAAAATAAATGTATGAAATTGGTTTTGATTTAGAATGGACCATTATCATGCACCTGTCTGGAAACAGGGCCAGGGGAAAAATACATGTCATCTATGCACTTAAATAGCGAATCAAGTTCTCTTTTCCTGTGGTTTATTTCCATGCAGGCCAGGTAGGCTATACTCCTGTTGTATAGATAAGCAATGTGCTTAATATAAGGAAAGTTGAGAAATAAATATAGTAGGCCTAGCCTATAGAAAGCTGATGGGAACCTCCTATTTTTAATAGAGGCCATCACTGTTTTCTCGCTCAATTGCATGGCCTGTAGAAATGTTGCACAACATGAGCTCATGGGCTCTCATGAAGTGTTTGGTTAGATTTTCGATTACATTTGCATTGATATCAGACTGATTAAAGGGACATTAGAGTGCTGAGTACAAGGCAGTTAGCACGTTTGGTAGGCTACTATTGACCATCAGCATCACCAGAGCTTGGAGAAACCTAATTATCGTGACTAAACGGTCACGTGGAATTTGACTTCATGACTCGTGACCACCGGGGTGGCGGTAATATGGTCACCGCAACAGCCCTAGGTGTGAAGACTTTCTAAAGGCACTGTATGTTAATTAATCTCACTCACAACTGTTGCAGGAAGAACATCACGTATTTAGCATCCACCTTTTCATTTACCCCCTTCATCACTGTAAACAAAAACCTAATTAAAATGTAATTCTCTCCCGAGTCCTCTGTGCTGATGGTTTTCTCTATCATAGGGATACAGTCACTGTGATGGAGTTGAATCTATTGGCACTGATATCACCCCATAAAGCGGCTCGACAACATACATGAAGACAAACCCTTTGGGAGTCTGTGGAAACAGGGACACTGAGTGTGTGATGCTGAACATGAGACAAAAATAGAAACATTATTTGAATATGTATGTACACTATTGCAAGCTAAATGCACTAGTGAACCTTTGCATAATACAGATACTGCTTTTGAGGGACATTTCACTCTTAAATTAAAGTTTGTCAGATGTTTTCAGATCTCAAAAGTAGACAAATGTTGCGATATGTCAACATTCCAGACTATCTGTTGACGCAGCAACTGTATATGCCTCAATCCCGAATTAACGGAAAAGATTGGCGCCATCTTAACTTCCTGGTTTATTTATATTTTCTATTTATTTGTGGTGGAGGCATATGGCTGGATCTACATAACCGATGTTATGGGATGTGGTTTCATCTGGACATTAGACTACTTTAGTGTTCTAATAATGTCTAAAACTTTCCCTTTCAAATGTCCCTTTAAATGTAGGTAGACTGTATATTACACCATATGCCTGTTCTCATCTTGTTCAGCATCTGGCGAACTGAAATGTTTCTCTGTGTCTCTCTTTTAGAACTGTGATGTCTTATGGGAGGACTTCCATCAGAAGCTGGTTGATTCATCACTTATCACACTGGACACGTACCTGCAACAGTTCCCCGACCTCAAGGTACAGTGTACTGCATAAAAACAGCTTAGCCTTGGCTCTGTCGTCATAGAAACTAATAGCAGTCCTTGGCTACACGAGTTGACTCTTGCCTTTGACCAACTCAATCAAATTGATAAATGTTGAAACACTAGCTATGTATTTGTCATTTATTTATCCAATATTGTTTATAGTACAGCAGTATTTGCAATAAATTAGCTATTAGCTATTCCGGCATATTCGTGATATGCTCACGGTCTCAAAGACTTAGAGAGATTTCAGGCTTTTGTCCCTGTGGCTCAGTGTGCGTCCCAAATGGCACCCTATTCCCTATGTAGCGCACTACTTTTGACCAGGGCCCAATGGGCCTTGGTCAGAAGTAGTGCCCTATAAAGGGAATAGGGTTCCATTTGGGACGCAGCCTCAGAACGGTTGACCTCTTTATGCTTGGAACTTTTGCTTAGGGGAAGGACTTTGTGTACTACTGTATTGTATTAAAGACCGGTCCGTGTGGTAATTACTCACCGTCAGATCCGTGTGGCGAAAAGAAGCAGAAAGCTAATTGACTACGATAGTGCACGGCACCATCTCGAGACCATTCAGGCGGTGGTCAATAGAAGTGATCGGAAGGTCTCCAAGGTAAGTCTTGTGCAGTAATGCAACAATGTGCTATTCTGTCCGCCTTTACCATTGTAGTGAAGAATGATTGAGAAACACAACTCTTTTACTAAAACGAAAATACCTCATACGCTATAATAGTTCACCTTTCCAATAGTTTTGTGATGTAAACCCAACAGACTAGAGCCGTTTAACCAACAGCCTAGTCTCCAACCATAATTGAAAGTGGGTGTTCATTAACATACTGTACGTCAGGTTATGTCATTCTTATGGCAGTCTTCTAAGAGCATCACGACAGTAAACTACGGGTACTGTGTCTCAAGTGTAAAAGAGGATCCTTGTGCAAAGCAGTCTTCAAGGTGCTGGTTATGGCAGGAAAGAGATGTTAATATTTCCCCCCTCGTTATGTATTTGTCTCTTCAGGCAGAGGACGAGTTGAAAAAAGCCCAGAAGGTGTTTGATGAGCTCAATGTTGATCTGCAGGACGAGCTACCAACTCTCTGGGACAGGTAAACTAAAATCAACACCTGGGTCACATTCACTAGGCACCAAATGGAAAGAAATGGGCCAACATGGAGAGGGGCCTAACCTGAATTGTCCAATAAGAAGCGCTGTTTTTGTTTTCCGTTGCAAAACGTTTTGGTACGATGTGCACTAATTAATACGACCCTAATTCAACCGTATAGATAAACCAACGTTGTGGTCTTTATGCTGTAGCTCCTCTTCCCATGGTCAATTACAAATCAAAACTATTGGTTTCGGGTACTGTAAAAAAAATATATATATATATATATATACTACAGTACTATTATGCAGTGTTATTTTTTTATTGTTATTGTTCTATTCTAGGTGCTTTAACATATAAATCCTTTAAAGTCGTGAATGAAAATGTGTTAATCATTTTACATCCATCCCAAATGGAACCCTATTCAGTGCATAGTGCACTACATGTGGGCCCTGGTCAAAGTAGTGCACTAAATAGGGAATATGCTGCCTTTTGGGGACGCAACCCAATATTTCTTCTATAGTTCTTAGGTGACTGTCAGTCGAGATGTGACTCTAGATACTTTTATTTCTCTCTGTCAGTCTCTTGTGATGAAGTCCATGTATATCCATGGGTCAACAAGTCTCCATAGATATGCCTAGACCAGAAGATTATTCCCAGAAAAAGCACTAGTTTAAAACGATTGATATGATCATTATTGTAGCCAAGGTATTAGCTTGTGTCTGTGATTTGTCTGTCTATCGTACGTTTGTAATTTGTAAGTCGCTCTGGATAAGAGCGTCTGCTAAATGACTTAAATGTAAATGTTAAATGTTTGTTTAAAATAGTATATTATACTGATTTACTTTTCCTATATGTGTGAATGACAGACATGATGTACAGAATAATGTACATTTAATAATGAAATGTGAATGGAAACAATGAATTGTGGCTTTACAGCTATAGAAAGCCCTAAATATGAGTATTTCCTAGATTGAGAGATTCAGTCTAAGCACCACCATTAGGATGAGAAATAGAATTCAACACAGCATAATAATATCATGGTGCATTCAGACTTAGGGGATTGCCTGAAAATGGGCTGACAGAATCACAATAATAAAATCAGATTTCCTTTCAGTCGATCTCTGTTTCTGTCAGATAGAGGGACATGCAGTTAAACTAGTGGTGAGATAAGGTGTTAGGGAATTTGATCTGTTCTGGGGGAGAGATATTGTCCATTTTGTTGTGTGTGTGTGCAGGTGTCCTCAATGTTCATATAACATTTAGTTTTTCCTCCTTATCAATGAGGTAGCCAGGCTCACACAGAAGGCTAAGCAGAATTGCCTTGTGACTAGGGAAACGCCTAACCAGATGGTGACTAGCTAGGTTGCCAACTGGAGCCAACTGCTATTGTGCAATGAATTGGACTGTTAATATAGCTGTCTATTTAACAAAAGAGACCTGTCTTCCAAAATCTCTCTAGAAGTTAAGGGGTGTTCACTATATCCAAATTGAAGACTGGCCAATAAAAATAACTGCATGTGTAGTGGATCTGGTGTAGCGGTCTAAGCTCCCGATACCGGACCACATATGCTCCCTGTAGACAGAGGTCCCAGCCCCATCTCGGCCACCCTCTCTACATCTCCCGCTGTACTGACAAAAATACTTTAAAAAATATACACAAGGAGGACCATATTCTATTACCATTAGGCAACTCAGACAATTTCCTAGGGCCTCACATCATCAGAGGGCCTCGTGAACTTGGCATAATTTCATTTAATAATACGTACAGTAATAGAAGAGCTAAGACTCTTTCTATTTCCCTCTACAACGCTTACAAGCTGCGCAGGACACGTTAGAAGGGAGTGTGACAAAA
Source organism: Oncorhynchus nerka (assembly GCF_034236695.1). NCBI lineage: Eukaryota > Metazoa > Chordata > Actinopteri > Salmoniformes > Salmonidae > Oncorhynchus > Oncorhynchus nerka. Next base: position 9,871,235 of record NC_088424.1, on the reverse strand, counting down.
CCGCAATTGAAAATAATGCATTTATTTTATTCTACACACACAATTATTACCTGGCAGTCTTTCCAATACCCTTTCTGATGCATTTCACACACTTTTGGAAGCAAATAAAAAATTGTTACACTTTTCCCATATTCAAGTAATTTGACATATTTTCTTATTAGCCTTATGAACATAGAAACTTGGTTGCAGTTTGTATCTGTGCTAGAATGGTTAAAAATATAGGTACTGGTTGATATACAAAATCAAAAATCGAATCACTTTTTATTAGTCACACGCTTCGAATACAGTGAAATGCTTACTTTTAAGCCCCTAACCAACAATGTAGTTTAAAAATATGAATAAGAAATAAACCAGATAGGACCATTATCATTTCTAAATACATTCTATCATATTCAAAAATAACTGCCTTTCTTCTGGCCCACAAATTGCTTTCAATAACAAAAAAAATGGTTTGTCCCTCCGTTGAAATGATGTGGTGATGTAAAGACCTTTACTATTTTCAGGAAGCCTTTTCATTCTGCTTCGTTCAACTAAAAAAAGGCCAGTTCCAAACAGCTCTTCTTTCAGTAACCATGATTTTGTTGAACAGTCGTGGGGGCCTACAAATCCCAAAGTCCGCCCCTGTGTGTGTTTGTGTGTGTACACTGTATGTGTGTTGCCATCTTGAGCACACTGGCTGCTCACTGGAGAAGAATGCTTGCAGCCGTGGTTACCTAATCTGTCCAATGAGAAGGCATCCTCTCTACAATGCCCTCTAGCACTGCTCTACTCATGGATGGGAATTGCAGTGCTTTTATTTTTAGCCCTATCATTATAACGACAGTCATCCTTTTGTTAAAACATCTGCTTCAACTGCTGAGCTACAGTATATGTGTTCAGGATATGTGTCAGAATCAATTCAACCCCTGTATGTGTTTGTGCTTGTGTGTGAATGAATGACCACAGGTCTCCTGCCTGCTTCATTGCAAAATGACAAGAGTTGAGTAGTGCTAGAGGGCATTGCGGAGAGAGGATCCTCACAAGGTCAACACAATGTTTGCTGTACACTTTGGTTGACCTTTTTCTGAAATTGGCACTTTTGGCTTATATGTTCAGCAGGAAGATGTGCTAGGAGTTCACATAAATAGCAGCAACAGATCGCAATTTAAAATACATATCTAACATTTTGCGAAGTAGTTGTTAAACAATGTATCAATCAATCAAATGTATTTTTTTAAAGCCCTTTTTACATCAGCAGTTGCCACAAAGTGCTTTACAGAAACCCAGCCTCAAATCCCAAAGAGCACAGTGGCCAGGAAACTCCCTAGAAGGCAATAACCATGTATAGGGGACTGTAGTTAAACAGTGTTTTGTATCTCTGACTACCAGTTTGATATGGTTTTATTTTTTTGAAAAGTATATCGTTATGGTAACTGTTCATTCGAATGTATGGAATTCTTCATTCTAACAGCATTCACCTTACAGCTGAGGCTGTCCATTTAAGAGCTCTTTTAGGGCTTTAATGAAGATGTTTGTTGGTGACAAAACATCACCATAGTAACATATGTGTTCCCCCCCCTTCTAGCCGAGTTGGTTTTTACGTGAACACATTCAAGAACGTGACGAACCTGGAGGCCAAATTCCACCGGGAAATCTCTGTGGTAAGTAACAAAAATAGAAATTCTCAAGGCGATGTGCTTTCGAAGTTTGAGTCTCTTTCTTCTGACATTGCATCAACACAAGGGATAAAGTACCATACATGGTGATGATGTACCATGAGGTTTACCATGGGTGTCTCTGAATGTTCATCTACAGTATGCTTAGCGTATCCAAACATATATACAGCGGCGAGAAAAAGTATATGAACCCTTTGGTATTACCTGGATTTCTGCATACAATTTGACATACAATTTGATCTGATCTTCATCTAAGCCACAACAATAGACTTAACACAGTGTGCTTAAACTAATAACACACAAATTGTTGCATTTTTCTTGTCTATATTGAATACATCAATAAAACGCTCACAGTGTAGGTTGGGAAAAGTATGTGAACCCCTAGGCTAATGACCTGTCCAAAAGCTATTTGGAGTCAGGAGTCAGCTAACCTGGAGTCCAATCAATGAGACGAGATTGGAGATGTTGGTTAGAGCTGCCTTGCCGTATAAAAAAACACTCACAAAATTTGATTTAGCTATTCACAATAAGCATTGCCTGATGTGAACCATGCCTCGAACAAAATAAATCTCAGAAGACCTAAGATGAAGAATTGTTGACTTGCATAAAGCTGGAAAAGGTTACAAAAGTATCTCTAAAGGCCTTGATGTTCATCCATCCACGATAAGACAAATTGTCTATAAATGGAGAAAGTTGCTACTCTCCCTAGGAGTGGCCGTCCTGCAAAGATGACCGCAAGAGCACACAGTGCAGAATGCTCAATGAGGTTTAAGAAGAATCCTAGAGTGTCAGCTAAAGACTTACAGAAATCTCTGGAAGATGCTAACATGAAGTCTACGATACATAAAACACTAAACAAGAATGGTGTTCATGGGAGGACACCATGGAAGAAGCCACTGCTGTCCAAAAAAAACATTGCTGCATGTCTGTTGTTCGCAAAAGATTCTGTGGACAGATGAAACTAAAGTTGTGTTGTTTGGAAGGAACACACAACACTATGTGTGGAGAAAAAAAGGCACAGAACACCAACATCAAAACCTCATTCCAACTGTAAACTATGGTGGAGGGAGCATCATGGTTTGGGGCTGCTTTGCTGCCTCAAGGCCTGGACAGCTTGCTATCATCGACGGAAAAATGAATTCCCAAGTTTATCAAGATTTTGCAGGAGAATGTAAGGCTATCTGTCCGCCAATTGAAGCTCAACAGAAGTTAGGTGATGCAACAGGACAACAACCTATTTGACAGATGTAAATCAACAACAGAATGGCTTGAAGAGAAGAAAATATGCCTTCTGGAGTGGCACAGTCAGTCCTGACCTCAACCCGATTGAGATGCTGTGGCATGACCTTGAGAGTGGTTCACACTAGACATCCCATGAATATTGCTGAACTGAAACAGTTTTGTAAAGACGAATGGTCCAAAATTCCTCCTGACCGTTGTGCAGGTCTGATCGGCAACTACGGAAAACGTTTGTTTGAGGTTTTTGCTGCCAAAGGAGGGTCAACCTGTTATTAAAACCATGGGTCTACATACTTTTTCCAACCTGCACTGTGAATGTTTACACGGTGTGATCAATAAATAGATGAAAAATTATAATTATGTGTGTGTTATTAGTTTAAGCAGACTGTGTTTGTCTATTGTTGTGACTCAGATGAAGATCAGATAAAATGTTATGACCAATTTATGCAGAAAACCAGGTATTTCTAAAGGGTTCACATACTTTTCTTCCCACTACTTTTTTGAAGTTCATTTTATACAGAAGAGAGCTGGGAGACAGAGGGAACATAGTGTGTGTAACCTTTATTTAACTAGGCAAGTCAGTTAGGAACACATTTTTATTTACAATGACAACCTACTTGGGAACAGTGTTCAGGGGCAGAACGACACATTTTTACCTCGTCAGCTCAAGTATTTGACCCAGCAACCTTTCGGTTACTGGCCCAACACTCTAACCACTAGGCTACCTGTCGCCCCAGGTAACCTAGTGGTTAGACCGGTGAGGCCGGGATTCGATCCCACGCAGGCAGGAGATTGCATACATTCTCAGTGAGGCAGCCCTAACCGCTTGACCAACCTCAAGCACCAGACAGTGAAGAGAAACAGTAATTCTTGTTTTCCAAAACAATCATCACTGCTCTTTACTTCTATATCATGGGCTTACATCATATCACATTAGCCTTGATCATATAGCCTACTTTTGAAATGTTCTGATATCTTTCCACCATTCACTAAGACATACACCAAATGACTAATTCAACAATTTATTCAAATGGAAATGGACAAATTGCTGATTCAAGGAGCAGGAAAATTACAGCTCACGATGGTAATGACTTCATGTGGAATTGAAAACGTCAATACACAAGACGTTTACATCTCCTTGAGCAGAATACATTTTTTGTCAATTGTAAAATTATTTACCTCGAAATAAAGGGTTTATATTAAGATTTTGCTGTACTTAACACTTGTAATTAGAACATTAAAATCCTTTCACTTCAAATATGGGCTGAAAACCTAGCATTATAGCTTCAAATTTGCACCTGCAGTTTCTGTAATAACACCTCTCTTCCTGTCAGTGACCAAGAGTGAAACACTATAATTTAGGCCTTCCTCTTTCCTTCAGAAATGCTAGTCAATCATAATTTGTTTGTGTGTAGGAAATATCAGAGGTAAGGCAAGCCTGTGAACCAGAACTCAGCTCTCTTTGTCTCTGGTTTGCCGTTGAAATATTGAATTCTGAACATAGTCATAAAGCTTCAGAATACCAATGTGAACATGTTACTAAGGCAAGTCGGGAGAATGCTACGAGAGTGACAGAAACTGCTAACGCCATTTTCGTTAACCTTTGATAAATCACCTGAAAGAAACATGCCAGTACTGTGTTGGACTGAATTTACAACCCTGTGTCCTCTGAGGAATACTGGTTCAGGGGTATCAAATCAAATCAAAGTCTATTTGTCACGTGCGCCGAATACAGCAGGTGTAGACCTTACAGTGAAATGCTTACTTACAGGCTCTAACCAATAGTGCCAAAAAGGTATTAGGTGAACAATAGGTAAGTAAAGAAATAAAACAACAGCAAAAAGACAGTGAAAAATAACAGTAGCGAGGCTACATACAGACACGGGATAGTCAGGCTGATTTGAGGTAGTATGTTCATGTAGATATGGTTAAAGTAACTATGCATATATGATGAACAGAGAGCAGCAGTAGCGTAAAGGAGGGGTTGGCAGGTGGTGGGTGGCGGAACACAATGCAGATAGCCCGGTTAGCCAATGTGCGGGAGCACTGGTTGGTCGGCCCAATTGAGGTAGTATGTACATGAATGTATAATTAAAGTGACTGCATATATGAGAAACAGAGAGTAGCAGCAGCGTAAAAGAGGGGTTGGGAGGGGGAACACAATGCAAATAGTCCGGGTAACCATTTGATTACCTGTTCAGGAGTCTTATGGCTTGGGGGTAAAAACTGAGAAGCCTTTTTGTCCTAGACTTGGCACTCCAGTACCGCTTGCCATGCGGTAGTAGAGAGAACAATCTATGACTGGGGTGTCTGGTGTCTTTGACGATTTTCAGGGCCTTCCTCTGACACCGCCTGGTGTAGAGGTCCTGGATGGCAGGCAGCTTAGCCCCAGTGATGTTCTGGGCCGTATGCACTACCCTCTGTAGTGCCTTGCTGTCGAAGGCCGAGCAATTGCCGTACCAGGCAGTGATGCAACCAGTGCTCTGGATGTTGCTGCTGTAGAACCGTTTGAGGATCTCAGGACCCATGACAAATCTTTTTAGTTTCCTGAGGGGGATAAGGCTTTGTCGTGCCCTCTTCACGACTGTCTAGGTGTGTTTGGACCATTCTAGTTTGTTGTTGATGTGGGCACCAAGGAACTTGAAGTTCTCAACCTGCTCCACTACAGCCCTGTCGATGAGAATGGGGGCATGCTTGGTCCTCCTTTTCCTTTAGTCCACAATCATCTCCTTAGTCTTGGTTACATTGAGGGATAGGTTGTTATTCTGGCACCACCCGGCCAGGTCTCTGACCTCCTCCCTATAGGCTGTCTCGTCGTTGTCTGTGATCACTGTTGTGTCGTCTGCAAACTTAATGATGGTGTTGGCTTTGTGCCTGGCCATGCAGTCATGGTTGAACAGGGAGTACAGGAGGGGATTGAGCACGCAACCCTGGGGAGCTCCAGTGTTGAGGATCAGCATGGCAGATGTGTTGCTACCTACCCTCACCACTTGGGGGTGGCCCATCAGGAAGTCCAGGATCCAGTTGCAGAGGGAGGCGTTTAGTCCCAGGATCCTTAGCTTAGTACCATAGGGTACTATGGTGATGAATGCTGAGCTGTAGTCAATGAATAGCATTTTCACATAAGTGTTCCTTTTGTCCAGGTGGGAAAGGGATGTGTGGAGTGCAATAGAGATGGCATCATCTGTGGATCTGTTTGGGCAGTATGCAAATTGGAGTAGGTCTAGGGTTTCTGGGATAATGGTGTTGATGTGAGCCATCACCAGCCTTTCAAAGCACTTCATGACTACGGACGTGAATGCTACGGGTCTGTAGTCATTTAGTTAGGTTGCCTTTGTGTTCTTGGACACAGGGACTATGGTGGTCTGCTTGAAACATGAAGGTATTACAGACTCAATCTGTGTTTGGCTCAATGCTATTTCAACTCCATTAATGAAGTGCACTGAGGAAAATACTCATCAATGATGATGTTTTTATTTGACTTCCTGAAATAACTTTAGGCCAGCACATGATTCGCTCACAATTACCCACTTAAACCTTATTATCCTGTGTTCAAAGGTACTGCATTTCCATCTAGCAGGGACAGCACTGTTATGTAAGATTGTAATTGTCTTACTGAGGTCTAGGGAAAGGACTACAGTAACTGCCACATATTAGGCCTATCATATTGTATTGGCTGTCAGCAGTATTACTGGTGAATATAAAGGTCATTGTGTTACTAAGGTGTGTCAAAGTATTAATCTTACACTACTCATTTGAGCTGTTGTTTTTAACGTTATTCTTTGTAGGCAATGGAAATATAATATGAGTTCTGTTGTGTCCCAAATGGTACCCTATTCCCTAAACTATAGCCTCTTGCAATTCCTATCCTCACTACCCATCCACATCGTGTGTGTGTGTCCTAACATTTTTATCTCGAAGTTCAACATTTGCGGTGACAGACATCCATTTTAGCTTCTGGTTCTAGACTGCCCTCTGCAGGGAAAAGTATAAATTGTGCCTCATTAATTCATTTTTCATTTACTTCAGAGTTTGAGTCAATTTAACCTGAAGTTGCAAATGTAAAATAAACGCTTCTGATGGCCTTTTTCTTTCTAATCCTTCTGCACCGTTCAACCAATCCAGTAAATGTGGAGTTAAGATAGAGTGTCGCCTTGTAAGAATGCATTTCATAAGGTGAATGCACCAATTTGTAAGTCGCTCTGGATAAGAGCGTCTGCTAAATGACGTAAATGTAAATGTAAATGCACTGGGTGGGGTCAATTCAATTGAAAGGCAGTTAATTCAGGAAGAGAACTGAAACTACAATTCAATATCATTTTTTTATGGCATCTGAATAAACTGAAAAGTAGAAGTTATTTATTTCAAGAGTTTTTCCATTTGTGAATTTTACATTTAAATCACTTCCTGAATTGACTACCTTCAATTGGAATTGACCACAACCCTGATTTATTTATATTTATTTAATTGATCCTTTATTTTTGAGTACTCTCGGTCACCCAGCAAGCACCTGCGAAATCGTGATTTGTCCAAATGATCAGTGAATAAAAATTTGCGTACTGGAACGAAGTTCCTCATTAGTCGTGTCATCCCACAGTCTGTCGACAGATCCTACTACCAATAATGTTAGGCCTTTGATTGAGAATGGTGCCGAAGGGGATGGCTGCCGTTTTACGGACTCCTAACCAATTGTGCTATTTTCTGTTTTTTCATGTTGTTTGTAATTTATTTTGTACATAATATTTCTGCCACCGTCTATTATGAACGATAAGAGCTCCTGGATATCAGAACAGCGATAACTCTCTTCGAACTGGACAAAGCTTTTTCTTTAACAAGTTGGACGTGAAGGATTTACTTCTGCTCCCAGACCAGGCCCAAATCCCCATCATTAACATGAAGAGGAGACGCTGATACATGAGACGCAGATCCAGCTGCCTCGTGAGAATTCGTTGGAATGTTAGTAACCCGCCTCTACCATCCATCCTACTGGCCAACATGCAATCATTGGAGCATAAACTGGATGAGCTCCATTCGAGATTATCCTACCAATGGGACATTAAAAACTGTAATTTCTTATGTTTCACAGAGTCGTGGCTGAACGACGACATGGATAATAGAGTATACAGTTGGCTGGGTCTTCCATACATTGGCAAGACAGAACAGCTACCTCCGGTAAGACGAGGGGTGGGGGTCTGTGTCTATTTGTCAATAACAGCTGGTGCGCGAAATCTAATATTAAAGAAGTCTTGAGGTTTTGCCCGCTTGAGGTAGAGTATCACATGATAAGCTGTAGACTACACAATTTACCAAGAGTTTTCATCTGTATTTTTTGGAGCTGTCTATTTACCACCACAAACCGATGTTGGCACTAAGACCGCACTCAACGAGCTGTATAAGGCTATAAGCAAACTGGAAAAGGCTCATCCAGAGGCGGTGCTTCTAGTGGCCGGGGACTTTAATGCAGGAAAACTTTAATCCATTTTACCTAATTTCTACCAGCATGTAACATGTGCAACCAGAAGAAAAAAACTCTAGATCACCTTTAATCCAGACACAGAGATGGGTAAAAAGCTCTCCCTCCTCCTCCATTTAGCAAATCTGACCATAATTCTATCCTCCAGATTCCTGTTTACAACAAAAAAACTAAAGAAGGAAGTACTAGCGACTCACTCAATGCGGAAGTGGTCAGATGACGGAGATGCTAAGCTACAGGACTGTTTTGCTAGCACAGTATGAAATATGTTCTGGGATTCATCCAATGGCATTGAGGAGTATACCACATCAGTCACTGGTTTCATTAATAAGTGCATTGATGACATCATCCCCATAGTGACTGTACATACATATAACAACCAGAAGCCATGGATTACAGGCAACAGCTGCACTGAGCTAAAGGGTAGAGCTGCCGCTTTCAAGGAGCGGGACACTTACCCAGATGCTTATAAGAAATCCCGCTATGCCCTCCAGACGAACCATCAAACAGGCAAAGCGTCAATACAGGACTAAGATTGAAACCTACTACACCGGCTCTGGTGCTCGTCGGATGTGGCAGGGCATGCAAACTATTACGGACTACAAAGAGAAGCCCAGCCGTGAGCTGCCCAGTGACGCGAGCCTAACAGACGAGCTAAATTACTTCTATTTGCGCTTTGAGGCAAGCAACATTGAAGCATGCATGAGAGCACCAGCTGTTCCAGATGACTGTGTGATCATGCTCTCCATAGCCGATGTGAGTAAGACCTTTAATAACACTCCTGCTGTGTTCCGGTCGAATTGGACCGATTTGACAAGTTTTCTCTTTGAAAAATGTAGTTAATTTAATCTGATTGTCATAAGGTTCCATGACTTTGTCCACACAGGGCATCTGAACACACAGAATACTTTTTGGTGTTTTATTGAACTTTCGTACATCTGTGGTGTTCCCGGTAAAAAATGACCGGTCATTAGAAATGAGTGGGTGTGACTACAATTACTGTGTACAAAATTGAGTTCAGTCACATGCCCATTCATTAGATGGACTTCCTCTCCCAGACCCCCACATGCATGTGTGTATGAACACACACACTGACACCTCACTCCCATGGCAACCCCCAAGGGAACCTTTCCCCAATAGAATCTTTCCCCCACGAGAACCACACCTGTTGGCATTCTCACAAACAATCGCAACATTGTTTCAAGAATATATAGAACTTTTCTCGCAGCTTTGGTATATAAAGCTTTTTTGAGGCCTTACTCACAATTCATTATGTGGCAGCACAATGACCAAGCGATATACTGTATGTGAGGCTCTTGATCATATCTTTGATCTTGACACTGGTGAGGAAGAGAGAGTTCTTGTTCAACTTTGTCACAAAGTAGTCTGTGATAAATAGCACAATATGTTTCATTTAAGTATTTGTTATAGTCAAAATAATCCATACATTATGCATTTTTTAAAACCCCAAAACGAGTTGAATGAGCTCAGGTCAATGAGCCATACAGGTTAGCCTAGTGGTTAGAGCGTTGGACTAGTAACCGGAAGGTTGCAAGTTCAAATCCCCGAGCTGACAAGGTGCAAATCTGTCGTTCTGCCCCTGAACAGGCAGTTAACCCACTGTTCCTAGACCGTCATTCAAAATAAGAATTTCTTCTTAACTGACTTGCCTAGTTAAATAAAAAAAAAAAGATCTAACACAACATTAGGTGATAATATATGTATTATTATGTATTTATAATCAGCTATATTGGGGCGGTCATTTTGGACCGGGAACACAGAATTAATTAACATGGAACGAACACAATCTGTAGACAGATCAACATTCACAAGGCCGCAGGGCCAGACGGATTACCAGGACATGTACTCAGAGCATGCGCTGACCAACTGGCAAGTGTACTCACTGATATTTTCAGCCTGTCCCAGACTTAAGTCTGTAATACCTACATGTTTTAAGCAGACCACCATAGTCCCTGTGCCCAAGAACGCCACGGCAGAGGAAGGCCCTGAAAATTGTCAAAGACTCCTGCCACCACAGTCATAGACTGTTCTCTCTGCTATCGCATGGCAAGCGGTACCGGAGCGCAAGTCTAGGTCCAAAAGGCTCCAAGCCATAAGACTGCTGAACAGTTAATAAAATGTCTACCCGGACTATTTGCATTGACCCCTGCTGCTACTGGCTGTTTATTGTCTGTGCATAGTCACTTTACCCCTACCTACATGTACATATTACCGTAATTACCTTGACTTACCTGTACCCCTTCACATTGACTCGGTACCGGTACCCCTGTATATAGCCTCATTATAGTTTTAATTTTATTTTGTAAATATTTTCTTAACTGCATTGTTGGTTAAGGACTTTTAAGTAAGCATTTCACTGTAACTTTTTGTGTTCAGTGCATGTGACAAATAAAATGTGATTTGGCATGCGTCTGTCCACAAGAGATGAATTTGAAAGATAATTGTATCTCAAGAAGAAATCCATGTTTTTGATACTGACATTAGATATTTCATATTTTCCATGTTGTTGTGCATTGGGATGTAAATGATGCACAGGTGTACTGTTGGAAGGACGTAGCATTTGCCGATTCTGAGTATGGAGTGGCAGGGTAGCCTAGTGGTTAGAGCGTTCAAACCCCCAAGCTGCAAGTTCAAACCCCCAAGCTGACAAGGTACAATTCTGTCGTTCTGACCCTGAATAGGCAGTTAACCCACTTTTCCTAGGCCATCATTGAAATAAGAAATAAATAAGAATTTGTTCTTAACTGACTTGCCTCGTTAAATAAAGATAAAAAATGAGTCAGAGTCACCGGCTGCTTATACTGTATTATAGGAGTGGTCACTGGGGTCAAGATTTCTGAAGAGATGTAGTCTGGAGTGGTTTAGCCGCTGCTGCAAGAACACATACTGTGTCGGCGTGGGATGGGATACGGCCCACTGCCTTCATTTTTAATACATATGTTTAGCTACACGAATCCGCGAGATCAGAGACTTAGTCACTGTATGATGTCTCTAGAAATGTAGAAGAAAAACAATTGTAGAGTGGTGTAGTCCAACATTTTTCATCTTATTGAATGGAGACAGTGAGAGAGGAAAGTTGGAAGAGGGTTTGTGTCAGAAGGGAGTGGGCAGGTGGCCTAAGGTGGTCGAGCGGTCTGTGCCGCAGCCTACGGTGTCGACATATGTTTGAATCCGGAACACTGTCCTTTGACACAACCTCTATCTTTCCCCACTGTCATCCTCTCTCTCTGTTCAATAAAGTCAGAAAATAGCTACAAATATGTATAAAAGCTCCCAAGATCAGGGTGTTGATTTTGTCAATCCCGACCAGACGAGATCCTGACATGCAGGTTAAAATACCAAAACCAACTATGAACCAACTATATTAATTTGGGGACAGGTGGAAACGCACATAAAACATGAAACATAAACACCCCCCACCCCCAAGACATTTTTGGGGCTGACTCTCGGCCTTCCATCCGCGTCGCCGTGCTGCCTCCTCATACCAGCGCCTCTCCGCTTTCACCGCCTCCAGTTCTTCTTTGGGGCGGCGATATTATCCAGGCTGTGCCCAGGGTCCTTTTCCGTCCAATATCTCCTCCCAAGTCGTATATTCCAAACTTTGTTGCTCCTGCTGCCGCTGCCTGTCACCACGCTGCTTGGTCCTGTTGTGGTGGGTGATTCTGTTACGGTTTTCTTCCGTCGAAAGAGAGTCGGACCAAAATGCAGCGTGGTAATTTTCATACATGTTTAATAATGATGAAAAACGAACAATACAAAAACAACAAACGTAACGTGAAAACCTATACAGCCTATCTTGTGACTACAAACACAGAGACAGGAACAATCACCCACGAAACACTCAAAGAATATGGCTGCCTAAATATGGTTCCCAATCAGAGACAACGATAATCACCTGCCTCTGATTGAGAACCAATTCAGACAGCCATAGACTATGCTAGACAACCCTACTAAGCCACAATCCCAATACAAAAACACACCACAAAATAAACCCATGTCACACCCTGGCCTAACCAAAATAATAAAGAAAACACAGAATACTAAGACCAGGGTGTGACACCCCTGTTTCTGAGAAAATGTTTGTACCCGGGGCACCATTGGGAATGAGACCTTGGTCTCAATTGGGCTAAGCTGAATAAATAAAAGTTCATAAAAATAATAAATAACAGTGACTACTTCATGCTGATATTTAGTGGTTACAGACTTTCTTTTGCTGGCTGTTGTTTATGATTGAACTGAATGGGACAGGGAAGGAACGAGGCAACATGGCGGAATTGGTGCACTATGACAAAAGTAGTATTTCACTATTGGTAACTGGCCCCCCTCATATAAATGATATTGATATGGTATTGCGATACGTGCGAAGCCCATGCTAACATGTAAAGAAAGGAGTTGGATGTTCTACCTTTAACACTTTTATCACATCAACATTTGTCTCTCTCTTTCCTCTATCTCTCTCTTCTGGCTGTTGTAGCTCTGTAAGCAGCTGTATGAAGTGATGACCAAGCTGGGAGAGCAACACTCTGACAAAATGTTCACCATACAGGGAGCGCCCAGGTGAGCAGTTTCCATATGTCAGCTTTAATATTGCAGATAGATTATGCGTTCTATCAATGTAATTGTCTGCATCATTTCCAAACTCCCACATATTTATTCATTTCCCCTAACCCCTCCCTTAATTGATGTAAACTAATGGACAACAACACTTAGGTTTCTACTTCCAGCTTATACATATTAGAGGGCTGTTGTAATGCATGTGGGATCAAATGATAACAAAAAGGGTCAATCGGAGCTAATGAAACAGGTTTTTGTTGAGCTGTTCAACACCCTAAAAGGCCCTGAAAAGCAGCCGATTATCTCTGGTCCCATGCCGTCGCTGGGTCACGGCTGTGAAAGTTTCAGCAGGCTCTTAGCACTTCATATCTGGCTTAAAGACTAGTGCCACTCTGTTGGCATAACTTTTATTGACAATTTGAACACTTTTTGGAAACAAAAGATGCTCTACACCAGGTATTCCCAAACTGGAGAACGGGGTACGCGCAATGCCGTCGGGGGTATGCCAAATACAAATGTGATTCACATTAAAAATATATATATTTACGTTACCGTTCAAAGGTTTGCGGTCACTTAGAGAAATGTCCTTGTTTTTGACATTTTTTAATTGATCAGAACTACAATGTAGACATTGTTAATGTTTTAAATGACTATTGTAGCTGGAAACAAAAAAAAAAAACATTTTTTTTTGGAATATCTACATAGGTGTACAGATGCCCATTATCAGCAACCACCACTCCTGTGTTCCAATGGCACGTTGTGTTAGCTAATCCAAGTTTATCATTTTAAAAGGCTAATTGATCATTAGAAAACCCTTTTTCAATTATGTTAGCACAGCTGAAAACTGTTGTCCTGATGAAAGAATCAATAAAACTGACCTTCTTTAGACTAGTTGAGTATCTGGAGCATCAGCGTTTGTGGGTTCGATTACAGACTCAAAATGGCCAGAAACAAAGACCTTTCTTATGAAACAAAGACCTTTCTTATGAAACTCGCCAGTCTATTCTTGTTCTGAGAAATGAAGGCTATTCAATGCGAGAAATTGTCAAGAAACTGAAGATCTCGTACAACGCTGTGTACTACTGCCTTCACAGAACAGCGCAAACTGGCCCTAACCAGAATAGAAAGAGGAGTGGGAGGCCCCAGTGCACAACTGAGCAAGAGGACAAGTACATTAGTGTCTAGTTTGAGAAACAGACGCCTCACAAGTCGTCAACTGGCAGCTTCATTAAATAGTACCCCCAAAACACAACGTCAACAGTGAATAGTTGACTCCGGGATGCTGGCCTTCTTGACATTGTTCCTCTGTCCAGTGTCTGTGTTCTTTTGCCCATCTTAATTTCTTCTTTTAACTAGGCAAGTCAGTATTTACAATGACGGCCTACACCGGCCAAACCCGGACGACTCTGGGCCAATTGTGTGCCGCCCTATGGGACTCCCAAATATGTCCGGTTGTGATAGAGCCTGGGCCGGCAGGGTAGCCTAGTTGTTAGAGCGTTGGACTAGTAACCGTAAGGTTGCAAGTTCAAATCCCCGAGCTGACAAGGTACAAATCTGTCGTTCTGCCCCTGAACAGGCAGTTAACCCACTGTTCCTAGGCTGTCATTGAAAATAAGAATTTGTTCTTAACTGACTTTCTTAACTGACTTGCCTAGTTAAATAAAGGTTAAAAAATAAATCAAACCAGGGTGTCTGTAGTGATGCCTCTAGCACTAAAGCAAAGCCTTAGACCACTGCACCAATTTAATACATTTTAGAATAAGGCTGTAACGTAACAAAGTGTGGAAAAGTCAAGGGATCTGAATACTTTCCAAATGGACTGTAGATGAGCTGGTTAAGAAGCTAATATTTAAAGTAGGCTTGTTCTACAGAAACAGATTGTGCCTTTCTCTAAGCAGTAGGAAGCAGAAAAGGTTGTCTGGACTAAAGACCCATAGATCTCTACATTACTCCCTATGCCCTACTTCATGAACTTCCATCTAACTGTGCTGTTGAAGTATAGACACCCGAGTTGCCTGATCCATTTACACGATTGGTTCCTAGGGTCTGCACCGAGCTAGGTAAATCCGCTTTTAGTTTTAATGCACTGTATTGCTGGAACAAAAATTTTAAATACATTTCATCTTGATGACCTGGTGCCATTCTGGCTATTTTAAAGTATTGACTGGGAACTTATTTGTGGATGAATGTTTTCTGGGTGATTTGTGATGTTTTATTTGTGCTTACGAAGTTTTATTTGTAGTTTTGTATTTTAATGTGTAGATATATTTATTGTGTCAATATGAATTTTTATATTGTATTATACAGGGCACATTTGGAAAAGAGACTGAGGTCTCAATAATAATGTTTTCCCTGTCAAAATAAAGGTAAAATTTAAAAAAAATATATATATATAAGGAAATCAGTCAATTGAAATAAATAAATTTAGGTCCAAATCTATGGATTTCACATGACTGGGAGTACAGATATCCATCTGTTGGTCACAGATACCTTTAAAAACACTTAAGGGCGTGGATCAGAGTATCTGGTGTGAGCACCATTTGCTTCATGCAGCGCAACACATCTCCTTCGCATAGATTTGATCAGGCTGTTAATTGTGGCCCGTGGAATGTTGTCCCACTCCTTTTCAATGGCTGTGCAAAGTTTATGAATATTGGCGGGAACTGGAACACGCTGTCGTACACGTCAATCCAGAGCATCCCAAACATTCTCTGGATCAGATGTGCCCTTGAGCAAGGAACTTAACCCTAATTTGCTCCCGGAGTGCCGTACTACTATGGCTGACCCTGTAAAACAACACATTTCAATGCACCTATCCGATGTATGTGACAATATAAACATCTTTATTTGCTATTCTGTCCAGGTCTCTTAAAAAATAGATCTTTAATCTCAATGAGACTAACCTGGTAATATGAAGCTAAAATATTTATTTATTTTAAACCTCTTTGACAAACCTATTAGCATTAGCTCATTTGTTAACATTGATCTTGTGTTGATTCCCAGTGGTCGCAATTAGAAGGTCCACACCCAATTCCAGTCGTCTATGGATAATGTATTCTATTTAACCTCATTCCATTATGTTAATTTATTTAAAATACAAATTGTAACCCAACATCCAAAGGATTATGTGCACAGGGAATGTTTCTCACATATGCAACATTTAAATGTATTTTAATTTAAACTTTGCAAATGAACTAAATAGCTGCTTTCTATGTGTCTATCTGTGGACAGCAAGTTAGAGTATATTTACACAAATAGCATGTCATATCCCAGCATTTGCACCCTCACCATTGTGTACTTTTCACGTTTAATTTAAATGACTATAACAGATTTACCCCCTCACACCACAAATATAGACAAGCCATATTCCTTGAGTTAGCCTTTCTCCTGTTGGCGCATGTGTTAATGAGTAAAACAAATATATATATCTTAATTGTTTTATCCTCTTTACCTCAGTGATTCAGGACCTTTGCGACTCTCTCGGGCCCCCTCGCCACCGGACAGCGACAGTGACGAGAGCCCAGTGGACACTCCTAACCACATGCTGGCGCCTGCCTCTCCCGGCCCGCCCCGGCCCAAATCTCCTTCAGGCCAGGTATGCCTTACCCCGTAACACTCCTATTGACAGCCACATGAATCTCCTACTTCAGTCCTGGATGCAGGTATTTGTTCCACCCTAGCACTAGCACACCTGGTTCAACTAATCAAAGCCTTTATGATTGGCTGATTAGTTGAATCGTGTGCTTTCCATTGGCTAGATCAACAAAGTCCACCCCTGTTGGTAACATGCTCTAACCAAACGCATGTAGCGCCAGACCAAAGTATTTCAGTATACTGTGTGACGCTCTAGTCTACTCAGTTGTACACTATCCATGTACAATTACACCACCGCGAGTCTTCCTTTGACGTATGCTAACCAAACACCTGTTCAGTAGTTTATATTCATTTCCAGCTAATTCTGGTTCAACAAGAGATAATTCAATTTGAAGTCAAACTAATCAATGACAGCCTGTTTATTTGAGAATCAGATTTGTTTAACCCACTGTAGTTGTAGAGGCAGTTTGAGATCATATTGACTTGTTATGGCTCTATTTCTTTCCCGCACACTTTGTATGTATTGTTATAATGGTGAGTAATAATCTCTCATGTGGTGTCACATTCATTTTTAAACACCATGGTTTAACTATACTAAGACTAGTGTTATATTTAGGTTGCGATGTGTTGATAGTTATGAAGGTACTGTTTGTGAGTGTGTGTGTGTGTGTGTGTGTGTGTGTGTGTTCGTGCAAAGAGGAGTGTCTTAACAATCCAAAACACACTACCCCATGCAAATCTCCCTATAGGAACCCAAAACCCAGATGATTTTTGTTTCCCAAATGCCAGACTTAAATGCACTTGTTGTCTTGGATGCCAACAATATTGTTGTTCTTGGATGCCAACATGGAGAACAGTGCCTTCGAAAAGTGTTCAGACCCCTTGTCCTTTTCCACGTTTTGTTACATTACAACCTTATTCTAAAATGGATTTGTTTTAAATAATCCTGAGCAATCTACACACAATACCCCATAATGGCAGAAACAGAAATAACTTATTTACATAAGTATTCAGACTCTTTGCTATGAGACTCGAAATTGATCTCAGGTGCATCCTGTTTCCATTGATCATCCTTGAGATGTTTCTACAACTTGATTGGAGTCCACCTCTGGTATATTCAATTGATTGGACATGACTTGAAAAGGCACACACCTGTCTATATAAGGTCCCACAGTTGACAGTGCATGTCAGAGCAAAAACAAAGCCATGAGGTCGAAGGAATTGTCCATAGAGCTCCAAGAGAGGATTGTGTCGAGACACAGATCTGGGGAAGGATACCAAAAAATATCTGCAACATTGAAAATTCCCAAGAACACAGTCACCTCCATTCTTAAATGGAAGAAGTTTGGAACCACCAAGACCTTTCCTAGAGCTGGCCGCCCTGCCAAACTGAGCAATCGGGGGAGAAGGGCCTTGGTCAAGGAGGTGGCCAAGAACCCGATAGTCACTCTGTCAGAGCTCCAGAATTCTTCTGTGGAGATGAGAGAATCTTCAGGAAGGACAACCATCTCTGCAGCCCTCCACCAATCAGGCATTAATGGTAGAGTGGCCAGACGGAAGCCACTCCTCAGTAAAAGGCACATGACCACCCGCTTGGAGTTTGCCAAAAGGTACCTAAAGACTTTTAGACCATGAGAAACAAGATTCTCTGGTCGGATGAAACCGATATTGAACTCTTTGGCCTGAATGCCAATAATCACGTCTGGGGGAAACCTGGCACCATCCAGATGTTTTTCAGCGGCAGGGATTGGGAGACTAGTCAGGATCGAGGCAAAGATGAGCGGAGCAAAGTACAGAGAGATCCTTGATGAAAATCTGCTCCAGAGCGCTCAGGACGTTCACCTTCCAACAGGACACCGACCTTAAGCACACAACCAAGACAACACAGAAGTGGCTTCGGGACAAGTCTCTGAATGTTCTTGAGTGGCCCAGCCAGAGCCCAGACTTGAACCCGATCGAACATCTCTGGAGAGACCTGAAAGTAGCTGTGCAGTAATTCACCCCATCCAACCTGACAGAGCATGAGAGGCTCTGCAGTGAAGAATGAGAAGAACTCCCCAAATACAGATGTGCCAAGCTTGTGGCGTCATACCCATGAAGGAGCGATGCTGTAATCTGTTGTGGAAATTCATGTATACTGAGAGAGACTTGGACAATTATTCAAGCAATCAATCTTTATTTAACATGGATTAAATATTGCAATAATGAAACTATCGACCACACACTTTGAAGTGTGTGTTGCCAAGAGCTTAACCTTTACAGACATGCAGAGTTCTTTAGATATCTGACACTAACAATGCTTAGTCATGGCTGGTCCCACACCTCCCATGCAGATTGGGGCATCATTAGTCACTCTGGGTTTATCCTGTCTTTATCTGCACCAGGCGGTGTTGTCTTATCCTCACCCTGGCTTAGTTTCTCAGATGCAAGGATGATTTTGAGACAATGATGGATAGTTCACTCTAGTTCCCTGCAGCTAATCTGGGCGTATGGTCACTAGAGACGGCTTGAGCTGACAAATGAGTTAAAGACTGCATTACATAGACAATAATGTGTTTTACTGGAGATAGCTTAGGAGTAGGCAGTTAACCCACTGTTCCTAGGCCGTCATTGAAAATAAGAATTTGTTCTTAACTGACTTGCCTAGTTAAATAAAGGTCAAATAAATAAATAAATAAACATTTTAAAAAAGGAGACCATAAAAACACAGCATTATCAGAACAAAAATGTCTTCCTATTTGTTAAGTATTAATTGCTAACTATTAATATCAAACAAACCAGGTAAATACATAACTTTTCTGTCACAAATCGCTGCCAAAGGTCCTTCAAGAAAGTACTGAGTAAAGGGTCTGAATAGTTATGTAAATGTGATATTTCCAGGATTTTTTATTTTATAAATTAGCTCACATTTCTAAAAACCTGTTTTCGCTTTGTCATTATGGGGTATTGTGTGTAGATTGATGAGGATATTTTTTAAATCAGTTTTAGAATAAGGTTGTAACGTAACAAAATGTGGAAAAAGTTGAGGGGTCTGAACACTTTCCGAAGGCACTGTATAGACTGCAGAACTCTCTGTGCATCGACGGTTCTATGATACATACACCACCACCACCAGACTAACATTTATTTTGTACAGTTGTACCAACAATTTTTTGTGCTTTTGATGTATAGTTTCTGTTTTCCACACCTGACTACTTTTGAATATTAATTTGAACTCTACAAGGACCAATCCAATCAAATATTGCCTGTATTTCCCATATCCAATTTGAACACAGCACAGTTTTTTTGGAAACGATTTTAGTTGTCTCCTCATGTTCACCTGTCCTTGGCTTTGTCTCTTTCCCTGCACATTGCATGTGATGTGCCATGGTAAGTTAGCATGTCACACTCAGTTTGTAGATCCCTGACTAGTATGAGTAGTAGACATATTTAGCATTAGCATGTTCACCTATCAGTGTTTCCTAAGGCATTCAGAGGTACTGTAGTATCTACTACACTACAGTATCTACTTCATGGTTATCTAACCATTGTTCATATTATGATTAAAACCAACCAGAATGTATACAGTTTACTTACTACAGTCAATTATATTTCATATATTCACATAAGATAAAAATGGATATGTTCTGTGAGCCCATTTAATTTGTATTGCCTTGGCAACCAAATTCTCCCTTAACCTCTTTAAGTACTCATGCAAGTCATACATATATTTCTGTAAAACATCTTCCAAGAGCAAGTTGTATAAGGTTCCGTGGTTATAAACAAATCTGGTCACTCTCCTATGATTGTCTAGATTGCCATAGTATAGTCACATGTTGAATACATGCACAGTCAATGATGATGTGAGATACAGGTGAATCAGTGAATTGCAGTATGTCTGACATGGAGTGGCATTAACAACCCCAAGAATGTATCCACCACGGAACTAAACTGAACACTTCATAGGATATCTATGTTACCTAACACCAAAACGCTAATGCTTCTGGCACCCTTCTCCACCTCCCCAGTTCAAAAAGGGACCACCAGTGCCCCCGCCACCCAAGACCCCGACCAAGGAGCTGCACCAGGAGCAGATAATCGACCTGTTTGGGGGCCAGTTCTTACCCGCGGCTACGCCCTCGCAGGTCAGTCACATCCTGGGTCCAATTTCACCATTTTAACAAGGGATTCTTATGCTCTCCTTTCCTTGGAAATGCATTGACATGATTGTATTTGTGAAAGCTATGCAGTGGAACTTTCCCATCTGTCTAGATGACCTTAGAGAGAGCATTTTCATCACAATCCAGGGCCCGGTTTCCTGAAAGAACTTAGTCTTACGAGTGTTTTAACGTTGCATCTTTCCTGCAACGGCCGAAGATGTAACATGCGTTTCCCAAAACACCACACAGAGAGAAGGTTCGCTAAGTGCGTTATTGACGTATGTGTCGATACTGATAGGATCGAAAGAAAGGCAACGCTGCTCTCGGATCAGCTTTCTCCATTCAAATCTTACTTTAGTATTTGAATTATTCCATAATACATTTACATTTTACATTTTACATTTAAGTCATTTAGCAGACGCTCTTATCCAGAGCGACTTACAAATTGGAGTACTAATACTAATACTAATTACGGATCAGCTCTCAGAGAGGAATTGTCACCTATTGGCTGCAAATATTGAGACGGCTTATTCTAATGCATACCCTATAATAATGCACTAAATCAAGATTTGGCACATCATTGCGCACCTGTTAGGCTACACAACATGAAATATATTCAGGCAAAAATTATAGACATTAGCCAAATAGCAAAATAAAACTCAATTGAATGAATACTAAATTGATTATTTCAATGTCATTTACATATATAGGCCTATGTAACCTCTACTGGAGGTAGGCTATGTATCTTTTAATGCAGTCATCTCGTTTTTTATTACATTTGTATTATTATTATTCTATATTTATTCAGGGAAACCCATTGAGAACAGGGTCTCATTCCCAAGGGTTTACTGATCACAACCAATACAATGTAAAACAGCAATCAATACAACATTTATGGAAACATTTAGTCCTCAGCTACTACGTCCTCAATTTAACACCTTAAACTACCCAAGCGGCACCAGAACATCTAATTGTAATGAGTTCTGCAAATTGCTCCAGCAGTGAGGTGCATTAAAACTCAACGTGGAATTTATCTAATTTAGTGGAGACCTGAGGAACCTCAATAGTTAGTCAATCCTGCGAGTGGGTTCGGTAGCTCATTCTTTTATACGTTAGCAATTAAGTTAGGAAAGTTGGAGCTTTGTAAACAAAAAGGGAATAATGAAGTGATCTATGGAACTTTTCATTTTACCTTTATTTAATTAGGCAAGTCAGTTAAGAACAAATTCTTATTTTCAATGACGGCCTAGGAACAGTGGGTTAACTGCCTGTTTAGGGGCAGAACGACAGATTTGTACCTTGTCAGCTCAGGGATTTGAACGTGCAACCTTCCGGCCACTAGTCCAACGCTCTAACCACTAGGCTACCCTCCCGCCCAGGCTACTTTAATGAGGACCAGCCAACCTTTTGATACAGGATGCAGCGCTGAGTATTAAAACTGTCACCTGTGATAAAGCGAAGTGCACTATGGTAGACACTTTCCAAAGGTTTAAGAGTGGTGGCTGCTGCATTCTGGTAAATTGTGTCACCAGAGTCAAGAACTGGCAGGAAGTTGACTGTACAATCTGCTTAGGGAGTGGCCATATCTATTTATTTTTTTTATTGCTTTTTATCTTGGGGGAGGGGGTCTAAGCTGACATATGGAATTTTTTAAAGATGGTCATACCATGGATCATTTTGCTATAGGAATTTACATTTTAGGACACAATTAGGTATACAGTGGGGCAAAAAAGTATTTAGTCAGCCACCAATTGTGCAAGTTCTCCCACTTAAAAATATGAGAGGCCTGTAATTTTCATCATAGGTACACTTCAACTATGACAGACAAAATGAGAGAAAAAAATCGTAGGATTTTTTATGAATCTATTTGCAAATTATGGTGGAAAATAAGTATTTGGTCACCTACAAAGTATTTGGTCACCCACTACCAAAGCCTGTGGGCTCTTTTTCTCCGTGGCCAACGTGAGTAAAACATTCAAATGTGTTAACCCTCGCAAGGCAGCCGGCCCAGACGGCATCCCTAGCTGTGTCCTCAGAGCATGCGCAGACCAGCTGGATGGTGTGTTTACGGACATATTCAATCAATCCCTATCCCAGTCTGCTGTACCCACATGCTTCAAGATGGCCACCATTGTTCCTGTCCCTAAGAAAACTAAGGTAACTGAACTAAATGACTATCGACAAGCGTAGCACTCACTTCTGTCATCATGAAGTGCTTCAAGAGACTAGTCAAGGATCATATCACCTCCATCCTACCTGATACCCTAGACCCACTTCAATTTGCTTACCGCACCAATAGGTCCACAGATGACACAATCGCCATCACACTGCCGATCCCATCTGGACAAGAGGAATACCTATGTAAGAAATCTGTTCATTGACTACAGCTCAACATTTAACACCCTAGTACACTCAACTCGTCATTTAGCACGAGACCCTGGGTCTCGACCACGCCCTGTGCAACTGGGTCCTAGACTTTCTGACGGGCCGCCCCCAGGTGGTGAAGGTAGGAAACAACATCTCTACCCGCTGATCCTCAACACTGGAGCCCCACAAGGGTGCGTTCTCAGCCCTCTGCTGTACTCCCGGTTCACCCATAACTGCGTGGCCATGCACGCATCCAACTCAGTCATCAAGTTTGCAGACAACGCCACAGTGGTAGGTTTGATTACCAACAACGACGAGACAGCCTACAGGGAGGAGGTGAGGGCCCTCGGAATGTGGTATTAGGAAAATAACCTCTCTCTCAACATCAACAAAACAAATGAGATGATTGTGGAATTCAGGTAACAGCAGAAGTAGCACCCCCCAATTCACATCGACGGGACAGTAGAGAAGGTGTAAAGTTTTTAATTCTTTGGCGTACACATCACTGACAAACTGAAATGGTCCACCCACACAGACAGCGTGGTGAAGAAGCCGCAACAGCGCCTCTTCAACCTCAGGAGGCTGAAGAAATTTGGCTTGTCACCTAAAACGCTCATAAACTTTTACAGATGCACAAGCGAGAGCATCCTGTCGGGCTGTATCACCGCCTGGCATGGCAACTGCTCCGCCCACAACCGCAAGGCTCTCCAGAGGTTAGTGCGGTCTGCACAGTGCATCACCGGGGGCAAACTACCTGCCCTCCAGGACACCTACAGCAGCCAATGTCACAGGAAGACCAAAAAGATCATTAAGGACAACAACCACCTGAGCCACTGCCTGTTCACCCCGCTATCATCCAGAAGGTGAGGTCAGTACAGGTGCATCAAAGCTGGGACAGAGAGGCTGAAAAATAGCTTCTATCTCAAGGCCATCAGACTGTTAAACAGCCATCACTAACATAGGGGCGGCAGCGTAGCCCAGTGGTTAGAGCTTTGGACTAGTAACCCGAACTGACAAGGCACAAATCTGTCGTTCTGCCCCTGAACAAGGCAGTTAACCCACTGTTCCTAGGCAGTCATTGAAAATAAGAATTTGTTTTTAACTGACTTGCCTAGTTAAATAAAGGTCAAATTAAAAATAGAGTGGCTGCTGCAGAGTCAAATCTCTGGCCACTTGAATACATTTAATAAATGCATTTAATAAAGGTATCTCTAGTCACTTTAAATAACGCAACTTTAATAATGTCTACATATCCTACATTACTGATCTCAAAAGTTTATACTGTATTCTATACCGTGTACTGCATCTTGCCTATGCCGCATGGCCATCACTCATTCATATATGTATATTTACACATTCTTAGTCACGCCTTTACATTTGTGTGTATAAGATAGTCGTTGTGAATTTGTAAGTGGAGTAATATCTAACAAGTATTCTGTCGGAACTAGAAGCACAAGCATTTCACTACACTCACATTAACATCTGGTATGTGACCAATACAGTTTGATTTGATTTGCATTGAGCTCCATACATTGACTGCTACTGTAGGCTGAATTA
The DNA here is from genome assembly GCF_034236695.1 of Oncorhynchus nerka. Classification (NCBI taxonomy): domain Eukaryota; kingdom Metazoa; phylum Chordata; class Actinopteri; order Salmoniformes; family Salmonidae; genus Oncorhynchus; species Oncorhynchus nerka. The sequence goes on along the minus strand of NC_088424.1, from coordinate 9,846,636 downwards.
TAGAGCAGCTATTTCCATGTTAAAATGTTCCGCGGTGCATTTTCTCCATTGCTTTTGATGGTAGTCCACTCTGGTAGGTCTACGTTATGATCAAAGAGCCACAGTAGCCTACTTACTGTTAAAACTGTAACTTAAAGCGCTGGAAGTTGCACAGAATTGATTGCAAAGAAGACTAGCCTGCTCGGAACAGTAAACAAACAAAGGCGGGAGCTGCCCCCCTGTGCAAAACATACCAGTGGATCTGTACTCCACATCAGTGCTGGAGAGTGGTAAAGCAGCACTCACGGTGTACAGATTGAAAATAAAGACGTGTTTGCATCCTCAGCACCATGCATCCCACTGGATCTGGCACGTGAGCTACATGAGAACCACATGAAAGAAGCTACAGCCGCTAAACAGGCTGCAAAGGCAGCAGGTCCTGCTCTCCCTCTTCTCCAAGCACCACAGTTCCCACTCGGGGAAATAATAAGTCACAATGTCAAGTCGGCAGGTACACACAAAACAAGGTCCATGAAATCTGTGTGCAGTGAAACCGTTTTGTTTGTGGGGCTTGTTCACACACAGCCCCAAAGCTATACGCTGACTGTGGACCCGAAGCAAAAAGAGAAGACGAGATTGATTAATGTGTAAAGAAACGGCGATAAAGGAACAATACAGTATCTGATACAATCAACAAATGTTGTCATTAATATATTTTCACGAATATTTCTTCATGCAATTAATCATTTACAATAGTTGATTCTCTATTTAGCAAGCATTTATTTATCAAGCATGTTTGCACATCTTGCAGGTTGACATGCATCTGATGCGTACGCTGAAGGGGATGCCTGACTCTAGCGGTTCTAGTGTTAAACAGGGAACTCCAACAATTAGAGGGCATGATCCATGTCAATGATAGTTAAAACAACCCACCAGTCACTCAGTCGCAGCTCAGACAAAAAATGTTGCTCATTAAAATTGGGGCGAGTTGTTTAGTTATCAGCTGAGTTAGACTTAGCGCAGTACAAATATCTTTCAGCCCATCAGACTTGGCATCAACCAATACAGATTAAGACAACCCACTATTAATCATTTGAATTTAACATAGTTAGACAGCAGGAATGACAATTTGTTAAGAGCACATAAGGAGGCAGAGGGAGAGCGGTAAATTCCCACTAGAGTCAAATGGATGTTATTACTAGGGCTGTTGCGGTGACTGTATTACGGCCACACCTGCGGTCACGAGTCATGAAGGCAGTCAAATTCAATGTGACCATTTAGTCACGGTAATTAGGCTTCTCCAAGCTCTGATGCTGCTGATGGTCATTAGTAGCCTACCAAACTTCACAACTACCTGGTACTCAGCACTCTAATGTCCCTCTAATCACTGACATCAATGTAAATGTTTTCAAAAATCGAATCAAACACTTAACGAGAATCCATGAGGTCATGTTGTGCAACATTTCTATAGGCTATGCAATTGAGCGAGAAAACAGTGATGGCTGGATCCCATCAGCTTTCTATAGGCTAGGCCTACTATATTTATTTCTCAACTTTTCTTACATTAAACACATTGCTTATCTATACAACATGAGTATAGCCTACCTGGATGGCATGAAAAATAACCACGGGAAAAATGTCCTCCATTCGCTATTTAAATGGATAGATGACATGAATCATAGTCATTTAGCCTAGCCCATAGGCCTATATGTTTTAATAAGGTTTGTATCACAACTAAAGTGGCCAAATAACTTCTTAAAATTAAGCACATTAATCCGCTTGGGGTGTAAAGCCTAACTGGGATACATAAGCAGTGCGTGAGAGTCAAGCTTGGGGAAAATAATTTCACCATAAAAATGCACCTTTATAATAAAAGCACTTATAATGTGAAGAAATAACCTAATAGTTTATCAACATTTTAAGATAAACGTTCTGATGTGTTGCATCAGCCACATTGCTTAAAAACGTTTCTTTGATGCTAGTGGTTGTATTCATTTGGGATCTATCTTATCCCACAACTGTCCCGGACTATGTTTGGAATATTTATTTCTCGCACAGAATAGAATGGGTCGACTTTTGTACTATGGGGGATTGTAGATTGACATAGGCTAGTGGTTTTGCTGTTCGTTAAGCCTACTCATCTTGTTGGCTGACGAAAAGTAAATGTGGACAGTTCTTCCAATATCTTCATTATGCACCTCGGAATTGGTCTGCATCAGTGCCTTGTAGGCTGTGTGTGGATGCCAGCAAATGCTAAATGTGTTTATGTTAGTTAAGAGACTGACAGTTATTTGCTTGACAGTCACCGGCTGATGAAATTTCGTGACCGCCACAGCCCTAATTTGAACACCGACTGCAATTCAAGCCTAATCGCCCAACATGAGTGCCCAACCTCACTAATGCTCTTGTGGCTGAATGGAAGCAAGTCCCCGCAGCAATGTTCCAACATCTAGTAGAAAGCCTTCCCAGAAGAGTGAAGGCCGTTATGGCAGCAAAGGGGGGACCAACTCCATATTAATGGCCATGATTTTGGAATTAGATGTTCGAACAGCACGTGTCCACATCATTTTAGTCATGTGTGGTATGTTTAGCGGTGCTAAAAACGCATCTAAGGACATGCTTAGCTATTCTAAGAATGTTCTGAGGCAGTTGGTAAATAACTAACATTTTCAAGTGCAACTTTAGTAACTATGGTTTTGGGGAAACAGCTCATAGATTTAACGATGCTCCTACGAATGTTCTACTGATGGACTTAGCCTTAAGATGTTTTGGGGAAACGGGCCCTGAACTGTTCAGTAGACTCCACAACAGACCACTTCAATAGCCACAAGTCACAGTTGTCTTCTTTTGTGTCTATACTTGGCTTTGTGCATGCAACTATCTGGCTTTTTCAAAGTATTCAAACTGGGCACTAAACTACTCTCCACAACTACCTGAGATGCAGAGGTCTCCACTAGCATGCCCCGTCATTATTCCATCTATTACAGCACTGTTTGCTCCTGGTCCTGGTGGGTCACAGTGTTTGCAGGTTTTCCACCAGTGGGAGTGGGATATATTAAACATGTATTGTTGTAGAGGGGAGAGGTCAAGGGTTTATTAAGAGAGTGCGGTCAAGATTACAAATCCCTTATAAACTACAAAGGATACAAATAACTTGGGGCCATATGAAGTGTCTCAAAGTAGGAGTGCTGTTCTAGGATCAGTTTAGCCTTTGAGATCACAATGAATAAGATTACAAAGACAGGGAGGATGAACCTGATCCTAGATCAGCACTCCTATTCTGAGATGTATGTCAGATACTGCTCCTGATCTCAAATGTTCAGCCTTTCAGTACGGTTGTGTTAGAGAGCTGTTAACTCAACCAACACTTGAATTCTATTATTTTCAGCCAAATGAAAGACCCGGAGAATCTCTCCTGGATCTGGACTTTGATCCATTCCAGCCTGACGGCAACACCACTATCGGACAGGCTGCACCAACCATAACACAGGTCAATTTATCTCCATTTTCATCTATTATACCACAATGCTATGTTATCCGTCTTAAATGTATCTTATATTCAGCTTAAAATGTTTCTGTACACTAGATGGTGTATATCGCTGTTCTCTCTAGTAATATACGTGCACACCAATAGAGCACATAGAGTGCTCGTCATTCATAGTGAATAATCACGTGTTTTGTTCTACAGCAACTACCCTGGGATTTGTGGACAGTAAGTACAGTAATGTCCTCCTTGATTGATTCGTTGGTTAATTGGTTGCTTGATGGGATTTATAACCTTGATGTATGAGATAGTCATTAGTTACAATACACTATAATAATATATATTATACCTAGATATGTTAGAGAATCAAGTATACATTCCTTTTTATAGAATTGACCGGTCGTAGTCTCTGAGTTTTGAAAAATACACGGATCTTTATTAAAGTGTTTCAATCAAGTGAAAAATTAAGAAAAAACATTGAGCAAAAGCTATCAGTCTCAACACGTAGGACTCCTGACCTCTACTAGCTTTGATTGGCATGGTGATCTGCATGCTCAGTAGACTAAATAAAAACAAAGTAGCCATTTTGTGGCTTTTGTTATGCCAAATGTTTTTTCTCCCATGCAACAGTATTTAAGACTACCAAATAGCAGATTGTAAGTTAAGTTCCAAGCAATTAACTTGCCCCTGTCTTATTCTTATGCTACTCCATCTATATTTTTATTACAATTTGTATGTGTAACGATGAATGAAAGTTATATTTAACTTTGTTCTTATTGATAAAAAAAAGTAGTATACTACTTTTACAGTAGTATACTGATGAATCTGACATTAAATACAAATGTTTTTTTCCCCAGGGAAATGCTGAACCTGTGCAGCCTGTACGTAATACATCCACACCTGACTTCCAAATCACCAATCAAAATCCCTTTTTGAAAATATTTACGTGCCTTGATTTCAAAATGTTAATATCTGTGACCTCTGGTCGTACCTGTCATCAAGCCAGTTGTTTGATACCTGTATGTTTTTCACTCTTTTCGTCACAATCCAGAACTGTTCACTAGACTCCACCACAGACCAATCCATTAGCCACAATCCACAGTCACAATTGTCTTCTTTTGTGTCTATGCCTTGTCTTCTTTCTTCACCTTCTTTCTCTGTCCTCTTGTGATAAACACTCTCTGTGCTCTCTTTACCTTACCTTCACGCACCGGCTTGGTCCTTCCAGATGGATTCTGGGTCTATGAGTACTGTGGGTGTGGAGGAGGATGGGGGCGGCGGTGGCGAGGCCCCGAACACTGCCGACTTTAACCCTGGGTTCCCCGCATTCCCCGAGCAGGCGGGAGACCCCAGCTTCGCCACCGACTGGGCTGCTGACTTCGGCTCGGCCCCGGCAAAAGGAGACTCTGTCCCGTCTGCCACCGAGGCGGCAACCAGCGAGGTTCCAGCGACCACAGGGCAGGACGAGGCCCAAGGCTGGCCTGCAGCGGACGGCTGGGGCGGGAAGGCAGGGGAGGCAGCAGCAGCAGAGCAGCCACAGGGGGCCGAAACGGCCGCAGCTGGAGACGAGGTTAGCGGCTGGGATCCCAACCCCCAACTTACCCCCAACTGTGATCCTTGTGCAGTGGGGGGCGACCAGCAGACCCAGCAGGACCCGGGGAAGGGGCCACCAGAGGCAAGATCATGGGGATGGGGAGAGGCAGGGGAGGCAGGGAAAGGGGAGGCAGGGTCAGGAGAGGGATGGGAGGCAGGGTGGGGAGCAGGTCAGGCAGATTCAGAGGGAGACGAGGCAGGTTGGAGAGATCGTCGCAAATCCACACCGGGCCTGCGCATCACCAACGAGCATGGCCAGATTATTGAGGACACCCCTGAAGGCAGCGAACCTGGCCTGTACCTGGTCCGGCCGGCCGGCAGAGAAGGTTTCGGCTCAGAATATGAGACAACGGAGGAGTGGGGGGACTCAGTGGGGCAGAACGGAGGATGGGCCAGCACTGACGATGAACTGGATTCCGCCGCAGACCAGGGTTTCACAGACCGTAGCACAGCCCAGGAAGGCTTCGCAGACTGGGCTTCAAGTGATCGGGCCACCCCTTTACAGGAGGAGAAGGCTCTGGCAAGCGATGCAGGGTTCGCAGCTGACTGGGCCCAACCAATAGAACAGGCACCAACGCAGTCTGCCGAAACAGGAACAGCATTTGCGGATCCAACCAGTGTCCCAGAACAGGGCTCAACCGGTGATCAGGTGATCCATTTTGGGACCGATCCTTTTGTGGAGATCCCTGGGGAAGATGGTTTTGAGTCTGACCCCTTTGCAGAGACGTCTGGGGGATTTGCCTCAGATCCTTTTGCGGAGACTCAGAGGGAAGGCGGTGGAGGGGATTTTGTGTCTGATCCTTTTGCGGAAACTCATGTGGGAGGGGGATTTGAGTCTGGTCCCTTTGCTGTAACTCAAGGGGGAGGTGGGGAAGTTAGATTTGCGACAGATCCATTCGCAGAGACGACCGGGGAAGTTGGGGCAGGGTGGGCGGCAGACCCTTTCGCTAACAATGGTTCAGTCCAGTGGGCAGGTTTCCCAGCTCCCTCCGCAGAGACAGGGGGCGCCACCACCGACAGCGGGTCCTGGCAGGAAGTCAGCGACAGCAGTGGCTTCTTCTCCTCAGGGGGTGACGGCAGCCAGGCAGGGGACCTCTTCGCCTCCTTTCCCGGGCCAAGAAGCGAAGCAGTAGCTAAGGAAGGAGTCGTCCGCCGAGCTCACAAAGAGCCTGATAACTCGGACCTGTCCGAAGACGAGGTCGCGAACAGGAGATACGGAAAGTTGTACCAAGAGATAGATACAGAGAAGGAAGAGGTACCTGACTTCCTCCCCCCTCTACGTAGAGAATAGCGTAGAGTAGTCTAGAGCAAACAGAATCCCCTCTTCCTTATTTTCCCTCCCACAGATGTACAAATAATAAAATAAAAAGTGCTGTCCCGCAACCCTACCTGGATCCTGCAGCGCCACAGAATCCCAGTCCTCTTCTCCTCTCTCTCCTCTGCTTGCTTGTCTGCTTGTCGGTTCCACTTTGTCAATTTGATAAAAAAACATTCCATCACTTGCCGCATAATTAAAAGACATTTCAAAGCAGCCATGCCAAAAGCCTCCCATACTAATTGTGTGTCTGTGATTTGATTTAGGTGACCAACAATGCATTTAACGGATTTCCCCAGGTAATTAGTCTCGACCAAATTTCTATTTTAGTGATCACAAGATGATATTGAGAAAAGGATTCATCACTGTTAGTTAGAGCAGATGCTTTGTCATTAAGAAACTAAAATATAATATGGTAGAGGACAGGATCAAGTTGGATCAGTTGCAACAGATCATTAGGAGGAGATGTTACCATTTTTTGGTTTAAGATTATCTCCATTTGTGTCACGTTTTTTTTTCATCCTGTGAATGGAATTACTTGTTAAAACTGACCATAAATATTATACACTATATATATACAAAAGTATGTGGACACCCCTTCAAATTCGTGAATTTAGCTATTTCAGTCACACTCGTTGCTGGCAGCTGTATAAAATCGAGCACACAGCCATGCAATCTCCATAGACAACATTTGGAGTAGAATGGCCTTACTGAAGAGCTCAGCGACTTTCAACGTGGCATGCCACCTTTCCAACAAGTCAGTTGTCAAACTTCTGCCTTACTAGAGCTGCCCTGGTCAACTGTAAGTGCTGTTATTGTGAAGTGGAAATGTCTAGGAGCAACAACAGCTCAGCCGCGAAGTGGTAGGTCACACAAGCTCACGTAGCGCGTCAAAATCATCACACATTACCGAGTTCCAAACTGCCTCTGGAAGCAACTTCAGCACAAGAACTGTTCGACGGGAACTTCATGAAATGGGTTTCCATGGCCGACCAGCCCCACACAAGCCTAATCTCACCATGCGTGTTGCCAAGCATTGGCTGGTGTGGTGTAAAGCTTGCCGCAATTGGACACGTTTGTGATTAATCACACTTCACCATCTGGCAGACAAATCTGGGTTTGGCGGAAGCCAGGAGAATTCTACCTGCCCGAATGCATAGTGCCAACTGTAAAGTTTGTTGGAAGAGGAATAATGGTCTGGGGGTGTTTTTCATGCTTCGGACTAGGCCCCTTACTTCCTGTGAAGAGAAATCTTAACTCCACAGCATACAATGACAGTCTAGACGATTCTTTGCTTCCAACTTTGTGGCAACAGTTTGAGGAAGGCCCTTTCCTGTTTCAGCATGACAATGTCCCTGTGCACAAAATAGAGGTCCATTCAGAAATGGTTTGTTGAGATCCGTGTGGAAGAACTTGACTGGCCTGCACAGAGCCCTGACCTCAACCTGTTGAAAGAATTTAATTCCTCTGTTTTAATTCCCAATCAAAATTAAACACTCTGTCAATTCATAAGAATTTGTATGACCCTTATTTTATAAGAATGGACAGAGCCTCGGTCTTAAAAGTCAAGTAACAGCCTTTAATCAAGAGAGTACTGGGTTCATACACATTTTACCACAGGTTATAAACTGATAATGACGTCAGCGTTTTCTAAATGTTCCGTCTCTTCTTGACACTGGTAGAAAGGCCCTATAGTTCTCAAGCCTTCCCTCCTCGCCTAGAGCCAAGGTCAGTCAGTGTAGATAAGCATTCTAGACAGTCTGGAGATAGTCCGTCCCTGCCATCTGGAGATAGTTCATTCATTTGTACCAAGGAACAGACCGTCATTGTTCTAAACTCTTGACTACATTATATTCGATACTGGGAGCAAGAGAGAAAATTCAGACATGTACAGTAACATAATAGTATTCGGATTAGTCAGTCCTGATTGAAATGTATACATAATTAGTCATCATTGATAAAAATTCCCTTAACACAACCCCATCGAACCCCATCGAACACCTTTGGGATGAAGTGGAACGCCAACTGCAAGCCACGCCGAATCGCCCAACTTCAGTGCCCGACGTCACTAATGTTCTTGTGGCTGAATGGAAGCAACTCCCCGCAGCAATGTTCTAACATCTAGTGGAAAGCCTTCCCAGAAGAGTGGAGGCTGTTATGGCAACAAAGGGGGACCAACTCCATATTAATGCCAATGATTTTGGAGCGAGATGTTTGACGAGAAGGTGTTCACATACTTTCTGTAATGTAGTTTACTTACTTGCAGATTAGTTAAAAAAAACGGAAGTATTTAAATTAGGTATAAAGTGACGTTAGAAGATCTCCTGATGCTGCTAGTTGTTGGGATTAGTTACGCACGCGTTGTATAACAAAGTAACTTCAATAATATTCCCCAATTTGAAAAAGTAACGCGTTACTTTTGTAACACATTACCACGAATACTGGTTGCAATTGACCCATAACGTTGAACTTCCAGATATATAAAAAGCAGTTCCTGTTGTGCATAAAGAAGCTAAAGACTGTCTTAGTAGTAGAATAGTATGAAGTTTACATGGTTGTAGCATTTAGGGATATTACAATAAACGAGAACTAAACTACAGTTTTGTAAACTAACCAGGTATGTAAAAAAAACAAGTTGGGTAAACTTGCTAACAACAATAATGTAGTTGGGCAAATTTGCTAACAACGCGAATATAGTGTAATTGCTGCAAAAACTCTTCACTGTTTAAAAAGGTGGATAAACTATGCTTACATGAGTTTACCCTCCACTCTATCCCGGTTACAAACACTTTGTCAATCCCTCACTAATACTCTCCCCAAAATTATCCCATCATAACTTACCTTTCAAAACTAACATTTTATATGCTCTGATATTTTATTACTGCTGGTTTGCTGCCAGTGTAGTTTTAACTTTCTCCCTCTCTTTCTCTTTCCACCAACTTATCTTAAAGATGGAAGCAACAGCCCCAACATTTGTTGCGGATTTTGATAAGCTGGTAAGTCAAGTGTCAATATGACAGACGTTTTTGCTCTTCCATTACTAACTTTTATGTCTTTATATTTGCTTTATTATATGTATGTATGTATGTATGTATGTATGTATGTATGTATGTATGTATGTATGTATGTATGTGTGTGTGTGTGTGTGTGTGTGTGTGTAAACTCAGCAATTAAAAGACATATCCTCACTGTCAACTGCGTTTATTTTCAGCAAACTTAACATGTGTAAATATTTGTATGAACATAACAAGATTCAACAACTGAGACATAAACTGAACAAGTTCCACAGACATGTGACTAACAGAAATGGAATAATGTGTCCCTGAACAAAGGGGAGTAACAGTCAGTATCTGGTGTGGCCACGAGCTGCATTAAGTGCTGCAGTGCATCTCCTCCTCAGGGACTGCACCAGATTTGCCCGTTCTTGCTGTGAGATGTTACCTCACTCTTCCACCAAGGCACCTGCTATTTCCCGGACATTTCTGGGGGGAATGGCCCTAGCCCTCACGCTCCGATCCAACAGGTTCCAGACGTGCTCAATGGGATTGAGATCCAGGCTCTTCGCTGGCTATGGCAGAACACTGACATTCCTGTCTACCAGGAAATCACGCACAGAACGAGCAGTATGGCTGGTGGCATTGTCATGCTGGAGGGTCATGTCAGGATGAGCCTGCAGGAAGGGTACCACATGAGGGAGGAGGATATCTTCCCTGTAACGCACAGCGTTGAGATTGCCTGCAATGACAACAAGCTCAGTCCAATGATGCTGTGACACACCGCCCCAGGCCATGACGGACCCTCCACCTCCAAATCAATCCCGCTCCAGAGTACAGGCCTCGGTGTAACTCTCATTCCATCGACGATAAACGCAAATCTGACCATCACCCCTGGTGAGACTAAATTGCCAAGAAACTGAAGATCTCGTACAACGCTGTGCACTACTCCCTTCACAGAACATCGCAAACGGGCTCTAACCAAAATAGAAAGAGGAGTGGGAGGCCCCAGGGCACAATTGAGCAAGAGGACAAGTACATTAGTGTCTAGTTTGAGAAACAGACGCCTCACAAGTCCTCCACTGGCAGCTTTTGTGTTGGTGTGGGGAATGTTTTCCTGGATTTCCACAGATGATTGATGCCAATTGAGCAAAGTTTTCATGCCCCAAAGAATTCAGGCTGTTTTAGAGCCAAATGGGGATCCGACCCAGTTCTACACAGAACAAAACTATAAACGTAAAATGTAAAGTTTCGATTTCAACTGTACCCGGCTCTGCCGCCATCACTACATGTGATAATGCACAGCCCCATGTCACAAGGATCTGTACACAATTCCTGGAAGCTGAAAATGTCCCAGTTATTCCATGCCTGCATACTCATCAGACATGTCATCCATTGATCATATTTGAGATGCTCTGGATCGACGTGTACAACAGCGTGTTCCAGTTCCCGCCAATATCCAGCAACTTCTTACAGCCATTGAAGAGGACTTGGACAACATTCCACAGGCCAAAATCAACAGCCTGATCAACTCATGTTGTGATATCTCTATGTGATAAAGATGTGTTTCGCTGCGTGAGGCAAATGGTTGTCATACCGACTGGTTATCTGATCCACGTACCCACCTTTTTTTTTTAAGTATCTGTGGCCAACAGATGCATATCTGTATTCCCAGTAATGTGAAATCCATAGATTAGGGCCTAATGAATGTATTTCAATTGACATATTTTTTTTAATATAACACTAACGCAATAAATTCTTTGAAATTGTTGCATTTATATTTTTTGTTCAGTGTAGATGCTTGTACCTAAACCTGCCTCTGTGTGTGTGTGTATATCTATTAAAATACTATTCCCTCAACAGCATTATATAGATATACATACACACAGTTGAAGTCGGAGTTTGAAGGTAGGCCTTGAAATACATCCACAGGTAAACCTCCAATTGACTCAAATGATGTCAATTAGCCTATCAGAAGCCTCTAAAGCCATGACATAATTTTCTGGATTTTTCCAAGCTGTTTAAAGGCACAGTCAACTCAGTGTATGTAAACTTCTGACCCACTGGAATTGTGATACAGTGAATTCTAAGTGAAATAATCTGTCTGGAAACAACTTTTGTAAATATTACTTGTCATGCACAAAGTAGATGTCCTAACCGACTTGCAAAAACGATAGTTTGTTAACAAGAAATTTGTGGAGTGGTTGAAAAACGAGTTTTAATGACTCCAACCTAAGTGTATGTAAACATCCGACTTCAACTGTATATATATATGTAATACTGTTGAGGGAATAGTATTTTAATGAGTCAATTAGGGCTTCACTTCAGATATTTATTTACATTTTTTGGTGACTCCATTCCGTTACAGTGTTGTGTTTGTGTACTGTCATCAAATCAAACTTTATTTGCCACAAGTGCCGAATACAACAAGTGTAGACTTTACTGTGAAATGCTTACTTACAAGCCCTTAACCAACAGTGCAGTTCAAGAAGAAGAAAATATTTACCAAGTAGGCTAAAATAAAAAGTAATAATAAAAAGTAACACAATAACGAGGCTTCTCGGGGCACCGGTACCGAGTCAGTGTGCAGGGGTACAGGCTAATTGAGGTAATATGTACGTGTAGGTGGGGGCGAAGTGACTATGCATAGGTAACAAACAAACAGCGAGTAGCAGCTTTGTACAAGAGGGGGTTCATGGAAATTGCCCAGTGGCGATTTCTATGAATTGTTCAGCAGTCTAATGGCTTGGGGGAGAAGCTGTTGAAGAGCCTTTTGGTCCTAGACATGGCACTCCGGTACCACTTGCGGTGCGGTAGCAGAGAAAAGAGTCTAAAACTCGGGTGACTGGAGTCTGACAATTTTATGGGCTTTCCTCCGACACCGACTATTATATAGGTCCTGGATGGCAGGAAGCTTGGCCCCAGTAATGTACTGGGCCGTTCGCACTACCCTCTGTAGCGCCTTACGGTCAGATGCCGAGCAGTTGCCAGGTGGTGATGCAACCGGTCAGGATGCTCTCGATGGTGCAGCTATATCACCTTTTGAGGATCTGAGGGCTCATGCTAAATCTTTTCAGTCTCCTGAGGGGAAAAGGTTTTGTTGTTCCCTCTTCACAACTCTCTTGGTATGTTTGGACCATGATGGTTCGTTGGTGATGTGGACACCAAGGAACTTGAAACTCTCGACACGTTCCACTATAGCCCCATCGATGTTAATGGGGGCTTGTTCGGCCCGCCTTTTCCTGTAGTCCACGATCAGCTCCTTTGTCTTGCTCACATTGAGAGAGAGGTTGTTGTCCTGGCACCACACTGCCAGTTCTTTGACCTCCCCCCTATAGACTGTCTTATCATTGTCGGTGATCAGGCACTGTTGTCGTCAGCAAATGGAATGATGGTGTTGGAGTCGTGTTTGGCCACGCAGTCGTGGGTGAACAGGGAATACAGGAGGGGACTAAGCACACACAGCTGAGGGGCCCCAGTGTTAAGGATCAGCGTGGCAGCCGTGTTGTTGCCTACTCCGTGCTTCTACATCAGCATTGCTTGCTGTTTGGGGTTTTAGGCTGGGTTTCTGTACAGCACTTTGAGATATCAGCTGATGTACGAAGGGCTATATAAATAAATTTGATTTGATTTGATTTACTCTTACCACCTGGGGCCGTCCCGTCAGGAAGTCCAGGATCCAGTTGCAGAGGAAGGTGTTTAGTCCCAGAGTCCTTAGCTTAATAATAAGCTTTGTGGGCACGATGGTGTTGAACGCTGAGCTTTGGTCAATGAAGAGCATTCTCTTATAGGTGTTCCTTTTGTCCATGTGAGAAAGGGCGGTGTGGAGAGCGATTGAGATTGCATCATCTGTGGATTTGTTGGGGCGGTATGCGAATTGGAGTGGGTCTAGGGTGTCCGGGAGGATGCTGTTAATTTGAGCCATGATCAGCCTTTCAAAGCACTTCATGTCTACCGACGTGAGTGCCACGGCGCGGTAATCATTTAGACAGGTTACCTTCGCTTCCTTGGGCACAGGGACTATGGTGGTCTGCCTGAAACATGTTGGTATTACAGACTGTTAGGGAGAGGTTGAAAATGTCAGTGAAGACACTTGACAGTTGGTCAGCGCATGCTCGGAGTACACTTCCTGGTAATCCGTCTGGCCCAGCAACTTTGTGAATGTTGACCTGTTTAAAGGTTTTGTTCACATCGGCTACAGTTAGTGTTATCACACAGTCATCCAGAACAGCTGGTGCTCTTGTGCATGCTTCAGTGTTGCTTGCCTCAAAGCAAGCATAAAAGGCATTTTGCTCGTCTGTTAGGCTCGCATCACTGGGCAGCTTACGTCTGGGTTTCCCTTTTGTAGTCCATAATAGTTTTCATGCCTTGCCACATCCGCCGAGCGTCAGGGCTGGTGTAGTAGGATTCAATCTTAATCCTGTATTGACACTTTGCTTGTTTGATGGTTTGTCTGAGGGCATAGCGGGATTTCTTATAAGCGTCCGGATTAGTCTCCAGCTCCTTGAAAGTGGCAGCTCTAGCCTTTAGCTTGATGCGGATATTTCCTGTAATCCATGGCTTCTGGTTGGGATATGTACATACACTCACTGTGGGGACGAGGTCATCGATGCAGTTACAATGAAGCCGATAACTGAGGTGGTGTATTCCTCAATGCCATTGGATGAATCCCGGAACATATTCCAGTCTGTGCTTGCAAAACAGTCCTGTAGTATATCATCTGTGTCATCTCACCACTTCTGTATTGTGCGAGTCACTGGTACTTCCTGCTTTAGTTTTTGCTTGTAAGCAGGAATCAGGAGGATAGAATTGTATTCAGATTTGCCAAATGTAGGGCGGGGGTGAGCTTTGTATGCTTCTCTGTGTGTGGAAATAGAGGTGGTCTAGGATTTTTTTTTCTGGTTGCACATATTACATGCTGGTAAAAATTTGGTAAAACCGATTTAAGTTTGCCTGCATTAAAGTCCCCGGCCACTAGGAGTGCCGCTTCTGGGTGAGCATTTTCTTCTTTGCTTATGGCAGAGTTGGTTGAGAGCGGTCTTAGTGCCAGCTGTGCTTTGTGTTGGTAAATAGACGGCTACGAATAATACAGATGTGAACTCTCTTTTATAGAGTTGGTTGAGAGTGGTCTTTGTGCTAGCTTCGCTTTGTGTTGGTAAATAGACGGCTACGAATAATACAGATGTGAACTCTCTTTTATAGAGTTGGTTGAGAGTGGTCTTTGTGCTAGCTTCGCTTTGTGTTGGTAAATAGACGGCTCTCTTTTATAGAGTTGGTTGAGAGCGAATAATACAGATGATGAACTCTCTTTTATAGAGTTGGTTGAGAGCAGATGAGAACTCTTTTTATAGTGGTTGAGAGGTAGCTTCGCTTTGTGGTGGTAAATAGACGGCTACAAATTATACAGATGAGAACTCTCTTTTATAGAGTTGGTTGAGAGCGGTCTTTGTGCTAGCTTCGCTTTGTGGTGGTAAATAGACGGCTACGAATTATACAGATGAGAACTCCTTTTTAGATAGTGTGTTCTACAACTTATCATGAGGTACTCTACCTCAGGCAAGCAATACATCAATACCTCGAGGCTTCTTCAATATTAGACATTGCGTACCAGCTGTTATTGGCTAAACGACACACAAACCCGCCCCTCGTCTTACCAGAGGTAGCGTCTCTGTTCTACCGGTGCATGGAAAATCCCGCCAGCTCTATATTGTCCGTTTCTTCGTTCAGCCACGTCTCAGTGAAACATAAGCTGTTACAGTTTTTAATGTCCCGTTGGTAGGATCATCTTAATAGTACGTCATCAATTGTATTTTCTAACGATTGCACGTTAGCAAGGAGAATGGAAGGCATTGGGAGTTTACTCGCTCGCCTCCGACTTCTCAGAAGGATCCCCGATCTGCGTCCTCTTTTTCGCCGTCTTTTCTTCACGTAAAAGGCATGGATCTGGGCCTGTTCTAGTGAAAGCAGGATATCCTTCTCGTCAGACTCGTTAAAGGAAAAAGTTTCTTCCAGTCCGTGGTGAGTAATCGCTTTTCTGATGTCCAGAAGTTATTTTCAGTCATAAGAGACGATAGCAGCAACATTATGTACACAATTAGTAAAAAAATAAGTTACACAAAAAGCAAAAAAAATAACAGAATTGCACAATTGGTTGGGAGAATGTAAAACGTCAGCCATGTTCTTCGGCGCCATCTTCATTCAGTTGTATTTGTTAAAGCTGCAATATGTTAGTTTTTGGTTGACCCCTCCAAATTCACATAGAAATGAGAGTTATAGATCTGTCATTCTCATTGAAAGCAAGTCTAGATCTGTTCTGATGTGCGCTATTTCTATGTTTCACGTTCCTACGGTATTTTCGATTTTGTACACCAGCTTCAAACAGCTGAAAATAAAATATTTTGGGTTATGGAAAATATATTTCACAGCGGTTTAGACGGTACAATGTTTTTTGACACAATGACTGAAATGTTGCAACCAGGAAATGGCGTAGTGATTTCTGCATAGTGTATCTTTAAGTGCCGTTTTGGTTCACACTTATGTTGAATATGTTATCCAAAACATATTGTGTTTTTTGTTTTTTTGTGTTGCTGCCAAAATGCTCAAACTGTACTCTGAAGCAACGTTTGAACTATACTCGGCAATATTGAATCATCATACTGTACATAGAGGAACAAGTTCCTGCATACAGACCTCAACAACATCAACATTTGAATCTGTCAAGACGGCCCCTATTAGCTCTTCCCTTGAGGTATTTCCACACTGGAAAGAGGCAACCGTGACAATCTATTCTGATTTGAGTTCTGTGATATCTGTAAGGTTGCCTTGTATGATGTCATATTATTAAGTCTGCCTTTAAGAGCTTCAAACACATTGTATTCTCTGTTGAAACTGATTCAATTATTTGCAGATTAAAGGAAACTGCGCTGCAGTTCCACTCTGAATGTTTATGTTGTATGGTTATACAGAGGGTAAAAGGGCTAACCAGCCATACCTATCCAGGTAATAATGATGATGATGATGATGATAATAATTCATTTTAACGGTAGTGCATTTGTTGCACCCAAGGTGCTACACAGCATAATCAAAAAGTACAAAAGAGGTATGTTGAGTTGGGACAGGGGGGTTGTGGGGGCTGCTGTAAGACAGGGGATGTTGACCAGTTCTTCCCTCGCCTGTCTTTGTGGAAAGAATGAAAGCAATGTCACCATGGCCCCTGAACCTGCCGCGCCCCCAGCTGAGACTGCTGTGGCCCGGGAGGCAACAGCTGAGACTGCTGTGGCCCGGGAGGCAACAGCTGAGACTGCTGTGGCCCCGGAGGTCCTTGGGACTGAGACCTCAGATGCCACAGAGGCAGCGGCTGAGGCAGGGGAAATCCAGGAGCCTGCTTCTCCGACTAGTGAGGCTGAGGCAGCCGAGAGTGCCACCAGCCCTGGAGAGGAGAAGCCTGATGTGAGTGACAGTTCGCTATTATATACAGTAACTGTGAAATAGCACGCTCATCATCACAAGCATGGGTCATTCCCCAGCCATCTATGGTCCAAGTCATCCTTATAGGCATAGTTGTATCCCTCTGTTTAAGGGAACCTTTTCATCACCGTCATCATCATCATCATCGTCATCATCAATATTTTCATATTGTCAATATCATCATCATCATCGTCGTCATAATCATCATCGTCATCATCATCAGTGTTTTCACCTTTGTCATTATCATGATCATCGTTATCATCCCATTCATTATATCCGTGGAGATGCTTTCTGATATCCTATGTTTTAAAAATGTTACTTTGCAATTATCGACACCTTCCTTGTCATTCAATTATGTTCTCCTTGATTTTAAAACTTACCATTTTAAACTTGGTACTTTTTGTTTTGACCTCAATCCACTCCACAACTCCCATTTATTGTTTTATAACACATCTGTACATTATGACAGGATTCAAGTCTTAAATATGACATTCTTCTCTAACTCACTCTTGGTATAGTCCACTGTGGGGTCTCCAGTGACATCTGCAGAGCCTGAGGGGGCTTCACCAACTGAGGTATGTGTAAGATCCTCCCCTTTGTCCACTCACGCACTCCCATTACTGTTCTGTGACTCGGTTCTGTGTTACATTGAAGTCCATCTTCTTTCAGTAGCCGGGCCCAAACCCTACCATCACCATTGTCAAAGTGTCATGAGGTTGAGAGATTGTCAGTGTCGAGACTTTGTGAATAACTGATTGTATTGAGTGCATCATAGTCATCTTGGGTGGGAAATGTGTGTGTGTCTGTGTCGGAATGTGATTGAAGAATTAGGGTGGCATTTTTAATGATCTACTATATGTTTCTGTTGGGATGTCATGCATGCACATACTATTCTTGTTATATTTGAGTGTATGAGCTGTTCAATCCTACTCCAGGTTGGAACCTGGGGCAAGCACTAGACACATCGCAAAGAGATACACTACATGACCAAAAGTATGTGGACACCTACTCGTCTAACATATCGTTCCAAAATCATGGCCATTGATATGGAGTTGATCTCCTTTGCTGCTATAACAGCCTCCACTCTTCTGGGAAGGCTTTCTGTATGGACCTTGCTCTGTGCACAGGGGGAATGTCATGCTTTAACAGGAAAGGGCCTTCCCCAAATTGTTGCCACAAAGTTGGAAGCACAGAATCATCTAGAATGTCATTGAATGCTGTAGCGTTAAGATTTCCCTCCATTGGAATTAAGGGGCCTAGCCCGAAGCATGAAAAACAGCCCCAGACCATTATTCCTCCTCCACCAAACTTTACAGTTGGCACTAAGCAATGGGTCAGGTAGCGTTCTCCTGGCATCCACCAAACCCAGATTAGTCTGTTGGGCTGCCAGATACTGAAGCGTGATTCATCACTCCAGAGATTAGTCCTGCCGACCATTTGCATTGTGCATGGTGATCTTAGGCTTGTGTGCGGCTGCTTGGCCACGGAAACCCATTTCATTAAGCTCCCGACAAACAGTTCTAGTGCTGATGTTGCTTCCAGAGGCAGTTTGGAACTCAGTAGTGAGTGATGCAGCCGAGGAAAGACGATTTTGACAAGCTACGCGGTTCAGCACTCTGCGGTCCCATTCTGTGAGCTTGTGTGGCCTACCACTTTGTGGCTGAGCCGTTGTTGCTCCTAGACATTTCCTCTTCACAATAACAGCACTTACAGTTGACCGGGGCAGCTCTAGTACGGCAGAAATTTGACAAACTGACTTGTTGGATAGATGGCATTCTATGACGGTGCCACATTGAAAGTCATTGACATCATCAGTAAGGCCATTCTACTGCCAATGTTTGTCTATGGAGATTGCAACGGGTGTGGCTGACATAGCTGAATACGCTAATTTGAAGGGGTGTCCACATACGTTTGTATATATTGGGTATGTGCCTTGGGGAGTTGCTCATTTACGAAGGGTAATTACAATTGCTGTGTGTATATGGCTCTTATTGTCATGCTTGACATGGGAGTGGAGGAAATGTCTGTATATCCATTTACTTTCTTCCATGTGCCAACCATGTATCAAAACGACTTAAAAAAGATGAGTAGCCTTATTTTCATTCATTTGATTTTAGATTTTCCTTGATATAGATGCTCATTTTTTTTTTTTTTATAATTTCCTTGAACAAGAGTATATCCCACTAAATATAATAATAATATAATAACCACAGAATCTGTGCAGAATCTTGATACACCAAGATAGCCTGTACCTTGAAAGAATGGACCAAACATTTCCTTGCCAACACAGCAATGACTGGATGCAACGATTCCTCAAAGCCTGCATCTCAGTACTTTACGTTTTGCACTTGCATGAATGCTATACTAACAATATCGATAAGAAGGAGAACCGCTGTTATGTAAGTAATTGATGCAGATTCATCTCAATATATCAAATGCAAACTCAATGCTAAAGGCTGTACTGAAAAAGCTTAGGTAGCTAGCTAGGTGCATTAAAACCTCTTTCTGCGCTTAGATCCTCCCAGTTGAAGAGGCTGAAAAAGCGTTCCCCAGCGAAACAGCTCCCCCGGTAACTATAACTTATGCCAAATTTGGCAAAAAGGAAGCTAAAATCATATTTGGCCGAGTATCTTGTGTGAGTTTGAACCTCAAGTCATATTTTACAATGTTTTGTAGAATCTTAAACATTCAATTGTATTTGACACAGTGTCTCATATAAACTTTAAGGTTGAGTCATACAGGACAGAGTGGTATGACATTGAGGTCTGACTCACTCCAAAGTACACAGAGGATGCTATTAAAACAAAGCCAAACCTTGGATTTCATGTACCATTCGAAATTAGCATTTATACTGTAGAAATGTCACTCAATGTATACTGTGGCATAAATTGTCACTTTCCATCATTAAATAATGTTAATAATAATAATGTTTTTTCCAGACAACAGTATTCACCAACATCTGGGTTTGTGTGAATAGCACCCAGTCTCATATGAGCTTGGCTATATCCCCAAACCCCTGTTCCATGTATTCCACATAAAGCTCCATGCTTTAAAATCCCAGAATCTAACATAAATTGATAGTTATGTCACACAGTTATGCCACATTACAAATCTTTATAGAGCATGATATACGGTTATAGATGATTTGTGAAGCATCTATGTGGTGCTTATGAAGCCTTCATAAGATGCACTTTAAATAAAGCAGGACCCAGGTCCCTATAGCAAAGTCTCAACCTTTTGAATCTTGAAATTCCACAATGTTATATACTCTCATATACTGTACGTATATGAGTTGAAATATCAAAATGCTATATTTATTTAGAAGTATAGCAAATAGGTCACAGGCGGTTGGTGACAGCTTAATTGGGGAGGACAGGGTCATAGTAATGGCAGGAACAGAATAAATGGAATGGTATCGAACACGTCCAACGTGTTTTCCATGGTTGATACCATTCCATTCCAACCATTTATTAAGAGCTATCCACCTGTGACATAGGAGTACACAAAATTAAAGGAAACATACCAAATAACTTGAAATAACCAAACTAAATCTGGAGAGTCGAGAGAGGCCATCCTCGAGGCTTGAAAATATATTTTTCCCCAGATGTGATTGTGAATCAACTCTCTTTTGTACGTAGGAATCCGTTCCGACCCCGGAGGAAATGAAGGAGTCCCCTGTGGAGGAGACTCCGGTAATTATTATCCCAAGATTCCCAAACCCCATTCCCAAAACTCTAATATCCATGATCCCACATTTGCCTTTATTCAACTAAGCTCAGTAACTGGGACCTATTGGGACCTGTCCGAAAGTCCATTGAGCCACTTAAGCCTGAAATAGAAAATAGTAGTGATTGTTGTTATACTTTCATATTACAAGGTATATGTTCTAAGAACATGAGGCGTTCAAATGTAAAGGCATCAGAGGAAGTTGCTGCACTGATTTAGAGTCATTCCTGTCCTAGATCAGAAATGATTGTTTAGGTTCCACCTCGAAAACTGACGCAGGCTGTTAATACATATTTAGAAATTGGGGCTGGGAACGTTGTGGTGATTTCCACATGTAGCAGAAAAATAACAACAAATAAGTCACTGACTGACAGCTGGCAGTTTAACTAGCTAGCATGCTAACCTTAGCCAGCTAATGAACGTTATTGTGAGCACCATTTTCAGTTAGCACAGGTGAAAATAATGATTTCATAATAAGAAAACCAACCTACCGGTCAAGAGATCCTAACTAAACTGTGCCTATACGAGCTGTTGAAATGTTGAGGGTTGACGTTTGTCTGACTCTTGCCATTTGATAATTCCAGTGAAACCAAGTCAGATTCTAATCGTCATTAATATTTGGACTGCACACAGACAGTGGTGTAAAGTACTTAAGTAAAAATACTTTAAAGTACTACTTAAGTCGTTTTTTGGGGTATCTGTACTTTGCTATTTATATTTTTGACTACTTTTACTTTTACTTCACTACATTCCTAAATAAAATATTGTACTTTTTACTCCATACATTTTCCCTGGCAACCCAAAGTACTCCTTACATTTTGAATGCTTAACAGGACAGGGAAATGGTGAAATCGACGCACTTATGAAGAGAACACGTGGTCATCCCTACTGCCTATGGTCAGCCGGACTCACTAAACACAAATGCTTTATTTGTAAATAATGTCGTTGGAGTGTTGGATTGTGCCCCTGGCTATCCGTAAATTTTAAAAACAAGAAAATGGTGCCTTCTGATTAGCTTAATATAAGGAATTTGAAATGATTTATTATTTTACTTATACTTTTGAAGTATATTTTAGCAATTACATATACTTTTGATACTTAAGTATATTTAAAACCAAAACTTTTAGACTTTTACTCAAGTACTATTTTACTGGGTGACTTTCACTTTTACTTTAGTAACTTTCTATTAAGGTTTCTACAGTGGGGCAAAACAAGTATTTAGTCAGCCACCAATTGTGCAAGTTCTCCCACTTAAAAATATGAGAGAGGCCTGTAATTTTCATCATAGGTACACTTCAAATATGACAGACAAAATGAGAAAAGAAAATCCAGAAGATCACATTGTAGAATTTTTAATGAATTTATTTGCAAATGATGGTGGAAAATAAGTATTTGGTCACCTACAAACAAGCAAGATTTCTGGCTCTCACAGACCTTCTTTAAGAGGCTCCTCTGTCCTCCACTTGTTATCTGTATTAATGGCACATGTTTGAACTTGTTATCAGTATAAAAAACACCTGTCCACAACCTCAAACAATCACACTCCAAACTCCACTATGGCCAAGACCAAAGAGCTGTCAAAGGACACCAGAAACAAAATTGTACACCTGCACCAGGCTGGGAAGACTGAATTTGCAATAGGTAAGCAGCTTGGTTTGAAGAAATCAACTGTGGGAGCAATTATTAGGAAATGGAAGACCACTGATAATCTCCCTCGATCTGGGGCTCCACGCAAGATCTCACCCCGTGGGGTCAAAATGATCACAAGAACGGTGAGCAAAAATCCCAGAACCACACGGGGTGACCTAGTGAATGACCTACAGAGAGCTGGGACCAAAGTAACAAAGCCTACCATCAGTAACACACTACGCCGCCAGGGACTCAAATCCTGCAGTGCCAGACGTGTCCCCCTGCTTAAGCCAATACATGTCCAGGCCCGTCTGAAGTTTGCTAGAGAGCATTTGGATGATCCAGAAGAAGATTGGGAGAATGTCATATGGTCAGATGAAACCAAAATAGAACTTTTTGGTAAAAACTCAACTCGTCGTGTTTGGAGCACAAAGAATGCTGAGTTGCATCCAAAGAACACCATACCTACTGTGAAGCATGGGGGTGGAAACATCATGCTTTGGGGCTGTTTTTCTGCAAAGGGACCAGGACGACTGATCCGTGTAAAGGAAATAATGAATGGGGCCATGTATCGTGAGATTTTGAGTGAAAACCTCCTTCCATCAGCAAGGGCATTGAAGATGAAACATGGCTGGGTCTTTCAGCATGACAATGATCCCAAACAAACCGCCCGGGCAATGAAGGAGTGGCTTTGTAAGAAGCATTTCAAGGTCCTGGAGTGGCCTAGCCAGTCTCCAGATCTCAACCCCATAAAAAATCTTTGGAGGGAATTGAAAGTCCGTGTTGCCCGATTTGACACACTGAACTCTATCAGAAAAGTAGTTGGTGAACCAGGCGAGGCAATCATTTGAGAAACCAAGGCTGTCGAGTCTGCCGTTGAGGATGTGGTGATTGACAGAGTCAAAAGCCTTGGCCAGATCATTGAATACGGCTGCACAGTAATGTTTCTTATCAATGGCGGTTAAGATATCGTTTAGGACCTTGAGCGTGGCTGAGGTGCACCCTTGAACAGCTCTGAAACCAGATTGCATAGCAGAGAGGGTATGGTGAGATTTGAAATGGTCGGTAATCTGTTTGTTGACTTGGCTTTCGAAGACCTTAGAAAGGCAGGGTAGGATAGATATAGGTCTGTAGCAGTTTGGGTCAAGAGTGTCCCCCACTTTGAAGAGGGGGATGACTGCAGCTGCTTTCCAATCTTTGGGAATCTCAGACGACATGAAAGAGAGGTTGAATATGCTAGTAATAGCGGTGGCAACAATTTCGGCAGATAATTTTAGAAAGAAAGGGTCCAGATTGTCTAGCCCGGCTGATTTGTAGGGGTCCAGATTTTGCAGCTCTTTCAGAACATCAGCTGACTGGAATTGGGATAAGGAGAAAAGGGGAAGGCTTGGGCGAGTTGCTGTTGACCGGGGTAGCCAGGTGGAAAGCATGGCCAGCCGTAGAAAAATGCTTATTGAAATTCTCAATTTATCAGTTAGATAGTGAGATTTATGGAGCCCCAGACTGGGGTGATTGACCATCGAGATCTTCCATTTTCTAAAAATTGTGCCAACAGTTGTGCCTTCTCAGATCTTGCATGGTGCAGGTCCCCCTGATGTCCTTACACAGCCCCCTGGTCTTGGCCATTGTGGAGAGGTTGGAGTCTGTTTGATTGAGTGTGTGGACAGGTGTCTTTTATACAGGTTACGAGTTCAAACAGGTGCAGTTAATACAGGTAATGAGTGGAGAACAGGAGGGCTTTCTTAAAGAAAAACTAACAGGTCTGTGAGAGCTGGAATTCTTACTGGTTGGTAGGTGATCAAATACTTATGTCATGCCATAAAATGCAAATTAATTACTTAAAAATCATACAATGTGATTTTCTGGATTTTTGTTTTAGATTCACAGTTGAAGTGTACCTATGATAAAAATGACAGACCTCTACATGCTTTGTAAGTAGGAAAACCTGCAAAATCGGCAGTGTATCAAATACTT
This sequence comes from Oncorhynchus nerka, assembly GCF_034236695.1. NCBI lineage: Eukaryota > Metazoa > Chordata > Actinopteri > Salmoniformes > Salmonidae > Oncorhynchus > Oncorhynchus nerka. The sequence continues at coordinate 9,822,476 of NC_088424.1, read as the reverse complement.
GTTCTCCCCACTGTATCATACATTGACTAAAATGATGACTTATTGTCTTAAATTGATGTGCAACAGCCTGGGTAAGCTCTGGCCATCGTCTCTCAGCTCGAAAACAGTGGATTTCTACTGGTGTGGGTGTTGAACTATTCCCGAAATTAAACAAAAGGGCTATACCAAACAAAGTCAAACGAACAAGGCGACAGTTAATCCAGAAAAAAATGGGAATACCACAACCATGATCGCATCGCAATAAATGTTTCTACTGCCAACTAAAATGTATATGCATTTGCTATAGGCAGATGTCAGTCGAATGTTTTAAATTGAAACTGCTTTTCAATTGTTCACTTTGCTTTTTTTTTTGCCCCCCACTCCACGGTAGACGTTACGTAATTGCTTCCCATTTAGTATTGTGAAATGTCATTAATTGTTGCTGAACCACAAACAACTGCAATAATCATAACTCACATTTCTTGTGAATGCTGCCTTAACGCCGCCATGACAAAATCTTTGAAAGTTATTTTCGTCGTTTTCTTATGTAGGAGGTTGCAACTTTACTGAGCGTTCAGATGGATAACTATTTGGTGAAGAACAGACATTGTACTTTGTAATGGAGAACAGGCACTTTTGATCCGTAGCCTTATGGTGGTTGGTCTGCATCAATAACATCTCTTTGTCTGAACTGTAGGCACCTGTGGATGCTAAAGGTTCTCCTCAGGAAGACACTGGTAACAAACTGACTACTGAAAGTTGCATCCCCGTTATCCTCATCGTGGTGATGTATCTGATACCAGTGCCAGCATTATTGCTAACACTTTATTTGAATCTGCATAATGTGACCATTATGATGACATACTGCAGACATGACAAAGTGAACGTCGCAAAAAGTTGTGGCATCTGATTTCCGCTACCTGATCTGTGAGATGTACTGTTATTTAAGTTTGTTGCGCAACAAAAGCACCTGCTATATAATTTGAAGGTTAGGTAAAGTGTTACTGAATTATGGAAATGTTGCAGCAGCATGGTGTCCGGATTGCTGCACAATGCTCAACATTATGAACATATCATCTACAAGCTTGGTATCAGACTTGTCCTCAAAACGGATCTCCTTTATAGGATACTGTTTTCACACATCGAAAACAAGCTTTTTGCTGTTAATATTTTCTATCAAATGCCTCCTTTTCACATGACTTTACTTGAAACAAACAGTAGCAAGTAGGTTTACAAGTGTGGGTGTTACACCAGTAGCACTATCAAAGACCTAGTCCACTGGGCACACACTGCTTGGATCAACGTTGTTTCCATGTCATTTCAATGAAATTACATTGAACCAATATGGAGTAGACGTTGAAATGACATCTGTGCCCAGTGGGAGATGATGATTTGGGCAGATAGTAGATTACGATGTTTGAAGTAAATGTATTTTCTATGGTGTGTTATGAACCTTGTTGTAATTCTTCCAGATCCTGTTTGTTCATACATACATTGTTATTATCACTTATAACTTTAACCCTTAAATTCTAAATTCAAATAGCAGTTCTGATACAATTATGTTTTCCGTGTCGTTATAGACGGGTTAGCTGGCAACATCATGGAAACGATGCGTACGCTCCTGTCGCGATACGAAACCTTCAGCCCCGCCCCTTGGCCGGCAGCGGGGTACTAGAGGTGGTTAGCGTCCCGTTCCCTGGATTGGACAGGGCACTATAGATACTTCAGGTTATCTCGATATAACCAGGACCGCTCGCGTAGCCCTGCCTCTCTTTCTATATCGAAGCGTTGTCCGCGTAGAGAGTCTTTGCCTTGTCACTCTCAACGGTCTAGCTCTAGCTGGGATGTGTGAACCCCACCTTTATCCTCTAGACTCTTTGTTTCACCACTAATTGATCCCTGAGTTGTTATTAAGCACTAGTCCTACCAGTCTCTATATGATTTCCCTGTGGTTGAGTATTTCCCCTCTGTGATGTATCTAGTTTAAAGTGTGAAGACCTTTAGTCAACTTAGTCTCACTACTCTGCCCGTCGGCTATGTATCGCTTGGAAAATAAAACTTAGATAGATCGATAAGACAATTAAATGAATCACTACTGGACACACCTTCCTCCTTGTCTTTTAATGGTAACTCATTCTGTCATAGAGCATTGATACCCGTTTCCAGTGTCCCGGTAGCGGGGAGTGTCAGAGTTGTTAACTGTCTTTGAGAGAACCTTTTACTCGAGACAAAATAAGACTACCGTTTATTTTTGAAAACACTCTGTTTTTTGTCTTTTACAATCAAACACACTTCAAAATACACTATTTGTTGCTCGGTCACACACAGCGTTAATCAAAAACATGCAAATGCCTTAATGCTCTATAAAATGCCTGGTACAATAATAACACTTATCTCTATATTAAATGCTTATAATAGTTATTTAATTACCTTTGAGAGATGACGGGGAGACCCACGAGATCAGGAGCAGAGTTTCAATCGGTCAGAGTAATTTCTGAATTTAGTTAGGTTGCGACTCCCCTCTACTGTCTGAGAGGTTGACTTTGAGTCGGTGGTTTACTAAATTTAGAGATTCAAGTTAGACTGGAGAGATCAGAGATTCTCCGCTGAGCTACCGCAGTGTCTGTGGCGAGAAATACCTAGCTGGGATGAGGAGCTCAATCAATTAAGATATTTTGCATCCTGATTCTGCCAGGCGAAAGGCACTCTGACGACAATACTACTGTCCAATAGCTAAACGGCAAGAGCCCAAGTTCCAGCAAATTAGAATCTATAGATAATTTGAGTAGTTTAACTAAATTTTGAGATTCAAGTTAGACTGGAGAGATCAGAGGTTTTCCGCTGAGCTACCGCAGTGTCTGTGGCGAGAAATACCTAGCCGGGATGAGGAGCTCAATCAATTAAGATATTTTGCATCCTGATTCTGCCAGGCGAAAGGCACTCTGACGACAAAACTACTGTCCAATAGCTAAACGGCAAGAGCCCAAGTTCCAGCAAGTTAGAATCTGTAAGTGATTTGAGTCAGGTGGCAATTACCCGAAGTCAAATGGTTGTCTAAATTAATTCAGAATTCAAGAAGTCAGCGCCAAAGTAATGGCAAATGTCTCTTTATATACCTTTTGATTCTCTGCACCCGATCCGCTGCTCCTCCCATTCCCTCAGAGCAGAGAGGGTGATGACATATCTTACAACAGGAAATACTTTTCTTACAGTGCATATATGGGCCTCTGGTTATGACAGAGCCTATTACTCTAGCAACAATGAGGAAATACTTTTCTTACAGTGCGCATATGGGCCTCTGTTTATGACAGTGCCCTTACTCTATCAGCAATGAGTCTAGCAGCTGTTCCCATTCAGAGGTGTCACTTGAGGCAGAGGGTGATTCTTCCTGACACCAGTCAGGCAGGTTCAATAGTTGGTTGGCTTGAGTCGTCTTCTGGTGGCTTTGCCCAATCCGGTATTTCAGTAGGCGAGATCATCTCTGTCTCTACCCTTGGTGGGTAAGACAGGGGAAGAGGACCAGGAGGTAGATCCCTTTGGCGTTTTACTACACTCCAATGGCAGAAGTCTGTATGTTGTGATTCTGGATGGCCAGATAGCAACAGCTAGTTGTATCTTGTTCTTGATACTATGTCTTGTCTTGAGGTGTCTTGACTGATGTCACGTCATCACGTCATATGGCAAAAAAATGCATTAGCTAGCTAACCAACAATGAAATTGGAGACGAAATATAGTTTACAAGTTGTCAACAACCTAAGCCAACCCCGTCTGTTTTGCCCTATAGTTGCGCACGCGACGGTTTTGTTGCTAAATAACCAACCTATCTATGCTCTAAATATTTTATGTTCATATATTGTTTTGTATTGAATAGTGCTGTTTTTGCCGTATATATTTTGAATGTATATATTGTGTTGTTTTCTGGTGGTTAAACTATCTTTTGCAGTGCTGCTAGTAGGGGAGACCAGGGGTAATTGTAACACATTTAATTTTTTCAAACAGAAACCAGCTAGTGTGATGAAAAAGTATATGCCAATGTTTAAGTTCTCTCCCTGCTTGAAATTGTTCAGTCAAACATCTCACTATTAGCTTGTTTGAACCTAGGTTTTTAGGGGTGAAAGTCGTTTTTTCCACAACCTGTATATGTTGTTCTTCTCTCCTGGGCATTAATGTCCAATAATTCATCACTATATGTTGGCTTAACACTGACAAGTGTCACTATTCGTGTCTCTTGCTAGACACATAATGTTTTGTCATGGCTGCTAGGGTTGGGGTGCAATTGTAATTACAAGCAGCCAAATGTTGAAAACAAGGGATTTTACTTTAAGATGGTATTAATTATACAAATACTAACTTAAAATAGCCTTGGGGTTCTGTAGAGTGCCAAATCATTTAAAACCTGTGCAACATCAGACTATTCAAGATGTTTTGAGCGGAAGCGAATGGGGTTGTTACGGTAAATATTGGTTACGTACATAGAAATACTTATATTTATTGCAAAATCATTCCATACTGTATGTCTATGATATGATCATTCATAAACTTGAATGTTTTTTTTTTAAAGTTAAGTGAGTTTATATGATTGATTTATTTGACATTTGACCCCAGCTACTGTTACATTTTCCCCGTGCCAGAATAATTTTTTGGACTAAAATCAATATTGTGATCTGACGGTCTTATGTACAGACCGATAAATGGTATGAATGATTAGGAGACAGATGTACATAACTTGCCTAGTTTCAAGTAGTCTTTGAGCAGTAGAGAAAATACCAAAAATCTCCCAAACTTCTCACATTCTGAAATGTAAAATAATGTTGTCACCTTATTGCACTGGTGTTTATTGTTATTGTTATTATTATTATTTTATTTTTACTGTGTATTCGTTTGTGGTGATCACTTCCATACTCTATTTGTAGAAAATTACATTTCCTATCAAATGCTATACGCACATGTAGATCGATGACAATCTAATTCCATTTGAGTGGGAATCTATTCCCACCTTTATAAATGCCTCTTTTCTGAATACCATAGAACGGAATAATCCCCCATATTTTCAAACGGTATAAGAATAAAAGCAAACTCATTTGTCCTCATGCGCTGAGATGCTCTGACTTTGATCAAATCAAGTAATTGAATTTATCACATGCGCCGATTACAACAGGTGTAGGTAGACCTTACTGTGAAATGCTTACTACAAGCCCTTAACCAACAATGCAGTTTTAAGAAAATGTTAATGTTAAGTAAAAAAAATAGATCAGTTAAAAAATATATATAATAATTACAAATAATTAAAGAGAAGTCGTTAAATAGCGGTAGCGAGGCTATATACAGGGCTGCCGTCAATGTGCGGGGACACCGGTTAGTCGAGGTAATTGAGGAAATATGTACATGTAGGTAGAGTTAAAGTGACTATGCATAGATAATAAACAGAGAGAAGCAGCAGAGTAAAAGAGAGGGGTCACAATGCAAATAGTCTGGGTAATCATTTCATTAGCTGTTCAGGAGTCTTATGGCTTGGGGGTAGAAGCTGTTAAGAAACCTTTTGGACCTAGACTTGACCCTCCGGTACCGCTTTCCGTGCGGTAGCAGAGAGAACAGTCTATGACTAGGGCTGGAGTCTTTGACCATTTTTAGGGCCTTCCTCTGACACCGCCTGGTATAGAGATCCTGGATGGCAGGAAGCTTGGCCCCAGTGATGTACTGAGCTGTTTGCACTACCCTCTGTAGTGCCTTGCGGTCGGAGGCCGAGCAGTTGCTGTACCAGGCAGTGATGCAAACAGTCAGGATGCTCTCGATGGTTCAGCTGTAGAACTTTTTGAGGATCTGAGAACCCATGCCAAATCTTCTGAGGGGCAATAGGCTTTGCCGTGCCCTCTTCACGACTGTCTTGGTGTGTTTGGACCATGATAGTTTGTTGGTGATGTAGACAGCAAGGAACTTGAAGCTCTCAACCTGCTCCACCACAGCCCCGTCGATGAGAATGGGGGTGTGCTCGGTCCTCCTTTTCCTGTAGTCCACAATCGGTAGTCAATGAACAGAATTCTCTTTTCTTTTTTTTCTTTTTTTTTAACCCCTTTTTCTCCCCAATTTCGTGGTATCCAATTGTTGTAGTAGCTACTATCTTGTCTCATCGCTACAACTCCCGTACGGGCTCGGTTGAAAGTCATGCGTCCTCCGATACACAACCCAACCAGCTGCACTGCTTCTTAACACAGCGCACATCCAACCCGGAAGCCAGCCGCACCAATGGGCCGGAGGAAACACTGTGTACTCGGCAACCTTGGTTAGCGCGCACTGCGCCCGTCCCGCCACAGGAGTCGCTGGTGCGCGATGAGACAAGGACATCCCTACCGACCAAGCCCTCCCTAACCCGGACGACGCTAGGCCAATTGTGCGTCGCCCCACGGACCTCCCGGTCGCGGCCGGTTACGACAGAGTCTGGGCGCGAACCCAGAGTCTCTGATGGCACTGCAGTACAGCGCCCTTAACCACTGCGCCACCCGGGAGGCCTGAACAGCATTCTCACATAGGTGTTCCTTTTGTCCAGGTGAGAAAGGGCAATGTGGAGTACAATGGAGATTGCATCATCTGTGAATCTGTTGGGGCGGTATGCAAATTGGAGTGGGTCTAGGGTTTCTGGGATAATGGGATAATGGTGTTGATGTGAGCGATGACCAGCCTTTCAAAGCACTTCATGGCTACAGACATGAGTGCTACGTGAGTGCTACGGGTGCTAGTCATTTTGGCAGGTTACCTTGGTGTTCTTGGGCACAGGGTCTATAGTGGTCTGCTTGAAACATGTTGGTATTACAGACTCGGTCAGGGACAGGTTGAAAATGTCAGTGAAGACACTTGCCAGTTGGTCAGTGTATGCTCGGAGTACACGTAATCAGTCTGGCCCTGCGGCCTTGTGACTGTTGACCTGTTTAAAGGTCTTACTCACATCGGCTATGGCGAGCATGATCACACAGGAGGAATGGGCCAAAATTCACCCAACTTATTGTGGGAAGCTTTTGGAAGGCTACCCGAAACGTTTGACCCAAGTTGAACAATTTAAAGGCAATGCTACGAAATACTAATTGAGTGTATATCAACTTCTGGCCCACTGGGAATGTGATGAAAGAAATAAAAGCTGAAATAATTAATTCTGTCTACTATTTTTCCGACATTTCACATTCTTAAAATAAAGTGGCGATCCTAACTGACCTAAGACAGGTAATTTTTATTAGGATTAAATGTCAGGAATTGTGAAAAACTGAGTTTAAATGTATTTGGCTAAGGTGTATGTAAACTTCCGACTGTAGATGAAAACTCTCTTGGTAAATAGTGTGGTCTACAGCTTATCAGGAAATAGTCTAACTCCGGTGAATAAAACCTAGAGAATTCCTTACTATTAGATTTTGTGCACCAGCTGTTTACAAATATATATTGCCCGCCACCCCTTGTCTTACCAGAGGCGATGCAGTGTAAAACTCACCAGCTGTGTTATCCATGTTGTCGTTCAGCCACGAATCTGTGAAACATAAGATATTACAGTTTTTAATGTCCCGTTGGTAGGATGTACGTGATCGTAGTTCGTCTATTTTACTATACAATGATTGTACGTTGGCTAATAGGACCGATGGTAAAGGCAGATTACCCAGTCGCCATCGGATCTTTAGAAGGCTCCCCGACCTACGTCCCTGATATCTCTGTCTCTTTCTACTGTGAATGACGGGGATTTGGGCCTTGTCGGGTGTCTGAAGTAAATCCTTTGCGTCCGACTCGTTAAAGACAAAAACTTCTTCCAGTACGAGGTGAGTAATCGCTGTCCTTATGTTTAGAAGCTCTTTTCGGTCATAAGAGACGGTGGCAGAAACATTATGTACAAAAAAGTAAGTTACAAATAACGCGAAAAAACACACACAATAGCATAATTGGTTAGGGGACCACCCCTATTTTATCTTATTGTCGGCGGCCTTGGACAGCTCCACTCCCTTTGCATATGTTTTTAAAAAGTTAATGTAACAAAATGTTGGTGCAAACTTGAAATATCTCACCGGTATGTCAGTATACAACGAAAAAATATAATTGGGGCCCAGAATTTCACTTGGTCATGTCCCCTGATCCCTCACCGACTTTCCTTGATGACCTTCGAGGTTTGGTTGCCACCATGTTGTTTACACAAGGTCATCATGTTTGTGATGAATGGTCATGAAGGAAAAGAGACAAGGAAAGGAAGTTTTTTAGAACTATTGGGATGTACTGTAGCCATTGATGTAAACATGGATGGTATTCATGAAAATAGACACTGAAATGTCAACATATTAATCCAATGAAACCATGTTTCGAAACTATGTGGATCTGTGGTGTGAAAATCATTCTATTTATTTCTTGAAGAATATGTTAACTGCTTGTATGGCTACATTTTAGCATGTATAAATGTGTGGATTTGTGTGTGTTATTGTGTCTCGTTAACGGGTTTCTTTCCTCACCAGGAGAAGATGCCTATTCCCTCAGTGGTGATTGAGCCAGCCTCCAGCAACGAAGGTGACGATGACCGCGACATTATTGACATTTCCCCAACGACCATCAGCGACAACGGAGTGACAGCGGACACCCAGGCGGCCAAAGACATCACCACCTTCGACGGCCCACCAGGACTCCCTCCTGGCTTCCTTTACAAGGTTTTCCCTGGTCCACACACACACACACACACACACACACACACACACACACACACACACACACACACACCCACAAGACCTCCCTGATTCACACAAAAAGGCTGACCTGAATTGTACTGTGCTGGCTAGGTAGGATATTTTCTTTTCAGTTGGTCTTTCCAGCGACTATGGTGGATTCATAGTACAGCTGGGCTTTGCCAGGTTTGGCCCTATAGTGTGAAACTGGCAACACTCAAAATAGAATAACTGTATTTTGTTGTATACCGTTATCAGCACACACTTGGATGCACACACACACACACACACATGCTCTCATGCTGTATTATGAACTCCTATCCTGTAGGTGGAGACTCTGCATGACTTTGAAGCTGCAAACTCAGACGAGCTGGAGCTGAAGAAAGGTGACGTGGTTCTGGTTGTTCCCACGGCTACAGCAGAAGATCAGGTGAGGAAAAACTCTGTATTCACACTATTAAATCAGCTTTCAAATTCTAAAAACACTATATTAAATGCTGTACAAATACTGAGCACTTCACGTCCATAGAATATCATAAATATGGTCAAATAGAGTGGATCTCAGATCATTGGTAAAAAAAAACTAACACAGCACTCCAGTGACCAGATTCCATGTAACAGTATTCCCGATGATCCACTTGGTGGAGCCATAACCATATTGCTTATGCCTCATAGATCTGTCAACACTGAAAGGATAGGCTTTTGAGGAAGTAAAATGACCGAAATAGAGCTGGGTCCTTGTCTAACTAACACATACACAAATAGTGTAGTTTAGCTTTATGTTAGCTACCAGCCTAGTACACAGGCATATCCATGGCCAATGAAATTCACCCCTTGCCTCACTTTCTCTATGTTTTCCAGGATGCGGGGTGGCTTACAGGTATCAAGGAAAGCGAATGGTCGCACCTTGGGGCCAGTGCCCACAAAGGACTCTTCCCAGAAAACTTCACACAGCGCTTGGAGTAACCATCTGAGCCCGGAGAAAAGAGTTGTGGGGGAGGTGAAGGGGCCTGTGTTCTCCAGACAATGTCTAGCCGAGCGTCTGCTAACCCGTCTGTGACCTTGTCTGCAAGACAGACCAAGGCCGTCACTGATAGAGGAAAGGACACAAACAATCAACAAAAAACAAACCAAGTGTGGATAAACACTAGTACCTGCTCGGAGCATAACGACAAATAACATGAGCATGATGCGATAGTATGATCTACCCTTTTTTTGTTTGTTAACCTTTAAGCAGCAGCGAATTGATGTGTGCTTTGTTGGAAGTGTGGTGACCTCCACATGTAAATCCCTTGACCTCCACATGTAAATCCCTTGACCTCCACATGTAAATCCATATCTGTTTCAAGGATAAACTCAAATGAGAAATACCTCCTGAAGAAAAAAAAAAGTTACCTTATCTTCTCTGCACCAAGTGTATTGTATTGATTTTGTTGCTCTGCAGTGGAATTTCTAAGAATCTGTAGTGCTATGATCTATCTAACTGTTCTTGAGTGTTACTTTAAGTGTTTTCTTTCTGACATTTCAGCCATAAATGTTACCTTGCATCATTGTTAGTGTTCTCTTGTAGTGTCATGGCTGTATGTGTGCGGCTGTAGTGATTATTTTTTGGGAGTACTCAGTGTTGACATTGTTCATTGACAAGACATGCTGTGCTCTTGCCGAAACAACATAATTGACGTTGAAATTCTGAGCATTGGAATGGGACGTCCGATGAGTTTCCAGCATGAAAAATGATGTTTGTGATGAAGCTGAGATCCGGGAACTGGCAGATGCAGCTTTCTCAAAGTAAAATAAAAAAATAACACTGTAGCTCCCGAACGTAAAACGTTAATGTGTATATCCTTATACCTTATATCTGCAATTACATATATACAAGAAACCAAGTCAACCAGTGGAAAGACATATGAAGTTATTTATTTGTGAATGAAATGTTATGATAAATTGTATTTATTTAACTTTATATTTTTAAAGTTTAAGATCACTGGGAAGGTGCTGGGAGAGAAATCAGATATGCAATTTATGTAATTGGTTTATATACTGTAGGGTCACAATAGTCACAATAGTCCAACTGTTCAGTATAGCAATGAATATATCACTCCTGTTTTCGTACAGTTAGCCCTCACTGTATAACCTTTTTTTGTGATATACATATCTGTGATTATTTATCTAAAGGTGAATAAAGAATAGTTCATATGTTACAGCTCCTCGTTGATTGGGAATTATTTGCAGATCTGGTTCAAATACATGCGTATTTAAGTATTTGTATTTTAAATACTTATTGTCTGGCCAAATCAACTACTTCTATTTGAAGTATTTGAAAGTATTTTTCTAATCATTTCCACTAAATACTATTTGAAACTATTTTCAAATACTTGTTTCCAAATACCCTGGAGGACCAAACAGACCGGGGTACAAATGCATGGAGTATTTAAATATTTGTATCTGGAAATACACTTCTATCTGAAAATACATGTCAATACTTTCCAAGTGTATTTCCAAATATATTCCAATATTCAAATAGTATTTTTTCAAAGAAAAATATCCAAATACGATTTTTGTTGTTCATGAAAAACAGGAACTTGTGAGTTGCATAGCGTGGCGGGGTCATCGATATTCAATTTACTGCACTTGCGAGAGTCAGACAAATCAAAGTGCCTATACACTGTAGATAAAGCTCCAGAAACGGCTTCTCCAATAGAAATGCCCGATCACGCTTGTAGGTGATGTTATGGCGACGTTGTGTCGCACTGACCTGCGCATGAGCAGCCCGTCAAATCAAAGGCACTCCTTCGATATCAAGTTGAAGTAATACTTAAATTGCATACTCAAATTGACACAGGACACTGCATAAGACAGGAGAAATACTCCAGATATAACAGACTGACCCGTAGCCCCCCGACACATAAACTACTGCAGCATAAATACTGGAGGCTTAGACAGGAGGTGTCAGGAGACACTGTGGCCCCATCCGATGATACCCCTGGACAGGGCCAAACAGGCAGGATATAACCCCACCCACTTTGCAAAAGCACAGCCCCCACACCACTAGAGGGATATCTTCAACCACCAACTTACCATCCTGAGGTGAAGAGATTTCTGAATGTTCTTCACCCAGCATACACCCCTCCAACCAGACATGCTTTATCTACTCATTTGCTGGATGCAGAGTTCAATAGAGTTCAAGTGAAGGTCAAGCAAATCATAGAGAAAGCACTGCATTGCAATCGTCTCTGATGGGAATAATTAACTATGCAATCTCCACCCCTCAACCAGTATTCTACAAGTGCACAAACACAAGAGACAACAGACACACTAGTCTCTACATTGCAGATGAGCTGAAGGCAGTCATCAATGACCTTGGACCACAGAAGGTATTTGCTGGTGACAGACAATGCTGCGAACATGAAGGCTGCTTGGTCTAAAGTAGAGGAGTCCTACCCTCACATCACACCCATTGGCTGCTCCTCAAGGACATCATGGCACTGAAAACAATGGATACACTCTACAAGAGAGCCAAGGAAATGGTTAGGTATGTGAAGGGTCATCAAGTTATAGCAGCAATCTACCTTGGCCTGGATGAGGCCAAGGTTCTTGGCAGTCTGGCGAAGTACACTTCCAAGCAAGGGCTTTGGGATGGAGATGCAATATGGCAGTCGTGCCAACATATCTCATCAGCCACCTGGTGGAAGGGACTTTGTGGATCTGAGGCTCTTTCCCCTGTTGCCTCCATCATCCTCCAAATCCCACCAACATCAACCGCCTCAGAGCGCAACTGGTCCTTGTTCGGGAACACACACTGACCAATACAAGGGTTGAAAATTGGTGGCCATCCGGGCAAATTTGAGGCTTTTTGAGCCTGACAACGAGCCATCCTCAACAAGGTTGGAAAGTGACAGTGAAGATGAGGCCTCAGAGTCTGAAGTTCAAGAGGTGGACATTTAGGAGGTCCAGGGAGAAGACATGGAAGCCTGAGAGGAAGACAACCAAAGCTTTAGTTTCTAGACTATCAATTTACAGATGTATGTTGAAAAGTTTTTGGGAGATGCGATGGATCATTGGGGATCATTCAATATTCTCTATCATTGAAATCATCCCATGTGAAGAGTCAAGTCATTTAATTAAAATTCAATACGTAACTTCATTTAAAAAATAAAAAATATTGGAAAGATTTAATAATTTGCAATTATGTCTACTTACGATAGAAGCATAAACCTTTTACTTTGTCTCCATATGGTATGGTAAATATATCCAATGCAAAAAAACATCTACATTTAAATAGTATTGATATTCATTTGCATGTATTTCCGTTAATTCCCATATATTCCCTTAATTCCCACAGAAAGTTTCCACCTCCTGAATAGTCCCCAAAATGTGCAACCCTAATACTAATATTTATTTAAATAGGACTAGCACTTTTCTAAATACTCAAGGACACAAGAAACATCATAAAAGTAATATTTAAACTATAAAAACCAATGTCAGTAATTAAATATCTAATATCTTATGCTTCACAGAGAGCCGGAAAACTTAAATCTGTTTTACCAAATTTCTATCAGCATGTTAAATGTGCAACCAGAGGGGAAAAACTCTGGATCACCTTTACCCCATACACAGGGACGCATGCAAAGCTCTCCCTCGCCCTCCATTTGTCAAGTCTGACCATAATTCTATCCTCCTGATTCCCGCTTACAAGCAAAAACTAAAGCAGGAAGCACGAGTGACTTGATCAATAAAAAAGTGGTCAGATGAAGCAGATGCTAAGCTACAGGACTGTTTTGCTAGCACAGACTGGAATATGTTCCGAAATTCCTCCGATGGCGTTGAGGAGTACACAACATCAGTCATTGGCTTCATCAATAAGTGCATCGATGACGTCGTCCCCACAGTGACCGCACGTACATACCCCAACCAGAAGCCATGGATCACAGGCAACATCCGCACTGAGCTAAAGGCTAGAGCTGCCACTTTCAAGGAGCGGGCCTCTAACCCAGAATTTGATAAGAAATCCCACTATGCCCTCCGATGAACCATCAAACAGGCAAAGCGTTAATACAGGATTAAGATTGAATCATACTACATCGGCTCTGACGCTCGTCGGATGTGGCAGGGCTTGCAAACCATTACAGACTACAAAGGGAAGCACAGCCGAGAGCTGCCCAGTGACGCGAGCCTACCAGAAGAGCTAAACTACGTCTATGCTTGCTTCGAGGCAAATAACACTGAAACACGCATGAGAGCACCAACTGTTTCGGAAAACTGTGTGATCACACTCTCCGCAGCTGATGTGAGTAAGACCTTTAAACTATTATTTATTCGACGTGGTCTGCATCTGGGTCTAACCTTCATACCTGATAGAAATCTATCCTTAGGTCTGATGAGCCCAAATTTGAGAATTTTGGTTCCAACTGCCGTGTCTTTGTGAGACGCATGCGTGTCGGGTCGACTTAAGAGGTTAAACAGGTCAACATTCACAAGGCTGCAGGGCCAGACGGATCACCAGGACGTGTACTGCGAGTATGCGCTGACCAACTGGCAAGTGTCTTCACTGACATTTTCAACCTCTCCCTTTCCGAGTCTGTAATACCAACATGTTTTAAGCAGACCACCATAATCCCAGTGCCCAAGAACACTAAATTAACCTGCCTAAATGACTACCGACCCGTAGCACTCACGTCTGTAGCCATGAAGTGCTTTGAAAGGCTGGTCATGGATCACATCAACACCATTAAACCAGAAACCCTAGACCCACTCCAATTTGCATAGATGATGCAATCTCTATTGCACTCCACACTGCCCATTCCCACCTGGACAAAAGGAACACCTATGTGAGCATGCTATTCATTGACTACAGCTCAGCGTTCAACACCTTAGTGCCCTCAAAACTCATCACTATGCTAAGGACCGTGGGACTAAACACCTCCCTCTGCAACTGGATCCTGGACTTCCTGATGGGCTGCCCCAGGTGGTAAGGGTAGGTAACAACACATCCGCCACGTTGATCCTCAACACAGGGGCCACTCAGGGATGCATGCTCAGTCCACTCCTGTGCTCATGACTACATGGCCAGGCACGACTCCAACACCATCATTAAGTTTTACGATGACACAGCGGTGGTAGGCCTGATCACCGACAACGATGAGACAGCCTATAGGGAGGAGGTCAGAGACCTGGCCGTGTGGTGCCAGGATAACAACCTCTATCTCAACGTGATCAAGACAAAGGAGATGATTCTGGACTACAGGAAAAAGACAACCAAGCATTCTCATCGACGGGGCTGTAGTGGAGCAGGTTGATTGCTTCAAGTTCCTTGGTGTCCACATCACCAACAAACTAACATGGTCGAAGCACACCAAGACAGTTGTGAAGAGGTCACAACAAAACCTATTCCCCCTCAGATCCTCAAAAGGTTCTACAGCTGCATCATCGAGAGCATCACTGCCTGTTATGGCAACTGCGTGGCCTCCGACCGCAAGGCACTACAGAGCGTAGAGCGTATGGCCCAGTACATCACTGGGGCCAAGCTTCCTGCCATCAAGGACCTCTATAACAGGCGGTGTCAGAGGAAGGCCCTAAAAAAAAATTCAAAAACCCCATTCACCCTAGTCGTAGACTGTTCTCTCTTCTACCACACGACAAGCTGTACCGGAGCGCCAAGTCTAGGTCCAAGAGGCTTCTAAACAGATTCTACCCCCAAGCCATAAGACTCCTGCACATGTAATCAAATGGCCACCCAGACATTTTTGCATTGTCACCCCCCCCCCTTTTACACTGCTGCTACTCTCTGTTATCATCTTCTATGCATAGTCACTTTAATAACTCTAACTTCATGTACATATTATCTCAACTAACCGGTGCCACCGCACATTGACTCTGTACCGGTACCCCCCTGTATATAGTCTCGCTATTGTTATTTTACTGCTGCTCTACAATTACTAGTCACTGTTATTTCTTATTCTTATTCATGTTTTTTTATCTTCAATGTTGGTTAAGGGCATGTAGGTAAGCATTTCACTGTAAAGTCTACACCTGTTGTATTCGGCACATGTGACTAATAACATTTGATTTGATTTGAGGTTGCATTTATTGTAGCTGGGGATTTTAACAAATCAAATATGAGAGCAAGGCAACTTCAATTCTATCAGCATATTGACTGTAGCACTCGCGCTGGAAGAACACTGTATCACTGCTACTCTAACTTCAGCGATGCAGACAAGGCCCTTCTCCGCCCTCCTTATGGCAAATTTGACCACGACTCCATTTTGCTCCTCCCTTCCTATAGGCAGAAACTCAAACAGGATGTACCCGTGATAAGGACAACGCTGGTCTGACCAATCGCAATCCATGCTTCAAGATTGTTTTGATCCCGCGGGCTGGGATATATTCCGGGTAGTCTCAGAGAATAATAGTTTATAAGGAAGTGTATAGACGATGTTGTACCCATTGTGACCATTAAAACCTACCCTAACCAGAAATCGCAAACCACCGCATTCAACCATGGAAAGGTGACTGGAATATGGCCGAATACAAACAGTGTAGTTACTCCCTCCGCAAGGCTATCAAACAAGCGAAATGTCAATATAGAGACAAAGTGGAGTCGCAATTCAACGGCTCAGACACGAGACAGATGTGGCAGGGTCTACAGACAATCACGGACTACAAAAGCAAAACCAGCCATGTCACAGACACTTGACGTCTTGCTTCCAGACAAACTTAACACCTTCTTTTCCCGCTTTGAGGATAATACAGTGCCACCGACGCGGCCCGCTACCAAGGACTGTGGACTCTGTTTCTCCGTGGCCGACGTGAGTAAGACATTTAAAAGTGTTAACCCTCGCAAGGCTGCAGGCCCAGATGGCATCCCTAGCCGCATCCTCAGAGCATGCGCAGATCAGCTAGCTGATGTGTTTACGGGCGTATTCAATCTCTCCCTATCCCAGTCTGCTGTCCCCACATGCTTCAAAATGGCCACCATTGTTCAGGTAACTGAACTAAATGACTATCACCCCGTAGCACTCACTTCTGTCATCATGAAGTGCTTTGTGAGACTAGTCAAGGATCATATCACCTCCACCTTACCTGTCACCCTAGACGCACTTCAATTTGCTTACTGCCCCAATAAGTCCACAGACGATGCAATCGCCATCACACTGCACATTGCCCTATCCCATCTGGACAAGAGGAATAACTATGTAAGAATGTTGTTCATTGACTATAGTGCAGCATTCAACACCAAAGTACCCTCCAAGCTCATCATTAAGCTTGAGGCTCTGGGTCTCAACCCCGCCCTGTGCAATTGGGTCCTGGACTTCCTGACGGGCCGCCCCAAGGTGGTAAAGGTAGGAAACAATATCTCCCACAAGTGTGCGTGCTCAGCCCCCTCCTGTACTCCCTGTTCACCAATGACTGTGTGGCCATGCACGCCTCCAAATCAATCATAAAGTTTGCAGACGACACAACAGCAGTAGGCTTGATTACCAACAACGACGAGACAGCCTACAGGGAGGAGGTGAGGGCACTCGGAATGTGGTGTCAGGAAAATAACCTCTCACTTAACATCAACAAAACAAAGGACATGATCGTGGACTTCAGGAAACAGCAGAGGGAGCACCCCCCTATCCACATCAACGGAACAGTAGTGGAGAAGGTGGAAAGTTCCTCGGTGTAAACATCACGGATTAACTGAAATGGTCCACCCATACAGACAGTGTGGTGAAGAAGGCGCTTGTCACCTAAAACCCTAACAAACTTTTACAGATGCACAATTAAGAGCATCCTGTTGGGCTGTATCACCACCTGGTATGGCAACTGCACCACCCACAACAGCAAAGCTCTCCAGAGGGTGATTCGGTCTGCACAACGCATCACCGGGGGCACACTACAGCACTCGATGTCACAGACAATATTATGAAGGACAACAACCACCCGAGCCACTACCTGTTCACCCCGCTACCATCCAGAAGGCAAGGTCAGTACAGGTGCATCAACGCTGGGACCGAGAGACTGAAAAACAGCTTCTATCTCAAGGTCATCAGACTGTTAAACAGCCATCACTAACACAGAGAGGCTGCTGCCTACATACAGACTTGAAATCATTGGCCACTTTAATAAATTATCACTAGTCACTTTAATAATGGCACATTAATAATGTTTACATATCTTGCATTACTCATCTCATATGTATATACTGTATTTTATGCCATCTTGCCTGTGCCGCTCTGTCCTTGCTCATCCATATATGTATATGTAAATATTCTTATTCCATTGCTTTACTTAGATGTGTGTGTATTAGTTAGTTGTTGTGGAATTGTTAGATTACATGTTAGATATTTCTGCACTGTCGGAATTACTACACTCGCAATAACATCTGCTAACATGTGTATGTGACCATTAACATTTGATATGAACTGCAGCTCCTCTACCACCTCATTGATACACTTGTTAGACACATTGTAAATACTCTCCAATTTCAGCAAAATTACATTTTGCAATTCTTCTGATTCTTCTAAAGTATCGTCCTCTTCAAGGACTTAGTCATTATCTTGGGTATTTGACAGGTCATCATATTTTAGCAAGATTTCAGACTATGAGGATTGTGTTTCGGCTGCTATGAGATGCAATGGTTACATAAACATTTGTTCTAAAAACACACTTGTCAAATATGCAGAGGACAGTTTTGTGCCTCTTAAGATGGATTCCAAGATGGCCCGTCGAAGGTTCTGGACTGTGGCCCGTCATTGGAGGTTCCGGACTGTGGCCCGTCGTTGGAGGTTCCGGACTGTGGCCCGTCGTTGGAGGTTCCGGAGTGTGGCCCGTCGTTGGAGGTTCCGGAGTGTGGCCCGTCGTTGGATGGTTCCGGAGTGTGGCCCGTCGTTGGAGGTTCCGGACTGTGGCCCATCGTTGGAGGTTCCGGACTGTGGCCCGTCGTTGGAGGTTCCAGAATGTGGCCCGTTGTTGGAGGTTCCGGACTGTGAAACGTCGCCGGAAGCTCTGGACTGGGAACTGTTGCCAGAAGCTCTGGACTGGGAACTGTCGCCGGAAGCTCTGGACTGTGGAGGCTCACTGGAGGCCTGATGCGTGGGACCGGTACAGGTGGCCCCGGGATGAAGACACGCACCTCAGGGCGAGTGCAAGGAGAAGGCACAGGACGTACGAGACTGTTGAGGCGCACTGAAGGTCTGGAGCGTAAATCTGGCACAACCCGTCCTGGCTGGATGTTTATTTTCCCCCTGCAAATACGGGGCGCTGGCACAGGAGGCACTGGGCTGTGCAGACGCACCAGAGATACATTGCGCAGATCCGGCGCAGGATATCCTGGTCCAAGGAGGTGTACTGGAGACCAGGAGCACTGAGCCGGCACAATCCGTCCTGGCTGGATGCCCATTCTAGCCCAGCCAATGCGGGGAGCTGGAATAGAGAGCACCGGACTATGAATGCGCACTGGAGACACCGTGCGCATCATTGCATAACACGGTGCCTGACCAGTCACACGCTTCCCACGGTAAGAGTTGGCTCAGGTCTGAACCCTGACACTGCCACTCTCCTCGTGTGCCCCCCCAAAAAATATGTTTGGAGCTGCCTCGAGGGTTTCCGTGCTAGCCGTGTCCCCTCGTATCGTCGCCGTTCCTCTTTCGCTGTTTCCACCTGTTTCCGCCTGTTTCCATGGCAGGGTCTTGTCCCCTGCCATAACCTCCTCCCAGGTCCAGGATGTCCTCCACTCTCTTTTCTCCCGGGCCCAGGATCCCTGCTCCTCTTGAACATGCTGCTTGGTCCTTTTTTTGTGGGTAGTTCTGTAACGATCGCCGTATGAAGGAGTGGACCAAAACACAGCGTGGTAAGTGTTCATGATACATTAATACTCAAAACACTCAAACAAAATAACAAAAAGGAGAAACCGAAACAGTCCTGTCAGGTGCAGACACTAAACAGAAAACAACTACCCACAAAACCCAAACGAAAAAGAACTTATATATGATCCCCAATCAGCGACAACGATAGACAGCTGCCTCTGATGGGGAACCACACCAACATAGAAATAAAGAAACTAGAATGCCCACCCTAGTCACACCCTGGCCTAATGAAAATAGAGAATGAAAACCTCTCTATGGCCAGGGCGTGACAGTATATATGCATTCTCAGTTGAGAAACTGCAAAGGCTGCACACTTCACATCTAAAAGTTGAGAAACTGCGAGGTTTGCACACTTCACATCTAAAAGTTGAGAAACTGCGAGGGCTGTACACTTCACATCTAAAAGTTGAGAAACTGCGAGGGTTGTACACTTCACATCTAAAAGTTGAGAAACTGCGAGGTTTGCACACTTCACATCTAAAAGTTGAGAAACTGCGAGGGCTGCACACTTTACATCTAAAAGTTGAGAAACTGCGAGGGTTGCACACTTCACATCTAAAAGAGAAGACCTCTCCTCGCCTTACTGACTGGTCAGTTGGATGTTGTTTGGACAAATGTGACTCCATGTTTTGAGGAAAATGTTAATAGAGACAAGGCAGTGATTGACTGTGTCCATGCCTGAGCCTGTAGTTCTTCAGAAGCTCAGGTTGTTTGGATGCGAAAAAGGCGCAGGTCTTCCATCACATATGCTTTCTGAGCCCTACAGGAGGAAGGAAATGTTGACCGTAAAATAGGGGGCATGCTACTATTTAAAAAACCTGCCTAAGCTATAATGTATTGTGCAAAAGACCAAGATACCTTGTTAACATTGTTAGCCCTAATATGAACTACAGTGACAGACTGAAATGATCTGAATTCACCCACATACCTTAAAATGATTTCAGGATAACATGGACATATGGAAGCTCCCAGGAACGTCCTGGAATGGGTCATCATCTGATGAAGATTTTTTTTTTTATCAATGAGAATGTCAGGACACCGAAGCGCTCAGTTAGCTAGCTAGATAGTTAAAATAGCTTCCTGATTCATGCTCTACTAATGCTAAACTCAGCAAAAAAAAAAATATCCTCTCACTGTCAACTGCATTTATTTTCAGCAAACTTAACATGTGTAAATATTTGTAGGAACATAACAAGATTCAACAACTGAGACATAAACTGAACAAGGTCCACAGACATGTGACTAACATAAATGGAATAATGTGTCCCTGAACAAAGGGAGGGTCAAAATCAAAAGTAACAGTCAGTATCTGGTGTGGCCACCAGCTACATTAAGTACTGCAGTGCATCTCTTCCTCATGGACGGCACCAGATTTACCCGTTCTTGCTGTGAGATGTTACCCCACTTTTCCACCAAGTCACCTGCAAGTTCCTGAACATTTCTGGGGGGAATGGGCCTAGCCTTCACCCTCCGATCCAACAGGTCCCAGACGTGCTCAATGGGATTGAGATCCGGGCACTTCGCTGGCCATGGCAGAACACTGACATTCCTGTCTTGCAGGAAATCACACACAGAACGAGCAGTATGCCTAGTGGCATTGTCATGCTTGAGGGTCATGTCAGGATGAGCCTGCAAGAAGGGTACCACATGAGGGAGGAGGATGTCTTCCCTGTAACGCACGGCGTTGAGATTGCCTGCAATGACAACAAGCTCAGTCCGATGATGCTGTGACACCCCGCCCCAGACAATGACGGACCCTCCACCTCCAAATCGATCCCGCTCCAGAGTACAGGCCTCGGTGTAACGCTCATTGCTTCGACGAATAAACGCGAATCCGACCATCACCCCTGGTGAGACAAAACCGCGACTCGTCAGAGAAGAGCACTTTCTCCAGTCCTGTCTGGTCCAGAGACGGTGGGTTTGTGCCCATAGGCAACTATGTTGCCAGATATCTGGTGAGGACCTGCCTTACAACAGGCCTACAAGCCCTCAGTCCAGCCTCTCTCAGCCTATTGCGGACAGTCTGAGCACTGATGGAGGGATTGTGTGTTAATGGTGTAACTCGGGCAGTTGCTGTTGCCATCCTGTACCTGTCCCGCAGGTGTGATGGCATCTTTCTTTTGGTGTTTTTCAGAGTCAGTAGAAAGGCTTCTTTAGTGTCCTACGTTTTCATTTCTTTGACGTTAATTGGCCTCCGTCTGTAAGCTTTTAGTGACTTAACGACCCTTCTACAGGTGCATGTTCATTAATTGTTTATGGTTCATTTAACAAGCATGAGAAACGTTAAACCCTTTACAATGAAGATCTGTGAAGTTATTTGTATTTTTTACTAATTATCCTTGAAAGACAGGGTCCTGAAAAAAAGACCCACTCCAAATCGCATACTGCCCAAACAGATCCACAGATGACGCAATCTCAATTGCACTCCACACTGCCCTTTCCCACCTGGACAAAAGGAACACCTATGTGAGAATGCTGTTCATTGACTACAGCTCAGTGTTCAACACCATGGTGCCCACAAAGCTCATCACTAAGCTAAGGAGCCTGGGACTAAACGCCTCCCTCTGCAACTGGATCCTCGACTTCCTGACGGGCCGCCCCCAAGAGGTAAGGGTATACAACAACACATCTGCCACACTGATCCTCATCACGGGGTACCTCAGGGGTACTTAGACCCTTCCTATACTCCCTGTTCACCCACGACTGCGTCACCCACAACTGCGTGGCCATCATTAAGTTATCTGATCACCGACAAGGATGAGACAGCCTATAGGGAGGAGGTCAGAGACCTGTCAGTGTGGTGCCAGGACAACAACCTCTCCCTCAGCGTGAGCAAGACAAGGAGATGATTGTGGACTACCAAACATGGAGGGCCGAACATGCCCCCATTCACATCGATGGGGCTGTAGTGTATCGGGTCGAGAGTTTCAAGGTCCTTGATGTCCACATCACCAACAAACTATCATGGTCCAAACACACCCAAGACAGTTGTGAAGATGGCATGACAACACCTTCCCCCCTCAGGAGACGGATCCCCAGATCCTGGGATGGGTCCCCAGATCCTCAAAAGGTTCTACAGTTGCACCATCGAGAGCATCCTGACCGGTTGCATCACTGCCTGGTATGGCAACTGCTCTGCATCCGACCATAAGGCGCGACATAGGGTAGTGCATACGGCCCAGTACATCAATGGGGCCAAGCTTCCTGCCATCCAGGACATATATACTAGGCGGTGTCAGAGGAAGGCCCAAAAAATTGTCGATGACTCCAATCACCCAAGTCATAGACTGTTTTCTCTGCTACTGCACGGCAAGCAGTACCGGAGTGCCAAGTCTTGGCAGGTGTAATTGATGGCAGGAGTGCTTGATGCAGGGCAGCCTGGCGCCCTCAAGCGCCAGGGGAGGGAAGAGCGGGAGCAGACGTGACATTCTTTTTATTCAGTTTAGTCACAGGATTTATACATTTGCAATATGTTTGCCAATCGGTTGTGCTGCCAGACTCATTTTCCATTCCTTTTGCCTCATCCCTTTCAACTATACAAATGTTCAATTCCTCATCAATCCACTGGGATTTAACAGTTTATACAGTCATTTTCTTAATAGGTCCATGCGTATTAGTAACTGGGATAAGCAATTTCATAAATGTGTCAAGTGCAGTGTCTGTTTGCTCCTCATTACACACCACGGACCAATAAATATGATTTACATCAACAACATAGGAATCAGTAAAGACGTGATCAATACATGTTGATGATTTCATTCCTGTGCTGTGTGTAACTACCCTGGTAGGTTGACTGCAGGCACTGGTTACAGTTTGAAGCTTTTTCTTGAGTAGGCAGCTTGATATTTATTTATATTTATATCAATATTTAAATTACCCAGAAAATATGCCTCTCTGTTGATATCACATACATTATCAAGCATTTCACACATGTTATCCAGATACTGACTGTTAGCACTTGGTGGTCTATAGCAGCTTCCCACCAGAATGGCAGATGAACCTGTAGCCATATTACTTCAACCGTATTTAACATGAGATCCTCTATAAGCTTTACAGGAATGTGGTTCTGAATATAAACAGCAACACCTCCACCATAGTCATTTCTATATTTTATGTAAATGTTATAACCTTGTATTGCTACCACTGTATCATCAAAGGTATTATCTACGTAAGTGAGTTGCAGAGAGTCAGAAAATGAATGTAATTTGTTACTAGCAAATTATTTACAGTGCCTCGCGAAAGTATTCGGCCCCCTTGAACTTTGCGACCTTTTGCCACATTTCAGGCTTCAAACATAAAGATATAAAACTGTATTTTTTTGTGAAGAATCAACATCAAGTGGGACACAATCATGAAGTGGAATGACATTTATTGGATATTTCAAACTTTTTTAACATATCAAAAACGGAAAAATTGGGCGTATACAAGGAGGCTACCATATCAATATTCAACACAATCTCACACTCAATTCGTGCAAATACTGTATGTGCAAAGAGTATTGCAGCAGATAGAGAGAATACAGTAGACAGCATGTGTCAAAAAATGATTGAAGATTTTTTTGGGGTGTCCTGTGTTTATGCCCTTTTATGGACATCCGGTCTGGATGTTCTCACGCTATGGAGTGAGTGCTTATGTAAAAATGATAGTTCAGCTGTTTGCTTATGTAACATGATAGTGCAGCTGTTTCTTTTGGGTAAAGCAAATGTTTGCAATAAAAATGTCCTGGTGATTGACATGTAGTGACCTTGTTGAACTGAAAGAAAATGTGAAACAGTTGGGAAATTTTGTAGTGAAATTATGGATCTGCTGTGTGTCTTGTGACCCCTTGTATATAGGTAGGTCTGCTTTTGAAAATACATACGAACTAGGGTAAACTATTTTGGGCCTGTCTTTAGCTTCAGGTGGAGAGATTATTTTAAAGGTCTTGATATGATGAAACAAGTACAGCAGTTTTTCTAACATCATGAACATTTATGAAAATGGGCACTTCAGTCCTCAAGACATTACAAGGGCAGGCGGGAGGGAGGGAGAGAGAGTTCCAGCCTGACCAGGCCACATTATTATTCACACCGGCACCAATAACCTGCGAGAGGAGCAGGAGGGAGTAGGCAGCCTGGTCAACAGAGTAGAAGAGAGGGCCTCTGAGTTGTTCCCCACATCACCATCTCCACTCTGCTGCCCCACAAAGACTTTCATCCTCATAGCATTCAGAGAGTCAACGCTGATATCACCAGAGGGTGTGGCCTACTCCCGCCACGCCACAGGCCCCAACAGCGCAGCTACACAGAGGTCATCAGAGGACAAGAGAACCCTGTAGGATTAAGTGAGATTAAACATCATCTCCAATACATCTGCACTAAAACACACACGGACACGGACGCATGCGCACACACACACACACGGACGCATGCGCACGCACGCACGCACGCACGCACACACACACACACACACACACGCACACACACACACACACACACACACACACACACACACACACACACACACACACACACACACACACACACACACACACACACACACACACACACACACACACACACACACACACACACACACACACACACACACACACACACACACACGGACGCATGCACACACACCTATTGTACTAAAAGTTTACTTGTTCAACTAATAGGAATATGTATATATATATATATATAACAGAAAAATGTTAGCTGTTATCCTGCTTATCCCACTCTTAACAACGTATTAGTTAGTAGTTACTGTATTTCTGACTGCTATTCTTTCTTTTTGCAACATGAAATCACTATCAGTTAGCATGTGGAACATTCAGGGCCTAACTCATCAACCTTTGGACTGAATAGTTTAGAACTGGAGGAACTGTGTTCCTTTGCGCAATATATATCCCCCCATCAGAATCCCCATATTACTCAGAGGAGATCTTCCCCACCCTTGAGGAAGAGACGTGCCATTTCCAGGCCCAGGGAAATGTGCTCATCTGTGGGGACACAAATACATGCACAGGAACACTACCTGATCTAACGACCACACGAGGGGACAGCTTTATTACAAGCCATACTGTTTCTAACTGTCTTCATCTCCCCCATAGAAACAACAGTGACAGCACCGTCAACAAACACGGAAGGGATCTGTTGCAGCTCTGTAGAAGCTTGGGTCTGTACTTTGTCAATGGTAGGTTACTGGGGGACTCTTTGGGGAGATTCACCTATTGCTCACCTCTTGGCCACAGCACAGTAGACTATATGATTACAGACATTGACCCTTTATCTCTCAGCTCATTCACTGTCAAGCCACTAACACCTCTGTCTGATCACAGCCAAATGACCTTGTTGCTCAAGAGAACAGACTTGGAAAGAACCACACATTCACAGCCCAGTAAGCTGTACAACATCAGAAATGCATACAGATGGGCCCAAAACAGCACAGAAGAATACCAGAAAGCAACCTGGAACCAAAATATCCAAA
The DNA here is from genome assembly GCF_034236695.1 of Oncorhynchus nerka. Taxonomy (NCBI): domain Eukaryota; kingdom Metazoa; phylum Chordata; class Actinopteri; order Salmoniformes; family Salmonidae; genus Oncorhynchus; species Oncorhynchus nerka. The sequence goes on along the minus strand of NC_088424.1, from coordinate 9,796,501 downwards.
CACTCTTAGATAACTTTCTGGATACCACATCCACTAACACTAAACACAATCTAGAAATATATTCAGGCAAAAAAACAAAAATCAGCAAAACAGAAATGGATAAATAGACAAAACAAAAAAGACCAGATGACAGCTGGTTTTATGCAGGTTGTAAATATATAAGGAATAAACTTAGAAGACTATCCAACCAAAATCACAGAGACCTAAATAATGGTGAATTACGCCTTCATTACTATGAAACTTTAAAACTCTAGAAACATACACTCAGAACCAAAAAAACACAGTACAACAGCAAGCAGCTTACACTAATTGAAGAGTCCATAAACTCAAACAACTTCTGTCAAAATTGATACAAAATGGTGACATACCAACAACTCATTTTAAAACACCCTACAACACCATTCAAGTTGACACAAACGCAGAGCAAGGCCAAATTCATGAGAAGTTAAATGGATTACAAAAAGCTATCAAAATCCATTGGACTCCCCAATTACTGACCAGGAGCTCTATAAGAAACTTCAGACTCTCAAAATCATTAGTTTAACATTTCAATTGGCTTCATTAAAACTGTTTAATTTGATCCTGAGTGTAGGTTATTTCTCTGACATCTGGAATCAAGAAAGCATTTGATTCTATTTGGCATACAGGACTGTTCTACAAAGTTATTGAGAGTGGTGTAGGAGGTAAAACATATGACATAATTAAATCAATGTACACTGGCAATACGTGCAGCATCAAAATTGGCAAGAAAATAACAGAATTCTTTAACCAGGGGCGGGTCCTTCGCCAGGGTTGCAATCTGAGCCCTGCGCTCTTCAATATTTACATCAGCGAATTGGCCGCTATTCTAGAAAAATCCTTAGCCCCTGGTGTTAGTCTCGACAATTCAGAGGTGAAATGCCTACTCTTCGCAGATTACCGATGCCTGCTGTCACCCACAGCACATGGCCTACAGCAGAGCCTGGACCTGCTAGAGCAGTACTGCCAGACCTGGGCCCTGGCAGTAAACCCCAAAAATACTAAAATAATGATTTTCCAGAGAAGATCTAGATCTCAGGGAATTAGACCAAAGTTCTCAACTGGTACAAAATAAGTAGGGTACTGCACACACTACAATTACTGAGGTTTAAAAATAAGCTCAACTGGATACCTTAATGAGGCAGTGAATGAACTGAGAGAGAAAGCATGCAGGGCATTCTACACCATTAAAAAACTAATTCAAATTGAAATACCTATTAAAATTTGTCTAAAACTAATTGAATATGTCATTGAACCAATTGCACTTCATGGCAGCGAGGTTTGGAATCCACTTGCAAAAGAAGATTTCATCAAATTGGACAAACACCCCATTGAAACCCTGCATGCAGAGTTCTGTAAGATTCTCCTACATGTCCAGAGGAAAACTACAAACAATGCATGCAGGGCAGAATTAGGCCAATATCCACTAATAATAAAAACTCAGAAAAGAGCAATTAAGTTTTGGAAACATCTCAAATACAGTGACCCCATCTCATATCATTGCCAAGCCCTGTAATGCCAAGAACTGAGCAAAGAAGAGTACCCTCATCCAGCTGGTCCTGGGGCTGAGTTCACAAACTTGTTCTACTAACACACCGAAGCCTCAGGACCAAAACATCCAATCAATCAGAATAAACTAAATTATAACACAGTCAAAACAAAACTACATTGCTTATTGGGAAACACAAGCACAAAGCAAAATGCAGTGCCATCTGGCCCTAAATTGACAGTACATCGTGGCTAACTATTTGACCATGGTTAAAACTTTAGAAAAACCTTGACAAAGTACAGGCTCAGTGAGCACAGCCTTGCCATTGAGAAGGGTAGACACAGGAAAACCTGTCTCCCTATAGAGGAAAGGCTGTGCAACCACTGCACAACAGTAGAACCTGAGACAGAGCTGTATTTCCTGACAAAATGTCAAAGATATAAAACAATTAGAGAGTGTAATTTCCCCAAATTTGAGGTTTAAAAGACCTCTCTGATGAGAGTAGGCTACCTGTCCTGTTGGGGGAGGACGCAGAGAGCTGTGGGTTGGCAGCGCACTACATTGCTGCCATCCTGCCATACGATGAGGGACAGTGTCTGACAGACCAATCAACCTGCACATGTCCTCTACTGTATGCTTATTGTTATTGTTCAATGTATGGTTATTTTGACCCTTGGTTACTGTTGCTACTGTTGTCCCGTTGACAATTTTTTTCCCTAATCCCCCTCTTTCAGAATACTATTACTTTGGGGTACTAATCCCCCTCTTTCAGAATACTATTACTTTGGGATTCTAATCCCCCTCTTTCAGAATACTATTACTTTGGGGTTCTAATCCCCCTCTTTCAGAATACTATTACTTTGGGGTTCTAATTCCCCTCTTTCAGAATACTATTACTTTGGGGTTCTAATTCCCCTCTTTCAGAATACTATTACTTTGGGGTACTAATCCCCCTCTTTCAGAATACTATTACTTTGGGATTCTAATCCCCCTCTTTCAGAATACTATTACTTTGGGGTTCTAATTCCCCTCTTTCAGAATACTATTACTTTGGGATTCTAATCCCCCTCTTTCAGAATACTATTACTTTGGGGTTCTAATCCCCCTCTTTCAGAATACTATTACTTTGGGGTACTAATCCCCCTCTTTCAGAATACTATTACTTTGGGGTTCTAATTCCCCTCTTTCAGAATACTATTACTTTGGGGTTCTAATCCCCCTCTTTCAGAATACTATTACTTTGGGGTTCTAATCCCCCTCTTTCAGAATACTATTACTTTGGGGTTCTAATCCCCCTCTTTCAGAATACTATTACTTTGGGGTTCTAATCCCCCTCTTTCAGAATACTATTACTTTGGGGTTCTAATCCCCCTCTTTCAGAATCCCCACTGTGAACAAATCTCTTACATTCATGATCATTCACTATATTTATCCCTAAACTACCCACAATAACTTTTGTCTATTGCTATTCTCAATGAGTTTACTGCCAATATGGCAGTTTTATAATTAGCTAAATATATTGTTGGAGACATGTCTTTCCTTATGCAAACATTTGTTTATTAGATTATATTTCTCATTAAGAATAATGTTGTTTTAATTCTATATGGGTCATGCCTTGCTTTGGTCATGTGTTCTCTTATGGGTCAATGATTTTAATTAGAATATAGCAATTATTTTCTCGCTGCAATTACTTAGAAGGGCATGTGGTCCCACCCCTCCCATGTGTGCCCAGGTGCATATTTTATAGCACATATACATTCAGGATGTAAAGCTTACTAGTTATGGCAAATGTTAGGAAGACCTGGTTGTTGTAACAAAACACACAAAAAACAGATTTATATTTTGACCACAACTTTTCACATGCGTTTTATTTGGGTCTTTTTCATTTCCCCTGTTGATTGGCTCCAGCCATTGGAAGCTCGGTGCTTGTACAAAGAAAAAGAACACGCAATTCAATCATTGATGGATGGTGACGAAAATAATGACATAGCCAGTGGTCATGCTAAGGTTTTCAATGTTTTATTGGTGGAGTTTATGGATTTGCTGTATATTATATGATGCCTGAATAGGAAAGAGGATCTGATCATGTCTATTGGTTTTCTTGATCCAAAAAGAAACACAACTGTTTTGGGGTTAATTCCACATCTGCTTGCATTGCTTGGTAGTGTATTAGCATGGTATGAGACAACATAAATTATACAATTTAAGTCAAATACAAATTAACAGTATTATCCTGAAATGAGACATGAATTAAACATGTGTTAGTACATCAACAACAACCAAATCTTTCAGAATGTACCTGTTTTCAGTATAGAATGACTTGTATACAGATTATATTACAACTCTTTGTGTTTTGTCTTAATGATTGTTCTTTAGTAAATCGGAAACTCAACAATCTGTTAGTCCGAGAAACATTAACTAGATAGTTGTTTTCTGTTTTTGAAACCTTGAAATGTACACATTGAGAAGTGATTTTGTAACAACAGTTTTGAATGGGTAACTGTATCAAATATATATATCATTGTATGTTTGAATTAGCGCTCATATAAACTGTTTTCATCACGGCCTTGTAAACACATTCTTGTAAATTGGTGCTACTGTACGTGATTATATGGGGCTGCTGTACAGATTTGAGCACTTGACAAGACGTTGACATTTCTGTCTCACCTGTAACATAATAATAATAATGATTATGATAATAATAATATTGTTATATTATTTTTCTAATAATACAAATCTGTCAACCAACCAAATGTATTTCTTAAAACCCCTTTTGCATCAGCAGTGTTTTACCCAGTTTAAAAATCCAAGACCCATCAATGCATATGCCGAAGCACAGCATCTAGGAAGCACTCCCTAAACGTCATAAACCTAGAATTAAAACTAGAGAGGAACCATGATCCAAGGGCTGTGCAGAGTGGACATTTAAGAGAACTGTACATGTGGCCCTTATTGTTATTCAAGATGTTACAACGTTAGCAGATGACCATCAGGGTCAGATAATATTACATTTTATATTTCACCTTTATTTAACCAGGTAGGCTAGTTGAGAACAATTTCTCATTTGCAAATGCGACCTGGCCAAGATAAAGCAAAGCAGTGTGACACAGACAACAACACAGAGTTACACATGGAGTAAACAATAAACAAGCCAATAACACAATAAACAAGTCAATGACACAGTAGAAAAAATTAAGTCTATATACAGTGTGTGCAAAATGCATGAGGAGGTAGGCAATAATAGGCCATAGGAGCGAATAGCTACAATTTAACAGATTAACACTGGAGTGATAAATGAGCAGATGATGATGTGCAAGTAGAGATACTGCTGTGCAAAAGAGCAGAAAAGTAAATAAAATTAAAATAAAAGCAGTATGGGGATGAGGTAGATAGATTGGGTGGGCTATTTACAGATGGACTATGAACAGCTGCAGCGATAGGTAGCTGCTCAGATAGTTGATGTTTATATAGTTGATGTTGGTGAGGGAAATAAAAGTCTCCAACTTCAGAGATTTTTGCAATTCGTTCCAGTCACTGGCAGCAGAGAACTGGAAGGAAAGGCGGCCAAATGAGTTGTTGGCTTTGGGGATGATCAGTGAGATATACCTGCTGGAACGTGTGCTACGGTTGGGTGTTGTTATCGTGACCAGTGAACTGAGATAAGGCGGAGCTTTACCTAGCATAGACTTATAGATGACCTGGAGCCAGTGGGTTTGGCGACGAATATATAGCGAGGGCCAGCCGACTAGAGCATACAGGTCGCAGTGGTGGGTGGTATAAGGTGATTTGGTAACAAAACGGATGGCACTGTGATAGACTGCATCCAGTTTGCTAAGTAGAGTGTTGGAAGCTATTTTGTAGATGACTGCCGAAGTCGAGGATCGGTAGGATAGGCAGTTTTACTAGGTTAAGTTTGGCGGTGTGAGTGAAGGAGGCTTTGTTGCGAAATAGAAAGCCGATTCTAGATTAGATTTTTGATGTTTAATGTGAGTCTGGAAGGAGAGTTTACAGTCTAGCCAGACACCTAGGTATTTATAGTTGTCCAAATATTCTAGGTCGGAACCGTCCAGGGTGGTGATGCTAGTCGGGTGGGCGGGTGCGGGCAGCGAACGGTTGAAAAGCATGCATTTGGTTTTACTAGCATTTAAGAGCAGTTGGAGGCCACGGAAGGAGTGTTGTATGGCATTGAAGCTCATTTGGAGGGTAGTTAGCACAGTGTCCAAGGAAGGGCCAGAAGTATACAGAATGGTGTCGTCTGCGTAGAGGTGGATCAGAGAATCACCAGCAGCAAGAGCGACATCATTGAAATATACAGAGAAAAGAGTCAGCCTGAGAATTGAACCCTGTGGCACCCCCATAGAGACTGCCAGAGGTCCGGACAACAGGCCCTCCGATTTGACAAACTGACCTCTATCTGAGAAGTAGTTGGTGAACCAGGCAAGGCAGTCATTTGAGAAGCTAAGGCTATTGAGTCTGCCGATAAGAATGTGGTGATTGACAGAGTCTAAAGCCTTGGCCAGGTCGATGAAGACGGCTGAACAGTACTGTCTATTATCAATGACGGTTATGATATCATTTAGGATCTTGAGCGTGGCTGAGGTGCACCCATGACCAGCTGGGAAACCAGATTGCATAGTGGAGAAGGTACGGTAGGTTTTGAAATGGCCGGTGATCTGTTTGTTAACTTGGCTTTTGAAGATTTTACAAAGGCAGGGCAGGATGGATATAGGTCTATAACAGTTTGGGTCTAGAGTGTCTCCCCCTTTGAAGAGGGGGATGACTGAGGGGGATCTCAGACGATACGAAAGAGAGGTTGAATAGGCTAGTAATAGGGGTTGCAACCATTTTTGCTGGATAATTTTAGAAAGAGAGGGTCCAAGTTGTCTAGCCCAGCAGATTTGTTGGGATCCAGATTTTACAGCTCTTTCAGAACATCAGCTGGCTGGATTTGGGTGAAGGAGAAGTGTGGGGGGGGGCTTGGGCAAGTTGCTGCATGGGGTGCTGAGATGTTGGCCGGGGTAGGGGTAGCCAGGTGGAAAGCATGGCCAGCCGTAGAAAAACGCTTATTGAAATGAGGAGGAGGAGGCGCTCCTATTCTCCATGGACTTTACAGTATCCCAAAACGTTTTGGAATTAGTGCTACTGGATGCAAATGTGTTTGAAAAAGCTAGCCTTAGCTTTCCTAACTGACTGAGTATATTGGTTCCTGACTTCCCTGAAAAGTTGCATATCGCGGGGACTATTCGATGCTAATGCAGAACGCCACAGGATGTTTTTGTGCTGGTCAAGGGCAGTCAAGTCTGGGGTGAACCATCTGTTCTTAGTTCTACATTTTTTGAATGGGGCATACTTATTTAAGATGGTGAAGAAAGCACTTTTAAAGAGAAACCAGGCATCCTCTACTTAAGGGATGAGGTCAATATCCTTCCAGGATACCCGGGCCAGGTTCATTAGAAAGGCCTGCTCGCTGAAGTGTTTTAGGGAGCGTTTGACAGTGATGAGGGATGGTCATTTGACCGTGGACCCATTACGCAGGCAATGATCGCTGAGATCCTGGTTTAAGACAGCAGATGTGTATTTAGAGGGCAAGTTAAGAGGGCAAGTTGGAGGGCAAGTTTAGAGGGCAAGTTGGTGGATATTTAAGAGGGTGCCCATGGCTACGGATTTAGGGTTGTACCTGGTAGGTTCCATGATAATCTATCTTAGATTGTAGGAAGGCCGGGGTGTTAAGCATGTCCCAGTTTAGGTAACCTAACAGTGCGAACTCTGAAGATAGATGGGGGGAAATCAATTCACATATGGTATCCAGGGCACAGCTGGGGGCTGAAGGGGGTCTATAACAAGCGGCAACGGTGAGAGACTTGTTTCTTGACAGGTGGATTTTTAAAAGTAGAAGCTCGAATTGTTTGGGCACAGACCTGGATAGTATGAACTCTGAACTCTGCAGTAGATTGCAACACCGCCCCCTTTAGCAGTTCAATCTTGTCGGAAAATGTAATAGATAGGGATGGAAATTTCAGGGTTTTTGGTGGTCTTCCTAAGCCAGGATTCAGACACGGCTAGGACATCTGAGTTGGCTGCGTGTGCTAAAGCAGTGAATAAAATAAACTTTGGGAGGAGGCTTGTAATGTTAAAATGCATGAAACCAAGGCTTTTACAGTTACAGAAGTCAACAAATGAGGGCGCCTGGAGTGGAGCTAGGGGCTGCAGGGCCTGGGTTAACCTCTACATCACCAGAGGAAGAGGAGGAGTAGGATAAGGGTACGGCTAAAGGATATAAGAACTGGTTGTCTAGTGTAATATGTTTCTTTGGTTTTCTGATTAAAGGTGAAACGGTAGTTACTGGAAAGAAGATAAAGCTGCATGGCCCCAGCTCAATCGTGTGACGAGTTGTTGGTTATTCAATGCTGCTGGATGCTTCATTTTTTGACATACATAAAACAGTCCAAATTGGTGAAGTGAAATGAAAAAAAACAACTTAAAATAAAAAAGTAGTGCGTGCATTTGTATTCACCCCCTTTGCTATGAAGAACCTAAATAAGATCTAATGCAACCAATTACCTTTAGAAGTCACATAATTAGTTAAATAAAGTCCACCTGTGTGCAATCTAAGTGTCACATGATCTCAGTATATATACACCTGTTCTGAAAGGCCCCAGAGTCTGCAACACAATTTAGCAAGGGGCACCACCAAGCAAGCGGCATCATGAAGACCAAGGAGCTCTCCAAACAGGTCAGGGACAAAGTTGTGGAGAAGTACAGATCAGGGTTGGATTATAATAAAATATCAGAAACTTTGAATATCCCACAGAGCACCATTAAACCCATTATAAAAAAATGGAAAGAATATGGCACCACAACAAACCTGCCAAGAAAGGGCCGCCCACCAAAACTCACAGACCAGGCAAGGAGGGCATTAATCAGAGAGGCAACAAAGAGACCAAAGATAACCCTGAAGAAGCTGCAAAGCTCCACAGCGGAGATTGGAGTAGCTGGGCTTTACGGAAGAGTGGCCAGAAAAAAAGCCATTGCTTAAGGAAAAAAATAAGCAAAGTGTTCACCAAAAGGCATGTGGGAGATTCCCCAAACATATGGAACAAGGTACTATGGTCAGATGATACGAAAATTGAGCTTTATGACCATCAAGGAAAACGCTATGTCTGGCGCACACCCGACACCTCCCATCCCCACAGTGATGCTGGTGGCAGCATTGCTGTGGGGATGTTTTTCATCGGCAATCGACCGGGAAACTGGTCAGAATTCAAGGAATGATGGAGGGCGCTAAATACAGGGAAATTCTTGAGGGAAACCTGTTTCAGTCCTCCAGAGATTTGAGACTGAGACGGCAGTTCACCTTCCAGCAGGACAATGACCCTAAGCATACTGCTAAAGCAACACTCAAGTGGTTTAAGGGGAAACATTTCAATGTCTTTAATGGCCTAGTCATAGCCCAGACCTCAATCCAATTGAGAATCTGTGGTATGACTTAAAGATTGCTGTACTCCAGCGGAACCCATCCAACTTGAAGGAGCTGGAGCAGTTTTGCCTTGAAGAATGGGCAAAAATCCCAGTGGCAAGATGTGCCAAGCTTATAGACATACCCCAAGAGACTTGCAGCAGTAATTGCTGCAAAAGTATTGACTTGGGGGGGGGGGGGGGGGGTTGAATAGTTATGCACGCTCAAGTTGTTTTCCTTGTTTGTGTCACAATAAAAATGTTGCAGCTTCAAAGTGGTAGGGATGTTGTGTAAATCAAATGATAAAAAATACAAAAAATCTACTTAAATTCCAGGTTGTAAGGCAACAACAAAGGGAAAATTCCAAGGGGGATGAATATTTCCAAAAGCCACTGTAAATCTATATTAATATCATGCTACGTGCATTTATTACGTGCTGTAATGTAAAGTGCTACTGAAATGTAACTTTAAAAAAACTCTACACACCTCCCAAAGAAGGCCCTTTAACAATGTGCAATTTATTTGTATTAAAATCGAATTAAATGCAAAAACAGAACATATACCATGATTAACAAATCATACAATTTTCACTTTAATCCAAAACTAAATACAAAGACGAGTAAAACCAATAACTCATAAAGCTAAAGCTAGATACAGATTATTGCTTAATTGAATTGACAAGCAATGCAATTCTTGATCAAACGTGGTAACCGACCATTAATTCCTAAATGCACACAGGCTTGCCACTGTGAAAATTAACTTGGTGTCTTGAATGGTGAACCTTATTATTTTACTGTATTGAGTGGCGCAGCGGTCTCAGTGCTAGAGGTGCCACTACAGACCCTGGTGTGATTCCAAGCTGTATCATAACCGGTCGTGATTGGGAGTTCCATAGGGTGGCGCACAATTGGCCCAGCGTCGTCCGGGTTTGGCCGGGGTAGGCAGTCATTGCAAATAAGAATTTGTTCTTAACTGACTTGCCAAGTTAAATAAAAAATAAAAGTGAAGACTATACTCTCTTTAGTGGGTATTCAATCCGATTGCGCTTTGTCGTCTACAGCACCTTTTATAAAAAGCCAATGTTCCCATGTTCACGGAAACTGCAATCACGCACGGTAAGTGCTGTAAACTGTATTTCAGGCTCAATCGGAAATCACTTTAAAATGTTAAGCACACTATTACGCGGATCTACCACTGATCGCATTGAAATTCTTGATTACAGGTCCATGCATCAGCATACACTAATTATGAATGCAAGTTAAGAGCATTACATGCCAACACACATTCATTTTCAGAGGTTAACCTAATAAAAGGTTATCAAATATACATTTCAGTGTAAAATCTACATCCTACCCATGTTATTTCCATGGTGATATGTACACACAACTGGGATCTGTAATAGTCTGAGGAAGCATGTTTTATTGCCATTTTCATAGTCTTGTCATGGTGAATGGAAATTGTTGTGGGAGTAACTACATTAAACGGTTCCCACTGTGTTAGCTGTTTGTTTGTGTATTCCCATGTGTGGAACTGCATTCACCATGATAAGAGCACAAACTCCATTAGTCTGCTTCTGCATAAAAAGCTTTGGGACAGTTCACTTTGAAAACCATGCAGATATTTTGATTAAAAGTATGAAACTTCCAGGTGGTGTAAAAGATACCAGTGTTGAACTCTAATATGAATTCTTGGGAAATGTATTCTGCCATTTTTTAAAAATGTGTGTATTGATACATTTTGCAAAGCCAAGTGGAAAGTTTACTAAGAAGCTTCCGGGCTAATGCCCTTCTACTTCCAAATGGTCAGTTGAGAAAACAAACAGTATAACACCTTCCAGTGATTAAAAAGTGTGCTGTATACAATTTCTTCCTTTCCTATGATGAAGAGAGGGTAGTCATAAGAAGAAATCAAAAAACATTGTCATTGAGTTCCCAAAGTCATGCATTCAGACATATATAGATTACCAACTGAAGTCGTTACATATGCAGGCACAGCTGTGTTGGTTATGTAATCTATATTTCCCCCCTTGACAGCTGTCCGAAGGCGTTTGCTTAACATCAATACATTTTTTTTTCGCGTAATCTATTTATATTCAAGTGCCATCCTTAGAGCTCAACAGCCCTATAGCCACACTTGAAATTGGCACACACTGCCCATGCGGACTTCTCAGTCTTCAATTCTGAACTGATTTTGAAGCGTCTAACCATATCAGCAAGAGATACAAGAATAAGCACATCAGGAACTTATATCTGGCAACAAAAACAAAACAGTATGCACTCAGTTCTTAAAAATAATTGTTTGGAAGCTTGAGTGAAGAGGCGACGGGACATGAAGCAGGTGTGTAGAGGGTGATAGGCTGAGGAATACAGAGCTCTCATTGGAGGAATAAAGAACATGCAGTGGTCGTAAGTCTTCCCCATGGTTAGATGGGGCAGCTGCTGTGAGCACTTGAGTAACTTTAGACGCAGTCACTCAGGGTTGTGAATCTTCAAATGGGTTTCACCTCCCAGGATGACCACTGGTACTTCTCAAAAACAAAACAAAGCATATTATAAGCAAACAAACACCAATTATATTATGACCTACATAATTATTCAAACCAGAAATTATGTATTATGGCAGTATTTTCATGTCAACATTCACAAAATGACATTTTGACAATAGTCATTCAAATTTTATATTTACACATACACTCAGCAGCCAGTTTATTAAGTACACCCATCTAGTGCCAGGTCAGAAAACCCTTTTCCTCCAGAACAGCCTGAATTCTTCAGGGCATGGACACATTGCTCAATTGGTATCAAGGGACCTAACATGTGCCAGAAAAACATTCCAAACACCATTATACCACTGCCAGCAACATGTACCGTTGACACCAGGCTTAATGGATTTATGCTGCTTACGCCAAATCCTGACTCAACATGAAACAGGAACTTGTCGAACCAGGCAATGTTTTTCCACTCAATTGTCCAGTGTTGGTGATTGCGTGCCCACTATGGCAGATGATGGTTTTTAGCTGATAGGAGTGGAACCAGGTGTGGTCATCTGCTGCAACAGCCCATCCGTGACAAGGACCGGCGAGTTGTGCGTTCCGAGATGCGCCATTTGTGTAGATGAAGATACAGGTTTAAGAATTATTTTTAAGCCTTGCAGACCATTGAGATATGGACTGTGTATGTGTGCCATTCAGAGGGTGAATGGGCAAGACAAAAGATTTAAGTGCCTTTGAATGGGGGATATGGTAGTAGATGCCAGGCGCACCAGTTTGAGTGTGTCAAGAACTGCAACACTGCTGTGTTTTTCACGCTCAAAAGTTTCCCACAAGATTGGATGATGTTTTTCCTCATAATCCTGGACTATCGGACCACCATTTTATTACGTTTGCAATTGCAACAAATAATCTGCTCAGACCCCAACAAAGGAACATCAAAAGTCGTGCTATAAATTCACAGACAACAAAGATTCCTTGATGTCCTTCCAGATTCCCTCTGTCTACCAAAGGACGCCATAGGACAAAAATCAGTTAACCACCTAACTGAGGATCTCAATTTAACCTTGCGCAATACCCTAGATGCAGTTGCACCCCTAAAAACTAAAAACATTTATCATAAGAAACTAGCTCCCTGGTACACAGAAAATACCCGAGCTCTGAAGCAAGCTTCCAGAAAATTGGAACGGAAATGGCGCCACACCAAACTGGAAGTCTTCCGACTAGCTTGGAAAGACTGTACCGTGCAGTACCGAAGAGCCCTTACTGCTGCTCGATCATCCTAGTTTTCTAACTTAATTGAGGAAAATAAAAACAATCCGAAATTCCTTTTTGATACTGTCGCAAAGCTAACTAAAAAGCAGCATTCCCCAAGAGAGGATGACTTTCACTTTAGCAGTGATAAATTCATGAAATTCTTTGAGGAAAAGATTATGATTATTAGAAAGCAAATTACGGACTCCTCTTTAAACCTGCGTATTCCTCCAAACCTCAGTTGTCCTGAGTCTGCACAACTCTGCCAGGACCTAGGATCAAGAGAGATGCTCAAGTGTTTTAGTACTATTATATCTCTTGACACAATGATGAAAATAATCATGGCCTCTAAACCTTCAAGCTGCATACTGGACCCTATTCCAACTAAACTACTGAAAGAGCTGCTTCCTGTGCTTGGCCCTCCTATGTTGAATATAATAAACGGCTCTCTATCCACCGGATGTGTACCAAACTCACTAAAAGTGGCAGTAATAAAGCCTCTATTGAAAAAGCCAAACCTTGACCCAGAAAATATAAAAAAACTATCGGCCTATATCGAATCTTCCACTCCTTTCAAAGATTTTAGAGAAGGCTGTTGCGCAGCAACTCACTGCCTTCCTGAAGACAAACAATATATACGAAATGCTTCAGTCTGGTTTTAGACCCCATCATAGCACTGAGACGGCACTTGTGAAGGTGGTAAATGACATTTTAATGGCATCGGACCGAGGCTCTGCATCTGTCCTCGTGCTCCTAGACCTTAGTGCTGCTTTTGATACCATCGATCACCACATTCTTTTGGAGAGATTGGAAACCCAAATTGGTCTACACGGACATGTTCTGGCCTGGTTTAGATCTTATCTGGTCGGAAAGATATCAGTTTGACTCTGTGAATGGTTTGTCCTCTGACAAATCAACTGTAAATTTCGGTGTTCCTCAAGGTTCCGTTTTAGGACCACTATAGTTTTCACTATATATTTTACCTCTTGGGGATGTTATTCGAAAACATAATGTTAACTTTCACTGCTATGCAGATGACACACAGCTGTACATTTCAATGAAACATGGTGAAGCCCCAAAATTGCCCTCGCTAGAAGCATGCGTTTCAGACATAAGGAAGTGGATGGCTGCAAACTTTCTACTATTAAACTCGGACAAAACAGAGATGCTTGTTCTAGGTCCCAAGAAACAAAGAGATCTTCTGTTGAATCTGACAATTAATCTTAATGGTTGTACAGTCGTCTCAAATAAAACTGTGAAGGACCTCGGCATTACTCTGGACCCTGATCTCTCTTTTGAAGAACATATCAAGACCATTTCAAGGACAGCTTTTTTCCATCTACGTAACATTGCAAAAATCAGAAACTTTGTCCAAAAATGATGCAGAAAAATTAATCCATGCTTTTGTCACTTCTAGGTTAGACTACTGCAATGCTCTACTTTCCGGCTACCCGGATAAAGAACTAAATAAACTTCAGTTAGTGCTAAATACGGCTGCTAGAATCCTGACTAGAACCAAAAAATGTGATCATATTACTCCAGTGCTAGCCTCTCTATACTGGCTTCCTGTCAAAGCAAGGGCTGATTTCAAGGTTTTACTGCTAAACTACAAAGCATTACATGGGCTTGCTCCTACCCATCTCTCTGATTTGGTCCTGCCGTACATACCTACACGTACGCTACGGTCACAAGACGCAGGCCTCCTAATTGTCCCTAGAATTTCTAAGCAAACAGCTGGAGGCAGGGCTTTCTCCTATAGAGCTCCATTTTTATGGAATGGTCTGCCTACCCATGTCAGAGACGCAAACTCGGTCTCAACCTTTAAGTCTTTACTGAAGACTCATGTCTTCAGTGGGTCATATGATTGAGTGTAGTCTGGCCCAGGAGTGGGAAGGTGAACGGAAAGGCTCTGGAGCAACGAACCGCCCTTGCCGTCTCTGCCTGGCCGGTTCCCCTCTTTCCACTGGGATTCTCTGCATCTAACCCTATTACAGGGGCTGAGTCACTGGCTTACTGGGGCTCTCTCATGCCGTCCCTGGAGGGGGTGCGTCACCTGAGTGGGTTGATTCACTGTTGTGGTCATCCTGTCTGGGTTGGCATCCCCCCCTTGGGTTGTGCCGTGGCGGAGATCTTTGTGGGCTATACTCAGCCTTGTCTCAGGATGGTAAGTTGGTGGTTGAAGATATCCCTCTAGTGGTGTGGGGGCTGTGCTTTGGCAAAGTGGGTGGGGTTATATCCTTCCTGTTTGGCCCTGTCCGGTGGTGTCCTCGGATGGGGCCACAGTGTCTCCTGACCCCTCCTGTCTCAGCCTCCAGTATTTATGCTGCAGTAGTTTATGTGTCGGGGGGCTAGGGTCAGTTTGTTATATCTGGAGTACTTCTCCTGTCCTATTCGGTGTCCTGTGTGAATCTAAGTGTGCGTTCTCTAATTCTCTCCTTCTCTCTCTCGGAGGACCTGAGCCCTAGGACCATTTGACATGATGACTCCTTGCTGTCCCCAGTCCACCTGGCCATGCTGCTGCTCCAGTTTCAACTGTTCTGCCTTACTATTATTCGACCATGCTGGTCATTTATGAACATTTGAACATCTTGGCCATGTTCTGTTATAATCTCCACCCGGCACAGCCAGAAGAGGACTGGCCACCCCACATAGCCTGGTTCCTCTCTAGGTTTCTTCCTAGGTTTTGGCCTTTCTAGGGAGTTTCTTAGCCACCGTGCTTTTACACCTGCATTGCTTGCTGTTTGGGGTTTTAGGCTGGGTTTCTGTACAGCACTTTGAGATATCAGCTGATGTACAAAGGGCTATATAAATACATTTGATTTGATTGGTCCACTACCCAAAGGACATCCAGCCAACTTGACAGCTGCTGAAATCTTTGGAGTTAACATGGGCCAGCATCCCAGTGGAACGTTTGACACCTTGTAGAGTCCATGCCCCGATGAATTGAGGCTTTTGAGGGCAATGGTGGGGGGTGTAACTCAATATTAGGAATTAGAAACACATATATACACACACTCTCTCAGATCCAAAATTCTTGGCATTATTAAAATAAATACTTAACTATATTGTATATTATATTGCTATATTAAATTATTTTTATGAAACAGCCTCCTGGCTGTACTTTTCTGCATACGCATCTTTCTTTCAACACCAAACCCACCACTGTTGTGCATAGCCAAAGAGCTCAATTTTCATGTCATCCAACAAACGTAAACACCTGGAATTTGCTAAACACTGGCATGAATGCACACGCAGAAAAGTACCTCGTACATACTGTAAAATATAGTGGTGCATTTTTGATGTTATGGGGCTTATTTTGTTTCCACTGGTCCTGGGGACCTTGTTAAGGTCAAGGGCATTTAAAAAAAACTTTACCCAGTACCAGGACATTTTAGTCTAAAACCTGGTTGCATCTGCCAGGTAGGCTGAAACTTGGCCACAGTGGATCTTCCAGTAAGACAATGTCCCCAAGCACACATCAAAATCCACAAAGAAATGGTCAATTGACTACAAAAATCTGCATTCTGCAATCAGTCTCTGGACTTGAACCCCATTGAAAACCTGTTGGTTTGATTGAAGAGGGCCGTCCATAAGCGCAGACAAAGGATATCAATTATCTAGAAAGATTATGCATAGAGGAATGGTCTTTACGATCCTTCCTAATTTGTTTTTCAATCTCATAAAACCTTTTGTAAAAAGGTTATATCCTCTCAAAAAGGTGAAGGTGCCGGAGCATTAATAAGAATTTGTTCTTAACGGACTTGCCTAGTTAAACTTGCCGTTTTGAGATTTTGTTTTATTAACTTGAACAAAATCTTTCTCTGAGCAACTGTGGTGGTATAAAATAATATACATTTCCCAATTTCTTTGAGAATACAATTTACACTGAGTGTACAAAACATTAGGAACAACTTCCTAATACTGAGTAGCACCCCCTTTTGCACTTAGAACAGCCTCAATTTGTCGGGGCATGGACTACAAGGTGTCGAAATCGTTCCACCGGGATGCTGGCCCATGTTGACTCCAATGATTCCCACAGTTGTGTCAAGTTGGCTGGATGTCCTTTGGGTGGTGGACCATTCTTGATACACACGGGAAACGATTGAGCGTGACAAACCCAGAAGCGTTGCAGTTGACACTCAAACCAGTGCGCCTGGCACCTACTATTATACCACCCCGTTCAAAGGCACTTAAATCTTTTGCCTTGCCCATTCACCCTCTGATTGGCACAAACACAATCCATGTCTCAACTGTCTCAAGGCATAAAAATCCTTATTTAACCCATCTCCCCTTCATCTACACTGACTGAAGTGAATTTAATAGATGACATCGATAAGGGATCATTGAAGTCGGAAGTTTACATACACCTTAGCCAAGTACATTTAAACTCTGTTTTCACAATTCCTGACATTTAATCCTAGTAAAAATTCCCTGTCTTCGGTCAATTAGGATCACCACTTTATTTTAAGAATGTGAAATGTCGGAATAGAGAGAATGAATTAGTTCAGCTTTTATTTCTTTCATCACATTCCCAGTGGGTCAGAAGTTTACATACACTCAAATAGTATTTGGTAGCATTGCCTTTAAATTGTTTAACTTGGGTCAAACGTTTCGGGGAGCCTTCTACAAGCTTCCCACAATAAGTTGGGTGAATTTTGGCCCATTCCTCCTGACAGAGCTGGTGTAACTGAATCAGGTTTAGAGGCCTCCTTGCTCGCACACACTTTTTCAGTTCTGCCCACAGCATTTCTATAGGAATGAGGTCAGGGCTTTGTGATGACCACTCCAATACCTTAACTTTGTTGTCCTTAAGCCATTTTGCCACAACTTTGGAAGTATGCTTGGGGTCATTGTTCATTTGGAATACCCATTTGCAACCAAGCTTTAATTTCCTGACTGATGTCTTGAGATGTTGCTTCAATATATCCACATAATATTCCATCCTCGTGATGCCATCTATTTTGTGAAGTGCACCAGTCCCTCCTGCAGCAAAGAACTCCCACAACATGATGCTGCCACCCCCATGCTTCACAGTTGGGATGGTGTTCTTCAGCTTGCAAGCATCCCCCTTTTTCCTCCAAACATAACAATGGTCATTATGGACAAAGTTCTATTTTTGTTTCATCAGACCAGAGGACATTTCTCCAAAAAGTACAATCTTTGTTGCTATGTGCAGTTGCAAACCGTAGTCTGTTTTTTTTTAATGGCGCTTTTGGAGCAGTGGCTACTTCCTTGCTGAGCGGCCTTACAGGTTATATCGATATTTACTGTGGATATAGATACGTTTGTACCCGTTTCCTCCAGCATATTCACAAGATCCTTTGCAGTTCTGGGATTGATTTGCACTTTTCGCACCAAAGTACGTTCATCTCTAGGAGACAGAACGAGTCTCCTTCCCGAGCGGTATGACTGCTGCGTAGCCCCATGGTGTTTATACAGATGAACGTGGTACCTTCAGGCATTTGGAAATTGCTCCCAAGGATGAACCAGACTTGTGGAGGTCTACAATTTTTTTTCGGAGGTCTTGGCTGATTTCTTTTGATTTTCCCATGACGTCAAGCAAAGAGGCACTGAGTTTTAAGGTCGGCCTTGAAATACAGCCACAGGTATACCTCCAATTGACTGAAATGATGTCAATTAGCCTATCAGAAGCTTCTAAAGCCATGACATCATTTTCTGGAATTTTCCAAACTGTTTAAAGGCACAGTCAACTTTGTGTATGTAAACTTCTGACCCACTGGAATTGAGATACAGTGAGTTATAAGTGAAATAATCTGTCTGTAAACAATTGTTGGAGAATTTAGATATCCTAACCGACCTGCCAAAACTATAGTTTGTTGATATCTTGAAAATGTGTTCTAGCTAAGATTATCTTGGAAAACGTATGGTGAAATTGATCTCTCATACATGGCAGTACACGTTTTTTTAGATAGAAAGATTGTTGATTAGCACTAACGGAATAGTCCTGGAGTGTCTTTTTCAAATGAGCCCCCCAAAATATACAGACTTCATCCAGTGTCCAGAAAGTGGATTGGCAGTACAGGCACATGCCTCATTTGCATTACAATATTTCAGATTATTTTTTATACAAAAAAAAAACACAAAAAAAAAAAAAAAAAAAAAACTTATCTTTGAGTCTACAATCAACTGGTTAACCTATTAGAGTGTGGTGCCTGGCTGTGTATACTATTAAGGCTAACTGTAATTATGCAGGTACTATGCCTTATGCTGTCTTCTTAAAAACACTTCAAATGACATTATAGATTTCAGGATTTCCATAACGGTTGTTTTTGCTCTCTAAAGTAATCATGGAAACGGCCATATTTTCTATATTATAGTTTTGGAATCCCTTGAGAACGGCCATGTTGACCTAAGACTTTTGCTAATATGTTCAAAAAGCTTGTCTATTTAATGTAGCATCCACACTGCTTCATATTTGCTTTATTTCAATATAGATTTATACACTCCCCCTAAAGGCGTCAGCATGTTTCAGTCTGGCCAGCCGAAGTCTACGAGGCAAACCGGACGAGTGAGCTCAAACTCCCTTAAAAAAATACCTTCTTGAAAAATGAGAAAAAAATGAGAAAAAAGCAGCAAATAATACTATTTGTCCATTTTGAGATGCCGTAGCCAGTATACAATTCCTAAAAATAGTCCGATTTAATCTAAGAAAGACTTCTTGAGTTGTCATTAAGTTTGACATTTTTACCGATGAGATCTTAGTCGTGCAATTCTACATCTAACTAAGATGGTTGGTGCAGTATTTCTCAATGAATAAAGGTGCATGAAAACGAGTCATCTCTCGTTGAATGATACATTTTATTGAAGAATCCCTACCGTTAACAAATCTCAGACCAAGGGGCATACATGTCAGCTCCCAAACTTCAGCTGGCCTTGAGAAAAGAAGTGTACACCCCCCACAAACAACCGAGAAAAAACCTTATTGAAGTACAAAATGCACATAAACGTCATCATGATATACACTAGTGTTCAAAAGCTTGGGGTCACTTAGAAAGTTCCATGTTTTTGAAAGAAAAGCAGTTTGTCCATTATAATAACATCAAATTGATCAGAAATACAGTAGTCTTTTTGAGTTCCTCTTGCCCATCTTAATCTTTTCTTTTTATTGGCCAGTCGGAGAACTGGCTTTTCTTTGCAACTCTGCCTAGAAGGCCAGCATCCCTGAGTCGCCTCTTCACTGTTGACATTGAGACAGGTGTTTAGCATGTACTATTCAATGAAGCTGCTAGTTGAGGACTTGTGAAGTGTCTGTTTCTCAAACTAGACACTAATGTATTTGTCCAGTTGTACACCAGGGCCTCCCACTCTTTCTATTCTGGTTAGAGACAGTTTGCGCTGTTCTGTGAAGGGAGTAGTAGATGGCATTGTACGAGATCTTCAATTTCTTGGCAATTTCTCGCATGGAATAGCATTCATTTCTCAGAATGAAAATAGCCTGACGAGTTTCAGAAGAAAGTATTTGTTTCTGGCCATTTTGAGCCTGTAATCGAACCCACAAATGCTGATGCTCCATATACTCAACTAGTTTAAAGAAGGCCAGTCGTATTGCTTCTTTAACTTTATTAGCATACTGGTTATTGTTCAGAATTTCAGATGACTGATGTGCCCAAAGTAAACTGCCTGTTACTCAGGCCCAGAAGCTAGGATATGCATATACTTGGTAGCATTGGATAGAAAACACTGAAGTTTCTAAAACTGTTAAAATAAATGTCTGTGAGTATAACATAACTGATATGGCAGGCAAAACCCAGAGGAAAATCCATCCAGAATTATTTGGGGGGGGTTGAAGTCACAGGCCATTTCAATGCTAGCCTATGGATAATACAAATAGATAGGACCCAGATTGCAGTTCCTATGGCTTCCACTAGATGTAAACAGTCTTTCGAAAGGGTTTCAGGCTTGTTTTTTGAAAAATGAGTGAGTAGTTGTAGTTTTTCCAAGTTGTCTCATTATAAAAGTTGTCTTGTTGGTGCGTGAATGAGGTGTGCGCTCTTCGTTATTTATCTTCCCTATTGAACATACTATTCTCCGTCTTAAATATTATTGTTTATTTAGATATTAGAGTACCTGAGGATTAATTAGAAACATCGTTTGACTTCTTTGGAAGAACTTTACCGGTAACTTTTTGGATTTGTTTGTATGCATGTTGAACGAGTGGATTACTGAGATCATTGGCGCCAACTAAATATATTTCTTTGGATACAAAGAAGGACTTTATCGAACAAAACTACCATTCATTGTGTAGCTGTGACCCTTGGGATTGCAAACAGAGGAAGATTTACAAAGGTAAGTGATTCATT
This sequence comes from Oncorhynchus nerka, assembly GCF_034236695.1. Taxonomy (NCBI): domain Eukaryota; kingdom Metazoa; phylum Chordata; class Actinopteri; order Salmoniformes; family Salmonidae; genus Oncorhynchus; species Oncorhynchus nerka. The sequence goes on along the minus strand of NC_088424.1, from coordinate 9,775,475 downwards.
TAATTGTCATTTGTGACGCCTGTGCTGGTTGAAAAAGTATTTGATGTGGGGCGCTGTCCTCAGATAATCACATGGTATGCGTTCGCAGTAAAGCCTATTTGAAATCTGACAACGCGGTTGGATTAACAAGAAGTTAAAAAAAAAAATGTTGGATTAGCTAACAATGTGCCACAGGAGTGATGGTTGCTGATAATGAGCCTCGGTACGCATATGTAGATATTCCTTTTTTTAATTTTTATTTTATTTTAAATCTGCTGTTTCCGGTTACAATAGTCATTTACAACATTAACAATGTCTACACTGTATTTTTCTGATCAATTTGATGTTATTTTAGAGCTTTTCTTTCAAAAACAAGGACATTTCTAAGTGACCCCAAACTTTTGAACAGCAGTGTATGCACAAACTCTTCCGGCTGGGAAGCATGCAGATGCCTTAAGGCAGTGGTATTCAAAGTCGGGGTGCGGGGGAATTGCAGTGGGGTCACCCCCAAAAAAATCTAATAATAACAATTTGGGAACAAAACATTTAGAGTACAGATTGTATGGGACCATATACAAAAATTGAGAAAGATAATTAACTAAATACTATTTTAGAGAAATGTTTTGCTTGTTTCTTTTAATTTTGATAAGAGATGAAAATGCAATGAATTTAAGGTTATTTGTTGACGTAAAAATCGAAATGTACAGATTTTAAGATTGTGTCATTAGATCTGGGGTCCCCGCTGAAAAAGTTTGAATACCACTGCCCTAAATGGTACTATAGACACACATCAATCAGTTTGAATACCACTGCCCTAAATGGTACTATAGACACAATCGGTTTGAATACCACTGCCCTAAATGGTACTATAGACACACAATCCGTTTGAATACCACTGCCCTAAATGGACACACAATCAATCAGTTTGAATACCACTGCCCTAAATGGACACACAATCAATCAGATTGAATACCACTGCCCTAAATGGACACACAATCAATCAGATTGAATACCACTGCCCTAAATGCACACACAATCAATCAGTTTGAATACCACTGCCCTAAATGCACACACAATCAATCAGTTTGAATACCACTGCCCTAAATGCACACACAATCAATCAGTTTGAATACCACTGCCCTAAATGCACACACAATCAATCAGTTTGAATACCACTGCCCTAAATGGACACAATCGATCAGTTTGAATACCACTGCCCTAAATGGTACTATAGACACACATCAATCAGTTTGAATACCACTGCCCTAAATAGACACACATCAAAAGGTCCATTTCTATTTTGTTTGTCCATTCTGTGAGAGATTAAAGTTGTGATTGTGTGCAAATGTAACATCCATAACGCTTGAATGTTATAAATGCTTATTTATAATGATATAAATAAATCCTACCTGTTATAGGCACCATTCTAAACACCAAAATACTATTTTGATTTTATTCAGTTACCAGCCTCATTAGTTTGAGTGGTAAAGACAGTATAGTTACCTGCTAAAGAAGAGCTTTCTCCGGGTCATGTTTATCATCCAACAGCTCCTCATCAGAGTCTACAAACGGAGCAAGCACAACACCAAAAAGTCAAATAGATCTAAGAAAATTACAAAACACACAGACATAGGAAATAGCGTAAATAAGCTGTGCAATAAATGGATTTGAAAATGTCAATATCACCATGCGGTAACACATCAGAGTATACGGATATGAGATTTTTATTTTATTCTGATGACACTTCATACTGTCTCGGTCGCTTCTCCAATATTTGTCATACCAGTCGTTGGTGCCAAAACAAAATGTCTCATTTATGTTGTTTAAAAGACACTTACACTGTGAATCCCACACAGAGATTAAACCCAGTTTAAAAACAGCTACAACATTCTCTATGGAAAACAATCCACAAACAGGCCTGTAAAATTTCAACTCAAACCTTAGATTCACACATTCTCACCTGCCACAGACTCGGGTGGGGAGTAGAACTGCCCATCTGAAAGTGGTCCTGGTTGCACGAATGGGGTCCTTTCAGGGGCTTCCATTATAGAAAGAAATCCTGATGGGATGAAAACACAATGATGACACATAAGCGTCACTGTAACATAGTATCACTTGTACAGTGCCTTCAGAAATCATTCACGAATCTAGACTTTCTCCCCATTTTGTTGTGTTATACCCTGTATAAATGTGTTGCGATTGTCACTGGCTTAAACACAATACACCCATAATGTCAAAGTGGAATTATGTTTTTTGAAATGTGTACAAATCAACTAAAAAGCTGAAATGTCTTCAGCCAATAAGTAATTATTCAATCCCTTTGTTATGGCAAGCCTAAATAAGTTCAGGAGTAAACAAACAGAATAGAGCTATGCACAGGCAGAATACTAGAGAAATCTCATTCAGTCTGCTTTCCAACAGACAAATTCACCTTTCAGCAGGACAATAACCTAAAATACAAGGCCATAAATACACTGGAGTTGCTTACCAAGACAACATTGAATGTTCCCGATTGGCCTTGTTACAGTTGACTTAAAATCATCTTGAAAAGCTATGGCAAGAATTTAAAAAGGCTGTCAAGAAATTTACCCAGAAATACTCACAGCTGCAATCGCTACCAAAGGTAATTCTAAAATGCATTGACTCAGGGGTGTGAATGCCTATGTAATTTCGATATTTCTGCAAGTAATGTACATTTCTTGAAACATGTTTTGTTATTATGGGTTACTGTGTGTAGATGGGTGAGAAAAAAACAACGTAATCCATTTTGAATTCAGGCTGTAACACAAAATCCTTCGACCTCATGGCTTGGTTCTTGCTCTGACATGAACTGTCAACCGTGGAACCTTAAGACACGGTTTGTGCCTTTCCAAATCATGTCCAATCAATTGAATTTACCACAGGTGGATGCCAATCAATTTGTATAAACGTCAAGGGTGATCAATGGAAACAGAATGCACCGGAGCTCAATTTCGAGTCTCAAAGGGTCTGAATAACCCGTTTTCCTCTTTGTCATTATGGGGTATTTTGTGTAGATTGATGAGGAAAGAAATGTATTTAATACATTTTAAGAGAAGGCTGTAACATAACAAAATGTGGAAAAAGTGAAGGAGTCTGAATATTTTCCGGACGCACTGTATATACAGATGCGGTCATGTTTTGCTGAATGCGGTGAAGGAAAACACTGTGGCAGCAAGAACAATTGCACGTTTGTTTTTCAAAAGAGACCCACTACAATAATTTAGAGCTTTTAACAATACAAAATGACTCCAATCAAGACAAAAAGGATATGTAACCCATTTGTCTTTTCATGTGTTTTTATATTACATTATGATTTAAAATCTGTATTTCTTCAGTTTCTGTAAACTGTGAGTATGAATCAAAATAAGTCCATTTAGAAGATTGTCTAGGGCTCTGTCCCAATTATCTCTTCCTCCCAAAGTGTGTATTTGTTCACTTTCATTTACTTATTTGTTGAAATATCTGGCGAAGACTCCCTCTAGCCCATACCTCCACCAATCCAATGCTTTTAGATTTGTGGGAAGTAGTGAACGGGTGTACACCTCAGGAGAAGGGAGATATTATTGGGATGCACCCTAGGAGTGAAATGGGAGAGTTTCCCATACTCACTGTTCTCATCGTCAGCCTCCTGAGGTAGAACCTTAAAGTCTAGTAGCCACGTCTCTATCCAGGCCAGGATGAAAGAGATGATGGGCAGCAGGTACCCAAAGGCCCCCTGGGAAAGGAGCTGGAACATGCACACACAAAAAATGAATTTGCTCTTAGTTCATATAGCAAAACACACATAAGCAAACATATGTTGTTACTTGCATACTGACAAAAAACTGACATGCACAGACACTAAACATGTACAGCGATTCCTCCTTTAAAAGTTGCGTCATACTGCGGCACACCTCGCGTGCTGCTGCAGAATTCTGTGGCACGTCCTTTAATTGTCAGACATTTTTTCTGTTACTACAAGTTATTGCTAGTTGACCACCAGAGGGCATTTTTGAGAAGCATTTGATAGTATTCCGTATTGGCATTACCAGAGAATTTAAAACCTTTTTTGTAATAACATAGTATATGGGATTGATAAAAAAAATGGCTTAATTCATTTGATTAATATTATGCTGTTCCTATTCAGAGAAAAAAGAAACCCTCAGGGTTTCCATTAGGATGGAATGGAAAATATGGCGCTGTACAACGTGACGGTCGGGAGTAGGCTACAGGATTGAACATTTTTTGCCTTCAACTTTGCTCCAATATTTCTGTAAATCAGTGATATTTATTCCCATAATAATTCATTATGGATTCATAAGTAAATAACATCTGCATTTTGAAAGAGTATTTTTTTGCATTATTTTATTAACAAAATGTGTTTATTAGGCTACTGTGCAGTCTACAATAGATACTGTAGTAAAACATGGGAAAGTGCCTAATTTCTTACATAAGGGAGAACAGGCTGTGTCTGTACACTACAGAATGCAGCCCGTTGGGGAGGAAGGAGTAGGCTGTCCTTGTAAATAAGAATTTGTTCTTAACTGATTCCATGTGTTATTTCATAGTTGTGATGTCTTCACTAGTATTCTACAATGTAGAAAATAGTACAAATATAGAAAAATCCTGGAATGAGTAGGTGTATCCAAACTTTTGACTGGTACCTGCTGGAATGGAAAATATGGCGCTGTACAACACGACAGTCGGCAGTACAGTACTGGGCTATTTAGCTAAAGAATCCCTATGTCGTGCAGACGAGAGACCGGGGTTCAAATCGCCGATGGGGAGGAAGGAGTAGGCTTGTCTCAAGAGTCCCCTCAGAGCAACGCGAAACAGTGCTAAAATAGTTGTAGGCTTCTAACTTCAATATGCTCTTTAAATAAACAAGACCTACACCACTTAACAGTATATCTACAAATATTATTTTCAATGATGTGACTCTCCGACAATAATTGCACTTAAAAGAGGATTGGAGGACACTATATTAATATCTAAAGGGGCATTTTCCATCAGTTTTCTGGAGAAAGCAGACATCACTTGCTTATATTCAGTCAACACATATCTTAAGAATATCGTGGAATATTTGAACATTCATTTCTCCATGCTTGTCTCAGAGCAGTGCGAAATGGTGCTGAAATAGACATCCACAGCGGTGCCCACTCGGGCATCTCTTCGGTTACACATCCTTGGAATGGCAGAACAGCATAACGGTCCAGGCGGCCCTTGCTGTGCCTGGTGAGCAGTTGGTCAAGTTCTGTTGTCAGAAGAGAAATGGAAATGTCAGTGTGAACCGAAGACCTGACGAAGCCATCACATATGTTGACTCTGCCGGTCGGAGGTGGAGTTCCAGAGCTCACTGGTGTGCCTGGCATTGATTGTTCCTCGCCCTTTTCAACGCATGAGTGAGTCAATGATTCCAATAACTTGTCTGACAAACAAAGAACTTTGCGTCGTGCAAGCCCCGGCATGGATCAAGGCTGGCGAGACATTCAATAAACATCTTCACAGACTAATCAACCATGGCCCTTGAGCAATTTGCTCAAAATTGCTATAGGAAAAAATATAAAAAAAGATTAACTTCTTGGATATAGGGGGCGCTCTTCTCATTTATGGATAAAAAACGTTCCCATTTTAAACAAGATATTTTGTCACGAAAAGATGCTCGACTATGCATATAATTGACAACTTTGGAAAGAAAACACTGACGTTTCCAAAACTGCAAAGATATAGTCTGTGGGTGCCACAGAACTAATGCTACAGGTGAAACCAAGATGAAACTTCAAACAGGAAGTGAGCCAGATTTGAGGCGCTGTGTTCCAATGTCTCCTTATATGGCTGTGAATGCGCCAGGAACGAGCCTACATTTTCTGTCGTTTCCCCAAGGTGTCTGCAGCATTGTGACGCATTTGTAGGCATATCATTGGAAGATTGACCATAAGAGACTACATTTACCAGGTGTCCGCCTGGTGTCCTCCGTCGAAATTGGTGCGTAATCTCCAGCTGCATGTGTTTTCCCATGTGATTCAGAGAAGAAACCAAACTGCCACGAATGACTTATCATCGAATAGATATGTGAAAAACACCTTGAGGATTGATTCTAAACAACGTTTGCCATGTTTCTGTCGATATTATGGAGTTAATTTGGAAAAAAGTTTGCGTTGCAATGACTGAATTTTCGGGGGGTTTTCTCAGCCAAACGTGATGAACAAAACGGAGCGATTTCTCCTACACAAAATAATCTTTTTGGAAAAACTGAACATTTGCCAACTAACTGAGAGTCTCCTCATTGAAAACATCCGAAGTTCTTCAAAGGTAAATTATTTTATTTGAATGCTTTTCTTGTTTTTGTGAAAATGTTGCCTGCTGAATGCTAGGCTTAATGCTATGCTAGCTATCAATACTCTTACACAAATGCTTGTGTAGCTATGGTTGAAAAGCATTTTTTGAAAATCTGAGATGACAGTGTTGTTAACAAAAGGCTAAGCTTGTGAGCCAATATATTTATTTCATTTCATTTGCGATTTTCATGAATAGTTAACGTTGCGTTATGGTAATGAGCTTGAGGCTATAATTACGCTCCCGGATACGGGATTACTCGTCGCAACAGGTTAAGCTTCATAACTGGCTGAGGTAGGCTAAGTTATTTTATATAGGTCTAGGCTCCGAAGAAATAGACTACAAACAACAAGAGGGCTTAATTGAAGATTATTGTTGAAATTAATTGCTCGACTGTTTTCTCCATCTGTTAGTGTGCAACACTTGCACACCAACACGTTTGCTATATTTTCAGCATCAGCCACTATTCACCTCCTATTGATTGCGCTGCGGTCAGTTGTTTTTTTAAATTGAACCTTTGTTTAACTAGGCAAGTCAGGTAAGAACCAGTTCTTATTTACAATGGCGGCCTACCCCAGCCAAACCCAGATGACGCTGGGCCAATTGTGCGCCCTATGGCACTCCCAATCATGGTCGGATGTGATACACCCTGAATTCGAACCAGGGACTGTAGAAAAAGCCTCTTGCACTGAGAAGTAGTGCCTTAGACCGCTGCACCACTCAGGACCAATGACACACACACATTTTCCCCCCCAGAACATTAACCGTGTGTAGGTAGATGTGGAAAGGTAGATCCTAATGACTTGTTGCATGTTTGCTCAGCTATTAGACAATCATTTAGTTAAAAAGGTTGAATAGTCTATTGTTCAGCTAAATAGCCCATCCTGCTATATCATTCCTCGCTTCCTCCAATGCGTCATTCAGTATGCTTGTGGTTGTGCTGGCAGGATGTACTGTTTTTTATTCTGTATATATGAATTACAAATCAGCCTTTACTTAAATCATGTTTCTAGTCTATTTCATAGTTACACTGTGTAATCATTGACGTCCCAGGAGAGGTAAACACTGTTGAAGTGTATAACTGTAATACATACATCCAGACACAGCATCATTCAAAGAATGGAGTTTGATACACCTGGTATTAGATATGACACAGACAAAAAAAAAACTTGCTAAATAGCGATTTTCGTAAATTAACTTTGACAAACAAATACGCACAATCGTTTGTCTCTACATTACCATATTCCTATTAATTGTACATTTTTTGCTTAACTTGTTATGGCGTTATAACTACTTACACCTGCTTCCCCCGTAATGTCAGCCATCTTTGCTGAAGAAATTCACCAGGGTGGCTCGCGTGAAATTACTCATTAATATGAAGTCATATAAAAACCTTGGGACCCAAATGCATAATGAGTGCCCTAACTCCCCCTTGTGGTGGTCTGGAGCAATGAAGCTGGGTCCCTCTAAGTCCTGCGGCGTAAGCTCACATCTTTTAAAGGAGGAACCACTGTACCAACACCAAGTCCTACAGTAATGCTTACATTATTCGATTCACAATCCAAACATGAAAAATCAAAAACATCTTACCACCCTTCAACTATGTCAGAGAGAAGATGCATATCCCTCCTATTGTATTCAAATTATGAAATATTTTCATTCCTCTTGTTAAAATTACAGACGACATACTTTAATAAAAGCATACCTTTGATAAAATGACTTTTGCGATCAGGAAAGCACTTGTGGTTGCGGTGGTTATCTGTGATGGAAAGACCGATCAGAAAACAGTTACTACTTATAGTTGGCATTAAATACATTACATCAGTAAAAATTAAATCATGAAAAGAAAATGTCACTGCATCATAAGTGAACTATTGAAGAAAAAAATCAAAAACATGAAATGTGTTGCCATGCAATTACTGTCTATTCGATTCATTGCTCGACTGAAAACAGGCACAATGAACATGTAAAACAGGACCTGCACAGGGGAAACAGCATCCTCTAGAGTAGCAAATGTGAAAATGTGTTTGAGTCATAGGATGGTTCACCTACCGCTATGGCCCACCAGTGACGCAGTTTACAAACAGCATAGGCCAAGATTAGGGCTGCAAACCGTAACACAGCCAGGAGCTAGGGAATATTCAGTCGCAATTTACGTCATCATTTCTGCCTGATCTGGATAACAAATGAGCACTGTACTCTGAGCAAAGATGCAGCATAATGGACTTACAAATATGTCGAAGAATGAGGCGTGGTAGTCATAGTGTAAGACCTCCTTATCGAGCCGCGTCTCGATTCCTCCATTCACCTACGAAAAAAAAAAAAAAAAAAAAAAATGGATTTGACAGATGCAAAATACCCAAATCTGTAGTCAATACATCAAGTTAGATTCAATTCATTCTTAAAATACCAAACATTTTCAATATTCCCCCATTCAGATATGCGACTTGCCATGTTATCCGTGATTGGAATGCAACTGTGTTGGCGGCATTGGCAATGTAGGTGAGCAACCGGTCAAAATGTTACTTTGGAGACAGAGTAAATATTACATTTATTTTTTATTTTACCTTTATTTAACTAGGCAGGTCAGTTAAGAACAAATTCTTATTTTCAATAACGGGGCAGAACGACAGGGCAGAACGACAGATTTTTACCTTGTCAGCTCGGTGATTTGATCTTGCAACCTTTCGGTTACTAGTCACTCTAACCACTTGGCTACCTGCCGCCCCATGAACAAGATGATATCAGTTCAATCGTAGATTGAAAAGCCTGAGAAGTTTGTGTGTGAGTTACAAAAAAAATTTAAGGTCAAAGGGTCAGTGTAGAAACTGGTAGAGAACACCAAGATTGGCAAATTCGCCACTGGAGCCCTGTGCTCTTCACAGATGAAAGCAGGTTCACTCTGAGCACGTGACAGTCTGGAGATGCCGTGGAGAACATTCTGCTGCCTGCAGCATCCTCCAGCATGACCGGTTTGGCGTTGGGTCAGTCATGGTGTGGGGTGGCATTTCTTTGGGGGGCCTCACAGCCCTCCATGTGCTCGCCAGAGGTAGCCTGACTGCCATTAGGTACCGAGATGAGATCCTCAGACCCCTTGTGAGACCATATGCTGGTGCGGTTGGCCCTGGGTTCCTCCTAATGCAAGACAATGCTAGACCTCATGTACTGGAGTGTGTCAGCAGTTCCTGCAAGAGGAAGGCATTGATGCTATGGACTGGCCTGTCCCGTTCTGGGACATCATGTCTCGCTCCATCCACCAACGCCACGTTGCACCACAGACTGTCCAGGAGTTGGCGGATGCTTTAGTCCAGGTCTGGGAGGATATCCCTCAGGAGACCATCCGCCACCTCATCAGGAGCATGCCCAGGCGTTGTAGGGAGGTCATACAGGCACGTGGAGGCCACACACACTACTGAGCCTCATTTTGACTTGTTTTAAGGACATTACATCAAAGTTTGATCAGCCTGTAGTGTGGTTTTCCACTTTAATTTTGAGTGACTCCAAATCCAGACCTCCATGGGTTGATAAATTTGATTTCCATTGATAATTTGTGTGATTTTGTTGTCAGCACATTCAACTATGTAAAGAAAAAAGTATTTAATAAGAATATTTCTTTTATTCAGATCTAGGATGTGTTATTTTAGTGTTCCCTTTATTTTTTTGAGCAGTGTATATATCCCCATCAAAATCCCCATATTACTCAGAGATCTTCCCCACCCTTGAGGAAGAGACGTGCCATTTCCAGGCCAAGGGAAATGTGCTCATCTATGGGGACACAAATGCACAGAAACACTACCTGATCTAACGAGCACACGAGGAGACAGCTTTATTACAGTCCATAACGGTTTCTAACAGTCTTCATCTCCCCCATAGAAACAGTGACAGCACTGTCAACAAACACGGAAAGGAATCTGTTGCAGCTCTGTACTTTGTCAATGGTAGGTTACGGGGAGACTCTTTGGAGTGATTCACCTCCTGCTCACCTCTTGGAAACAGTACAGTAGACTATATGATTACAGACATTGACCCTTTCTCTCTCAGCTCATTCACTGTCAAGCCACTAACACCTCTGTCTGATCACAGCCAAATGATCTTGTTCCTCAAGAGAACAGACTTGGAAACAACTACACATTCACAGCCCAGTAAGCTGTACAACATCAGAAATGTATACAGATGGGCCCAAAACAGCACAGAAGAATACCAGAAAGCAACCTGGAACCAAAATATCCAAACACTCTTAGATAACTTTCTGGATAGCACATCCACTAACACTAAACACAATCTAGAAATATATTCAGGCAAAAAACAAACAAAAAAATCAGCAAAACAGAAATTTATAAATAAACAAAACAAAAAAGACCAGATGACAGCTGGTTTTATGCAGGTTGTAAAATAAAAGAGGGGAAAAAAATACAAGAACACTATCAAACCAAAGCACAGAAACCCCCAAAAAATGGTGAATTACACCTTCATTACTGTGAGACATTAAAAACTATTAATGTACACTCAGAACCAGAAAAATCACAGTACAACAGAAAGCAGCTGGACACTAATTGAGGAGTCCATAAACAAACAACTTCTGGCTAAATTAGAACCCCCCCCAAAAAAGAGGAATTAGCAATACAAAATGGAGACACATGGACAACCCATTTTAAAACACCGTTCAAATTGACAAACGCAGAACTTCAAATTCATGAGAAGTTGAATGGATTAGAAAAAGCTATAAAAGACCATCAAAATCCACTGGACTCCCCAGTTACTGACCAGGAGCTCTATAAGAAACTGAACTATTACTGACCAGGAGCTCTATAAGAAACTAAACTATTACTGACCAGGAGCTCTATAAGAAACTGAACTATTACTGACCAGGAGCTCTATAAGAAACTTCAGGCTCTCAAATTTAAAAAAGCATGCGGACCTGATGGCACCCTAAATGAGATGCTCAAATTCACTAGTGAAAAATGTCAATTGGCTTTATTAAAACTGTTTAATTTGATCAAGTGTAGGTTATTTCCCTGAAATCAAGGACTCATAACCGCAATCTTTAACAGAGACAAATTTGACCCTAACAATTAGAGGCATTTGTGTGAACAGTAAACTGGGGAAGGTTTGCTATAGTATTAAGAGTTCTAAACTTCCTTAATAAGCACAATGTCTTGAGTAAAAGCCCAAATGGATTCATACAACTGATCATAATTACACCCCACACACCCTGATAGATAAAACATGTCCACCAAAATAAATGCTTGCTTTATCAACATCCAAAAAGCATTAGATTCTATTTGGCATACGGGATTGTTCTACAAAGTTATTGAGTGGTGTAAGGGGTAAAACATTACATCATTTAATCAATGTATACTGGCAATACGTGCAGCATCAAAATTGGTGCACGAGGTGTGGTGTCAACTTGCAAAACAATATTTTACCCAATGGGACAAACACCCCATTGAAACCCTGCATGCAGAGTTCTGTAAGATTCTCCTATATGTCCAGAGGAAAACTACAAACAATGCATGCAGGGCAGAATTAGGCCAATATCCACTAATAATAAAAACTCAAAGAAGAGCAATTAAGTTTTGGAAACATCTAAAATACAGTGACCCCCCTCTCATATCATTACCACACCCTGCAATGGGGCGGCAGGTAGCCAAGTGGTTAGAGCGTTGGGCCAGTAACCGGAAGGTTAAAGGTAAAAATCTGTCGCTCTGTCCCTGAACAACGCAGTTAACCCACTGTTCCCCGGTAGGCCGTCATTGTAAATAAGTCCCCTCATCTACCTGGTCCCGAGTTCACAAACCTCTAACACAAGCCTAAGGACAAGAACATCCAATCAATCAGATTAAAAACAAAAATGACAACGCAGTGAAAAAACACTGCAAAAAATAAAGTCCCCTTTTCAGGACCCTGTCTTTCAAAGATTATTTTTACGAATTCAAATAACGTCACAGATCCTCACTGTAAAAATGGTTTAAAAACACTGCTTGTTCAATAAACAATTAATGAACATGCACCTGTGGAACGGTCATTAATAAATTAACAGCTTACAGACGATAGGCAAATAAGGTCACAGTTAGGACAATAAGGTCACAGTTAGGACAATAGAGGCCTTTCTACGGACTCTGAAAAACACCAAAAGAAAGATACCCAGGGTCCCTGCTCATCTGCGTGAACGTCCCTTAGACATGCTGCAAGGAGGCATGAGGACTGCAGATGTGGCCAAGGTAATACATTGCGTACTGTGAGACGCTTAAGACAGCACTACAGGGAGACAGGACAGACAGCTGATAATCCTCGCAGTAACACCTGCACAGGATTGGTACATCCGAACATCACACCTGCGGGACAGGTACAGGATGGCAACAACTGCCCGAGTTACACCAGGAACGCACAACCCGTCCAGCTGTGCTCAGACTGTCCTCAATAGGCTGAGAGAAGCTGGACTGAGGACTTGTAGGCCTGTTAGGCAGGTCCTCACCAGACATCACCGGCAACAACGTCTCCTATGGGCACAAACCCACCATCGCTGGACCAGACAGGACTGGCAAGAAGTGCTCTTCACTGACAAGTCGCGGTTGTGTCTCACCAGGGGTGATGGTCGGATTCGCGGTTATCGTTGAAGGAATGAGCCTTACACCGAGGCCTGTACTCTGGAGCGGGATCGATTTGGTGGTGGAGGGTCCATCATGGTCTGGGGTGGTGTGTCACAGCATCATCGGACTGAGCTTGTCGTCATTGCAAACAATCTCAACGATGTGCACTACAGGGAATACATCCTCCTCCCTCATGTGGTACCCTTCCTGCAGGCTCATCCTAACATGACAATACCACTAGCCATACTGCTTGTTCTGTGCATGATTTCCTGCAAGACAAGAATGTCAGTGTTCTGCCATGGCCAGCGAATAGCCCAGATCCCAATCCCATTGAGCATCTGGGACCTGTTCGATCGGAGGGTGAGGGCTCGGGCCATTCCCTCAGAAATATCTGGGAACTTGCAGGTAGGTGCCTTGGTGGAAGAGTGGGAGAACATCTCATAGCAAGAACTGTCAAATCTGGTGCAGTCCATGAGGAGGAGATGCACTGCAGTACTTAATGCAGCTGATGGCCACACCAAATAATGACTTACTTACTCCACCCCCCTGTTCAGGGACACATTCAATTTCTGTTTGTCACATGTCTGTAGAACTTGTTCAGTTTGTCTCAGTTGTTGAATCTTATGTTCATACAAATATTTACACGTTAAGTTTGCGGCAAATAAACGCAGTTGACAGAGAAGATGTTTCTTTTTTTTGCTGTGTTTACATTACGTATAGGGAAACAAGCGCAGTGCTATCTGTCCCTAAATTGACAGTACACCATGGCTAGATATTTGACCAGGCCCCCTGTAGAGGAAAGGCTGTGCAACCACTGCACAACAGCAGAACATGGTAAAAATATAAAACAATTAAGAGTGCCATTTCCTCAGACCTCTCTGATGAGGATAGGTTACCCGTCCTGTTGGGGGAGGACGCAGACAGCTGTGGGTTGGCAGCGCACGACATTGCTGCCTGCCATAAGTTGAGGGACAGTGTCTGACAGACCAACATACCTGCACATGTCCTCTATGCTTATTTTGACCTTTGGTTATTGCTGTTACTCTTGTGCCATTGACAATATTGATTATGTTAATATTGTAAACCTCCAAAGTAAGCTTTGGCAATACATACATTGTTACATCATGCCAATAAAGCAAACTGAACTGAAAATTGGGAGAGAAAAGGGGGAGAGAAAGCGAGCGAGAATATAAATATACATAAGTATTCAGACCCTTTACTTTGTTGATGCACCTTTGGCAGCCTAGAGTCTTCTTGGGTATGATGCTACAAGCTTGGCACACCGGTATTTCGAGAGTTTCTCCCATTCTTCTGTGCAGATCCTATCAAGCTCTGTCAGGTAGGCATCGCTGCACAGCTATTTTCAGGTCTCTCCAGAGATGTTCGATCAGGTTCAAGTCTGGCCTCTGGCTGGGCCACTCAAGGACATTCAAAGACTTGTCCCCAAGCCTCTCTTGTCTTGGCTGTGTGCTTCGGGTCATCGTCCTTTTGGAAGGTGAACAGTCACCCCAGTCTGAGGACCTGAGAACTCTGGAGCAGGTTTTCAGCAAGAATCTCTGTACTTTGCGCCGTTCATCTTTGTCTTGATTCTAGCTAGTCTCCCAGTCCCTGCCACTGAAAGACATCCCCACAGCATGATGCTGCCACCGCCATGCTTCACCTTAGGGATGGTGCCAGGTTTCCTCCAGATGTGAAACAGTCTGACAGTCCTTCAGGCACCTCTTGGCAAATAAGCTGTCATGTGCTTTTTACTGGAGTAGTGGCTTCTGTCTGGCCACTACCACAAAGGCCTGATTGGTGGAGTGCTGCAGAGTTGGTTGTCCTTCTGGAAGGTTTTCCCATCTCCACAAAGGAACTCTAGAGCTCTGTCAGAGTTACCATCAGGTTCTTAATCACCTCCCTGACCAAGGCCCTTCTCCCCCAATTGCTCAGTTTGGCTGGGCGGCCAGCTCTAGGGAGAGTCTCTGTGTTTCCAAAGTTCTTCCAGTTAAGAATGGAAGAGGCCACTGATCTCGGGGCCCTTCAATGCTGCAGACATTTGTTTTTACCCTTTCCCAGAGCTGTGCATCGACACGATCCTGTCTCGGAGCTCTACGGACAACTCCTTCGACCTCACGGCTTGATTTTTGCACAGTCATGCACTATCAACTATACACACACACACTGCTGACAGGTATTTAAAATCAACCACACAACCATGCAATCTCCATAGACAAACATTGGCAGTAGAAAGGCCTTACTGAAGAGCTCAGTGACTTTCAACATGGCACCGTCATAGGATGGCACCTTTCAAACATGTCAGTTTGAAACATTTCTGTCCTGCCCCGGTCAACTGTAAGTACTGTTATTGTGAAGTGGAAGCTTCTAGGAGCAGCAAAGGCTCAGCCACGAAGTGGCAGGCCACACAAGCTCACAGACCGGGACCGCCGAGAGCTGAAGTGCGTAAAAATTATCCGTCCTTGGTTGCAACACTCACTAGGGTTTGAAACTGCCTTTGGAAGCAACATCAGCACAATAACTGTTGGAAACTTCATGAAATACGTTTCCATGGCCAAGCATGGACACAAGCTTAAGATCACCATGCGCAATGCCAAGCATTGGTTGGAGTGGTGTAAAGCTCACCGCCTTTGGACTCTGGAGCAGTGGAAACGCGTTCTCTGGAGTGATGAATCACACTTCACCATCTGGCAGTTCGACGGACAAATCTGAGTTAGGCAGATGACAAGAGAACGCTACCTGCATAGTGCCAACTATGAAGTTCAGTGGACGAGGAATAATGGTCTGGGGCGGTTTTATATGGTTTGGCCAAGCATTGGTTAGAGTGGTGTGAAGCTCACCGCCTTTGGACTCTGGAGCAGTGGAAACGTGTGATTTCTCAAATTTGCAATACGTTTGCCAATCGGTTGTGCAGCCAGACTTATGTGCCATTCCTTTTGCCTCATCCTTCTCAACCATACAATTTTTCAATTCAAGAGGATTTAACCAATTTTTACAATCTTTTTCTTAAATGGGTGCAAGCTTATTAGTAACTGGAATAAGCAATTTCATAAATGCTTCAAGTGCAGAATCAGGATGTCACTCATTACACACAGACCAACAAATATTCCACATCTTCAACATTCGGAATCATTGTAAAACCGCTATGATCGCTTAGAAACCATTTTAAATCCAGTCTTTGGAACATTGTTTTTTAGATATGGCTACTATATTATGATCACTACATTCAATGGGTGTGGATCTTGCTTCAAAGCAGATTTCTACAACATTGGTAAAGATGTAATCATCCACTTGTATCGACTTAGTTCCTGTTACGTTTGTAAGTTCCTGTTACGTTTGTAAGTTCCTGTTACGTTTGTAAATACCCTGGTAGGTTGACTGATAACCTGGACCAGGTTGCAGGCACTGGTTACAGTTAAGCTTTTTCTGTGGACAGCTTGATGAAAGCCAGTCATGATTTAGATCACCCAGAAAATCTGCTTCTATTGATATTACATACATTACCAAGCATTTCACACACATTATCCAGAGACGGATTGGTAACACTTGGTGGTCAAATACCAACTTCCCACAAGAACAGGCTTTAGGCGAGGCAGATGAACCTGAAGCCATATTACTTCAACAGCATTTGACATGAGATCCTCTCTAATCTTTACAGCAATAACTCCATTGGCATTCATGTGTCTAGTGTAGCTGTTATAACCATATATTGCTACCACTGTATCAAAAGGAATTATCCAAGTGAGTTTGCAGGTTCTGTTGCTAGTAAGATCGCTTTAATGCACCTTATTTTTTAGGCTACATACAGTTGTTTTTTGGCACTTTTCTGGGATTCTTGGTTTTTATTGCTTTACTGGGAGGCTTAGAGGTAGACATGACAGCGATATTTATATTTGAGCTGATAGTGCAGGGTGAACTGCACACAGTGGGCGTCCTTACTAGGGAAAAACATCTCCGTGCTAAACAGTATAACTCAGGATCATAGGCAGATGATTACTGATGATAATAGCCGTCGGATTGACAGGCATTTAGAAGAACATAAATTAGGTTACTTACACTGACTGCCAACACTCCTGGGAAAATCTACATTTGCAGCAGTACTACGACAACTCGGTGACACAATAGTAGTGATTATCTGAGCAGGTCTTGGGTCACTGATAAGTCATTGTCTCAATGCGGCCTTGAAAGGCCAGGACAGAGTCCAGAGTACCAAAGTAAAAAATAAAATTTAAAAAGCCATTGATTCGAGGGTTGAGGTCCCTGAACCAATAAGTCGGTTGTATTCATGAAAGTCTCGTGACATGTTACGTTCCCCAAAAATAATCAAAAAATGTAGCCGCTCAAGCAGAAGTGGGAACTAACAGTCACGAACAACCAAAAGGAAGCAGGTGGAGTGTTCATTAGGTGTCCACTGAAAGGTGACTAGCAACAAGAAAGTGGGTCCTAAAAGACACCCACCATGTGTGCCCACTAAATTTGCCCCAGAAAAAGCCAACCAAAACCCACAAAAACATATAATATGGAGTAAAAAGTAAAGGGGGAAATCAAATCAAATTTATTTATATAGGCCTTCGTACATCAGCTGATATCTCAAAGTGCTGTACAGAAACCCAGCCTAAAACCCCAAACAGCAAACAATGCAGGTGTAAAAGCACGGTGGCTAGGAAAAACTCCCTAGAAAGGCCAAAACCTAGGAAGAAACCTAGAGAGGAACCAGGCTATGTGGGGTGGCCAGTCCTCTTCTGGCTGTGCCGGGTAGAGATTATAACAGAACATGACCAAGATGTTCAAATGTTCATAAATGACCAGCATGGTCGAATAATAATAAGGCAGAACAGTTGAAACTGGAGCAGCAGCACAGTCAGGTGGACTGGGGACAGCAAGGAGTCATCATGTCAGGTAGTCCTGGGGCACGGTCCTAGGGCTCAGGTCCTCCGAGAGAGAGAAAGAAAGAGAGAATTAGAGAGAGCATATGTGGGGTGGCCAGTCCTCTTCTGGCTGTGCCGGGTGGAGATTATAACAGAACGTGGCCAAGATGTTCAAATGTTCATAAATGACCAGCATGGTTGAATTATAGTAAGGCAGAACAGTTGAAACTGGAGCAGCAGCATGGCCAGGTGGACTGGGGACAGCAAGGAGTCATCATGTCAGGTAGTCCTGAACAAGATAAAAGGTTTTGTTTTTCACAAACTCAATGAGGAAGCGCTGAACACCAGTAAAGCTCTTCTAACATCTCTCATGCCAGCTGCTAGGGTTGCACATTTTGGGGAATATTCAGAGGTGGAAACTTTCCGTGGGAAATAACAGGAATTAATATTAATACCATTCAAAAATTAAGATTTTTTTGCATTGGATAGATCATATGGAGACAGAAACAAACCTTTTACCTTATCATAAGTAGACATTGCAAATGATTAAATCCTTCCAATAGAAAAAATGTGTTATGAATTGAACTTTAGTTAAATGAGTTGACTCTTCACATGGGATGATTTCACTGAAGAACAAAAGGGAATATTGAATGATTCCCAATGACCCATTGCATCTCCCAAAAATGTTTTCAACATACATCTGTAAAATGATAGTCTAGAAACTAAAACTTTGGTTGTCTTCCTCAGGCTTCCATGTCTTTTCCCTGGACCTCCTCAATGTCCACCTCTTGAATATCAGACTCCAAGGACTCATCTTCACTGTCCAACCATGTTGAGGATGGCCACCAATTTTTCAACCCTTGTATTGGCCAGCCTGTTGCGTGCTTTGGTGTGTGTGTTCCTAAACAAGGAACAGTTGCGCTCTGAGGCGGGAGATGTTGGTGGGATTTGGAGGATGGAGGCAATAGGGGAAAGAGCCTCAGATCCACAAAGTCTCTTCCACCAGGTGGCTGATGCGATATATTGCCACGACTGCCATATTGCATCTCCATCCCATCACTGGAGCCGAGCTCCCTGCATCCAGGACCAGGCAGGAAGGCCCTAAACATTTTCAAAGACTCCAGCCACAAGCCATTGACAGTCCTCTCTGCTACCGCACCACAAGGAGCACTAAGTCTGGGACCCAAAGGCTCCTAAAGAGTGTTAACCCCAATTCCATAAGACTGCTGAACAGTTAATCAAATGGCCACCCGGCCTATTTGCACTGACTCTCTTGGACCGACTCTATGCACGTTCACTAAACTATACCCACACACACGCGCTCACACACACACAGGCGCTCACACACACACCTGCAGTTTATTATCTATCCTGATTGCCTAGTTCCTTTTACCCCTATCTATATGTACACTACCGTTCTAAAGTTTCTCACTTAGAAATGTCTTTGTTTTTGAAAGAAACGCACGTTTTTTTGTCCATTAAAATAACATAAAATGTATCAGAAATACAGTGTAGACATTGTTAATGTTGTAAATTACTATTGTAGCTGGAAACGGCCAATTTTTTTATGGAATATCTACAAAGAACCACTACCAGCACCAACCACTCCTGTGTTCCAATGGCATGTTGTGTTAGCTAATCCAAGTGTATCATTTTAAAAAGGTTAATTGATCATTAGAAAACCTTTTTGCAATTATGTTAGCACAGCTGAAAACTGTTGTGCTGATTTAAAGAAGCAATAAAACTGGCCTTCAGACTAGTTGAGTATCTGGAGCATCAGCATTTGTCGGTTCAATTACAGGCTCAAAATGGCCAGAAACAAAAAAAATCTGAAACTCATCAGTCTATTCTTGTTCTGAGAAATGAAGGCTATTCCATGTGAGAAATTACCAAGAAACTGAAGATCTCATACAATGCTGTGTACTAATCCCTTCACAGAAAAGCGCAAACTGGCCCTAACCAGAATAGAAAGAGTGCACAACTGAACAAGAGGACAAGTACATTAGAGTGTTGAGTTTGAGAAACAGACGCCTTTACAAGTAGATTTGGTAAACATGGTAAATGTACCATTCGCGTTATGGAGCGGTGAAACGGATGATGATTGAGATCAGCTGTGCAGGTAGTTTTAGTGTGTTTCAATGGTTTAAGGAGAGATCAGCTGTGCAGGTGGTTTTAGTGTGTTTTGATGGTTTAAGGAGAGATCAGCTGGCCATGGTCTAGTGGCCAATGCTGGTTACAACTGGCCTACTCTGTTTAACAATGAGAAGTGTTATCTTACCACAATGAAAAGACACTGAAACCAGGAGTGGATTCAATATGTCTTTCAAAGGAGACTGTTTAAGAACCAAACAGAATGAAAAGGGACCTAATTGAAGTTGTCCAATTGAAACTCCCATTTTTTTGCAAAACGTTTTGCAACCGTTTACTCCAAATGGAAACAGTTTTGCAAAAAAATGGGAGTCGGCATAATGAATACACCCGTTTTGTGAAGTAAAAGGCTGTGTTATGTAAACTCCATATGCAGGACTACAATAAAATATGTGGGGTGCTTTTGATATTTTAAGTAGAAGTTCAGAAAAAGCAATATAGCTTTTAAAATCCTGTTAGAGTAAATGAAGTGCACTTCGGATACACGTTACCAGTAACGGAAAACTTTTCCCAGTAACAAAAGGTAGCGTTTCAAAATGATTCATACATCGATACATTTATCTTAAACTACAGTAGTCAATATTGAGCTCTATCAAAACGTTAATAAGCTATGAAAGGGCCTGGTAAATACAACAGCTTGGTACAACTGTCGTGTAGTGACAGTGTGCACTAAACCGGAGCGATTCATTATAATGTCATTGAATTGGGACTGAAAACCCTCATTGCAAGAGTTCGCACATGTCCAGACTGCACTTAACAGGAGTTTGTATTCACTTCCATGATGCATTAAAAAAACAACTTACATTGAGCTCAATGATCCAGAGCAAGGTGATGAAGAGGAGGTCGAAGGTGACAAAGAGGCAGAATGTCCTCCTGACATCGGAGATGCACTTCTTCTCGCTCGCCTCATAAGACTCTATACGGGCCAAGAGAGGTGTGGTGTTTATGCCCCGAAGGGTGTTTCTCGAGTCCACGCTGCTACCACTTATGCTCTCCATAACTGGCCACGCCTTTCACTCTGGACTGGGTCCACCCACTAATAAAGCGTCGGTCAGCTACTTGGTTGCTCCTCCAGTCACAGCCAATGACAGTAAAGGTTGAGGAGCTTTGGCAACGCCCACCACTCAAGGGGTGTGCCCACACCTGCTGCTTGCAGGTATTGGCCCCGTCGACTGGTCAGAAGAAGGCCCGCCTACTTATCACATCCAGTGACGATCACTGCGGATGGATGTCAGATGCATCCCTGCCTCAGCTGAAAAAGAGAAAAGCCAGGCCTTCAGTAAATGCGGTTTACATTTCACATCAAGGAAAGGGTCAATTTGATTTGCTTGCCTGCTTTTACTTCAAATGCAGGCAGTAGACCTATTTGCATCACTGCCATTTACTTTAGTATATTACCCCATGTAAAATAATACTTGAACATGTACATATACTATTCTTCAGATATACTACAGATTCTATCCATACATCCCAGCACACATACTGTACATACACTGCATTCGGAAAATATTCAGACCCCTTGACTTTATCCACATTTTGTTACATTACAGCCTTATTTTAAAATGCATTTTTCCCTCATCAATTTATACACAATACCCTGTAATGACAAAGCATAAACTTGTTTTTAGAGATGTTTGCAAATGTATAAAAATAATTTCAAATATACCTTATTTACATAAGTATTCAGACCCTTTGCTATGAGACTCGAAATTGAGCTCAGGTGCATCCTGTCTCCATCGATCATCCTTGAGATGTTTCTACAACTTGATCCACCGGTTGTAAATTCAATTGATTGGACATGCTTTGGAAAGGCACATACCTGTCTATATAAGGTCCCACAGTTGACAGTGCATGTCAGAACAAAAACCAAGCCATGAGGTCGAAGGAATTGTCCGTAGAGCTCCGAGACAGGATTGTGTCGAGGCACAGATCTGGGGAAGGGTACCAAAAAATGTCTGCAGCATAGAAGGTTACCAAGAACAAAGTGGCCTCCATCAGTCTTAAATTGAAGAACTTTGGAACCACCAAGACTCTTCCTAGAGCTGGCTGCCCGGGCAAACTGAGCAATCGGGAGAGTAGGGCCTTGGTCAAGGAGGTGGCCAAGAACCCGATGGTCACTGACAGAGCTGGGGACTGGGGATGGGAGAACCTTCCAGAAAGACAACCATCTCTGCAGCATTCCACTAATCAGGCCTTTATGGTAGAGTGGCCAGATGGAAGCCACTCTTCAGTTAAAAGCACATGACAGCCTGCTTGGATTCTCTGGTCTGATGAAACCAACATTGAACTCTTTGTCCTGAATACCAAGCGTCACGTCTAGAGGAAACCTAGCACCATCCCTAAGGTGGTGGCAGCATGGACTAGTCAGGATTGAGGGAAAGGTGAACGGAGAAAGTACAGAGGGATCCTTGATGAAAACCTACTCCAGAGCGCTCTGGACCTCAGACTGGGGCAAAGGTTCACCTTCCAACAGGATGACGACCCTAAGCAAACAATCAAGATAAAGCAGGAGTGGCTTCGGGATGTCTCGGAATGTCCTTGAGTGGCCCAGCCAGACCCCGGACTTAAACCAGCAACGCTCCCCATCCAACCTGACAGAGCTTGAGAGGATCTGCAGAGAAGAATTGGGAGAAACTCCCCAAATACAGGTGTGCCAAGGTTGTAGCGTCATACCCAAGAATACTCTAGGCTGTAATCGCTGCCAAAGGTGATACAACAAAGTACTGAGTAAAGGGTCTGAATTATGTAAATGTGATATTTCCAAAAACCTGTTCGTTCCGTCATTATGTGGAAAAAGTCAAGGGGTCTGAATACTTTCTGACTGCACTGTAGATTGGAGGGGAAATAGAGCAGCTGAAGGATGGGATTAAAAATAACTATTGTAAAATATGTGTCCGTAAAATGTATATTGTGTGTATAAGCTGGAAGGAGAAGCCTAAGTGGTGTTTTCCATTAGTTTACTCCAATTAGTGGTGGGGTTTAATATGCCATATTAAAGCTGATATAGCCCCCCAAAACATAGGCAGAACCTGCTTCCCTGTTTGGCGATATCTTTGATGTTAGCTAGCTAAGCTCATGCACAGAAACATGTCATCGGGTCTAACGGTCATCAAATCAAAAGGCACTCCTTCGATATAAAGTTGTTTTTAACAAAAATGAAAACGTGTTTCACTTTCAAGAGGTTGGAGTAATAACATGTTCAACTAGTTAACACATTAGCTTGAATCTTTGTGTTTGGGTTCAGAGAAAATTAACAAGGAAGGATTTTTCACTTCTCAAACCCTAGCCTGGGCCTGGTTTCCCTATAGAGATGGAACTTACAAGTGTTTTAACAATGTATCTTTCCTACAACGGCCGTTTCCCAAAACACCATGCAGAGAGAACAGTTGCTAAGTGCATCATTGGAGCATGTGTCGATACAGATTAGAGGTCAACCGATTAATCCGAATGGCCGATTAATTAGGGCCGATTTCAAGTTTTCATAACAATGGGAAATCAGTATTTTTGGACACAGAGTTGGCAGATTTTTTTTTTTTTTTTTTACACCGTTATTTAACTAGGCAAGTCAGTTAAGAACACATTCTTATTTTCAATGACGGCCTAGGAACGGTGGGTTAACTGCCTTGTTCAGGGGCAGAACGACAGATTTTTACCTTGTCAGCTCAGGGATTCAATCTTGCAACCTTACAGTTAACTAGTCTAACGCTCTAACCACCTGACTCATTGTACTCCACGAGGAGCCTGCCTGTTACGCAAATGCAGTAAGAAGCACAGGTAAGTTGCTAACTAGCATTAAACTTATCTTATAAAAAACAATCAATCATAATCACTAGTTAACTACACATGGTTAATGATATTACTAGTTTATCCATCTGTCCTACATTGCATATTATCGATCCGGTGCGCATTCGCGAAAAAGGACTGTCGTTGCGCCAACGGGTACCTAACCATAAACATCAATGCCTTTCTTAAAATCAATACACAAGTATATATTTTTTAACCTACATATTTAGTTAATATTGCCTGCTAACATGAATTTCTTTCAACTAGGTAAATTGCAACAGACTCAGGGTATATGCAGCAGTTCGGGCCGCTTGGCTCGTTGCGAACAGTGTGAAGACTATTTCTTCCTAACAAAGACAGCCACCTTCACCAAACGGGGGATGATTTAACAAAAGCGCATTTGCGAAAAAAGCGCAATCGTTGCACGACTGTACCTAACCATAAACACCAATGCCTTTCTTAAAATCAATACACAGAAGTATATATTTTTTAAACCTGCATATTTAGCTAAAAGAAATCCAGGTTAGCAAGCAATATTAACCAGGTGAAATTGTGTCACTTCTCTTGCGTTCATTTCACGCAGAGTCGGGGTATATGCAACAGTTTGGGCGGCCTGGCTTGTTACGAACTAATTTGCCAGAATTGTACGTAATTATGACATAACATTTAAGGTTTTACAATGTAACAGCTATATTTAGACTTAGGGATGCCACCCATTAGATAAAATACGGAACGGTTCTGTATTTCACTGAAATAAACGTTTTGTTTTCGAAATGATAGTTTCCGGAGTGGACCATATTAATGACCAAAGGCTCGTATTTCTGTGTGTTATGTTATAATTAAGTCTATGATTTGATATAGCAGTCTGACTGAGCGATGGTAGGCAGCAGCAGGCTCGTAAGCAATCATTCAAAAAGCACTTTCGTGCGTTTTGCCAGCAGCTCTTCGCAATGCTTCAAGCATTGAGCCGTTTATGACTTCAAGCCTATCAGCTCCCGAGATTAGGCTGGTGTAATCGATGTGAAATGTCTAGCTAGCGTTTCAAACGTCACTCACTCAGACTTGGAGTAGTTGTTCCCCCCTTGCTCTGCAAGGGCCACGGCTTTTGTGGAGCGATGGGTAACGATGCTTCGAGGGTGGCTGTTGTCGATGTGTTCCTGGTTCGAGCCCAGGTAGGGGCGAGGAGAGGGACGGAAGCTATACTGTTACACTGACAATACTAAAGTGCCACTAAACCCTGAACCTCAACTAAATCTTGTAATAAATAATGTGGAAATTGAGCAATACTAAACTGCTGGAGTAACTCTGGATTGTAAACTGTCATGGTCAAAACATGTTGATATAACTGTAGCTAAGATGGTGAGATGTATGTCCGTAATAAAGCGCTACTCTACCTTCTTAACAGCACTATCAACAAGGCAGGTCCTGCAGGCCCTAGTTTCTACCTTCTTAACAGCACTATCAACAAGGCAGGTCCTACAGGCCCTAGATTCTACCTTCTTAACAGCACTATCAACAAGGCAGGTCCTACAGGCCCTAGATTCTACCTTCTTAACAGCACTATCAACAAGGTAGGTCCTGCAGGCCCTAGTTTATACCTTCTTAACAGCATTATCAACAAGGCAGGTCCTACAGGCCCTAGTTTCTACCTTCTTAACACTATCAACAGGGCAGGTCCTACAGGCCCTAGTTTCTACCTTCTTAACACTATCAACAAGGCAGGTCCTGCAGGCCCTAGTTTTGTTACACCTGGACTACTGTTTAGTCAATTGGTCACGTGCCACAAAATAGAACAGAGCAGCACAGAGATCTATAATTAATAATATGCATGCCAATCTCTCCTGGCTGAAAGTGGAGGAGAGATGGACTTCATCACTACTTGTATTTGTGAGAGGTATTGACATGTTGAATGCACAGCTCGGACACCCATGCACAGCCCACAAGACAAGCCAGAGGTCTCTTCACAGTCCCCAAATCCCAAACTGACTATGGGAGGTGCATAGTACTATATAGAGCTATGACTACATGGAACTCTATTCCACATCAAGTAACTCGTGCAAGCAGTAAAATTTGATTTTAAAAAACGATACAAATACACTTTATGGAACAGCAGGGACTGTGAAACACAGGCACAGACACATGCATACACAAACACAATAACATATGCACTACACACACACAGGTACACTTTATTTTGTGTTGTATATGTGTGGTAGAGTAGGGGCCAGAGGACAAACACTTAATGTGAAATCTGTTGTGAATGTATTGTAATGTTTTTTTAAATTGTATAACTGCCTTAATTTTGCTGGACCCCAAGAAGAGTAGCTGCTGTCTTGGCAGCAGGTAATGGGGATTCATATTAAATACAAATACAGACTGACCAGGTGAACCCAAGTGAAAGCTAGGTTCCCTTATTGATGTCATCTGTTAAATCCACTTCAATCAGTGTAGATGAAGGGGAGGAGACAGGTCAATTAAATATTTTTAAGCCTTGAGACATGGATTGTGTGTGGTCAACTCAGTGGGTGAATGGGTAAGACAACAAAAAAGTGCCTTTGAACGGGGTATGGTAGTAGATGCCAGGTGCACCGGTTTAAGTGTGTCAAATAACTACAATGCTGCTGGGTATTTCACACTCACGTTTCCTGTGTGTATCATGAATGATCCACCACCCAAAGGACATCCTGACAACAGTGTGAAGCATCAACGCTTTCGACAGCTTGTAGCCCATGCCCAACGAATTGAGGCTGTTCTGAGGCCAAAAGGGGATGTTCCTAATGTTTTGTACACTCAGTGCATGTATTATGTTTATAAATGATAGTCTACTCGAAATATGACATTACAGTATTCAGACGTAGCCTATAAACGTCAATGGAAAAATGAGATATGCTATAGGCTATTTCGTGAGTATGAAACCATCAGTCAGAAAAGGTGAGTCATTTATTCTGCAATGATCATGGAAATGAAATAAATAGTTGGAACTAGATGTCTCCTTGATTGAGGAAAAATGTGCATACTATGACTTGACTGTGCGTTGTTCCACCTATGCATCTTAAGACGAATGCACTAAGTTGCTCTGGATAAGGCCAAATTACTGAAATATAACATGTAACGTTAATGCCTTTATTTTAGAATGCATCGATTTTCGTTCTCTCTAACGGCAAATGTTTGTATCTCACAATTTAGCTACCCGTTTTTGTTATGAATAAGTGTCATATTCATGAACTAGGCTACTTTAGCCTCCTTGCAATGTAATACTTCAACCACTAGAAACTGTCCTAAGCATGGTCTATGTTTGCTGGAGGACAAGCAAATTCTCACGTCTAGTTCAGTTTTTATAAATGCCACATTTTACGTGAAAACATGCAATGTTAGCGTTAGGTTTGGGGCATATTGAGTATAGACAACGTCTATAAAACGAGGCAACGACGTGATTTGAGTTAGCGGAACGCGAGACTACTGGAACTAACCACTCACTGTTGTGCTTAATGTTGCTATGTGAGTTTCTTGTAATTGGGCATTTGGCTACATTGTTGCAAGTTCTGTTCCAAATATATCAACTAATCACAAATGTGCAGTTACTTTACCTAATGCAAATTGGAGTTAGTGATATTAAAACATTATGATCCGTTAAAATGGTTAAATAGATGTCCATATATGGCATCGAATTCAGCACAACAACAACATATACAGACCCGACCGACGCTGGAGGAAAAAAACAAGACAGTCCACCGATATCTGCTCGTGAGCAGGCAGTGTTGCGCCCAAGAAAATTATTCTTCATAGGAGCAAATGTTTTCGAAACTGGAAATATTCTAATAACGATTAATGAACGTATGCAAATGACAATAGGCTGTGTTGCAGTGAAATTGTTATCTTACCTTTAATTGTATAGCTAGCTACCTGTCGTTTTCTTCTTACACCCTGCTGTCTTTGGCATATTATGCGGAAGACTAAACTGTCAATCGAATAGAGCGGAAATACTTGATTCCGTCGGACAGGAAATGGGGTGATAATGGGCGCGTTCGAGCGGATCACTTTTGTCAAGTCTCCTTCCAAAGTGTGTCGCATTAGCGCAGGGTTTCCCAAACTCGGTCCTGGGGCCCCACCTGGGTGCACGTTTTGGCTTTTACCCTAGCACTCCCCAGCTGATTCAAATAATAAAAACTTGATGAGTTGGTTATTTGAATTAGCTATGTAGTGCCAGGACAAAAACAAAAAAGTAGTGTGTTAAAATCCATTGAATCAGTTTTATTTGGAAATTATTTAGTAAGTAATGCTTAAAATCTAAGTCTAGTTGTCTTATTTTAATTATTTAAATAAAATATGGGGGGGGGACACTTGTTATTTCGACATTACAAAGAAAAATGTTTGTAAACAACTGCAACACCTCCATGTTGCACTGAGCCTTCCTGTTGGAAAACTACGTGTCCGACTTTCAGCTGTCGCAGATGCACCTCCCCGACTTCACTCCTGGACTTTCGTCTACAGTCTGTTGTGTTCACCTTATTACTCAAACGAGCCCAATATTTCGACCTTGTGTGGGCTTATGGGATATGTAGTCTAATAGTAAATGTATATTTTTTTTGGCCAAGTAGGTTTTTCTTTATAAGATTATCCATATCTTTATCATTGTGCAGAAAAAAGGAGCCACTATTGGAAAAAGTAGGACAACATTTTTTGACAGTCAAATTGGATATGAAGGAGAACAAAAAGGAACAAAAATGAGGTGGAGAGAGAGTGATGATGGAGGAGAAGAGCAAGGAGACATTCAAATGCTGAACAAAAGTATAAACGCAACATGCAACAATTTCAAAGATTTTACTGAGTTACAGTTTATATGAGGAAATCAGTCAATTCAAATAAATTCATTAGATCCCAATCTATGGATTTCACGTGACTGGGAATACATCATAGTGAAACACGAGGTGATGGTGGCGGATGAATGGCACAACAATAGGGCCTCAGGAGCTCATCACGGTATCTCTGTGCATTCAAATTGCCATCGATAAAATGCAATTGTGTTAGTTGTCCATAGCTTATGCCTACCTTATATTATAACCCCACCGCCACCATTGGGCACTCTGTTGAAAATGTTGACATTGGAAAACCGCTCGCCCACACGACGCCATACACATAGTCTGTGGTTGTGAGGCTGGTCGACGTACTGCCAAAATCTCTAAAAACTCTTATTCAAACGCCCTCTCCTTCTTCCTGTTGGTCCAACTCACAAACATGGCAATGAACTCTAAACTTCATCAGAATTATCAGTATTATAAATCAACTACAAATCAGTATTACAAATTACCTTAAATTCATCATCTGAATGGCATTCCCTTCAGGGCGATCAAACCACACTGGAAAGTCAGGGCAGAGGTCAGAGGTCATACAAACCCTTTAAATTAGACGAATTAATGAAAAACAGTGAAATATTTCATACATATCGTATCCCAGGTGTACAGTAAGTTTCCAGTACATTTCCTATCCAAAGAATTTACATGTGTTCAATTAAAAGATTTAAAAAATCCATGTGTGTGTCCCTTTAAGATACCTGGCACTAACCCATATTCATAACCGGTAAACTAATAATTGCAACCTGTTGCATTAATTTATTCAAAATATAAACCTGCTATTATTAGAATTCATTAGATTTAGGTAAATGTCCCATCTGATTAGACCACAGGTAATAAAACAAACACAACACTCACACCCTTGGTGTTAGGCAGTATTTTCATTTTTGGAAAAAAAACGTTCCCGTTTTAAACGGGATATTTTGTCAGGAAAAGATGCTAGAATATGCATATAATTGACAGCTGTGGATAGAAAACACTCTAACGTTTCCAAAACTGTAAAGATATTGTCTGTGAGTATAACAGAACTGATGTTGCAGGCGAAAGCATGAGAAAAATCCAATCCGGAAGTGCCCCAGGTTTTGAAAGCGCTGCGTTCCAATGACTCCCTATTCAGCTGTGAATGTACCATCAACGAGCTTACGCTTTCTACGTATTCCCCAAGGTGTCTACAGCATCGTGACGTAGTTTTACGCATTCCTGTTGAAGAATAGCCGTAGGCAGCCACATTGCGTAAGTGGTCACATGGTGGCTCCGAGAGAGTGTAAAATACAGAGGTAGCCATTACTCCAATCGGTCCTAGTGAAAAATGAATTGTCCCGATGGATATATTATCAAATAGATATTAGAAAAAAAAACTTTAGGATGGATTCTAAACAACGTTTGCCATGTTTCTGTCGATATTATGGAGCTAATTTGGAATATTTTTCAGCGTTGTGGTGACTGCAATTTCTGGGCGATTTCTCAGCCAAACATGAAGAACAAATGGAACTATTTCGCCTACAAAAATAATATTTTGGAAAAAATGAACTTTGGCTGTCTACCTGGGAGTCTCCTGAGTGAAAACATCCCGAAGTTCATCAAAGGTAGACGATTTAATTTGATTGCTTTTCTGATTTCCGTGACAAGGTTGCCTGCTGCTAGCAAGGCATAATGCTATGCTAGGCTATGATAAACTTAAACAAATGCTTGTCTAGCGTTGGCTGTAAAGCATATTTTGAAAATCTGAGATGACAGGGTGATTAACAAAAGGCTAAGATGTGTTCCAATATATTTCACTTGTGATTTTCATGAATAGGAAGATTTTCTAGGAAGATTTATGTCCGTTGCATTATGCTAATTAGTGTCAGATGATGACAACGGTCCCGTTCACGGGATGGGGTATCACTACAGGTTAAACTCGATCTGAACTGTCCAATGGAGACAAGCAAGTCTAATTTCAAGATGGCCTAAAGGCTATTCCATGTGCTGTGGGCATACAAACTAAAAGCATTTTCCCCCAGGTCAGTGGAGACCCACGGGACCTCCAGAACCAGCCAGACCAGAGAGTGGGTCTAAAAATGGCTGGATCTCCAGTTAATAAGTGACCTGAAGTCGTCTCCGAAGAACCGCTTTATATACAAAAAGTTGACAATGCTGGGCCCTTCTGGTAGTCAGAGACTCCCAGCCAACAGAACTAATGTATACAAAATGCAGTGATGTAACGAAAATGTTCCCCAGTGATAAAAAAAAAAACAGTGCTGTCTACCATTCTGGTAATCAGAACATTTAGACTGATTCGAAAGGTTTTAAAGCAGAGGTTGCTGCAGGCATTTAGATTATATCACCGTAATCAAGTACTGAGAGAAGCGTTGCTTGAAAAATATTCCTTCTACTTTCCAAAGCGAGACCGTTTTTTTTTCATATATAAAAAAACGATCTTAATGTGTGTTTTAAAAAGAGAGCTTATCATCAATCTAAATACCCAAGTACTTATAATGGGGAACTTGCACCATTTGGGATCCCTTCAATGAGGAAATATGCAGGTCCTCAGGGTCAATATTATGAGACAAAGAGAACAACATACTTGGTTAATTAGCATTTAGCAGTAGTTTTCGATCAATATGAGATTTTTGAATTACGTCAAACCCATGCTGAAGGTCATGAATGGCCTGCTGTACTGAGGAGGCACAGGACTAAATGACTGTATCATCCGCATAGAGATGAATGTTACAGATTTGAACAGATACTCTAATATTATTTATATAAATAGTGAAGAGAACAGGGCCCAAAATTGAGGCCTGCTGCACACCTTTCAAAACATTAAGGAAACTAGATTTGAAACCATCAGTAAGCACACACTGTGTCCTTTCCGTTCAATAGTTCTTGAACCAATTGCAAGATGCCTGATCTAGGCCTATTTCAGACAACCTTTGAACAAGTAAGAAATGGTCAACCGTATCAAATGCCTTCGACAGGTCACTAAATAAGGCAGCACAACTAACAGGTCTGTGAATTCTTACTGGTTGGTAGGTGATCAAATACTTATGTCATGCAATAAAATGCAAATTAATTACTTAAAAATCATACAATGTGATTTTCTGGATTTTTGTTTTAGATTCCATCTCTCACAGTTGAAGTGTGCCTATGATAAAAATTACAGACCTCTACATGCTTTGTAAGTAGGAAAACCTGCAAAATCGGCAGTGTATCAAATACTTGTTCTCCCCACTGTACATGGGTGGGGGCCTTTCAATATGGGGCCCGGGCACACAAATGCTCCTAAAAAGAAGCATGTATTGATGGCAGTTCTAATGTTTCCATCAGAGGCCCAGGCTTTTGGCATAGATGGCAAAGCTCTAATTTCTGGACTGTACGATTGAGCCCCCCACGGCACTGTTAGTAGGAAAGTTATTCATTTTAACCACCTAAATATACTCACGTATCTGAAACTCAAACATTAATTTCCCAACTGCTTTTTCTATAATTCTACAGGTTCTTTATCATTCTCTGTACCTTATATTCCAAAGCAACCACATGATGCATGCCGTCCATGGTATTGGGCAGATGCTATTTGAGAACTCATCTGGTTTACAAATCAAACTCTAGTTATCTTATTGCAGAGCACATTGTACAACAGTTTTTTTTTAAATATTATATTGTATTACAAGGTATGCTTTATGTGTAGGCTATGCCATATGTATTGGCTAATATGCAGCTGTCGCTTTTAAACCCTCATTCTAGCATACATGACACACACACACATCTTTCTATCTACATGCTTTTATTTGGGTTTCTATGCAAAGTATATGTTTCTTTAAGCCTGCAGCTAGTTATTTGAAATGAGACATACTGTATGTATCAGGCCTAAACATGATTCAACAATTTAATTAACTGACAGAGAGATGGCTAATGAAACACAAGTTGACATTTACAGTAGGCTTGTCTGTAACATTGGCTAGCTTTCAATAAATTGGCTAAATGGTAAACAGATCTACCTCTTCATATTGTCAAGACAATTCATATTGTATGCAACATATTTCAAGTGCACTCAAAAACAGAGCTGGGAGCTAGCTAGCTATGTAAATGTTCCTCTTCATCAGACAGCAGCTCACGTTTTCACAAGAAGCTGTGTTTACATCATAGATAGAAGCATAGCCTTCATCACGAGGTGTATGTACGGGAGTTCTGATTGGTTTTAAGTTTAGTAGTTAAGCAAATTTTTCTTAGCGGCTGAGTGTTGGAATATATGTTTTAGGACAAAATGTGTAAGAATTGAAGGGGCCAACAAATTTGTGTCACAAGAATGTTTTACTGTCATATACAAAAAAATCTGTTCCTCCCTTTAAGGCTTCGGCCAACCACCTATCTGTCCTCCACCTCAACACACTTATGGACCCTTCCCAAATTAATTTGAAGGCAGCATACTTCCTGGGGTCCAGCAGAATTAAGGCAGTTATACAGTTTTAAAAACATTACAATTCAATTCACAACAGATTTCACAACACATTATGTGTGTGCCCTCAGTCCACTACTTCACTAGCACATATCTACGACATAAAATGCACACGTGTACATATGTGTATAGTGTGCGTATGTTATCATGTGAGTGTATCCATATGTCTGTGCCTGTGTGTCTTCACATTCCCTGCTGTTCCATAAGGTGTATTTTAATGTAATTGTACTGCTTGCATGAGTAACTTCATGTGGAAGTTCCATGTAGTGATGGCTCTATGTAGTACTGTACACCTCCCATAATCTGTTCTGGATTTGGGGACTGTGAAGAGACCAATTATTATTTTTACTGTGAAATAGCATTGTATCTGGTCAAACACCATTTTTTCCAAAACTTTACTAAGGGTTGGTAACAGGCTGATGTTTGGTTGGATGTTTGAACCAGTGCTTTGCTATTCTTGGGTAGCGGAATGACTTTTGCTTTCTTCCAGACCTGAGGGCACACACTTTCCTGTAGGCTTAGATTGAAGAGATGGCAAAAAGGAGTGGTAATATCATCCACTATCACCCTTAAGTAATTTTCCATCCAAGTTGTCAGACCCCGGTGGCTTGTCATTGTTGTTAGACAACAATAATTGTTTCACCTCTTCCACATTCAAGTTACGGAATTCAAAATTACAACGTTGTCTTTCATAATTTTGTCAGTTATAAATGGATGTGTAGGTTCAGAATTTGATGTTGGCATGTCATGCCTAAGTTTGCTATCCTTGTCAATGAACAAATCATTAAAGTACTTGGCAATATCAGTGGATTTTGTGATGAGTGAGCCATCTGATTCAATGAATGATGGAGCCAAGGTTGCCTTTTTGCCCCAAATTTCATTTAAGGTACTCCAAAGCTTTTTATTATCATTCTTTATATTATTTATCTTTGTTTCAAAGTACAGATTCTTATTTCGTTTAGTCACATGATTTCTTAATGTACAGTATGTTTGCGAATCGGCTGTGCAGCCGGACATATTGGTCAATCTTTTTGCCTCATCCCTCTCAACCATAACATTTTTCAATTCCTCATCAATCCACAGAGATTTACATTTTTACAGTCATTTTCTTAATGGATGCATGCTTATTAGGAACTGGAACAAGCAAATTAATAAATATGTCAAATTCAGCATCTGGTTGCTCCTCATTACACACCATAGACAAGCAAATATTCTTTACATTTTCAACATAGAAATCACTACAAAACATCTGCTTACATGTTATAGGCTGATATTATTATGTTAGTATATGCTTATACATGTTTCATTAGTTGTTATGTTAGGATTACTTCTGTCTGCAATCCCATGTAACATTAAAACAAGTTATCTATCGGCTTGGCATAGTTCTGGCTACAGTACAGTATGCAGGCCATGAGGAGTAATCCATTCATTGTTGTTATGGAACCCAAGATGGCTACCAGTTAGATCTTCGAGTTGCTCACCTAAAATGGCCGACCGGTAACATCCGGTCACTTCCTCATACGAATCGTAGCCTCTACCAAGATGTCCATTGTTAGCCAAATAGCATGCTAACTCCTAGCTGCTAACCCTAATGCAAACTCCTCCCTACTGTACATAGTTCTGTATGCTGTACCTATAACCTGAAGCTTACAAGCCTCCACTGTATATATTGTGTGCTACTACCCACAGCCTGTGGCCTGCTAGCCTAGCATGCTAGCTTTTCTTGTATATTTTACATATGCTAGCCACTAATTGTATCTTGTGTATACTATGCTATGCTAGCCCACCTGTATATACTGTCATAATGTGTGCTACATTAGTTGGTTGCTACAAACTTCTCTTTGTAAGCCATACTGTTAGCCTAGCTGCTAATACATGCTAGTAGCTCTGTCCATAGTGTACTATTGTATCCTACTGTGTACCACATTAGCTTATGCTAATACCTGACCATTATAGTACGTGTCATCCTCATTGCTATTACATAGTCATTAGCCTGTAATGCCATTATGTAATACATGCTCTTCTCTTGTAGACAACCACTACAACACTTACACTACTAATAGTCTCCTCTTCCAGTTTGCCATGTGTGTGTGTGTGTTTGGTAATAAAGTGTGCCTTGTCTCCCTGTCTCCTGCTGGTCATTCTACATCCTCTAACCGGGATGCCGGGACAGTTGGACCTACACCTAAACCGGCACTAATAAGAATTAGTTCTTAACTGACTTGCCTAGTTAAATAAAGGTTCAATTTAAAAATTTAAAAAGTGGGGGAAATGTGAAAACAGAGCATGGGGTCAATGAGCATGGGGTCAAAGGGGAAAGGTGAAGGCCTCAGCAGTCAGAGTCCATCCTCTCTGGGCGGGCTGACTGGCAGCTGCTGGGCGGTGTGAAGACTTCCGGGTCGCTGATGCCCAGCTGGAGGTCAAAGAAGCGGGTAGAGGTAGTGATGCTGCTGTTCCTGGTGTAGGTCTCCTGGACAGGGTAGCAGTCCTTCACTGTGTAGACGCCCACCCACGCCTCATCTGGTGTAGCAGGGAGAGGTAGGATTAGGATTGACTTTATTGTCCCTGAGGGGAAATTTGCACATTAAAATGTTCTGTTGCGTCTACATAGAATACCATAGGTTAAAAACATGAGCTTCCCCGCCCCACACACACACACACAGGTTAATCAGTCCATGGCAAGGCTGTGACTTGATGATCTGTTCCACATGATTTAAGAAGTTAAACAGTCACATAGTGGCTAATGTGGCCTAGCAATACTGGCGCAGCATTTGACACATATCTACAGTGTCTGCTTATGTTTGAATCTGGTCAACTGCCCTTTGACAACCTCTAGCACAATATGTTCAATAAAATCTGAAAAACTTGAAAAAACACTATGCACATGAATATCTTCCACAATAATGCACAATTATGAGTTAGACATCACAACATACAAATAGGATACTTTGCAAGGGTCTGTATTCTCAGAGTGGTGAAAACGATCCCATTTCACCAAGAGCCAATTTGCAGCAAGACAACTAGGAAATCACCACCAGGGGTCAAGTGGACAAAATCTGTGTTGACTGTTGACTGATTCACATGATGCCCTTGACCTTTTGAAATAAGTTGCTTGTCATCTCCTGACAAGCACTTTGCACTGAACACCCTTGATAAAGGGGATTTTCACCCTGGGGGAATCTGGGCATGTTTTCATTATGTCATTGTGTGTGTAGATATGGTTGTCCTTGTTCAGTAGAGCTATTGGATGTCTTTCAGTGATGTTCCTATCAGCAGACTCATTGCTAAATATACAAGCTGACAAAATAACTTAGTTTATCTACTGAAACCCATATTGTGTGTTGCTAGCTAACACACTGTGTTACAGTGGGGGGGGGATCAAATCATTTTTATGTTTGCTGACTTAATTAGGTTGTCGCTGGATGACTACAAAACACTTAAGGTGAAGAGCAAAATACACCCGGTGAAAATTAAGGTTACTGGTTATACTGGGGAGAACGTACCAGTCAAAGGAAGCTGCATAGTAACTTTACAGCACAAAGGAAAACAGTTCAGAGCACAGCTGCTGTTTGTGGAAATGAGTGTACAGCCTATTCTAGGGATCAATGCATGTGAAAAGCTAAATTTGTTGAAAAGTGTGTATGTAGTGACGTCACAGAGTGAAAATGACCAAAAATCATTACTGGCTGAGTATGAGGATGTGTTTGAGGGTCTTGGATGTTACCAGGAGCACACAAAATATGTACTGATGACAAAATTACTGCAGTTGTGCATGCATGCAGAAAAGTTCCATTTGCACTGAGGAAAAAGCTCAAGGAGGAACTCGGACGCATGGAAAAGATGGACAATAATGGATGAACCTACAGACTGGGTAAGCTCACTGGTTATCGTGGTGAAAAAGAAGGGCGATCTCAGGATATGTCTAGACCCGAGAGATCTCAATAAAGCATTTCAAGTTGCCAACCACGGAAAGTCAACCTAAAACTAAACAAGGACAAATGCGAGTTTGGTGTGAAAACACTTACATTCGTGGGAGACGTACTTTCAGAGGATGGAGTCAAACCAGACCTGAGGAAAACATCAGCCATCAACAACATGGAGCGCCCGAAAAACCAGGACGACGTCAGACGCTTCATGGGCATGATCCCCTACCTTGCAAAGTTCATACCTCAACTGTCAGCACAGTCAGCTCCACTCAGATGTCTTCTGGAACAGAAAAATGAATGGGAATGGTCCCATGAACAGGAAAACTGCTTCAAAAACCTAAAGAAGACAATCACAGAAGAGCCAATGCTCAGGTTCTATGATCCAGAGAAAAGCACAAGGATTTCTGCAGATGCGTCAGTTTGGCCTAGGAGCAGTTCTTCTGCAACAGCATGACGACATATGGCAACCTGTCGCTTATGAGTCCAGAGCCTTGACAGGCGCAGAGACAAGGTATGCACAAATAGAGAAAGAACTACATGCGAGCACATACGCTTGTGAAAGGTTTCACTAATAAGTCTAAGGACGAGACTTCGAAGTAGAAACCGACCACAGACCATTGGTGTCAATCATATCTAAGCCACTGAATGATTTACCAATGAGAATCCAGAGAATGTTGATCCGACTGCAAAAGTATGATGTGAAGATGATCTATACCCCGGGAAAGTTCATGTTCGCCACGACACGCTTTCTTGAGCAGTCAACAAGAAAGAGAGCTTCGACACACATAAAAACACAGATTCAGGCCTACGTTGACATGATCGTAGCATCACTTCCTGTGTCTTCTGAGAGAATGGAGCAGATCAAAAGAGAGACTGCAGCTGACCAAACAATGACAGAGTTGAAAGAAACAACACTGATAGGATGGCCCGCACAGAAAAACAACTGTCCAAAGAGAATACAGGATTACTGGATGTGCAGAGCAGAGCGCACCGTTGTGGGTGACATAGTGTTCAAAGGCAACAAGATTATCATTCCCATGACACTATGTAAAGAAATGCTACAGAAAATACACGACGGCCACTTGGGTGAGGAAAAATGCAAACGACGAGCACGAGAAGTAATGTACTGGCCAAGAATGAACCAGGAAATCAGCCAGACCACTGCTTCATGTGAACTGCCAAAGCAGCAAGCAGAGCCGCTAATCCCTCATCCAGTACCCAACAGACCCTACTACAAAGTTGGAGTTGACCTTTTTGACTGCAATGGCAAAAGTCACATTGTTGTTACCGACTACTACTCAAACTACCCTGAAGTAGCAACACTGCCAACTACCTCCAGCAAAGCTGTAATCACCTACCTGAAATCAGTCTTTGCAAGACATGGGGTTGCATCTGAACTGTACTCAGACAATGGCCCGCAGTTCTCAAGTTCCGAATTCCGATAGTTCGCTAACGACTGGGGATTCCGACACAACATTTCCAGCCCCAACTACCCAAGGTCCAACGGCTTAGCAGAGAGTTCAGTCAAAATCGTCAAAGGTCTAATGAAAAAGGCACACGTTGGAAAGGAGGATTTCCTAAAAAATCTGATGATCTTCCGCAGCGCACCACTGCAGAACAGACTTTCACCTGCACAAATGTTGATGGGACGTCGCATCAGAACCAACCTACCCATCCATGAGGACTTGCTAACCCCCAGAGGTGCTCACAAAGTCACTATTCGCAAAGGAAAAACAGAAAGACAGACAAAAACAGCAACACAGTAAAAGTACAAGACACTTACCTGAACTGAAACCTGGAGATCATGTACGACTCCGAGACATCACTACAGGAATCTGGATGCAGCAAGGGTGTGTGCAGAGAGAAGTTGCACCGTGATCCTATGAGATCCAAACGGAGCACAACTGAGACGAAACAGAGTGGATCTAAGGCTTCAGCCATTCACTCAAGGGACTGAGGATCATCAGGAGGATACTGCTGAAGCGTCAAATGCCTTTAGAAATGGACAATTCAGTCAGAACACCCTGACTGACAACGCTGTCCAACTACTTCAGGAAGCACAGAATGACCAAAAAAGACTGTCAGAGCCCCTGAAAGGCTATTGAGTAGCTTGGATGAAAGGTGCCCAGGGGTGCCCAGAGTAAACGGCCTGCTCCTCAGTCTCAGTTGCTAATGTATGCATATTATTATTAGTATTGGATAGAAAACACTCTGAAGTTTCTAAAACTGTTTAAATTATGTCTGTGAGTATAACAGAACTCATATGGCAGGCAACCTGAGAACAAATCCAAACAGGAAGTGAGAAATCTGAGGTTGGTATATATTCAACCCATTCCCTATTGAAATCCCCTTGGGATATGAATGAAGATTCACTTCCTAGGGTTTCCACTATATGTCAACCATCTACAGAAATTTGAATGAGGCTTCTACTGTGTTGTGGGACTGAATGAGAGGGGAATGAGTCAGACTACTGGCAGAGAGCCAGTTCCAGGTCACACGCATACGACATGATATCTTCCTGCGTTCCGTTCCTCCTCAAGACACAAAGGAATTCTCCGGTTGGAAGTTTATTGAAGATTTATGATAACATCCTAATGATTGATTCTGTACTTAGTTTGAAATGCTTCTTCGACCTGTAATATACCTTTTTGAAGATTTTGATGAAAAAATGATCGACAATCACCAGCGTTTGGATAGGTGTACCAAACACGCTAAAAAAAGTAGCTAATTGGACATAAATAACGGACATTATCGAACAAATCAAGCATTTATTGTGGACCTGGGATTCCTGGGAGTGCATTCTGATGAAGATCAACGGTAAGGGAATATTTAGCATGTAATTGATGGTTTATGTTGACTACAACATGGCGGCTAATTTGACTTGTTCTGAGCACCGTCTCAGATTATTGCATGGTTTGCTTTTTCCGTAAAGTTTTTCTGAAATCTGACACAGCGGTTGCGTTAAGGACATGTATATCTATAATTCCATGTGTATAACTTGTATTATCATCTACATTTATGATGAGTATTTCTGTTGAATCGATGCAATGCAAAATCACTGGATGTTTTTAGAACTAGTGAATGGAACGTGCCAATGTAAACTCATATTTTGATAAATATGAACTTTATCAAACAAAACATACATGTATTGTGTAACATGAAGTCCTATGAGTGTCATCTGATGAAGATCATCAAAGGTGAGTGATTAATGTTATCTCTATTTGTGCTTTTTGTGACTCCTCTCTTTGGTTGGGAAAATGGCTGTTTTTATTGTGGTTTGGTGGTGACCAAACATAATCGTTTGTGGTGCTTTCGCCGTAAAGTCTATTTGAAACCGGACACTGTGGTGGGATTAACAACAAGACTACCTTTAAAACGGTATAAGATACATGTACAGTGAGGGGGAAAAAGTATTTGATCCCCTGCTGATTTTGTACGTTTGCCCACTGACAAAGAAATTATCAGTCTATAATTTTAATGGTAGGTTTATTTGAACAGTGAGAGACAGAATAAAAACAAAAAAATCCAGAAAAACGGGTGTCAAAAATGTTGTAAATTAATTTGCATTTTAATGAGGGAAATAAGTATTTAACCCCTCTGCAAAACATGACTTAGTACTTGGTGGCAAAACCCATTGGCAATCACAGAGGTCAGACGTTTCTTGAAGTTGGCCACCAGGTTTGCACACATCTCAGGAGGGATTTTGTCCCACTTCTCTTTGCAGATCTTCTCCAAGTCATTAAGGTTTCGAGGCTGACGTTTGGCAACTCGAACCTTCAGCTCCCTCCACAGATCTTCTATGGGATTAAGGTCTGGAGACTGGCTAGGCCACTCTGGCTAGGCCAATTGCTAATAAATAAAACGTTTTTAAGAAAGGGGCACCTGGACTGAATGTTTTGTTTATGTGAAAAGAAATAGAGCCACAATAGAGTATTGTTGGACAGACTATATTTAGTTGAAAAAATAATACATCAGAATAAGTTTATTGCCTCTTCAGTGATGAGAGCAATGTAAAAAAAAAAAGCAGTAACAATTGGGGGAAAGAAATGTGTGTTAATTGAAAATTGCATGTTATGCAGGTTGGGTAAACAAATGTGATGTGACATGTGTAGTTACATAGAAAAGTAGTTTTATTTTAAAGGAAGGAAAATGTGTTGTTATGTGTTAATAACATTTAGGCTACGTTACCCAGCAGGCTATGCGGGGGGGGGGGGGGGGTTAGGTGGTTGAAGAATGCCTTGCATGGCTAAACAGGGAGTTTTCTAGGTGAAGTATATGTTCATTAAAAGTGGTTAAACCTACGCCACGGTTTGTCATTATACAAGGAGCAAACATAAGTGACCTTAATTGCCTATTAGTGTCTTAACGACCGTTCCACAGGTGCATGTTAATGAA
Source organism: Oncorhynchus nerka (assembly GCF_034236695.1). Taxonomy (NCBI): domain Eukaryota; kingdom Metazoa; phylum Chordata; class Actinopteri; order Salmoniformes; family Salmonidae; genus Oncorhynchus; species Oncorhynchus nerka. The sequence continues at coordinate 9,734,168 of NC_088424.1, read as the reverse complement.
TTGTTTATGGTTCATTGAACAAGCATGGGAAACCGTGTTTAACCTCTCTAGGGTATGTGGGACGCTACGTCCCACCTGGCAAACATCCAGTGAGATTGCAGAGCGCCAAATTCAAATATTGAAATACTCATGATAAAAATTCAGAAAACAAAACATATGTTACATCATCTTTAAACCTAACTTCCTGTGAATCCAACCACGGTGTCAGATTTAAAAAATGCTTTACGGCGAAAGCATACCTTACGATTATTTGAGAACATAGCCCAGTTGACAAATCATTACAAACAGTAACCAGCCAAGCAGAAGAGTTACAAAACTCAGAAACAGAGAGAAAATTAATCCCTTACCTTTGATGATCTTCATATGCTTGCACTCAGAAGACATTCATTTGCTCAATAAATGTTCCTTTTGTTCGATAGTCTCTTTATATCCAAAAACCTCTGTTTTGTTCGCGTTTTCTTCAGTAATCCACAGGCTCAAACACAGTAAAAACAGGGAGACAAAACATCCAAATTGTATCCATAAAGTTCATTGAAACATGTCAAACGATGTTTATATTCAAGCCTCAGGTTGTTTTTAGCCTAAATGATCTATAATATTTCAACCGGACAATAACGTCTTCAATATAAAAGGTAAACAAGAAATGCACTCTCTCGGGATTGAGCATGAAAAAGCTCTGTGACAAGTCAGGGTCCACTCATTCAGATTGGTCTTACTCACTCATTTACAAGAATACAAGCCTGAAACCATTTCTAAAGACTGTTGACATTTAGTGGAGGGCATAGGAACTGCAAATTGAGTCCTAAGTCAATGGATCCTGTAATGGCATTGAATAGAAAACTACAAAACCCCCAAAAAACTACTTCCTGGATGGATTTGTCTCGGGTTTTCGCCTGCCAAATCAGTTCTGTTATACTCACAGACACTATTTTAACAGTTTTGGAAACGTTAGAGTGTTTTCTATCCAAATCTACCAGTTATATGCATATCATATCTTCTGGGCCCGAGTAGCAGGACGTTTAATTTGGGCATGCTTTTCATCCAAAATTATTTTGGATTTTGTTATTTGGATTTTGACGAATTATCTTTGAAAGACAGGGTCCTGAAAAAGGGCATTTCTTTTTTTGCTGGGTTTAGATGACAACTACAGGTAGCCATATCTATGACTATAAATAGAAGAGGTTTTAAAGTCGGAGATCTATTGTATCTCCATTGTAAAAGCTCTTCTCTTTTTAGTTGTAGATATGGCTACTAAACAGCAAGCTATAACATGGCATCTGCTAACTTGTTACTATGCGCCAGGCCTCTCATTTGTAACTTTTTAGCAAACGTGTAACATCAGCAACTGTAAATAGTTTTACTAGCTAGTTATGTAGCATAATTGATGAGGGTTGCTTATGATTATGACCGTGGATGCATTTCAAAATGACAAATTTATAGGCATGACGCAAGATAGGATTCCAAACAGTTGTAAATAACATATATTAGCTATCCAGCAACTTAGCTAGTTTGGTTTACTAGCTAGCTAACAGTGAGGAGAAACAAAAATACAACAATTTAACAGTTGTAAATCTCAAAAACTGATACGCTTGATTATTTTTACTGAGCAAATATTTTCCTAAGCATGCCTGTTAGACATGGCTGTAGCTTGATACTGTCAGCCTACCTACTTCGGTACATTTGCACGGTCTGGTCACTGTGCAAAGGTTGAGGGTCACGCCATATTTATTTCTATTAGGCTAGATATTGTTCTAAATGTAATCTCTGTGCCTATGCACATGTATGCATGTTCAACTAGTCTACCCAAATGTTGTTATGCTGGCACAGTTCAACTGTCGTTCAAATTGTGCAATGAAGTCTAATTTATTATAAATTTGTTGTCTTACAGACCATACCGTGTGGTGCCTGGGATTCTTCCTGGAGTGGATTTTTGGAGAGAAACATAATTAATTTGCCTGCGTGTGTCATTGTAGCAGAACTGTATCCTGTGAAATATATCCCTCTTGATGGATTGGACATTATGCCAGATTTCAAGCAGAAGATGACTCAAGAGGAGCTGAATGGCAGTTTGATCATGACAAAGTGTTCCCTGACCTACAAGTGTTCCCTGAACTTACTGTATGTTTCTTTGGAATGGCAATTCTACCATGACCACCTCTCCCATCATTGTACATTCCCCACCAGTTCTTTTAGCTACAGATTGTTACACCAGATAATGTGATTTAACCAAAACATTTTGGTATCCCTTACTGCGAGTTACAGAATAGGTACCGTTTGGTGTAGCACAGAATTTTCGACCAACCTTGCGGTCTTCGTCCTCAATTCGTGGAAACACAAGTCTCATAAAATATCCATGTTCATTTGCAGGGGGTCAGTTTGAATTCAGAAAATGCTCAGTTACTAAAGTAAATACAGATTTTGCTCCATCAAGTAATCCAACCATGTGTACGTCTCCACCCTGTTTATTTAAATTATTCTCTCATTCATCGAGACTGGTGTCTGTCATCATGACATGCGGCACTTTGGGGTGGACACGCACCTGTCTCGATCAATTGTTATCTGCTATTATTTTATTTTGTAACTATTTTTCCTTTAGTTTATTCAGCAAATGTTTCTGGATTGTGAGTTAAGGGCAAATAAGCATTTCAGAATAAGGTCTACACTTGTTGTATTCGGCGCATGTGACAAATACAATTTGATTTGAAAAGTATTGATTTTAATAACAAAGCATTTTCTAAATTTCGAACGGACCCCCTGCAACAGAACACAGACATTTTGAGGCTTCTGTTTCCACGTATCGAGGACGAAAACAGCATTGCCAAGCTAAAATTGGTCGAACATTTCCTATGCTACACCAAACAGTACTCATCCTGTAAATCCCAGTAATGGATACCAAAAATCTTTGGTTAAATAACATCTGTTGTAACAATCTGTAGCTACAGTTCTCTGCACTTTACTACACCTGAGACACACTGAACTGTACTACACTGTTCATACTGTATTTTTGGGGGTATGTTACCATATACATTTGTTGTTGAATACCGAGTCCTCTTTTTGAGATGGCATTAAATATTGAACATTCCCCTGTATTTTAGATTTTGACAAATAAACATTATTTGGATATATCTGAATGTCTAACATCTGTTTGATGCTACAGAGCCCTGTACAGCTTATTTAAATATATTTTGTGAATCCATATTTGAATCCACTTATTTGAAATTAGCACAGACAGCCAGAACAGCACACGGGCATGATGACAAACTTTTAAAAAATTACCTATAGAAGTTCTGAGATTACTGTGTGTTGGTCGTTCAAAGTAAATAACGGCATGAACCAAGTTTGTGGGCATGCCCCATCTACTTAACGGGGTGGTATCTGCATTCGCTATGAATGCTGGACTTTGTGGTTCACTATGAGCAGATGAATACAAAGGAAGTCAAAACTTTCCGATTCTAGCAGTGAAATTAAAATGTACTTCTTCTAGCTTGTGGTTTGGATAATGTTGATGTTTTTAACAAAAACGTAATGTTGTTAATATAGTAATGACTATGTCGTGGCAGAGCCAGGGGGAAATTCCTCTTTAACGGACTTCCCCAGAGGAAGTTGCCACCACTATTTCATTGTAATTTCCTGTCCTAGAGAGGAAATGCATGTTTAGGTTCAACCGAAGAATGATGAAGGCTACTTATACATATTCACAAATTGGGTATGAGAATTTCCACGTGGAGTTGATAAACATTAACAAATAGGGCACTGAAGGCTGTCAGTGAAGCTAGCTTGAATGCTAACCTTATCTAGCTAGCTATCTTGCTAACATGATCTAGCTAGCTAATGTTATCAGATGTTGCTTTAAAAAAAAAATACTACACCGTATGGAGCTGGATATGTCATAAGTATTGATTTGGGGAAAACTGGGCCTCCTGGGTGACGCAGTGGTCTAGGGCCCTGACCAGCCGCAGCCGGCCGTGACCGGGAGGTCCGTGACGCACAATTGGCCTAGTGTCGTTAGGGAGAGTTTGGCCGGTAGGGATAACCTTGTCTCATCGCGCACCAGCGACTCCTGTAGCGGGCCGGGCGCAGTGCGCGCTAACCAGGTGCACAGTGTTTCCTCCGACACATTGGTGCGGCTGGCTTCCGGGTTGGATGAGCGCTGTGTTAAGAAGCAGTGCGGCTTGGTTGGCTTGTGTTTCGGAGGACGCATGGCTTTGAACCTTCGTCTCTGCCGAGCCCGTACGGGAGTTGTAGCGATGAGACAAGATAGTAACTACTAACAATTGGATACTATGAAATTGGGGAGAAAAGGGGGTAAAATTAAAAAGATTTGGGCCACACTGGCCTATTGTTATATCCAGTTTTGGCATCTTCTATAACTTGCAGTGGAGCACATAGTGAAACAAAACTTTAAAGATCAAAACCATTCATCTTGGGGCTATGGGGGGAGCATATCACACATTTATACCATTTATAAAACTATAATATATATATTTTTAAACAGACTAGCTAAAAAATAAGTGAACATTTATAAATTATCTAATGGATTATGATAATGTTCTGGAAAAAAAAATGGTGCAAAAACATATGTTTGCACCCCCTATTTTAAATTTGCACCCCATATTTTAAATGTATTATAACCATTGCTCAGGTGGCCAAGTAAAACACAAGGCTGTTTGGTTCTCTGAGTCGATAAGAAGAATAACTTTACAGTTGTTTCTATTGGTTTAACATTGCTCTGTATATGAAAATATAAGTAAACATTGAAGCATTTCCTGTTTCTTCTAAATAAGATGGTGTTTGCCAGCCAGGTGAGCTTGATGCTTCCAAACATTTATAAACCAACTTTTTGGTCTTCAATGGACCTTCATCAGGGACCTTCACTTCCTTCTAAGTATACAGTTTTTCAACAAGCACCTAGTAACACAATGGAGTGAGTGTAGGAACACCTTCCTAATCTCGAGTTGCACCCCCTTTTGCCCTCAGAACAGCCTCAATTCGACGGGACATGGACTCTACAAGGCGTCGAAAGCGTTCTACAGGGATACTGGCCCATGTTGACTCCAATGCTTCCCACAGTTGTGTCAAGTTGGCTGGATGTCCTTTGGGTGGTGGACAATTTTTGAGTCACACGGAAAATTTTGAGTGTGAAAAACACAGCAGCATTGCAGTTCTTGACGCACAAACCGGTATGCCTGGAACCTACTACCACACCCCGTTTAAAGGCACTTACTTACTTTTGCGGGCCGGTTTCCTATCTGACCACTCCTGCACCTCGATCATGTCTCCAGGTCCACCGATAAAGTACTGGTCCTCATAGGTGGAGTTCATAGGGATGTCAAAGGGGTCCCAGGCCTGGGTCAAGGGGATCTTAGAACACTGCTTCGTCTTCTGCTCGATCTGGAACAGCAGGCCACTGTTGTACAGGTAGATAAACTCAAAGTATCTGGAGAGTGAGTGCAAAACAAAGGAAATATTAAAATGTCAAGTTTGTAATAATAGGAGAAAATGCATGTGATTTGAATCGTTCATACTGTAGCTAGGTAAATAGTAGCTATTCAACAAGAAATGCAAAAATCCAAAAACAGGGCACTGGATCAACTACTTTCATGAAGGTCAGAAGCAATGCTGACTCATAGGTCTGAACATAAAACAGTTCTAGTTCATAAAGAACACATCTGCTTATTATTTCAAATATGAATTCAAAAACATTTATAGTCTTATTATATTGGTAAAGGTTCAATATCACACAAAATGTCTTAGATTTTATATTTTTGTTTCATAAGTTTGCTGTTATTGTCTATTTAGGTCTGCAATCACAATGGTAGAGGGACGGCTCTAGCCATATTGACGCTTTGTAGCGGCCTTCATCGGTATTTCATCAGTATCCACAATACCTAACCTTTGTTTACTTGACCTCAGCAGTTGGACAAACGCTATTCATGAATAAAAACGAATGTTTCAAAGTAGCCTGCTTACTTCTGGCATGGTGTATGTCTTTTATTCTGTTGAAGAAGCCTTATTCTGTGGTTCTGTGCATCATACGACACCGAGGCCCGTGTATTTCGTCCTGTGTTGTGGTTGTATTCAACGGATCTGCCCTCCCATTGTAAGGGCGCAAGACAGGGCTGAACCGGCGGTGCGAAAGCTGTCTCCGGGTAGCTCAAAGCAGGTACCACCGCTCCCAAGCAAAATGCAAACACAAGAGGTACAACATGAGTCATCCTGGAGATATGGAAATCATTTAAGTGAAGGTAAAAATCATGAACTGTTGATTTCATTTGATATGTGGCAGCAGGTTGATAACACCACAGAGTCTTTGATACCGTTACACTCAAATAAAAAGCCCGTTTGTTTTTTCAGAGCAGCTCACGCAGTCGCAAATCCGTCCTATGATAATAAACATGTTTGTATAAAAAGGATACATTTACGGTAACATTGTTATATTAATTATTGTAAACATAAATAGCATGATATGTAGTCGTACCTTAGAATTGAACAAGCACAGGAACATTTTGCATTTTGAAATGTACATGTTTAAAATTGATATTTGCCCACTTATCTTTATTTCTTTACAATGTATTTATATAAATGATATAAACATAAATAATAGCCAACAAATAATAGTCCATACATAGTATGGAACGCCGTTTGGGTCTTGACTTTTCAAAAGTGACACAATCCAAAGAACACTATTTGACGTGTCAAATAAGCTTGTTGACCAATCAGGACCTGAATAGGACTGCAGTCACATAACAATTTATCGCGTTCATACATTTTTTACGTAGTTATTACACAATGATTACAGTATCACTCGTATTTCATATGTCACAAGGATTCATCGATATGTATGCTATGATACTGGTATAGTTGTCTCGCGCACCTGCCCTTCCCTGGACAGTGCTGATCGTAAAAACGCTAGCTAGCTGATGGATGTAAACAATGTTCTTCCCCAAAAACACAGCAAAACGACATAATATGTTTCAGTAGCTATAGTTAGCTAGCTAAGGGTTACAGATCAAGTAGCTAGGTGTCATCATCTAAAATAACCCTAATTTGTAAGACAGTTCTTACTTGATTAATGGTGGGCGGACCCATTTATGTGAAGCTAGCCACAATAAGGATTAGCCACAATAGTGGACTTTGCGGTTAGCCTTCAAAATAAAATGTCATTGACAGTAATGCAAATGAATACAAATAGTATAATTATGCCAAAATTCAACAAAATACAATAATTTATTGATTTGACAAAAATGTTGAAATCACACTGGATGTATTAGACTTTAGAATTGCATTGGGGGCATACTTATTTCACAGTACAGCCTACCTATGGATTGTGGATCAGTGACATAGCACTTATTGCGGGACTCTGAAACAACTGTGAATTGAGCCACATTTATTGTACCAGTTAACATACTATCTGTATTGAACACTGTTCCAGAGGAAAAATAATACATTGTGTATGTTTTGGAGCTTGATAACTCTTGAGGAGGACTTTGGGGGAAAAGCACTTGGGTACTGAGTAGGCTGATACCATATTTCATTGATCCCTCATTAGGTAAGGCTGTACAGTGCAATATGAATGTCAAAACGCACAATAGTCTGACTGGGGAGGTGATTTCCGACAGTCAAAGTCCCGCAATATGAGCTACAACGCTAATATTTCTGTAAACTCTTCACAGTTGTCACTCTGGGTGTCTCCGAGTGGACTGATACCCCATTTCATTGCTCCACATTCCAACACTCCAACCATGTTTAACATTATCAAGTCTAAATATGGCATGATTTCACCAATTGTAACCTTCTGCATCACTTTCAAATAGGGACTTTTATTTGAAAGGAGAACCACAAATTCCACTATTGTGGCTATCTTCACAACACATATCCCGGTACGGTCAAGCCATAATATAGTAGTTAGATAAAGCTAGCTGGATGATTATACCGTTAGTTTTGGGCAACAGGGTTAAGTAGCAGGCTAGCTATTTTTTTCAATGGGAGAACAACAAGTGGCTACCTAGCTAATACTTACTCACATGGATTCCTAAATCATTGCTAAGAATAATGAAAATGACTCCAGTTTCTACTGTTCATTGTTTTCAGGCTGGTTGTATTGGTGCTAGCTAGGTACCAAGCTAAAGCTAGCTAGTTACCCCAAAAGTTATTTGCAAACATTTTTGATCCTGATCTAATATCAAATAATATTGAATGCTTACACAGACGTTTTCCCATTCGGTCGAACAAATAATGCCTTATTACCAACGCGGTACTGTATAGCTGTGACAGTGATCGTAATTGTTGCGCTTGGCTTGCACGTGCAAATTCAGCACACACAACATTCTATAATAGAACTGTGTAACGGCGTTCCGTACAATAGTGCGTAGGCTAAATTACATTATGTTCTTATTTATCTTACTGTTATATAGATCTGTTTATGTGCATGTTTTTTTTTATCATACTTGTCATGAGAGGGCAGGCTTGTAAAAGTTTTGGTTCCATCAATCAGCTGATGCTAGTTTCGCCAGAGATAAAACAATTGCACAATTTCTAAACCATACTGTACTGTCTCTGACAATAGAGCTCGCCCGCTTGTAGTCCTAAAAACCGGACATTAGTTAGCCTACCTCTGGTTTGTTCAGCCATTGCTATACAGAAATAGGGTTTTGGCACATATAGCGAAAATAAAGTCTGAGATTAACACAGGTTTGGGAGATTTTATACGTTTTGTTCTGAGATCATATCAGTCAATTATCATGACCTTTATGATTGATGAAGGCTTTGTGCTTTATGTGCCTTTTTAAATTACATAAAATGCGTCATAATTCACAAAAAGTGACGTTAGCTGATTAAGATTATTTAATTGAACAAAACCTATAAGAGCTCCTAAACTTGTGTTTACCACATACCTTATTTTGGGCATTTATCCAAAACCCTACAAAAACGCTATTTCCCAATAGGCTTTGTTCAACGAACCATTGCGGAGTTCTTTGCGCCATTACCTATTGCCAGAGAAGGAAGAGAGGCCCAACTCGGCGGAAAATCTGTCTCCCTCCAGTAGGTGGCGTTTTTTTTATTCGCAAACCAACCAATAAGTTTTTGTATGGCGGTAAATGAGAGTTTCGAATTTGGTTAGCAAAAACATGTATGGCTTGTTTGCTACATTCGGTTTATTGATCAAATATAAGTTTCGTAATGCTTAAGTTGTTACTAGTGTACTGATATAAGTACGACACGTCACATCCCAGGAACTTTGAGAAAACACGCTGTATCGGAATTGTCTCAAGATTGCTATGCATATTCATAGTAGTATTGCGTCTCTCTCCATGGCTATGCATATTCATAGTAGTATTGCGTCTCTCTCCATGGAATACAGGTGGTTGACGTCAACAACCTTCATGACATATTCAAAATAATATAACTATAATGAGATGTATCCACCAATCAAAAGATATGATAGGCGGGAGCTAGACAGCCCGCTGGGCCAATTTGTGGACAACGACTCATATTGTTAGGGTGAAGAGACATGCATCTAGTTTCAAGTTTCAATGTACAGTGAAATGCCTTACTCAAAACCCAACAATGCAATATTCAATAATGTATTACTAGAAAAAAAGACACGAGAAATAAGAATAGGAAATATGAAATACACAATAAAGTAAGTAAGTATGCAAACTATACACAGGAAATATTTTAAGTCAGTTCCAATACAATATTTACATGTGCAGGGATATTGGAGTGATGGAGGTAGATATGTATAGTGGTAAGGGGACGAGGCAACAGGGTATAAGATAAACAGAGTAGCAGTAACTTGCATCTTGTCAGTATATCCATAATCTTTGCTATTGATCTCTATGTGGGAGGGTTAGGTTATAATGCCGCATTTAAAACAACTGGGAACTCGGAAATATGCCGACTTGACTTCAGGGTGTTCATGACAGTGGAGGAAGGGGAGAACCATCCTCAGTGAATTTCATAAAAATTTAAATTGTAAAACATTTTAAAAAGTTATATTTGGGATAAAACTATACTAAATATAATCACATCACCAAATAAGTGATTAAAACACACTATTTTGCAAAGGAGGTCTACAGTAGCCTCAACAGCACCATGGTGTAGCCGGAGGACAGCTAGCTTCCCTCTTTCTCTGGGTACATTGACTTCAATACAAAACCTAGGAGGCTCATAGTTCTCACCCCCTTCCATAGACTTACACAGTAATTATGACAACTTCCGGAGGACATCCTCCAGTCTTTCAGAGCTCTTGCAGCTTGAACTTACATGTTGTCCATCCAATCAGAAGATCAGAGAATGAATCTAGTATTGAAAGCATAAGCTACAGCTAACTAGCACTGCAATGTATAAAATGTGGCGAGTAGTTGACTCAAAGAGAGAGAAAGACCAAAGTTGAACACTTTTGAACAAATTAATTTCTTCCAAAATTAAGGAGAAGCAAGAGAGAAATAGAGAGAGAGATTGTCATTCTTTTTCACTTTCACTTACTTAGCAAATGCAGCTAGCTAGTTTAGCCTGCTGAAACACCCTGCTTAAACAGAGGGATGCTATGTTAGCTAGCTGGCTATGACTTTCCAACACAACACTGAAACTCTTCCAAGTCAAGGTAAGCTTTTGGTATTACTAAATTATTGCCACCGGGCCCTCCGGTAGCCTAAGCCTAAGCCTATACATTGAACTGGGTGAATGGAATATGAATGAGAGTCATGTAATATGCTGTAATAGAAATAAGGCCATGCTCATTTTAAAAAATGGTCCTTCCACCTCTTTAACGACACTGACCTTCTGACCTGACATCATGATTTGACATCTTTTTTCCCCCCAGAGTTCAAGACATCTGGGAACTGGGAAATACCAGGTGAAATAATGACTTCAGTGATCTTCAAGTTGGAAAGTCGGAGCTCTAGAAAGAAGTCTGAGTTACTAAGTTGGAATTCCGAGTTGAATGACTGTTAGAAAATATTGTTTTTTCCGAAGTGTCTTGAACAAACTGAAATCGTAAGTCCGAGATTTCCGAGTTCCCAGTTGTTTTGAATGCGGCACCAGTTGTCTTGAAAATCTTTGGTTTCGCCACGACGTGGACTAATGAGGAGACGGTGGATGTGGTTGGAAGAGCACGCTTGTTTGACTTGGAAAAGCGTTGCGGTAGCTATAAAGAAGAACATCAAGACGAAGCAGCTGCTTTACAAGTGGGAGCGCTATGGAGATTGTGACAGACGGTTAAATGGCGTCCCTTGAGAAGGCAAGAACAAAACGTATGTCAGGAGAAGTGCAGTATTATCATAAGGAGACGTATACTTGGAATATGGAGGGCGAATGGAGTGAAAAAGAGAGGCAGAGGAGATCTAAGAGAGAGAGGGAGGAAGAGGGTGAGCTTGAGTCTTAAAAATGGCAGGACAAGGGGAGATGGTTTGTTCAAGAAGAATGGTAGAAAGTGTAAGCAGAGTGAGCTGAAGACAGGAGGAGAAATGGAAGTGAATGAGGGCGAAGTATTGGAGATGGTAGGTGTGGTGAAGCTCTCAGAGCCCAAGGCTTGCATCGAGGTTCAGGATGAAGATGAGTCTGTGACAGTAGGAGTGAAGTTTTGGGAAAAAGTGGACCCTTGCCGTTTGACTGATCTGTGGTTTCAGGGTGGGTGAAAACAGATTTGGATGCTGTGGACTCAGTGAGGGTAACCAGAAGTGGTCTTGTGGTAATTGTTTGTGTTTCTGCTGGTCAGAGGGAGAAGGCGCTCCGCATTAAACGAATGGGGGCAAGAGATGTGAATTGATTTGCTCTCAAGAAAAGGGTGCCATTGAAAGGAGTGATTACTGGTGTAGCAGTAAATGTAAAAGTTGAGCAACTGAAGAGGAAGATTCCCGGTGTTTGTGATTCTTGTCGTTTTGCGCGACGCAGACAGGGTGGCGGGAGTGGTGAAACAGAAGTCTGTTCTTTTGAAAGTTAATGTTGAGTCTATGCCCGACAAAGTGATATTAGGCTATATAAGTTATCCTGTACGTGCTTTTGTGCCGAATACATTACGTTGTTACAGGTATCAAGCTTATGGGCATGTGGCAGCAGGGTGTAGGAGGGAGGTTTCTAGGTGTGAGAAGTGTGCAGAAGGGCATGAGACAAAGGAATGTGTAGCATTGGGGAAAGTAGTGGTATGTGCTTATTGTAGGGGTGCCCATGGGGCTGGGGATCAGAATGTCAGGTGTGAGAGAGGCAGGTTGAGGTTTCCAGGGTTAGAGTAGTGCAGAAGTTGTCATATGCTGAGGCAGTGAAGAAAGTAGAGGAAGATGGGTCAAGGGGGAGGGATCCTGAGAGGAGTGGTGGGAGTAGTAGAGCTGTACCATTAGAGTGATAAACCAACAAGTGATATATGTTTCAGTAAGATTGGATTTTTAGCATTTATAGCAATGGCTATCAACTGTACTGCAGGGATTGAGGTTTTGGTGGCAGCTCCAGAGCGGTATTTGGGTGTGCGAGACTTGATATCATAAGAGTTACAGGGTGTGTTAAGTGGTGGTTTTTCTTTTCAGGTGTTTGGCCTGAAACTAAATAGTTTTAAATAGTGGAGTAGGGTGGTGTTCTTGTTTATTATGTGATATTTTTCGGGGTGAGTGTTGTGTTAGATGGCAGGGTATTTGTTTATTTATTTATTTTTTCAAACAAAGTAGGAGGGAGTTGTACTCCAGTCTAGTAGGTGGCGGTAATGCAAAAAAATGTTGGTTGAAAAAGAAGTTAAACCTCAACGAAGAAGAAGTGGACTGATGACGTATTGACCTAAGATGGCGAAAAACCTGCTCAGGAAATCTCCTTCGTCCTCAAATAAATTCAATAGTGCAAACATGACGGATGATTTTCAATTACATCTCGACTCAAGCGACGACGACGCTCCAGAAGAGGTGACCTTCGAAGAGTCAAAGGCTTCTGCTCTACGGAGCATGAAAAACGCGTTGGAGACATCCAAAAGGTACAGGCTAGCTACCTGCTACTGCTAACTATCTCCTCATGGTACAGTAGTATGTTTTTCAGTTAGAGTAACGTTGATGAAACCACGTTTTTTAAAATCGAAAACCAGATATTTTAGGCTTATTTCTAGTAAAACACAAATTCTGGTGTTCATTTTTACAGTACATTGCAAAAGTGATATTTTGGTCTTTCAGTAGTAAATCTAGTTCATTTTGCCCACCTAGCGGTTCAACTCGACTCTTGAAATCGTGATGTAGAAAAGGTGCCTCTAAATTAAGGTTCCCAAATATGGCCCCCATGTTTTCTGAGCAAAAAACGTAAAATTTTTGTTGGGCATAAAATACTCCCAAATGTAAATCACTTAGTTGATTTCCTGCTGTTTTTACAATATGTTCCCAAGTATTCCCCCGCGTAAGAGACGTGATCATATACAAATAATAATTGATTGGATTTATAAAGCACTTAAATACCAACTGAGGTACTGAAAGCGCTTTACATAGTAGGGGAAAACTCACCGCATCCACCATCAATGAGCTGCACTCATCTCTGATACATGGCAACCTTTTTGTGTGTCAGAACTCTAAACACACATCAGCTGTCAGGAGGAGAGGTGAGGAGTTGTATGCCAATTAGGAATGAGGGGGATGATTAGGTGGCCAGGTTGGGAATTGGGGCAAACACCCCTACTCTCACAATAAGCACCATGGAATTTATAATGACCAGAGTCAGGACACCCATTTTTACCTCCCATCCGATAGACGGCACCCTACGCAGGACAATGTACCCAAATGTAAGAGGTTTGAAATGATTGTTTTCGTCAAATATTATCTGTTTAGGCTTCTTATGGTCAATTTGCAGACTAAAAATATTTTATGTTCTGGCACTCTGACCATCCGCTCAAGAAAGAAAATGGGTCATGGCTGAAGCTAGTTGATGATCCCTGCTCGAAGTCATACTCATCTCAGGGGAGGTGTTCGGTATAAAATACACTTCCATCTATATTGCCGCTGAGTGGTACCGACTCAAGGCTTGCTATAAAAGCAGATGACAGCGTGCCTTATTTGGTAATGGTCTTGGTAAATGAAGTGTGCGAATATATATTCTGCATGATTCTTCCTTGACTAGACCACTGACCTTACACAAGATTCAAAAGGCATTAAGGCACATTTCTGCCCATGACTAAATTCAATGTTTTTGCCGTTTCGATGAGGTTGAGGATTATATGTTTGTTTTTATATTTGTAGCTACATCCATCATAAGAAATTGATGTTAATGGTGGTCATGTCAACTCATATTTTTCCAAACCGCTATGACTGATTGGTCTGCTCAAACAGTTGGCTCATAGTTCAATGATTGTGAGTTTAATCCCATATGGGGAAGATCTTTTTTCAAATATTTTTACTATATCCTGTGCCCACACACTTCTAATTCAAAAAAGTGATCGCATACCTCTGAGGGGTCACCCTGGTAGGAGTTTTAGGTTTTTACATAATACCCAAGACCAATCGGAGTAAATTTGACCATTGGAAAAAGCGCTAGTGCGTAAATACTGCAGTCCAGGTTGGATTGAATTGAGCCCTAAATTTAAGCTATGATTGCATTTTCTTCCCAACACGATACCGCGATAAATGTGAGTCCACATTTCAAAGATTTATTGCACCCCATGGTGGATTTGAATTTACACTGCAAGTGGCAGTAGATGTCTAGGAACTCGGCACCTTACCACTGAACTAACTGTCCAGAGCCATATTTTCTCACAATGCTCATTTTATTAGTAGAGCGTGCCAGTGGACTTCTGGTAAGTATGCTTTAGTGAGAGATATTGGGATATTTATGAGCAATTCCCCCCACCCACAACTTCTCACCTGAATTCATTTTTGGAAAATGTTAAGGGGTTGGGCAAAGGCTGAAATTGGGGTTGAGAGTTACCCTTCAATGGCCAGCCTGAGGTAACCCATTCATTTGTTCACAGAGAAAAGGATTTGCTCAAAGAAAAGCGAAGGAAGAGACAGGAACTGTTTCAAGAACAGAAGGTAGGTCCATGTCTCAATGTTCTCAGTATTATTAGCCCATGTTCTCAGTATTATTAGCCCATGTTCTCAGTATTATTAGCCCATGTTCTCAGTATTATTAGCCCAGTAACGTTGACGTTATGTCTGTCTCAGTATTATTAGCCCAGTAACGTTATGTCTGTCTCAGTATTATTAGCCCAGTAACGTTATGTCTGTCTCAGTATTATTAGCCCAGTAACGTTGACGTTATGTCTGTCTCAGTATTATTAGCCCAGTAACGTTGACGTTATGTCTGTCTCAGTATTATTGGCCCAGTAACGTTGACGTTATGTCTGTCTCAGTATTTTTAGCCCAGTAACGTTATGTCTGTCTCAGTATTATTAGCCCAGTAACGTTATGTCTGTCTCAGTATTATTAGCCCAGTAACGTTATGGCTGTCTCAGTATTTTTAGCCCAGTAACGTTATGTCTGTCTCAGTATTTTTAGCCCAGTAACGTTATGTCTGTCTCAGTATTATTAGCCCAGTAACGTTATGTCTGTTTCAGTATTATTAGCCCAGTAACGTTGACGTTATGTCTGTCACAATTGAATCATAATCATTTGGTGGGTGCTTATCAAGGTTTCTGTTATGACAATGTGGCCGCGGTCCGGCAGCATTTTAATTTACCGGACCCATATGCATTGGGTGTGTAACCTGATTATATCAACTGGTATTTCCATAAATGAATAGGCTAAAAAGCAGAATTTCGCATAGTTTAAAAAAAAAATTATTCTCCCGGACAATTTTATTTAAATCGTCTTTTCTATTTTGTTACAGCCACAAGCTGTCTATTACCCTGGTGCTTGTACATGTGTGAAATAGGACATATTTAAGTTTGTACTATACGCAGGTGTGAACTGGATTTGTTTTTTGCATATCCCAACTCCCCCTGAGACCAGCCGTTATCCACGGCAACCCTGGAGCAATTAGGGTTAAGTGCCTTGCTCAAGGGCACAAACGGATTTAACCTTGTTGGCTCTGGGATTCGAACAAGCAACCTTTCGGGGACTGGCCCAACACTCTAACCGCTAGGCTACCTGCCGCCCATTTACTGTGCGCAGTTATATTTGGCACAATGTGTGTCAGAAGTAATAGAAAATAAGTTCATTTGCATTAAGGCAGTGTTGAGGTTTTCTATTTCTCTCAACTTTCAGTTACCAAGGGCTCAAAGGGTTATAATTTTGATGAGTGAATTTCTCTTCCATGTTGTTCTGTACAGAAAAGAAGACTTCTCCCTGCACATATTCTAGAAGAAATTGACACCGCTCCATCAAAGTAAGTGCACCCAAGCCTATATCCCAATATGCAACAATTATTATATACCTTTATATTGGCATATGAAACGAACTGTTCCTACCCATCTCTTTAGAAAACAGAAGCTACCTGGAGATCAAGGTAGATATGTTCATCACCTCAGATTATTTAAGTAGCTGTCTCCTTTCTTCCTTATTGAAATGATCATTTACCTTTCAATACATTGTTAAATGGCTATTTCTTCAGTTTCTAAAGCTAAATTGGTTTATTTTATTCTTTATCCCAGCTGAAAGCAACCATGAAGAGGCAAGCTGTTCATGGGAGGAGGGGCGCGAAGGATCGAAAGAAGGGTATGAGAAAAAGACGAAGAAAGGATTCAAGGGGAAAATCCGGAGGTAAAACTGAATTCTGGTCCCATAGTCTGCATTTACACAGGCAGCCCAATTTTGATCTTTTGACAATAATTGGGCAAAATATATTTGGGCTGGCTGTAAATGCAGCCATAAAGGCATGTCTAACATGCTACACTAGATGTGTAACTTTTGCCCTGCGTGAGATGAGCCCATTTATTTAATTGAAACCTGGACATAAGAAGCGTGGCTCTGTAAGAAGCTTGTGGTGGTTCTATTAAGAATGACATGTGGCTCACGCTCGAGAACACTTGATAAAGTGGCTCACGCTCGAGAACACTTGATAAAGTGGCTCACGCTCGAGAACACTTGATAAAGTGGCTCACGCTCGAGAACACTTGATAAAGTGGCTCACGCTCGAGAACACTTGATAAAGTGGCTCACGCTCGAGAACACTTGATAAAGTGGCTCACGCTCGAGAACACTTGATAAAGTGGCTCACGCTCGAGAACACTTGATAAAGTGGCTCACGCTCGAGAACACTTGATAAAGTGGCTCACGCTCGAGAACACTTGATAAAGTGGCTCACGCTCGAGAACACTTGATAAAGTGGCTCACGCTCGAGAACACTTGATAAAGTGGCTCACGCTCGAGAACACTTGATAAAGTGACTCACGCTCGAGAACACTTGATAAAGTGGCTCATGCTCTGCAAAAGTTACTAATCCAGTGTAGAAGCTAAGAACCTACTGTTTTTCACAACGCCCCAGTGTAGCTCCCCTGTAAAGGTTCACGACTAGGCAAGCATCCTTTTGAAAAACTCCATTCTAATGCTTCTCTACTAGGAATGGTCCATTAATGACACACGCCTCTTGTTTCAGTCTGAAGGGTAACTACAGCGTAATGAGGGTGGCGGACCAATCTTCAACCAACTCCCAACAGCAGACAGCCATGGATTTCATACAGGCCAGACTGTATGGCCCGGGAAGTCGGAGGACGACAAGTATGAATACTCACCAGAGTTTCCGTTTGGAAACCATTTGACCAATAGCATTTTACCCATATGCATTGGGTGCGTAACCTGATTAGAGCGCCCACAATGACAGATTACATTTCGATGATGGGTATTCATCTTAACAGCTGATGCAACAGATCAATGTTTAGCTTTAAAAAAATGTAATAACAATTTCTTCATGATAAGTGAATGTTTGTTCCATAGGAACATGCAATTAGCGGGAAAACAGTTGTCAAAAGCGCACCACACATGCGAGACGTTTCATGGGACAGATGAAAATATCTGTTTGAAATTTAGAGAGGGAAGATCTGGTTGACGAAAGAGTTGATTTGTGGGCCTCTAGAGATCCTGGTTCGAGTCTAGGCTCTGTCGCAGCCGGCCAAGACCCATGGGGGAAAAAATCCCAGAAATGTACGCACAAAAAGCTCTCGTGTGCAAATTTGTTTCATCCCTGTTAGTGAGCATTTCTCCTTTGCCAAGATAATCCATCCACCTGACAGGTGTGGCATATCAAGAAGCACATCTGTGTGCTGAGGAGTATTTCGATCTGTAATAACCAGTTTTGTGGGGGGGAAAACTCATTCTGATTGGCTTGGGCCTGGCTCCCCAGTGGGTGGGCCTATGCCCTTCAAGGCCCACCCATGGCTGCACCGCTGCCCAGATATGTGAAATCCATACACTAGGGGCTAATGAATTCATTTCTATATATGAACTGTAACGCAGTAAAATCTTAAATTGTTGCGTTTATATTTTTGTTCAGTTTTGTAATGTTAATACCTATGACAGAATGCATTTGAAACTTCACACAGTTAAAGCTTGACTTAATACAATTATTTTATTGATAGGAGTGGGGGAAAGTGCTGGTGCACTTATAAAAGCCTATTTCACACCATAGCCTTCTGAATTTGCAAGAGTTTTTTTTCCATTTTGATTTCGGCACAAATTAAAATGTGGCACTGACTCGCCCATGGATTAAGGTTTCAGCATTGTCACAATGAAGAGTTCGGCGTTGGACTAACCACCTGCGCTAGCACGCGCAGTTACAAGCCTGCTACGGTTAGTGGCAGGCAGACCAGCAATATCCACTTTTGTAGTGTGGAGGAAGCCTGAGCTGGCTAGCTTTAGAAAATTGTGAGTATATCTAGCTTCCACTGTAGTATACTCCTGTTCTAATATCAGCAATTCTCTCTTTGCTGCAGACAATGAACTTCTCTCCCTTCAAAATAAGAGAGGCCCAAATAAAAGTGCGGCCATGCAGTTTGTGAATAAGAAATGGGGTGAGTTTCCTACATCCTTCAAGCTGTGGTTGGCTCAGTTCTTCCAGTCAATACAATTTCTACATGGCTGCAACGACTTAAAATGCATCAGTAGTAATGTGATTTATAGAATTGAATCTGGCTCTCTTTGGGTCACACTGCTACTCAGTTTACTAAATGGTTTTGTAAAGTATGTTCTCTGGGAAGGATTACTTACCCATGATGTCATATCCTTACAGGCACAGAGAAGAAAGCAAAGGCGGAGAAGTTGAAGAAGCGATGGATTCAGAAACAGAAGGTTCCCTCAAGCTGAGCAAATAGGGAAAATATGGGGTGGACACCAATCGGGTAATCACCCTTTCACCGTGCCCTGATCTGAAGGTGCTGGATAAGTTGAATAATTATGGTTATAGATCAAACTAGCCTTCTGATTTGGGTCAAAGTGCTTTCACCTATCCGGGCCATTGAGGAGCTGGATCAAGCATCTCCGAGTAGAAGTGCTGATCATGTAATTTGTCATTGATGTAAAAGAGGAAAACCGAACCTGAATCAGAACAACTACTCTGATACAATTGATAAATGACTGCCAATCTGAGTTAAGTAGACCAGCTTTTTTTTCTTCTTTTTTAAAAAGTTGCACCTTATGTGGAATGATCCCAAAAACTGTTTGAAGTTGGAGCCTCGAGGGCAATTCATGCGCATGTTAGAGGGCCTTTTTACTGAAGAATGCGATTTCCCCCATATGATTGTTTTGCTTTTCATGTTGTGTAATTGGTGTGTGACACACTGAATAAAAATGTAAATGCCACATGGAAAGTGTTGGTCCCATGTTTCATGAGCTGAAATAAAATATCCCAGAAATTCACACAAAGCTTTTCATTGTATGCACATCCCTGTTAGTGAGCATATCTGACAGGTGTGGCATATCAAGAAGCTGATTAAACAGCATGATCATTACTAGGGCTGTCCCAGACTAAAGAAAATCTTTGTCAACCGAGTTGTCCTGTTCTGTCAATGTTTAAATGTATTGTTCCAGTCACACACCCTGTGTTTGAATAAAATCAACTACATATACACTGAGCTGGGCTGATGCTTTAAGCACACTGTTTGATTAAATAAGACCAATGACGATGGTCACTTTTTTTTTATTACTGTGACCGGTGCATGTTGTCTCGCTATCTTCCCTACTGCAGCGAAAAGGCAACACAGCAAGTGTTTATTGCGCTGTCAATGCTACAATTTCAGCCATTTAGTTTCTGACTGAAGTTCTGTTACCGAAAAACTTCCCTATTCCCTCAACTCTTGCTCACTTTATGTGAAACGTGACAGCGTCGCATGCAACCAATAGGGCCTCATATCAATAAATTGATTAGTCCTAAATCTGCTAAATTGTTGCAGAGGATGTGAAAATTGAAATATTTACTGGTTGCTCAGGAGGGAAAGGGAAGTCAGATCTGTGGAAGACATTTGACATAGTTATGGAAACTACTGGAGGTCAAGGAAAAGGAGGGTATAAGAGCAAGTGTTGCATGAGTATTGTGTTCCAAACAGTTTGTTAGATTACAATATATAATATACTTTATTACAGCATTCTAAACAGTTTAATGCATTTGTGAATTGTGGTTTGTTTAAGCTAATGTTAATTTTAAAACAAAAAATTTATTGCATTTCAAAGCATGAATGTCTCATGCTGTGTGTTGGCATGACCGATAGATACTTCTGATGTATTGAAAGAGGCCAAAGTAAGTTACGGTATTAAGACTGAACAGGACACGTTCTTAGGCCTACAGCTCGATGGTGGTTATACAAAGCCTACTAATGTTGAGAAGAAAAATGTGCTGTTAGATTACAATATTGTTTTTCTGCCTGTTTGGAAAAGTGTAAACTAAGTAATACCAGTCTGTTCTAAGGAAAAAAATTGTAATGCCTTTTAACAGCATAGCAAAGATTAAAAACTGCCGAATCTGTGAAATCGCTTTCTCCAACATTTTGCCATTGCATGAGGCTTGGTGCTCACGAAATCAGTAGGCCATTACACTCAAACAGGCAACAGAAGCTAGATCTGTCTTATGTCAGATATATGGATGATTAATAAAGCCAGGCACACTTAAGTTAGGCTATTGATTATAGACCTCGACCTAATTGAGGAGAGAGGAAACCAACTTAATCTGCTTAGCCAAATTGGCTAAAGCAAGGGCTGGTTCCTCATCTCGGCTGCTGCTCCCTCCACCACATTGTTCTCAATCCAGATATGCTGGTTAATGCTGCTATTATGCACATAGCAACATAGGGAAAGGCGCCAATTCTACAGCAAACTGAAGATTGTCTGCGGTTCTGAAACTGTGACCGTATCCAATGCGGGAGAAAGCACATTTGTTTTAAAATGTGTTGCACCATTATTGTTTACATAATATAACCATATCAATTATCTGGCAATATCTGAAATTGTAATGTTTATTTCGATACCATAAGCCACCTCTATCATTTCAGAGAATTTGTCTGAACCACCAACTGGCATCACAACCATGTCAGCCCAGGACCTCCACATCTGGCTTCTTTGCCTGTAGGATCGTCTGAGACAAGCCACCCGGACGGACACCTGATGAAACAGGAGTATTTTAGTCTGTAATAAAGCCCTTTGTGGGGAAAAACTCATTCTGATTGGCAGGGCCTGCACCTCTTCCCAGTCATGTGCAATCCATAGATGAGAGGCTAATACATTTTTAATTGACTGATTTCCTTATATGAGCTGTTGCATGTTTCTTTTTGTTCAGTATAGATATGAAGAGTGCAATTGTGATGTTCACGCAGCGCTCATCTGCAAAAGAGACCAGTTGTCTCAGTATGACTCTTTTTTTTTTTAAGTCCAGGGAGAAATTTCAAATTTAATCCAAAGGATGTCGTCTGTAACAGCAGCCTGCATTGGAAATTTGTCTTCAGCGGCAACCAGGCGAATCTGAATCAACCGAAACCAGACTGAAGCATGGGATGAAACTGCAGCCCAAGTGGATGTGTCAAAGCTGAGTCCCACATATGGTTGTGCCAACTATGTCATTGGTTCTGCCCTAAATGGCACCCTATTCCCCATTTAGTGCACTACTTTTACCTGGGCCCATAGGGCTCTGGTCTAAAGTAGTGTACTATATAGGGGGGGAAAAAAGGAACCATTTGGGACAGACTTTTCTATGTAAAATTGGCCCAATTATCTGAAGATCAAAGTCATGTTTTTATACGGTATATCATGCAAAATGATTTCTAAACTGAAAGCTGTGCTAAAGGAAAGAATGGTGTGATGGTCAGACACTGAGGGACAGTTTCCGAGACAGACTATAAATGCCCAATGCGTTAGCATTTACTTTTAGCCAGAATACATACAGCCTGAGAATGTTCAGTGGATTAGATCCCATGTCCATGTAATATTATTCATTGTGTTCTGAAGAGCAAAAACAATCTTAAATCACAACTCTTACTGTGAGATGCTCCATATTCCCCTGCTTGTGGTTTCTCTGCGTCTGCAAGCACTAAATCACAGCTTCCTAGGTATGTTTTTTATTTTATTGTAAACGTGGTAACCACAGTGCAGTTGACAATACTATTTTATTTTCCGTTTTGCTGTTGAGAGTACTAAAAGGAGATCCGGTCAACAAAAACTAGGAAAGAGTAAGACCGGGATTCAAGCTAAGGCGTGTTGTAGACAAGCTCATTGCAAGGGAACAATTTGCCTGTTGAAAGGCAATGTCCCAGACGCTGCAGATGTTGAGTCAAGTGCTTTACAGTCACCTTTGATTCCCGGTCCAAGTCTCTGTTAATGACAAGTGTTCTGACAAAAGCAGCCTATAAGGGTTTTTCACACCTGAAAATGGGCATGTTCGATATACAGATTTTGCAGAGTATAGGCTCATTATAGTAAATTGGTAGGTTAAAACCCTTCTCCAGGCATTGTGAAGATCTCTGCAGAATCTTGACACTGTCTCAAACATGCCATTATCCAAACATCGCTGGGATGTGGTTAGCTATGAAAAGGCTAATGGGGGGGGCAAGGTTAACCTTACACAAGCCTGCTCTTGACCAAGTTCGCCATCACAAGCTGAGCTATGGTAAGCCCTGGGCTAGCATCAAGCTGCTATGGTTAGCCCCAAACCAGGACAATACCTATTCTGGGTATTGGCTAACATTAAATCATGAGCGCTTAGGCGCTAGCTCGCTACCGGTTCAACACAAGGGTTAATCTGCTAAACATTGAGGGATTTAAAAGTCTGAAAAGCCCTTCATTACAGACACACGTTCATTTAGAACTTAACTGAGACAATCTCAGCAGTCAAATCAAGAAAGGGCTCATGAGTTCTTCATGGCTAAAGGATATGTGATACCATGAATGAATACATTAGGAAATAAAATGTCATAACATATCAGACCTGCTGTGCAGTTGGGGGGGGGGTTAGGTACTGGGGTACCCATGGAAAGGGTTAATTAAACTTCAACCACAGTATAACAAAGTTTGAGACTAACACCACAAAGGATTCTAAACACTAAACACTGTGAAGCTTGGAGGGTAGATATTTTTTCCTTTCTTTTGGTAGCTAAATATTTAATGATTGATATTTTATTCATAGAAATGTTAACATGTACACACGCTGACACTTGTCACTAGTAAGGAGTGGTGGGATTGGGACCTTTATTATTTGGTGGAATTCACTCTTGCCGGCGCGCAACAAATATACTGTGTATGCAAGTAAGAATATAATTAGCTAGAATAATAAATCACCATGCCTTGTAAACCAGGAAGTGTTAACAGAGCCTACCCACCCTCCCCCACCTACTGCCCCTCCCCAAAATAAACATTTTTTTTTTTTTTAAAGAAAGACAAAAGTTAAGACTGTAGATTCTCTCACTGGCTTCTTCAGTCTTCAAGCCACATGTGTCACCAGTCACTGATGCCATGGGGTTTGGGTGTGCCTTTTGCGCCACAAAGGAGTTGGTTTCTCGGGGTGGGAGTCGGCTAGCATACTCCCAACCCAGGTGCAAATGCACTAGAATGGGTCGGAATACTCACGTCTTCTGTGGGCCTGGCTTGCCTGGTAGGTATAGTTGGTCAGGGGTTTAAACGGACCACGTTTTGGGTTGGCAAATGGAGTGTCAACATATGTTGACTGGGTTGGTGTTATGCGGTCACTGGAAAGCCGTTCCTTGTTCTTCAGACCAGGGTGCTCCCACCTTCGCACAGTAGTTTGGGCATATGAAAATCCTGTATGGTTTGCCACAGTCACACAGATCAGAGAGGTGAATTTACTAGTTGGCTAGTCTTTGCAATTTCCCCCTTCTCCCCATCAACCAAAATTACATGGGCAGACTTGCATCAGGGTTCCTGTGAGACTTGGGCGACGTCCCGATTCTCCACCCTATCCCAAAGAGTGCACTCGTACACTCCCCTCATGGATTTCAAGGGAATGGACTGCTGTGAGGAAGATGGTGAAAACTCTTCCCAGGCATTCTTGCACCAATCCAATGCATGAGTGAACACTTCAGGGAGGTTGGAGAATCTGAAAGTAGCCTTGGCTAGCCCGGGGAGTGGAGGGATCCAGATTGAGTTTGTGTGAAGGTGGGGGACCTGTGTGTGGGGGGCTAGTGCAGGTAATCGTCCACAGCAGCGAAGGCGCAGGAGCCACTTCCAGAGTGTGCCATGATGGACAGGCACTGGGCGGCCTGTCCCACAGCCTGGGCCAGAGGGGGCTGCTTGGGCAGGTTATGAGTCTCTGTGGGGGGGGGTAGAAAACAGCTATGTAAGGACTACATATCACTCCCATAGTTAATGCATAATACTCAACAACACAAAAGTAGCTAAGGACACTGCTGAATGAGTAACTTGGGGTGGTGGGTGAGGCTGTATAAGGGCCTTAGTGTGCACATCTTATTAAAATCAATAAAAGACTGAATCAACACCAATTTTAGAGATTGATACATTTCTAACATTGGGCAATGCATTACACATCATATCCATGACATGGGCCTAGTAACTAAGGACACTAAATAAGTCAAGTCAGTTCCACATAGCACACCCATAGGCAACGCATAACACCGCCACATACACACCGCCAAATGACTACTTATTAACCATGACTCAAAATCAAAAAATGACGACTTCACATTTATGACCACATTGGTAATTAACCGCTCCCTAATTTGTTGACATTTTCAAAGGAAAACGACAACACCCCGGTCAACGCGAAGCTATACATAATTAGCATTATTGTAATCACAATGCTAAATTTACAGGACCAGTTTCCCAGACACAGATTGAGCCAAGTTCTAGACTAAAAAGCATGTTCAATGGAGATTTCCCATCTTAGTACAAGACTAGTCTTTAAATCGGTGTCTGGGAAACCACCCCAGAGTGGACAACACTTGACTGCTGGTTGAGGAGAGGCTCTGAAGTGACAACCAGAGGTGGTGGTGTACCTACCTAGAATTGCACTGTTGAGTGTGGAACACACCGGTTCCCTCTGGATAGAGTCCAGCTGGTAGCCCACTGGGCTCGTCCACGGGTCCGAGTAGGCCAGCAGACTGAATGCATCCTACAGAGGGAGATGGGAAGCGATAAGGGACATACAAATAGAGGAGAAAGACAGCCAAGAAGAACAAGAATGTAAAAATCCTTGCAGGGAAAAGAGTGGGGACAGGCAGGGTAGGAGAAACAGCTGTTAATGAGAGATGGATGCAGTGAGTCAAGGTACAGTAACCTCAAATTGTACACCAAGTTCAAAATTGACAGATCATACACTGAACAAAAATGTAAATGCAACATGTAAAGTATTGGTTCTGTGTTTCATGAGCTGACATGCACACAGTTTCTCAAATTTGTTTACATCCCTGTTCATGAGCATTTGTCTGTAATGAAAGCCCCTGTGGGGAGAAACTCATTCTGATTGGATGCAGCCATGGGTGGGCATAGCCCCACCCACTTGGGAGCCAGGCCCACCCATGGCTGCACCTCTGCCCAGTCATGTGAAATCCATCGACTAGGGCCTAATGAATTCATTCCAATTGACTGACTTCCTTATAGGAACTATAATTTAGTAACATTTTTGAAATTGTTCAGTGCGGTAGTGTCCTGCTAGAGAAATACTGTTTTGAGATATTGGATGTAGTTATAGGCCAAGTGCAGTGCTGCGTTGTTAGACGTAATGTAGTGGGACATACACGCAAAACACTCACAGCAAAATGTACATCCAAGGTTTTACAGCCATTACATTGAGCCATTTATCGGAAGTTGTTTGAACATAATTGACAGAGTACCTTGAGCATCTTCTTGTTGACCGAGTTCTTGCCGCATTCTCGGCGTAGGTGCTCACTCATGCTCTGGAGCTCCCGGCCAAAGTGGATCATCCTCTCGATGGCTGCCTGGCTTCCCCCACACAGCTGCCTCTTGGACTGGGCTGACTCCACCTCTGTGGACACAGAACCAATCAAACGTGCACGTCACGCGAGGACATAGCATTCAGCCACTCCGAGGGATGGTTTGATAGATGCAGACCAGAGTCAATCATGTCAGTTGTACCGCCTCGTTTGTAAAAAATTACATTGGAATATAACAAATGTGCAATCTGGGAATCTATGCAATGATCATTTTAATTTTTGCTATATACACACACCCATTGATTCTTGAATAATAAGTTATGCATCATGATAAGTTAGCACAACAGTCTTATCGTAACCCCCAAAAAGATGCACTACTCCATTGTTTACATTCGTTTGTAAGCAATGTATAGCTTCAAAAAGTTAATACTATCATGTGGATGTCATGGCCTGTCACTCACCCATGTCTGTGTCACAGTCCTCTGTCTGGGCTCCGTGTTTGGAGGTGCCATTGAAGAAGCCGTTGGAGGACTCGGTCACTCCGTTGGTGAAGTGGTCAACCTCCATGTCCACATCAGTACTGGGGGGGTAAAACAGTAGGTGTGTTTGAGTGGATCAGTTTTAAAGATGAGAAATTATACTTTATTTTTGATAGACAAAAAAAGTCGATCTTAAACCTGCGTTTTTTTTGGTTGCGTGATACGTTGTGTCAATACCTTGTTTTGCAGGTAGAAGTTAAGCAGGCTGTGCAAGACTGTCGGTATTGGCCGTTTTTTTATTTTCTGTAGTGTTGGATGCATGTTGAAGCGTTTACAAGAAACTAGTATTGAGTAGAGTGTTCAGTACATTATAGCCTTGTGCATGTTCCATACCTGGCGTTGGGCTGCTGCAGGCTGTGGCTGCCATTGAGGGAGCTGAGCTCAGCAGCGGGGGCAAGGAGGGCTGGGCCCGGGGGGCAGGGCTTGTGACTGTGGGGGAGTGGTGGGCCTTACTGGACATCACCCCATTACAACAGCCGCCATCAAATCCTGGGAAGCAACCAGGACAGTCAGATGAAAAACACCATACAAGACACAAAAAGGTGAATGGCAAGCTAAATAAAGTGCACCTTAAGTATTTGACTGAATTAATTTGATCCAGGACTGGGTCATGTTCATGGATAAGGTTTAGAAACGTTTAGCAACATAAACAAGAAATGTAATCCTTTTGGACAAATGCAGGTAGTCCCTCCCTGTTTGTTAGTGCTCTTCCGTTTGGTACCTATTGAACACGCCCCAGGGTCATAGTTATAACAGCACACTGTTGCAAAAATGTTGTACAATAAAAAAATATAAAAAAACATGACAATTTCAAAAAGTACCTTCCTGTTTCGGCCTGTTAAGTGCCTAATGAACACAACCAGATGTGTGAATATACACTGAACAAAAACATCAAATGTAACATGTAAAGTGTTCGTCCCATGTTTCATGAGCCGAATGTCCACCAGAGCCGTAGACAGAATTTAATGTTAATTTCTCCCCCATAAACTGCCGCCAACGTCGTTTTAGAGAATTTGGCTGTATGTCCAACCGGCCTCACAACCCCACCAGCCCAGGACCTCCACAACCGGCTTCTTCACCTGTGGGATCACCTGAAACCAGTCACCCGGAAAGCTGATGAAACAGTTTTCACAACCAAAAGAATTTCTGCATAAACCCTCAGTGACGCTCATCTGCGTGCTCGTCCTCACCAGGGTCTTGACCTGACTGCAGTTCGGCGTCGTAACCTACTTCAGTGAGTAAATGCTCACCTTCAATGGCCACTGGAGAAGTGTGCTCTTCATGGATGAGTCGCAGTTGCAACTGTACTGGGCAGATGACGACAGCGTATGGCACCGTGTGGGAGAGTGGTTTGCTGATGTCAACGTTGTGGAGAGTGCCTCGTGGTGGCAGAGGGGTTATGGTATGGGCAGGCATAAACACTACAGACAACGAACACCATTGAATTTTATCGATGGCAGTTTGAACGCACAGATACCGGGACGAGGCACATTTCATCGCGCTATTCATCCACCTCATGAGGATCTGTACACAAAAGTCATAGAAGCTGAAGATGTCCCAGTTCATCCATGGCCTGAATATTCAGACATGTCAACCATTGAGCATGTTTGGGATGCTCTGGATCGAAATGTACGACAGCGTGTTCTAGTTCCCACCAATATCCAGCAACATCGCACAGCCTTTGAAGCGTGAGAGAACATTCCGCAGGCCAATCAACAGCCTGAGCAACTATGTGAAGGAGATGTCACGCAGCATGAGGCCAATGGTTATCACACCAGATAGATGCTTTTTAATTTTAAGGCATCTGTGACTAACCAATGCATATCTGTCATGGGGAATCCACAGATTGTTCAGTGTATCATATACCTGTGAGGTAGGCCTGGGAGCCGCTTGCTTTGTGTCTGGGGCTGCTGAAGGGGCGAGGTGAACCTGTGTAGCTGTCCTGGGACTTGGGGCTGCGGCCTCCCAGGCAGCGCACCTCGCTGTCCGTCCCATTCACCATCTCGATGAACTGTCTCACCCTGAGAGACAGTGGGATTAAGTGGACAGGGGGAGGGTTACAAAGATCAGGCCTATCCAATACAACTGTCAAACCATCAACCACCACATTAAAAATACAGCATCAATCAAATACAGATATACCAACAACCAAATATACTTGGCTGCACATCAATGTACAGTCTTGCCATTAAAGGGTAAGTTCAGGAATTTACAACCACTTCCAGAGTGAGGAACCATCTAACAAGTTGTAATATCCTGAGCTTCCCCTTAAGAGGTACGGTTCCTAAATGTGTCAATATTGCCTATCCCTTGCCGTTACTCACTTCAGCATAAATAAGAGGTTGGGGTTACTCTCCAGTAGGCTGGGGTACAGCTGTTGGGTGGTCTCAATGGCCTCTCCCATTCTGCCTGACAACACCAGCTTCTGGATCTCTGCAAGCACATCCCATTTACTTTCATTCACATATTGGGAGGAGACTTAGTGTGGCATGGCATTTCCCCATTCGTCTCCAAGGGTACGAGAGCAGAAACATTTGAAAGTGTTAGACAATCATTTATTCTAGGCCCATTCCATTTTGGCCCCTGGCCTCTAGGCAGATGTGTCCCTAAGAAATATTGTAATGGCTCCACTTATGCCAACTACCCATCTAGTCAGTTTACATTTTGTGAATATAGCATATAGTTATAATATTCACAAAGCAAATACACAAGTCAATGACAGGACACACCCTAAACCCATCTTTCACACAAGCATGACTCACTCTGTCGGTTTTTAATGGAGGCCAGTTCCTCATGCACAGCCTGGTCTGTGGATTTGGCAAAGGCTTCGGCAGTGGCACAGTAACTATGGTGGACCAGGTAGGATGCCACCATTCTGTGGAGACAAAGAGGTGGGAGAAACATAACAGCTCAGAGAGATATGATATACGGATAACGATATGCTGCCTTCAAATGCTGTTGGGAATTTGGAAATACGAGGTTCAGACTCGGAAATACCCACATAAAAACAAGTTGGAAAATTGAGATATATAAAAAAAAAAAGTGGCAATAACACAAGTCAAACCAGTTGCAAGGGTGGATGGGAACTGTAGTTTCCATTGGTGTGTACAGCTACAAGGGAAGGTACTAACTTCTGGATCATGGACTGCCACTCTCCCTCCCTGTCCCCTATGGGGAACCTGTCGATCTGGGCCTGGATCTTAGTCCGCCACTCGCGCATGTAGTCCTCGATGTCGAACACAAATGGGTGCTGGCCAAAGTTGGCATCCACCACCTCCCCAGGGGTCTGCAGCCCCACTGTGGGGTACAGGTTGGGCTGGGAACACACAAATATACTAAGAATCACAAACTCTTAAAATGTTGGATGCATGGTTCAAACAGATGATCTTTGCATTTATTTATTTTCATCAAACCACTCAAGGGAAAAAGTTCCATATAGCCTCTACCACAAATCAGTGAGTATATAATATAAATTTCACAAGCAAGATAAGTCAAGGAGCCAAATTGATACCAGGTTTGCATTCACTAGGAACCAAATGAAACTGGGAGGGACCTACCTGAATTTGTCCGCTTAAGAAACGTTTGTTCTCCGTTGCAAAACATTTCACTACAGTGCGCAATAATGAACACTCCAGGACGGGTTGTTTTATAAGGAGCAGATAAACGAAAACATTGCGACATGGTTCAGGATCCTCATCTAACTGACATAAACACACTGTACCTTAGTTTAGCTGGCAGAGTTGGAGTTAAAATAACTTTATGTTGTCAGCTGTGTTTGAGCACAAACTCTTCAGACCAGGTAGCTATTGCTCTTTCCAAAGTCAATACAATGTACTGATAAAACAGAGCAGAATTTGCCTTCTGTCAAGAAAGACTACCATTACTTACATGGGGGGGGGTGCAACTCAATATTAGGACGGTGTTCCTAATGTTTTGTAGACTCAGTGTATATGGCAAAGGTATACGATCCCGGATAAAATTTACAAAGAGGGGAAGACATAGGACTATATGTACCAAACTTTAAGATGGGACAATATATGCCTGGAAATCCCATTTTAAACTGGTTTAGACATGATTCTTCTCCCCCATGGCCGAGTAGCAACAAATGGCGTCTCATATTGGCCTGGAAGAGGTGGTCTTCACTGATATGACCCTTAAACGCTTTGGTGCTATTATTGTCACAATTTCTATTTGCTGCAAAATTGAAAAAGCTGGTGCTTAAAAAGAATTATGATTGTCCACTTAACTAATTGAATATGAACCCCCACATTATTAACTGGAACAGAATATGGAAAAATATGAGGGGGGGGGGGTTATGTAATCATTTGATTGTTTTTGTACCTGTACCCCCCCCCTGAAAAATGACAACTGAATAAAAGGTTGGTCACAAAAAAAAAAAAAGCAGTTCAGGAAATAAAGTGGAAGTCATGTAATGAAAGTTATGCATTGGCATGTTCAATAAATAAAAACAATCCCATGACCACTTGGGTTGCGTTCTCATTCGGCATACTCTGGTAGCTCCCGCCCAGTTTCACGCCTAATGAACATGACCCTGGAGTTAGCAGCGGAGGGATTTCTAAAAGCCCGTTTCATGGTCTAACAGAGAAAAGGTCAGCTCCAGTGGAGTTGACGCACATCACCGTAGAGCCCAGAGAAACATGAATGCTGGCTCGTGGCCAACAGTTTCTGCTCAATGGAATATTGTTTCGGCTAAAGCAGTCGTATTTTATCCTCAAACAAGTGGTCATTCTGCTGGTAGGGGGACAGCGCAGCCAGCGCTCAACCCCCCCACCTCAGAGTGCAGCGGAAAAAATACAGACATGTAAATTTCACTTTTTTCTTTAGGAACTTTAAAATGGCATAAATTCTTCAGTCTTCACATATTTGTTTTCTATATCAGATCCTCCAGGCAGCAAACACCATTAAAAATATGCATTGTTTACATCAAAGCTACAGTCTGGGATTTGTGAAGTAGTTCAATTAAAATTAATGATATTTACCCATTGATTCTTTAAGAATTGAATGCATAAAAGTCTAAATGAAATTAGCACAACTGTCTATCATAAGCCAAAATATCACATTTTATTACTCCACCATTGTTTACTTGTTGTTTGCAAACAATGTTGTTTGTAAACAATGTTTATCCTTCAAATAGGGTTCAAACTGGTAGGCCTGATCAACAACAAGACAGCCTATAGGGAGGAGGTCAGAGACAACAACCTCTCCCTCAACATGATCAAGACTAAGGAGATGATTGTGGACTACAGGAAAAGGACAACTGAGCACACCCCCATTCTCATCGACGGGGCTGTAATGGAGCAGGTTGAGAGCCTCAAGTTCCTTGGTGTCCACATCAACAAAGTAACAAGGTCCAAACACACCAAGACAGTCGTGAAGCGTACAAAACCTATTCCCCCTCAGGACTGAAAAGATTTGGCATGGGTCCCCAGCTTCTCAGACAGTTTCTACAGCTGCACCGTCGAGAGCATCCTGACTGGTTGCATCACTGCCTGGTATGGCAACTGCTCAGCCTCCGACCGCAAGGCACTTCAGACGGTAGTTCGAACGGCCCAGTACATCACTGGGGCCAAGCTTCCTGCCATCAGAGGATGGCCCTAAAAATGGTCAAAGACTCCAGCCACCCTAGTCATACACTGTTCGCACGGGATGGCTACCAGACTACTTGCACGCCCCCCCCTCTCTTTTACACTGCTGATACTGTTATCTATGCTTAAGTCACTTGAATAACTCTACCCACATGTACACTACCGTTCAAACGTTTGGGGTCACTTTGAAATGTCCTGGTTTTTCAAAGAAAAGCACACTGAAGATCTGGTACAACGCTGGGTTCTACTCCCTTCAAAGAACAGCCCAAACGGGCTCTAACCAGAATAGAAAGAGGTGCACCGGGGCCTCCCACTCCTCTATCTATTCTGGTTACAGCCAGTTTGCGCTGTTCTGTGATGGGAGTAGTACACAGCTTTGTACAAGATCTTAAGTTTCTTGGCAATTTCTCACATGTAATAGCATTCATTTCTAAGAACATGAATAGACTGACAAGTTTCAGAAGAAAGGTCTTTGTTTCTAATAATGGGCCGATGTAGATATTCCATTTTTTTTAAAGCCGTTTCCAGCTACAATAGTAATTTACAACATTGTCTACACTGTATTCCTGATCAATTTGATGTTATTTTAAATAGGGGAAGAAAAAGTCCTCGTCTTTCAAAAACAAGGACATTTCTAAGTGACCCCAAACGTTTGAACGGTAGTATGCATGCATTACTTCAATTACCTAGACTAACCGGTACCTCCTGCATATAGCCTCGCCATTGTCGTTTTACTGCTGCCTTTTAATTACTTGTTTTTGTAGGTATTTCTCTTAAAACTGCTTTGTTGGTTAAGGGCTTATAAGTAAGCATTTCACTGCAAGGTCCTCTGATGTATTTGGTGCATGTGACACCATCTCTTGGATATCATGGAATGTTAGTCCACGCAGCTAGAGTGTGACCAATGAATGAGGGGGATTACATTGCCCTAACCCCATCCCTCAGCTGTGGATCAAAACAAGTGGCAGGGGTGTCGTTTAGTTGTTTCACATCCCAGAATGTAGCTTCTAAAGACAACATGGCCGGTGGGATAATACTTACCGGTAGATCTGTAAAGGCTATTCCTAGAGTACAAGAGAGAAGATAAACACATCAACATACATTTCTTAATCTCTGACTGAATATCCTATTGTTGGGTACAGGAATGCACGATGCAGCATATCAATTCTATGCAAACCATGGATGTTCAATTGGACAAAATGTTGCCTCTAAAATACATAAAAGAAAAGTATAGAAATGTGCCTTTACGAGTCAAATTATTCAGACCAGGATGAGACAGAACAATATTGTGTATCATGTGGAGTGTTGTTTGATAGTGATATGGTGTAAATAAATAATTGTTAATAAAAAATTAAAGGGTGGGGCACGCATTGTGTTAGTTCAGAGTGTGTACATTTTCCGGTTCCAAATTCCCCCCCACCCCCTCAATAACTCCACAAAAAGTTAAACTGAATGACACGGCTTAAGTTCCATAATGGATTACTACATTAATTCAATTCATTTTTATGTTCTAGAGCAGGGGTGTTCCATACCTAAGCTGTGGCCATTCTTTGTGTAGAAACAGGTGTTGTTGATGAGGTTGACGCAGCAGCCAATCACGTCACCTGTAGTGAACGTGGGGCCGTAGGGCTGCCCCGTGCCGGAGGAGCAGAACGAGTGGCCGTCATCTCCGTGGTAACCATACGAGTGTTTGTCCCAACCTGAGAAAAACCGCACAGACATTGGAGTCACTGAAAGATGCCTCGACTTACAAACTGAACAAAAATGTAAGCACAACATAGAAAATCTTGGTCCCATGATTCATGAGCTGAGAAAAAAATAATAATACCCAAATGTTCCATATCCACAAAAAGCATATTCCTCACCTGTGCTGGGAACAATAAAACACTACTTTAAAATGTGAATTTTTGTCAAAACACAACGCCTCCAACATCGTTTTAAAGAATTTGGCAGTACGTCTAATTGGCTTCACAACCACATGTAACCACGCAGGGGGAGGAGGGTTGCTGAGGAGTATTTGTCTGTAATAAAGCTTGTGGCAAAAAAACCGATTCTAATTGGATGGGCCTATGCCAGCCAGGCCCACCCAGGCCAAATCCATAGATTAGGGACTAATTAAAAAAAAATTTTTTTTTTACATTGACCGATTTCCTTATATGAACAGTAACTCAGTAAAATCTTAGAAATTGTTGCGTTTATATATATATATATATATATCTCAGTATAAGTAGCAATTCTCTATAAGATAGTACTTCATTAAACCCCAAAGAGGAAATGTGTTTGCACTAACCATCACACACTAGAAACACCAATGAATCTTTAAACTAAATGTTCAGATTAAAAAGCCTCACAGCAGAAGAGGAGTATCCGTTTTACACCTGGGTAAACTATAGGCCTATCGATCTGCCACGGCACTGGTTAGAAGCTCTCATTTCAGTATAGCTTTTAAAACCTAGGACCTAACAATTATGTGCATTATGCTAATTAGGTATCTGCTATAAAATGTCAAAATAATTGAACGTTCTCATTTGAATTCTCATGCATGTATGTATGTATGTATTAGGTTTCCTAAGAATTAGCCACATTCCATTTGACACTTGTGGGTCAAAGCTACTAACAGTTTTATTTAGCAAGTTAGCAACTAGCCATTAGTGATTACTTAGCCATGATCTGGCACTGCTCTGTCTGCTGTTTTATACGACTGCGCTGCATTGCTATGCCGTGGGCCTTTGCTGGGCCCGCCCTGTGTCCTGAAGGGTTACAGGATGCATCTCAAACGGCACCCTATATAGTGGACAACTTCTGACCAGAGCATGTGGGGCACTATGTAGGAAATAGTCTGCTATTTGGGATGCAGGCCAGTGTCAGAGAGAGACACCCTGCACTGCCAGATGACACCATTGGGGCAGGGTCACATGTTGGGGGGGGTGTTATGTCAGGACAGAGAATAAGCAGCCTGTCTGGCTTCTAAGGGCACACCCACACGAGTTTCAGACAATACATACTCAAAGAACACAGACAAGCCACTGAAACACACAAGTGTATGTTCATCACCAGCACGTCTTCCAGACAATAAAACACACAAACCAATTCACATAATTCCCCATCGCAGACAGGGACAATTCACAAACCAAACGGTCTTCCAACCCACCCAAAGACCAAGGCAGAGTGTCAACATTGACACACACACACACACACAAGCTATAGCTTTCAGAGTCGCCTTACCAGGGAGTCTGTTCATGTTGACACCTTGAGCCGAGAGACCGATACCCATGTACCTGATAAACAGAAAGATAGCAGGGTCAAAATGTGTGATGATCCGGGCATGTTAACAGTTTTATAAAGAATT
Organism: Oncorhynchus nerka; assembly: GCF_034236695.1. NCBI lineage: Eukaryota > Metazoa > Chordata > Actinopteri > Salmoniformes > Salmonidae > Oncorhynchus > Oncorhynchus nerka. The sequence goes on along the minus strand of NC_088424.1, from coordinate 9,698,441 downwards.
GGTTCCACTGGCTAAGGATATCTAAACTGCCTCAAGGGAATTTCATGAATCATACCAACATGACACCCTCATGCAAAGGTCAATTCATAACTGTCCAGAGATGTGATCAGCAATGGAAATCAGGGGTGTTCATTAGTGCACAGCATAACAAAAGTTGAATTGCAAATGAAAAAGTGTGTTTTTTTTAAGACAAATTCAGGTTGTCCCTCCCTGTTTTTGTTCAGTTTGGTTCCTAGAGAATACACCCTAGGAAAAAGTTGATAGGCCGATTAATGGGGTGGAGTCTAATCTCAGAATCGTTAACTATTACAGGGAACTGATGAGATGACATTGATTGAACAAAACGTTAACTGTAGATTATTATGATTAGTTAAGTCAAGAGGTTTGCATGGGTAGAGCACAATGTGTGCGTGGTGGTCAATTCTGTGCAGCCATCTTACCCATCTCGGCCTTTACTGATGATTTTCACCTCAAAGTAGTAGACCCCGCAGGCAGCCGGGATGGGATGAGTGGCTCGTACGGATGCCGCATCTTTAGGAGTCTTTCCATGACCTGTGGGTGGATGGAAGCAATGGCATGAATGAAACAAGACACCCTGTAATAATTCAACGCCTAGCTCTTACCCGTAGGCACTGCTTTAGAGCTGAAACAATTGGATAGGGGTAAGTAGTATGACAGACATTCCCCCTGGCCAATCAGACAGCAGCAATTACTACCATATTGCTTAAACCAGATCTACTAGAATGCCGAGGTGTGGGAATTCAGCATTAGGTGAACAGGAAAAAAAGCATTTTCCCCTAGTGCTGAGCGAATAGTTCCTTTTGAGGTAGATTATATTTTTAAATCACTTAGGAATTATTTTTCAACATTAATTGCACTATGCGGGTTGAACGCTTTAACACAGAACAAGTAATAAAAAGTCCCATGATGGTAGTGAATGCTTATCACTTAACCATCATTTATTCACAGGACATTAAAATATTTACGTTCGTTTTTTAAATGAATATTTAATTCCAAGTAATCTATAGAACTGCTGCCTATGCCTTAACAAAATTACTTCAATGTCCAAGGTATACTTATGAATAGCAACTATTAAAATCACTTAGATCATACATTTCAGGTAGATACCTTGAAGCAACTGCTCTATCCCTCTCAATTGGGCATTCTGGCTTCTCGTCTGCCTCACGCTAGCCTAACAAAGCAGGCGTAAAATAAACAATTAGACAAGTAGGCCCGCAATGGATTGTGATCATTGTAGTTCATAACCATCTTTTTCTGCACTAAACTACTGTATGTCGACTATTGGCCTGTTGTGAACTACAACTCTGAGTCACACAGTTAAGGTTTGATCTAATTCCTGTAGAGAAAATTGTAGAAAAAAAATTATAATAGAACAAGATGTTAAAGTAGTAGTTTCAAAAACCGACATTTTGGTTAATCGCCCAGCACAATCTACCCTCAAGTGGGAACCAGGAATAAGATTTTCGGACAAATCACGATGTCGCAGGTACTCACATCTAATTTGGGAAGGGGGACATTTGGCCCCTACACTTGCATTTAGGACACCCAGAAAAGTAATTATCATGCACTGTCTATAAGTCATCAGAAATAATGTCAACCCTGAGAGTCCATTCACACCTGTGGTTGGAATGTTATATAAATTCAACAAAGGCAGTAAGTAGTTCATTTGACACAAACGTAAAAGCTGTTGAAAATTGCACTATGGATGTATTATAACTTTAGAATTGCATTGTGGGCTGTTAAGCCTTACCTATGGATCTTGGGACCATGAAATGGGGCATCGGCCTACTCCGTGACAACACTGAGCTAATGTGGCTCAATTCACATCAGTCCTAGCAGCAACAATGTTGGGATATCCCCCTCCCCAATAGGTATGGCTGTACATGGCAATATGAATGTACAGTATGTACAAATTGGCTGAATAGAGGTGATTTTCCCACAAGAGCATTGAAGCTAATATTTGTGTGAACCCTTCAGAATTGCAATCTGTGGGTGTCAGAGTAGGCTGATCGCACATTTCATGGTCCCAAGATCCATAGGTAATGCTGTACATTGCAATGTCAACATGGGGCTGGGCGAAATACCGTATTTTACTATACTGAACAAAAAGACGCACCATGCCAAGTGTTGGTCCCATGGGTCATGAGCTGAAATAAACAGATTACTGAAATGACCACATGTAACCACACCAGCCCAGAACCCCCACATCCGGCTTTTTTCACATGAAAACTATCTGCGTGCTCGTCGTCCTCAGGGTCTTGACCGGGCTGCAGTTTGGCATCATAACAGACTTAAGTGGGAAAATGCTCACCTTCAATGGCCACTGGAGAAGTGTGCTCGTTACGGATAAAACCCGGTTTCAACTGTCCCGGGTAGATGACAGACGTTTGGGCAAACAGTTTGCTGATGTCAACGTTGTGAACAGAGTACCCCTTGGTGGCAGTGGGTTTAATGGTATGGGCAGGCACAAGTGACGGACAATGAACACTATTGCTTTTTATCTAAGACAACTTTAATGCTCCGACTCCAGTTCACACCAATATCCAGCAACTTGACACAGCCACTGAAGAAGAGTGGATCAACATTCCACAATCAACAGCCTGATCAGCTCTATGTGAAGGCGATATGCAGCACAACACGAGACATATGGTCACACTAGATACCGACTGGTTTTCAGAGCCACACACCCCTACGGATTAAAAAAAAATAAAAAAAAATTAAGGCATGTGACCAACATACACATATCTGTATTACCAGTCAAGTGAAATCCATAGATGAGGGCCGAATGAATTTATTTCAATTGACAGATTTCCATATGAACTGTAATGCAGTAGAATCTTTGAAATGATCGCATGTTCCATTTATAATTTTGTTCAGTGTACACACAGCTGCAGACCGGTTTGGGTTTTTACTTCTACAAAAAGGTATGTCAATGTTGATTTAGTTAAAATGTCCATTTTTATAGATAACCTAGTTTGCTAGTCTCACTCCCTCTCCTTCCATAAATACCTACGCGCTTCCCACACCAAGCCCCGCCCAGTCACTCGAGCTCTGTCTGCATGGTCAGATGCAACAAGATGGTGACAACGATGCTAATTTCCACTTTGCTTCCTAATACAAGTCAACAACCCGGTTCCTGGAAAGCTACCGTCCTGTAGGTTCACTAACCATAATCTAGCACACCCGATTCTAGTAATTAGCTGGTTAATAAGCTGAATCAGGTTAGTTACAACTGGGGTTGTAGTGAACACAATATTTGTGCCAACGCTTCAGTTGTGTTCTGTGGGTGACAGAGTTGGCTGATACACCATGTCACGGAACCAAGATGGGCAACGCTGTACATTGCGTGCCTGGCTACACAGACTCCTTGCTCCAGTCAAATGCAAACACATTCAGGCCGTCTGATTGTTCCAGAAGCCGTTGGGTTGAGCCAGAGAAATAACACACATGGGTAAAAAAATAAAACGAATTATCATTGACTTTGATACCCTGATTGGTTAGAGACGATCCCAACGCTGACGACTTTTTGTACAACGCCCTTCGTGCCTTTTGTCACCACAAACGGCTTCAATGATGGCAGTTAGACTCAAGTATCTAGCAAAAGATGGCGCAGTAGAATTTAGGGTGAGTCGCCAAGGCACTTTACCCTAATTGCTTCTGTAAGTCCCTCTGGATCATTATTCAACTAGGCAAGTCAGTTAAATTATTTACAATGACGGCCTGCCCCCGCCAAACCCCAACGACGCTGTGCCAATTGTGCGGCGCCCTATGGGACTCCCAATCATGGCCGCTTGTGATACAATCCTGGAATCAAACCAGGATATGTAGTGACACCTCTAGCACTGAGATGCAGTGCCTTAGACCGCTGCGCCACTCGGGAGCCCCGCTAAATGTCTGCAAAAAAAACAAGTCCGGCTAGTACATTGCGATATGAATGTCAATACACACTAACAGGGATACCTAGTCAGTTGCACAACTGAAATCTTCATTCCACATTTAATCCAACACCTCTGAATCAGAGGCCTTAGTCGTCGGCGGAGAATGCGCAAATGTATAAAACAAATCTCAAAAAAGGGGGTCATTGTTTGCGATTTTCAGCAGGCTAGTCGTGTGGCCCTATAAAAAAACAATCCACAACAATGGTTAGCCCACATTAGGAGACCACTAATGAGGTGTGGGAGAATATTATTTATATATATTTTGTGGGGAGGGTTATAGGTGCCCTTGAATTCAATTGCGAACCAAGCAAGAGGCCGTTGTGTAGTGGTGTTTCTATACGGTACAGTGTAGCCTACATGTGACGGCAGAGTCTTCATTAACACCCACCCGATTGATACTGTGCAACTCATCAGGACATTCTGCCAGCTCGACCTACTTCGCATTCAACAACATTCATTTGGGAAGGTTGTTTTGGGAAAGCCGTTAGAATTGTTCATTCAAAACAGCGAAAGATGACCGAATTAGGCTTTGAAAAAGATTTCGGACCAAAAAGTAGATTTCTGGTTTAAATACCCATTGTCAACTTATCTACCAGTAAATGCTACACTACATGACCAAAAGTATGTGGACATCTGCTTATCGAACATCTCTTTCCAAAATTAACATTAATATGGAGTTGGTCCCCCCTTTGCTGCCATAACGGCCTTCACTCTTCTGGGAAGGCTTTCCACTAGATGTTGGAACATTGCTGCGGGGACTTGCTTCCATTCAGCCACAAGAGCATTAGTGGGGATGGGCACTCATGTTGGGCGATTAGGCCTGGCTCGCAGTCATTGCTCCAATTCATCCCAAAGGTGTTCAATGGGGTTGAGATCAGACCTCTGTGCAGGCCACCAGTCAAGTTCTTCCACACTGATCAACAAGTTTTATTTTTTAACCTTTAACTAGGCAAGTCAGTTAAGAACAAATTCTTATCTTCAATGACGGCCTAGGAACAGTGGGTTAACTGCCTGTTCAGGGGCAGAACGACAGATTTGTACCTTGTCAGCTCGGGGGTTTGAACTTGCAACCTTCCGGTTACTAGTCCAACCAAGTAATTTCTGTATGGACCTCGCTTTGTGAATGTGGGCATTGTCATGCTGACACAGGAAAGGTCCTTCCCCAAACTGTTGCCACAAAATTGAAAGCACAGAATATCGTTGTATGCTGGAGCGATAAGATTTCACTTGACAAACCATAAAAACAACCCCAGACCATTATTCCTCCACTAAACTTTACAGTTGGCACTATGCATTGGGGCAGGTAGCGCTCTCCTGGCATTCAAACTCAGATGAAGTGTGATTAAATCACTCCAGAGAAAGCAATTCCATTGCGCCTGAGTCCAATGGCGACGAGCTTTACGCCACACCAGCCGACGCTTGGCATGGTGTTCTTAGGCTTGTGTGCGGCTGCTCAGCCATGGAAACTAAATTCATGAAGTTCCTGACGAAGTTATTGTGCAGAAGTTGCTTCCAGAGGTAGTTACAAACTCTGTAATGAGTGTTGCAACAGGACTTTTACACGCTTACAGCACCTGGCGGTCCCGTTCTCTGAGCTTGTGTGGCCTAACTCTTTGCGGCTGAGCCATTGTTGCACCTAGACATTTCACTTCACAATGACATCACTTCCAGTTGACCGGGGCAGCTCTAGCAGGGCAGGAATTTGACTTGTAGGAAAGGTGGCATCCTATGACGGTGCCACGTTGAAAGCCAATGAGCGCTTCAGTAACGCCATTCTATTGCCGATGTTTGTCTATGGAAATTGCATGGATGTGGCTGAAATAGCCGAAACCACCCCTTCAAATTAGTGTCGACACAAAAAGTTGTATATCATAAATCGAAAAGTCTTTCCTACCTACCCTAACGCTGCTGTTCTTCTGTGAGCTGCTCCACAAAAGAACCACTTGAGAGCTGCGTGACAGTTTGGTTATGTAGATTATTTTGAGCGGGACAATGTTCCCTCATTTTTTGCTGGGCGCAAAGTTGAACGTAGTGAAAATTGTGCAACTCCTGGCACATGTTTACTGTGAACAGGCTGTACCCGCTTTAAGTTAAAACTAACAGTGGTCAAGTAGGCTACTGGCCATTTGATTATAATGTAGGACTATCAGAGTGGCCTACCATCAAAAAGAATTTAGAACATTCATCCCATAATATTTTACCATGTTCAGCCTACAGTAGCAAATGTCTGGTGTTCAATGTAGGCCTACGTTCCATGAGACTTTTGAAAAGTGATTGACAACCCGTTTATCCACTTGTCCTTCAGACAAGGTGACTGAAAATGTGTTTGATGCAAGACACTTTATAAAAACACAATTATTCCATTATCAGAGAATCAGACCATGTATGCTACCCTCTTGCCTATTAGCTACTTAGCTTATGCAAAATTCAACTGACCATTTCAGACAACAAAAAAGCTCTTTAGGGGCGGCAGGTATCCTAGTGGTTAGAGCGTTGGGCCAAGAACCGAAAAGTTGCTAGATCGAGTCCACGAGCTGACATGGTAAAAAAAGTCTGTCGTACTGCCCCTAACCAAGGCAGTTAACTCACTGTTCCTAGGCAGTCATTGAAAATAAGAATTTGTTCTTAATCCACCTGGCGTGTCAGATTTCAAAAAAGCTTTTCAGCGAAAGCATTCCAATCGTTTATTTAAGGACATCTCTCTCAGTAGACAAAACATTACAAACAGCTAGCAGCCAAGTAGATTGGTCACGAAAGTCAGAAAAGTCAAAGCAATAAAATGAAACACTTACCTTTGATGATCTTGGGATGTTTGCACTCACACGAGACTCCCAGTTACACAATAAAATTATCCTTTTGTTCCATAAAGATTATTTTTATATCCAAAATACCTCCATTTGGTTGGCGCGTTGTTCAGAAATCCACAGGCTCGAGCGGCCAAGACCAGGCAGACAAATTCCAAATAGTATCCGTAAAGTTGTCAAACGTTTTTTTATAATCAATCCTCAGGTTATTTTTACAATATATAATCGATAATATTTAAACCGGGACTATAGCTTCTTCGATAGGAGAGAGAAAATGTCTGCTCCAAGCTGTTGCACATGCAAAATGCTGCATGACGTGATGAAATCTTTCTCGCTCATTTTTCAAAATAAAAGCCTGAAACCATGTCTAAAGACTTCACACCATGGGGAATCTGGTTGGTATCCCTTTAAATGGAGTGAAGGCAGGCTATGGAATAGAGAGCTTTCAGGAAAAACAGCACTTCCGGGGGTTGGATTTGGTTAACTGACTTGCCTAGTTAAAAAGGTTAAAAATGTTTATTTTACCGGACTCGCTTTTCAAAGACAGCTAGAAATGCACACATTGTGTTCTTGTAGGAAGCAATCACTCCCCCATTGCTGACTACTAATGATCTATAACTGGGCTAATAACTCACTAACTAGCGAAGGATATGAACAAATGTGCGCAAGTGGCTACATGCAGCTCTCGCTTTGATCTCAAAACAAGCTCACCTACTCACGACCACTCATGCTTTAAACAGTCCAGTTCAAAGTGAATGGCACAGATCCATATATGGCAATGGCCCATTTGCATATTGGCCTACTGCAGCATTGATTGGTTATGGCGCACGGGCCTGTGTAGAGTACGGGCCTGTGTAGAGTACGGGCCTGTGTAGAGTACGGGCCTGTGTAGAGTACGGGCCTGAGTGGTGCCTGTCAATGCAATAGAATCCAACACTAATGCGTTCTGCCTACCACAAAATCTCTCGCAAAGTTTGTTTTGTTGCATTGAAAGTGGCTAATATTGTGTTGATTCGATCAATTGCCAGTTAAGGGAAACGTTGATAGTGTTAACAGGGGAGGGATGTAGAAAGTTGAATGAAGTTCACTCTTGCTTCTCTGCGTGGGCTGATATTTCTTCTGCGTGGAAATCCCAGTGGAGCTTTGTGCACGTGCGCAGCTTAGAGGTTACATTGTACATAAACTAACAGCTTTTGGAACAGACTTTTCATCAATTATATAGCCTAGATTGAAAATAGCATTATGGATGATTGACTTGCCCAGATGGTTTCCAAAACCTACCTGGACCAGCAGCCCATGTCAAGCCCTGCAAGATCCATAGGTAGGCTATACAGTGCATAGTCTACAGTAATGTAATTCTGAAGTCTAATACTTCCACAGTGCGATTTCAGTTGTGTCAAATTAACTACATTGTCTTTTGTTGAATTTATATAAAATGCAAACCTTACTTGGACTAGATGCTAAACATGGCATTATTCCACTATTTGTATCCACCAGTTTCAATGGGGGAATTTGATTGAAGGCATACCGCAAATTCCACTATTGTGGGCCAACTCTGCGAAAATCTCTCCCCCAGCAGGTGGTGTTTTTGTTGTTTTGCCCACCAAGCGTGGAGTTTTATATGGAGGTCAATGGGTGTTGAATTTGCTCAACAACAAAGAATGTACGTCTTATTTGCTACATGAGGTTTATCTGATCTAATCTAATAGAAGTTCCATATTGCTTAACTAGTTGCTCCTACCCTCTACTTTTTTGAACATTTTGTTAAAAATCGCGCAACATTTCAGCGCCTGCTACTCATGCCAGGAATATAGTACGTTCATATGGTTAGAATGTGTGTATAGGAAACCCTCGGACGTTTTTAAAACTGGTTAAATCACGACTGTGGCTATTACATAACGTGCGTTACATCGGAAAGCGCAGGAAAACCTGATCACAGAAAATGGAAATAAATATCCTTGCGCCACTTCCAGCAATTGTTAACAGTGAGCCGAATTAGATAAGACCGAGCATTCAACTCCCACAGCATCCCCATGCAGTCGAGTATCTTGTGAATTTAATCCTCTTTGATTCTTGGTTGAACCGAAAGAGGGGCACGACGTACCTCCGGTCTCCGCCCAGATCATTCCGGAAGAGCTCTCTCCTGAAATTTTTTCCAAGACGACAGCTAATGATATGTACATCGCCTACGGATGATTTTTAGCGCTTATTAACGTTTACTAATACCTAAAGTAGCATTACAAACGTATTTCGAAGTGTTTTGTGAAAGTTTATCGTCTACTTTTTGAATTTTAAAAAATGACGTTACGTTGTGAAATCGCTGTTTTTTTCGTTTATCACACAGTCTACATATAACGATATCTTGGCTTTATATGGCCCGATTTAATCGAAATAAAGACCCAATAGTGTTTATGGGACATCTAGGAGTGCCAACAAAGAAGATGGTGAAAGGTAATGACTGTTTTCTATTTTATTGTGCGGTTTGTGTAACGCCGAAATGCTAATTATTTTGTTTACGTCCCCTGCTGTGCTTTTGTGTTGTAGTGTATTGGTGCATGCTATCAGATAATAGCTTCTCATGCTGTCGCCGAAAAGCATTTTAAAAATCTGACTTGTTGCCTGGATTCACAACGAGTGTAGCTTTAATTTGATACCCTGCATGTGTATTTTAATGAACTTTTGAGTTTTAACTAATACTATTAGCATTTAGCGTAGCGCATTTGCATTTCCAGAGCTCTAGTTGGGACGCAAGCGTCCCAGGTAGAGGTAAGAGGTTAAGTGGTTACAAGTGTACTGCTAAGTAGGACATGTGACATCCAGGCAACATTGAGAACTTTATCGGAGTCGTCTTGAGATGACTATTCATGGCATGAGGCTAGTAGTATAGCATCCATCGCCATTGAATACAGGTGGTTGAAATCAACAACCATCATTGAATATTTAAAAAAGGATTACAATAATGAGATGTATCCACCAACAAAGTAAGGATATGCGGGAGCTAGACAACCCGCCATGTGGTCAACGACTCCAATTGTTTGGGCGATGAGACATGCATCTTGTCAGTATATTTATAATCTTTGGCCCACCCATCCCTGTGAACATAATCATATACCCTGAAGTGTCAGTCTCAAGTGACCAGTTGTCAGCCAAGTGTGTTGGTTTAAAGTTTGCACTATGCCTGCCTGGCTGATGAATCATGGAGCCAGGGTTCCGGTATAGAAGCACAGTTGACTGCTCCTACAGTTTTGCGTCAGTACTGGCCCAGAAAGACAATTTCCATAGAAGTCAGATTTGAAAATTCCTAATAAGGACAGTAATCACCTTTGTGCACAAAACAATCATTCAATTATTCAAATTCAAAGGCTTATTTCCCAGTTGTTAAATTCTAATAATTAGCCTAATTTCAGTTTGTGACAAAACAAACTAGTGTAGAGAATCATTGGACCATCTAAACCACTGAAATATATTTTCCATAACCAAAAATAATGTATTTTCAGCTGTTTGAAGCTGTTGTACAAAACAGAAAGAAGCAAAAAAATAAACTTAATGTGAAGCATATAAATAAAGCACAGAACAGAGCTACAGCTTTTTAGACATGCTTGCAATGAGAATGACAGATTTCTTTGTGAATTTAGTCAGGTGACCCAGAAAAAAACATTGCAGATCTAACATTTTACATTCATCCAATGTCTGCCAATGTTTTTGGATGACATCGTGGCTGCTCCCTGTGCGCACCGAGTTCAAGTGCGCATGTCAAGTTAGGCTGTGTAAACCGGATATAAAAACGGTCCATGAATCGGCATATGCAAACGCTAATAGATTACGTTGAAAACGAAAAGGTCAGGCATAGTCTAGATCTTTTTCATATTATAACCTCAGTGGTCTGTATAACCACAAGAGGATGTGTAAAGCCATGATGTTCCCTAGACATCACATACTATACTATGAAGAGATTGTTTAAAGGGTCAAATGCATGGCCTACACACCCAGAAAGGAAATACACTGTTACACATTGATGTAGTAGGCCTACATCAAACACTGGGGAAAATACCTTTAGTTGGTTGAGGTACAAAGCAAGAGCCTTTATTTTCACTCCAGCCATTGACTTCCACCATGACATAGCAACCGATTGAATAATAGTATTTGCCACCAATATGACCTAATATAGGGTATACAGATCCGAAATGGGTAGTGCTAAAGAAGCATTTCTAGGCTAGCTAGCTAACTTTAGGCCTATAGCTAGACGACAGCCTACACAGGATAAGGGCTTTGCCTTTAGGTGTCGTTTTTTGTTTTGTCAGCTTGACAAAGCTAGCTTGCTGATTTGTGCCAATTTAACTAGTAGCTTAACTAGTAGATGAATTCATTTGTGAACCCTGGGCCCTTGATAAATAAATAAAAAACAAGCTAGCAGTGGGCCCTGCCATTATAAATCAGTTAGCCTAATCAGCTAGGGTTACGGGAGGTTTTGGTCGGGGTAGGCCGCCATTGTAAAATAGGAACTGGTTCTTAACTGACTGCCTAATTAAATGAATGTCAAATAAAAATGACAAATCGGCGGTTGTGACATGTTTATTTCCGGACCTGGTCGAGTCCATCTATGCTAAACAGCTGCAAAACAAAGAAACGACCCAGTTAAGTAGCAAGATACAACTGACATGTCAATCATGTAAAAAAAATCTAATTATCAACTGTTGCTAGCTTTGAGAAACAGTTGTTAGCTAGGACTGCAGTTCGTCCAACTGGAAAGCTCGCTGGCGTAACGTTGCTACTTAACGTTCTTGTTTGGCTGGGGATTTCGCCAGCTGGTTTACAAGATAGCGTATTTTTGTTAATCATTACCTAGTTACCAACCTAACATTAGCTTGGTTGTTGTTTGCAGCCAACTAGTGCTGTCAATTCGTTTTGAGAGCGATAACTACTAAGATTAGCTGCGAACGTTGGCTAGCCTAGGTAACGTAGCTAAGAGTACGGCTAGCTAGCCACTGACATGTAACCGCAGCAAAGTAAGCGGATGACGCTAGCTAACGTTAGCACTCACATTTAATTTCATTCACGCGTCATATAGTTACCTTTGTAGTGCACTCGAAGATTGTTCTGAGAGAGGCCAATGTAACTGAACTTGTCCTTCGGGCTCCAGGATCGAGGAAGCGGGGTTTCAAGTTCGTTTACCGCTGGATAGAGCCGTCTGAGTTGCTGGTTGAGCTCATTTTCCTGCTCGTTCAGAGCCGAGTCTCCGTGAACAACAACCGACATAAGAAACCCACAGCCCGATGACTGTCCCGACATGGCAAACAAACGGGTTTATTTAAGTTAACTGCGTGTCAGCCACCGATTCAAACAACTTAACTATAAGTCAGACGCCTCCACAAACTGTCAAGTATTTTAAAAGCTAATGCTAGCCACAAAACAAGCTAGCAAACTAAATACGCGTATTGCAAAAATGGCTCAATATCTGACATCCGCTAAACACATAAAACGACCAAATTTAACGAAGAAAACCCATCTCACTAAAGCGTTTTGGAGACAAACTGAAAATATACGACACGATTTATCTCGCAGATATGATTAGAGCTGGTAGACATCGACAAAGTATGGTAACCTCGATCTTTTGTTTGTTGTCGGTGCTAATCCACACATTTGATTGGTTTAGAGGAGGTCCAGTCACATTTCCTTAAGGACTGGGAAGTACATGCTCAGACACATAACAAACAGCAATGTATCCCTCAATGTTCTAGCAGGTGTTCTATCACAAAGTTTAGTTCTATCCTCACAATGTTCTCAACAGTTTATTATATTTAGGCCAATTGATCTGCAGAAACCCCAACTCTATATGAAGTAGTTTTCTCTTGGAAAATGGTCAAGTAGTTCAATTGTAATTTCTTCATCAAATAGGGTAGCTAATGCAATACCAGGAATGACTGTAGGAAGTGGGGTAAATTGAGGTCTAGTCCTACAATTTATATTACATGAATAAAGAATTGAACGAAAATCATTCATACATTTAACACTGTGGTCACAGAAATGAAATAAAAATCTATATAATAATCACCTAATAATGCAAATCCAAGTTGAACCCAGCTCACCTACCACATTTCTCAAATGCTGTCATCCCCCAGGATGATTAGGCCAACTCTTCCTACACAACAGAGATACTTTCACAATTTGCAGCTCATTTGGTTTACAGTGAATCTCTTTGAAGCTAGTATTAACTGTGGCTTAATGTAGTCTAACTGTCCTGAGTCTGACTAAATGAAACCTGGATTCAGGGGCGTCATGCACCCATTATTTTAGAGGTGGTACACGAAGTACATGAGGATGGACGGGAGGTGGGCCGGATGACCCCTCCACTCCTCCGGATGTAGGAGAATTTCAAACACCTGAAACACCTATTTTTCTGCATAGGTTATCTAAGCATACCTCTTTACCTGTTCAATTGCTCTTTACCTTGCTAGCAGGCATGACAGCTTAGGGACAGATCGAAATTTACTGTTGGGGGGCTGGTCCAGGTGTAAAAAAAAATGCCCCCCCCCCCCTCCTGAACATTAGATATTTTCATATGATCCTCCCCTTCTACTGTAAAATAAATGTAACACCCTCCCCCCTCATAGAATGAACTATAAAATAATGTTTACGACCAAAAATAATAATAGTTGCGACCCTTTGTTTATAAGCATGGATATCGACTTTGCCACTTCAGCATGCTTTTGTGGCACAGTCGATGCCATGCAGGGCTACGGGCCAGAAGTTTGAGGGTTTCCCGACCACCACTGTCCCTCATTACACTTCGATCAGAGCCAGCTGCAGAAAATGATCAGCTAGGGGTAAATCAGATTTTCATCATTTTGATGCCATATTTATAATTATATAAAATATATGCAACACATTTTCTACCAACAGGTTTCTGTGCAAATGCACCACACAACCAACAAACAAAGCATACCGATTTCAGGCACTTCAATATCACAATAAATAGACAATCTCAAGAAACAGATAATACATCCAACCCTACCTTGTAGAATTACCCAGTATCGAAGGCTTGGCTCGACAATCTCTGAATGTCATTAAACTTTTTGGTGTTTTGTAGGAGATGTCTCTTTCTATTCATCAATTCGCTGCTTCACAGTTTGAATTGATTGATTGGTTTCATGTGTCAGTAAAAAAAATACATATATACACAAAGATGTTTAAGTGACCAGGATTATACAATAAAGTCATTGACTTATTTCCATTGTGATCCCTATTTTTTACATAAATACATACACACAATTACAGAGATAGAAATGGAAAAAATGCTCAACCACCAGATGAGTATGAGGGGGGAGTTTATTAAATTCTTACAAGCTTGTTTGGCTGGTAGCTTATTCTTTAGACGTTTGGGGCTGTTGGTGAACCATGAAGTTAGGCATAATCAAAGTGAAAGTTTTCAGGGTGTTATGGCGCCGGGGGAGATGGCTGCCGTTTTACGGACTCCTAACCAATTGCGCTATTGTGTGTGTTTTTTCGCGTTATTTGTAACTTATTTGTACATAATGTTTCTGCCACCGTCTCTTATGACCAAAAAGACCTTCTGGATATCAGGACAGCAATTACTCACCTCGAACTGGACAAAGATTTCTTCTTTAACGAGTCAGACACGAAGGATTTACTTCAGTCACCCAACAAAGCCTAAATCTCCATCATTCACATGAGAAAGATACGGAGATATCGGGGACGTAGGTTGGGGTGCCTTGTAAGGATCCGATGGCGAGTGCGTAATCTGCCTCTACCATCAGTCCTATTAGCCACCGTAGAATCATTGGATAACAAAATAGGCGAGATACGATTGCCTGAGGTAGAGTAACTCATGATGAGCTGTAGAGCCCACTACTGTTTTCATCTATATTTTTTTGTTGCTGTCTATTTACCACCACAAACCGATGCTGGCACTAAGACCGCACTAAATGAACTGAATAAGGCCATAAACAAACAAGAAAATGCTCATCCAGAGGCGGCACTCCTAGTGGCCGGGGACTTTAATGCAGGGGAACTTAAATCTGTTTTACCTCATTTCTACCAACATGTTAAATTTGCAACCAGAGGAAAAACAACTTAGACCACCTTTACTCCACACACAGAGACGCGTACAAAGCTCTCCCTCGCACGCCATTTGGCAAATCTGACTATCATTCTAAATCAATTCAAATCAAATTTTATTTGTCACATACACATGGTTAGCAGATGTTAATGCAAGTGTAGCGAAATGCTTGTGCTTCTAGTTCCGACAATGCAGTAATAACCAACAAGTAATCTAACTAACAATTCCAAAACTACTGTCTTATACACAGTGTAAGGGGATAAAGAATATGTACATAAAGATATATGAATGAGTGATGGTACAGAGCAGCATAGGCAAGATACAGTAGATGGTATTGAGTACAGTATATACATATGAGATGAGTACGTAAACAAAGTGGCATAGTTAAAGTGGCTAGTGATACATGTATTACGTAAGGATGCAGTAGATGATATAGAGTACAGTATATACGTATGCATATGAGATGAATAATGTAGGGTATGTAACATTATATTAGGTAGCATTGTTTAAAGTGGCTATCCTCCTGATTCCCGCTTACATGCAAAAACTAAAGCAGGAATCACCAATGACTATGTCAATAAAGAAGTGGTCAGATGACGCAGATGCTAAGCTACAGGACTGTTTTGCTACCACAGACTGGAATATGTTCTGGGATTCTTTCGATGGCATCGAGGAGTACACCACATCAGTCACTGGCTTCATCAATAAGTGCGTCGATGATGTCATCCTCACAGTGACCATATGTACATGTATATGGCATTATTCCACTATTTGTATCAGTTTGCTTCAGTTTCAAGCGAGACTTTTATTTTGAAGTTGAATCGCAAATTCCACTTGTTGGTAATCTTTATTGTTGCTAGTGTCACACAGGTGTGAATGGACTCAGGGCTGACATTGTTTCTGATGACTTACAGGTGCATGATAATGACGTATTCTGGGTGTCCTAAATGCAATTTCTCTGCCAGTTTCAGGCAAGTCTGTGTGCCAAATGTCCCCCTTCCCAAATTAGATGTGAGTACCTGCGACATCGTGATTTGTCCGAAAATCTTATTCATGGTTCCCACTTGAGGGTAGATTGTGCTGGGCGATTAACCAAAATGTCGGTCGTTTTTGAAACTACTACTTTAACATCTTGTTCTATTTGATTTTTTTCCTGTGAGCTCAACATCATGCACTTTTCTCTACAGGAATTAGATCAAACCTTAACTGTGTGACTCCGAGTTGTAGTTCACAACAGACCAATAGTCGACATACAGTAGTTCAGTGCAGAAAAAATTGTTATGAACTACAATGATCATAATCCATTGCGGGCCTACATGTCTAATTGTTTATTTTATGCCTGCTTTGTTAGGCTAGCGTGAGGCAGACGAGAGAAGCCAGAATGCCCAATTGAGAGGGATAGAGCAGTTGCTTCAAGGTATCTACCTGAAATGTATGATCTAAGTGATTTTAATAGTTGCTATTCATAAGTATACTTTCGACATTGAAGTAATTTAGTTAAGGCAGAGGCAGCAGTTCTATAGATTAATTGGAATTAAATATTCATTTAAAAAACGAACGTAAATATTTTAATGTCCTGTGAATAAATGATGGTTAAGTGATAAGCATTCACTACCATCATGGGACTTTTTATTAATTGTTCTGTGTTAAAGCGTTCAACCCGCATAGTGCAATTAATGTTGAAAAATAATTCCTAAGTGATTTAAAAATATAATCTACCTGAAAAGGAACTATTCGCTCAGCACTAGGGGAAAATGCTTTTTTTCTGTTCACCTAATGCTGAATTCCCACACCTCTCGGCATTCTAGTAGATCTGGTTTAAGCAATATGGTAGTTGTAATTGCTGCTGTCTGATTGGCCAGAGGGAATTTATGTCTTACTACTTACACCTATCCAATTGTTTCAGATCTAAAGCAGTGCCTAAGGGCAAGAGCTAGGCGTTGAATTGATTAGAGGGTGTCTTGTTTCATTCATGCCATCGCTTCCATCCACCCACAGGTCATGGAAAGAACCCCAAAGATGCTGCATCCGTACGAGCCACTCATCCCATCCCAGCTGCCTGCGGGGACCCTGATAATCGGATGTTTGTGCCTGATGCTGTTCGCTCTGCGATCCTGGAGTGGGCCCATTCCTCCAGGCTTGCCTGCCACCCGGGCTCCCGTCAGACCGTGACCTTCGTGCGACAACGCTTTTGGTGGCCTATGATGGTTCCGGATGTTGCAGAGTTTGTCTCCGCCTGCATGGTCTGTGCTCAGATTAAGACTCCTCGGCAAGCCCCGGCTGGTCTTCTGCAACCACTGCCTGTCCCTCACCATCCCTGGTCCCACATATCCCTGGATTTTGTCAAGGGTCTACCCCCGTCTGAGGGCAACACTACCATCCTGACTGTGGTCGACCGGCTTTCCAAGGCCACTCACTTCATTCCTCACCCCAAACTTCCGGATCAAATGGACTGCCCGTGGATAGGGGCTTCAGTTCTCATCCTGGTTCTGGAAGGCGTTCTGCGCCCTCATTGGTTCGTCGGCCAGCCTGTCCTCTGGGTTTCACCCCCAGTCCAATGGCCAGTCGGAGTGAGCCAAACAGGATCTTGAGACTACTCTGCGCTGCCTGGTCTCCGCCAATCCCAACTCCTGGAGCCAGCAGCTGGTGTGGGTCAAGTACGCCCGCAACGCTCTTACCTGCTCTGCCACGGGCCTATCTCCATTTGAGTGTTCCCTGTGGTATCAGCCCCCGCTCTTCCTGAGCAGGAGGAAGAGGTCGACGTACCTTCTGCCCAGATGTTTGTCCGCCGCTGTCGTCGTACCTGGAGGAGAACCCGGTCGGCCCTCCTCAAGACCACCTCCAGGTATCGACGACAAGAGGATTGCTGTCGGACCCCGAATCCCCGGTATCATCTCGGAAAGAAGATATGGCTATCCAACCGGGATCCGCCCCTCCATGTGGAATCCCGCAAACTCTCCCCCCGGTTTTTTCGGCCCATTTCCCATCTCCAAGATTATTAGCCCCTCTGCTGTTCGTCTTCTGTTGCCCTGTACCCTTCGTATACATCACACCTTTCATGTGTCCAGAGTCAAACCTATGTCTCACAGCCCTTAGTCTCCTGTTTCCAGTCCCACCCCTCTCCCAGTCCCACCCCTCTCCACCCATCTCATCAATGGCCAACCGGCTTACACGGTGAGGTGTCTCCTGAAGGTTCGACCTTGGGGCAGGGGGTTCCAGTACCTAGTTGACTGGGAGGGTTATGGCCTGGAGCAGACCAGGGACATCCTGGACCCAGGCCTCATCGCAGATTTTCAAAGCCGACACCCGGGTCAACCAGGTATGCGCCCAGTTAGGACGCCAGGTGTCGCCCATCTTCCCCATTATCCCCTGTGTATTAATACCTGTGTTTTCTGTTTGTCCGTTGCCAGTTCGTCTTGTTTGTCAAGTCAACCAGCATTTTTGTTATCAGCTCCTGCGTTTCCCAGTCTCTCTTTTTCTCACCCTCCTGGTTTTGACCCTTGCTTGTCCTGACTCCAAGCCTGCCTGCCTGACCACTCTGCCTAGCTCTGACCCTACCTGCCGACCTGTACCTTTGGCACACCTCTGGTTTACTGACCCCTGCCTGCCCTGCCCTAACTTTTGCCTGACCCTGTTGGGATATTAAACCATTGTCCATTCAATGTGTCTGCATCTGGGTCTTACCTTGATTCCTGATACTCCACACCGCCCTTTCCCCCTGGACAAAAAGAACACCTACGTGAGAATGATTTTCATTGACTACAGCTCAACGTTCAACACCATAGTGCCCTCAAAGCTCATCACTAAGCTAAAGACCCTGGGACTAAACACCCCCCTCTGCAACTGGATCCTGGACTTCATGACGGGCCGGCCCCAGGTGGTAAGGGTAGGTAACAATAAATCTGCCATGCTGATCCTGTTGTAGTTATTGTTACATATAGAGACAGATATGACACTATTGAGCAAAGACAGGTGTACATTAGACCACAAACAGATCTACTCAGAAACCACTCGTCCACCGCAGAAGCAGCAGGAGCCTCGGTCTGGCTCGGATTCCAAGGTGCCAGGGCCGGCTGATAACCGAACACACACGGGAAAGGAGTGAGGTTAGTGAAGGAGTGGCAGAGGGAATTCTGTGCGTACTCCGCCCAAGGTAGAAAAACTGCCCACTCCCCCGGCTGATCCTGACAGTAACACTGCAGGAACTTGCCCACCTCCTGGTTGACCCTCTCAACCTGCCCATTTGCTTGAGGCCGATACCCATACAAGTAAGCTTGTGGGTGTTCGTTCCGAGCTTGTTTGACGGTGTTAGCCAGTGAGCTATCGTGTTTGAAAGTCGCGGAACCACTGAATTCTAATTTCAAGGCTGTGGCAAGTTTAAAGTAGTCATTTAGCACGTGTTGCTGTTGTAGACGAATGAACCTTGTCACGTGTCTGTTCGACGTTCGCTTCAACAGGTAAACCCTATCAGAACCTGTAGCGTTCGGGTAGCCATCCAACGCGTCCTCTATGTCAGCTAGGAAGTTCTCAGTATCGTTTGGCTGACCTGGAACGGGGTCAAAGGTGGGGAAATTCTTGATGAGTTTGTCAAGGTATTCCGTGCCAAGCGGGCGGAGAGGGTTGGCTTCATCCTGTGGAGAGATTGGGGCCGAAAGGCCAAAAGGAGAAGCCAAGCCTTGTTGTTGTTGGCCAAGAGGCGCAATATTACTCAGTGCAGAATGGCCAAGAGGGGAAGACTGAGGGAGGCAAGGTCTGAAACCTATCATCTTTACTCCTGTGAGTACAGGGCTCCGGTTGCTTGGATTGATAGTCACGCTGTGGAGCATGACTATTCTGGACTTCCTCCAGATGGTACCTAAGGGTGGTATTCTGCTGCATTGCAGAGTCCACTTGAGCGCTTCGAGCACTGATTTTGGACACGTGAGTGTCACACTTGCTCCTTTCGGTCTCAAACTTATCTGTCATGGTTTGCAGATAGAGGTCTTGAGTACGGAGTGAGAGATTCAGTGATGAGATTTCCTCCGCTTGCTTAGAAATCAATATTTCCATCTTCATCACCTGAGTTCTCTCATCATTCATTTGGTCAGCGACTTCAATGAGTTTTGCTGATTTGTCATCCAACTTTTTTTCATTAACTGATCATCTTTGGTCTGCAGCGTTTTGTGTAGAACCGTGTTACTCTGAGTAACGTTCAACAAAACCTCATGCATGTTATCAAGTTGAGCGCTCCGGTTTGTAGATAACTCTTCAGATTTATCTAGTTTGGCGGGAACATCATCGTATTTAGTTTTGGCTAAATCGAGTTGTTCGTGTAGCATATGATTTTGTTCCTGTAGAAGATGATTTTGTTGAAGAGCTTGTGCTTGTTCGACAATTTAAATAAATACATTGAATGAGACGATAATACCCAAGCAATTGAGATTGCTGGATTATCATAAAGGTAATGTTAGGTACATTTACCACTATGGTACACTTTCCCCTCAGGCCAAAGCCATATGGGATTCCCTCTGGAGGCAGGACTGATTGATTGTGCTTTGCAGAAGCAGATTTTACTGATTGATCAAATTTAATGAATAATCAAACCTGTATAGGCTATCTGGGAATTAAACTTTAAATTAACCTGGGAAGTTGGTTCATCTAGGTTACTATTGCAAAGCTTAAGGTGTCTCATTTAATTGGAAGAACATTTACATTTAATTTAAGTCATTTAGCAGACGCTCTTATCCAGAGCGACTTACAAATTGGTGCGCTCACCTTAAGACATCCAGTGGAACAGCCACTTTACAATAGTGCATCTAAATATTTTAAGGGGGGAGATGACAAGTGCCTGGATTAGGACCTGCGCTGCTTCCTGTGTGAGGCAGGGTCGTACTCTGCGGATGTTGTAGAGCATGAACCTACAAGAACGGGCCACCGCCTTGATGTTAGTTGAGAACGACAGGGTGTTGTCCAGGATCACGCCAAGGTTCTTAGCGCTCTGGGAGGAGGACACAATGGAGTTGTCAACCGTGATGGCGAGATCATGGAACGGGCAGTCCTTCCCCGGGAGGAAGAGCAGCTCCGTCTTGCCGAGGTTCAGCTTGAGGTGGTGATCCGTCATCCACACTGATATGTCTGCCAGACATGCAGAGATGCGATTCGCCACCTGGTCATCAGAAGGGGGAAAGGAGAAGATTAATTGTGTGTCGTCTGCATAGCAATGATAGGAGAGACCATGTGAGGTTATGACAGAGCCAAGTGACTTGGTGTATAGCGAGAATAGGAGAGGGCCTAGAACAGAGCCCTGGGGGACGCCAGTGGTGAGAGCGCGTGGTGAGGAGACAGATTCTCGCCACGCCACCTGGTAGGAGCGACCTGTCAGGTAGGACGCAATCCAAGCGTGGGCCGCGCCGGGAGATGCCCAACTCGGAGAGGGTGGAGAGGAGGATCTGATGGTTCACAGTATCGAAGGCAGCCGATAGGTCTAGAAGGATGAGAGCAGAGGAGAGAGAGTTAGCTTTAGCAGTGCGGAGGGCCTCCGTGATACAGAGAAGAGCAGTCTCAGTTGAATGACTAGTCTTGAAACCTGACTGATTTGGATCAAGAAGGTCATTCTGAGAGAGATAGCGGGAGAGCTGGCCAAGGACGGCACGTTCAAGAGTTTTGGAGAGAAAAGAAAGAAGGGATACTGGTCTGTAGTTGTTGACATCGGAGGGATCGAGTGTAGGTTTTTTCAGAAGGGGTGCAACTCTCGCTCTCTTGAAGACAGAAGGGACGTAGCCAGCGGTCAGGGATGAGTTGATGAGCGAGGTGAGGTAAGGGAGAAGGTCTCC